>NC_052148.1:114021267-114621267 GCF_902713615.1 Scyliorhinus canicula | reverse complement strand
GTTAAAATTACCACAAGAGGAAATAAGGGATCCAGAAGCCAGAGTTCTCCCTTCTAAATAACTTATTTATAAATCTGCAAAATTTTGCAAGCAACCGAAATTATTTCTTTGCAAGAAGATGTCATCCATTCAATCAAATTTGTAATAATTTTGAAATGTCATAATTTTCCTTGCTATTCCCTCTGCTCAAACTGGACCAAGATCCAGATGGGAGATGACAGGAACTTTGCTTTGAGAAGGATATATTTATTGGAAGAATGAAGACTATAATGCCATCAGACAAGTCCTGTGTATTTCTATTTCAATTAGTTAACTGCCATTTACCATATGCTTTGCCCACCAAACAAAAAGCTCTATGAGAAAGGGACGGCCCATCAACAGAACCTTCGCAGATTTTTAATATTGTTTTGTCAAAATGCAGAGCATATTTTAGTTTGAGCAAATTCTAAAATGTCTGATTACATTCTATTAGATATTTTGACTATTTTCTGTACCTGTTCACAACATTTCAATGATTTTACGTACTTGGGTCCACGTTGGATTTCCATTGTATCTAGCTTTTCACCATTTAGAATATGCCTTGTTCAATACCTTTTACATCCAAAGTGAATGACCCCAGATGTACCAAGAGTTTTTCCTATTCATTTCATCTACTAATACCTCTTTGTAATTGTATGCTTCTATTAACACTGTTTACAGCAATGGTTCTCAAATTATGAATCACAGACCACTGGTAGTCTATGAGTGCCCTCCAGGTGGTCCACAAGCTGGTCCAAAATGCAAATCACTGACATGCAACACCCACGACCGAGGCCCTTTGAGATAACAGGCCAGAACCTTCCTCCCCACTGCTCGGATGGCATCACAGAAACAGACCAGCTTCTGCATGCAAGGCCCAAGTTACCATAAAAGTGAGCAACAACAATTTGTTTTATAAGCAAGATTTATGTTTCTGTTAGAACATGCACATTTTCAACACTTGCGGGACTGAAAACAAAGAAAAAGACCTGGCTGAACATGGAGCTTTGACATGAAACTGAAGCCAGCTTGGAACCAGAAATTCTGCTGAGTTTTTTTTAGTAGTGGCAAGGAAAAGTGGGTAGGACAGGACAGAGAGGTGGTCCTAAGTGGTCTGCAGATGTAAAGATTTGAGAGCTGCTGGCTTAACATCAGCCTTGGCTCAGTTGGCAGCATTCTCACTTCTATGTCGCAAGGCTTTGGATTCAAGTGGCACTGACAAAAATTATGGCTGACAACCCAGTTCAGTATTGAGGGAGTTCTGCATTGTTGGAGGTACTGCCTTTCAGATGAGAGGTTCATTGAGGATCCACCGGCCTGCTCATGTGATGTAAAGGATTAGCAGTGGCGGGTGGGGGCTTCATCATATGGGGAGGCTGCCAAGTATATCCTGGCACCTCCTTATCATCTTGAGGAGACAGTTCTTCCTGATGGGCACTTGGGCACCCTGTAGCCCTTGTAGATGTCCACCCCCTTGCCCCCAATCCCCCCCCCCACCCCCACCCCCACCCCTACCACGACTCGCTCATTGCCCCATTGGCTAAAGTCACAACCAACCCTACAAACTACCCTCCACCACTCATCGGGATCTGCGTTACTGGTCCTGGTGAGTCTCATAAACTCATTATAATTCTGAGGCTACCTCCATTGGAAGTAGTCTGCTTATCCCAGAGCCCATCTAAAACCAGGAATTCCTATTTCCCAAACCTCAAGAGCCTGCAGCTCAAGAATCGTTCTCTTTAGTCACCAATAATCATGCCAACTATCATATAGGTCATCACATGATCTTCGCCTGTGAATAATCTACCATCCTTAAGCTCTCAGTCCTAATTATCTTGCAGCCATATCTCAGTGATGGCTATGATGTCATAAGCTTCAACTTGAATTTTTACTTACAATTCATTCAAATTGTTCCTCAACTCCATGTATTTGTATAAAGAATATATTTGAACTGAGGGCTGGTTTAGCTCAGTTGGTTAGAGAGCTGGTTCTTGATGCTGAATAGGGTCAACAATTCAGGTTCAATTCCCACATTGGCTAAAGTCATTAATAAAGGCTCAACTTTGCCCCTCACCTGAGGTGTGGTGATCCTCAGATCAAATCACCACTGATCAGCTCAACCCCTCAATAGGGGAATGCAGCTTCTGGTCATCTGGGACTATGGTGACTTTACCTTACCTTTATATTTCAGCCACAGGCCTGCGTTCTTCTGCTCTGATGTTTTAAATTACAGTGACTAGATCATGAAATGGCAGAAATATTTGTTTGTTTTTACAGGATACACTACCAGTAAAATATGAAATCATCTTCATGACTACTGATTGTTTACTTCTGTGATTTGCTCTGAAGATCAAAAAATGATCACTTACCACTTTACGTTCATTTAGTGCATGAACCCTGAGCTCAATTACTAAATTAAACAGTTGCAACTTCACCCTATCCCTGTAGATCAGTGATGGAATGCAATTGTTTTGAGCAAGAATTAATCCAAAATGTTAATTATTTGCTTACCGTGCTTACCGTGAGCAGCACGGTAGCATGGTGGTTAGCATAAATGCTTCACAGCTCCAGGGTCCCAGGTTCGATTCCCGGCTGGGTCACTGTCTGTGTGGAGTCTGCACGTCCTCCCCGTGTGTGCGTGGGTTTCCTCCGGGTGCTCCGGTTTCCTCCCACAGTCCAAAGATGTGCGGGTTAGGTGGATTGGCCATGCTAAACTGCCCGTAGTGTCCTAAAAAGTAAGGTTAAGGGGGGGTTGTTGGGTTACGGGTATAGGGTGGATACGTGGGTTTGAGTAGGGTGATCATTGTTCGGCACAACATCGAGGGCCGAAGGGCCTGTACTGTTCTATGTTCTATGTTCTATTTATAATCATTAAATGAATTTGCAAGACATTGAGCACTTGTGGAAAGAGCCGAATGTGATCGACTGAAGAGTAAAAAAGTGTTCTTCATATGTGCAATCATTGTTAAATTTAAAAGAATGTAAACATGAAAATCAACACTTACGTTAACATGGAGAAATTTCCGGAAAGACACCAGACCAGTCAACTTTTGAAATGATAAAAGGAAAGTTAGCCTTTTGTCAGTTACCCTCTCTTTTTTATCCAATTTTCCACGTTATATTTGAAACTTTCATCACTGAGTTTCTTTTAATGTGTATGATGGCATGCACAAAAGGGGTGACCTTGGTCAAGCTTAGTGCTACAAAATAGGCTGATAGTGAACCGGTAGTCGAGCAATTAGATGTCGACAAAGTTGTCATTCACTATCAGCCCCTTTTGTATTCTACTTTCTGTGACAAATTTCAACCCCAGCACCTTCTCCGATACTTCCAGAAAAGATGTACACTACACCACTATCACATCAAAAGCCCGCAAGCCATGAAACCACTTTATTGAAGTATCGCATTCAGAGCAAGTTGTCTTCAAAGCATAAAAGTAAAGTCACCTTAGTTCCAGATGAGCATAGGCTGCTTTCCCCTTTGAGGGGGAGAGCTGACTGGTGCAATTTAACCTGGGGATCACCACACCTCAGGCAAGGGGCAAAGTTAAGAAGGTATAACCTCAGCTGGTTCAGAAATTGAACCCACACTGCAGGGTCTGAATTATGAAACAGCTGTCGAGCCAAGTGAGCTAGGCCAGCCCCGGCTGCAAAGGAACACTTGTATTTAATGAAGAGGTGGAAAAGTAATTCCAAAAACCACACATGGATGTTCCCCTGCGACTAAAAATGGCCCAGGTTTTGTGAGAAAATAATGGCACACACTGGTAGTAATGTAAGGCAACAACTTGTGGAGAGGACAAGGTAGCCCATGAATTGTGAATTGCCACAGGTTGCCAGCCACTTTGTGGCCCCCTGCCATTAGCTTTGCAAAAACAGCATCCTTTAACTTTCCTGTGATTTTCATGAAGTTGCGCATTCATTGCCCATTAAACATGCCGAGGTTAAGTCTACTGAAAGTACCTTTTAACAATGTAATAATTGTTAAATGATTGCCAATTAACCTCTCTTACCCAGAAAGTAAACAATTACATGGATGCTGTTTCACTCCTTCAAGGCGTGAATTGTATAACTATATATGTTAGAAATGCGAAGCTTACATTTTAAAATTATTTTTCTCAGTTTTCTTTTCTGTCACTCTCTCTCAATCAAATTTTTTTCCATCGCTTTTATCTCTTCCTACACCTGATTTTCATGGCTCGGAGCTTCCAAAGGCAACAGATACTGTTGCGGGGGACGACTTACCAGGGGTAAGCAATAGGGCACAGGTCTCTGGCACAGAGTCTGTCCCTGTTGCTCAGAAGGGAAGGGTGAAGAGGAACAGAGCACTTGTCATTGGGGACTCCATAGTTAGAGGAACAGACAGGAGGTTCTGTGGGAACGAAAGAGACTCACGGTTGGTGTGTTGCCTCCCAGGTGCCAGTGTTCGTGATGTCTCTGATCGTGTTTTTGGGATCCTTAAGGGGGAGGGGGAGCAGCCCCAAGTCGTGGTCCACATACGTACCAACGACATAGGTAGGAAGAGAGATGGGGATTTGAGACAGAAATTCAGGGAGCTAGGGTGGAAGCTGAGAGATAGAACAAACAGAGTTGTTATCTCTGGATTGTTACCCGTGCCACGTGCTAGCAAAGTGAGAAATAAGGAGAGAGAGGAGTTGAACACGTGGCTACAGGGATGGTGCAGGAGGGAGGGTTTTGGTTTCCTGGATAATTGGGGCTCATTCTGGGGTAGGTGGGACCTCTACAAACAGGATGGTCTTCACCTGAACCAGAGGGGTACCAATATCCTGGGGGGGAGATTTGCTAGTGCTCTTCGGGGGGGGTTTAAACTAATTCAGCAGGGGGATGGGAACCTAAATTGTAGTCCCAGTGTACAGGATGTTGAGAGTAGTGAGGTCAGGGATAGGGTTAAAAGTTCGAAAGAGGGCACCGGCAAGCATGACGCTGGTTTGAAGTGTGTCTACTTCAACGCCAGGAGCATCCGGAATAAGGTGGGTGAGCTTGCAGCATGGGTTGGTACCTGGGATCTCGATGTTGTGGCAATTTCGGAGACATGGGTAGAGCAGGGACAGGAATGGTTGTTGCAGGTTCCAGGATTTAGATGTTTCTGTAAGAACAGAGAAGATGGTAAAAGAGGGGGGGGTGTGGCATTGTTAATCAAGGAAAGTATTACGGCGGTAGAAAGGACGCTTGAGGACTCGTCTACTGAGGCAGTATGGGCCGAGGTTAGGAACAGTAGAGGAGAGGTCACCCTGTTGGGAGTTGTCTATAGACCTCCGAATAGTTCCAGAGATGTAGAGGAAAGGATTGAAAAGATGATTCTTGACAGGAGCGAGAGTAACAGGGTAGTTGTTATGGGGGACTTTAACTTTCCAAATATTGACTGGAAATACTATAGTTCGAGTACTATAGATGGGTCAGTTTTTGTGCAGTGTGTGCAGGAGGGTTTTCTGACACAGTATGTAGACAGGCCAACAAGGGGCGAGGCCATATTGGATTTGGTACTGGGTAATGAACCCGGCCAGGTGTTAGATTTAGATGTAGGTGAGCACTTTGGTGATAGTGATCACCATTCGGTTATGTTTACTTTAGCAATGGGCAGGGATAGGTATATACCGCAAGGCAAGAAATATAGCTGGGGGAAAGGCAATTATGATGCTATTCAGCAAGATTTAGGCTGTATAGGATGGGGAAGGAAACTGCAGGGGATGGGTACAATCGAAATGTGGAGCTTTTTCAAGGAACAGCTACTGCGTGTCCTTGATAAGTATGTACCTGTCAGGCAGGGAGGAAGTTGTCGAGCAAGGGAACCGTGCTTTACTAAGGAAGTTGAAGCACTTGTCAAGAGGAAGAAGAAGGCTTATGTTAGGATGAGACATGAAGGCTCAGTTAGGGCACTTGAGAGTTACAAGTTAGCCAGGAAGGACCTAAAGGGAGAGTTAAGAAGAGCGAGGAGAGGACACGAAAAGTCGTTGGCGGATAGGATCAAGGAAAACCCTAAGGCTTTCTATAGGTATATCAGGAACAAAAGAATGACTCGAGTAAGATTAGGGCCAATCAAGGATAGTAGTGGAAAGTTGTGTGTGGAATCAGAGGAGATAAATGGATATTTTTCGTCAGTGTTTACACTGGAGAAAGACAATGTTGTCGAGGAGAACACTCAGGTTCAGTCGACCAGGCTAGATGGAATTGAGGTTCAAAAGGAGGAGGTGTTAGCAATTTTGGAAAATGTCAAAATAGATAAGTCCCCTGGGCCAGATGGGATTTATCCTAGGATTCTCTGGGAAGCCAGGGAGGAGATTGCAGAGCCTTTGTCCTTGATCTTTATGTCAACTTTGTCGACAGGAATAGTGCCGGAAGACTGGAGGATAGCAAATGTTGTCCCCTTGTTCAAGAAGGGGAGTAGAGACAACCCTGGTAATTATAGACCTGTGAGCCTTACTTCGGTTGTGGGTAAAATGTTGGAAAAGGTTATAAGAGATAGGGTTTATAATCATCTTGAAAAGAACAAGTTGATTAGCGATACTCAACACGGTTTTGTGAAGGGTAGGTCATGCCTCACAAACCTTATTGAGTTTTTTGAGAAGGTGACCAAACAGGTGGATCAGGGTAAAGCTGTTGATGTGGTGTATATGGATTTCAGTAAGGCGTTTGATAAGGTTCCCCACGGTAGGCTATTGCAGAAAATAAGGAAGTATGGAATTGAAGGTGATTTAGCGGTTTGGATCAGTAATTGGCTAGCTGAAAGAAGACAGAGGGTGGTGGTTGATGGCAAATGTTCATCCTGGAGTTCAGTTACTAGTGGTGTACCGCAAGGATCTGTTTTGGGGCCACTGCTGTTAGTCATTTTTATAAATGACCTGGAAGAGGGTGTAGAAGGATGGGTTAGTAAATTTGCAGATAACACGAAGGTCGGTGGAGTTGTGGATAGTGCTGAAGGATGTTATAGGATACAGAGGGACATAGATAAGCTGCAGAGCTGGGCTGAGAGGTGGCAGATGGAGTTTAATGCGGAAAATTGTGAGGTGGTTCACTTTGGAAGGAGTAACAGGAATGCAGAGTACTGGGCTAATGGCAAGATTCTTGGTAGTGTAGATGAACAGAGAGATCTCGGCATCCAGGTACATAAATCCCTGAAAGTTGCCACCCAGGTTAATAGGGCTGTTAAGAAGGCATATGGTGTGCTAGCCTTTATAAGCAGGGGGATTGAGTTTCGGAACCACAAGGTCATGCTGCAGCTGTACATAACTCTGGTGCGGCCGCACCTGGAGTACTGCGTGCAGTTCTGGTCACCACATTATAGGAAGGATGTGGAAGCTTTGGAACGGGTTCAGAGGAGATTTACTAGGATGTTGCCTGGTATGGCGGGAAGGTCTTACGAGGAAAGGCTCAGGGAATTGAGGTTGTTTTCGTTAAAGAGGAGAAGGCTGAGAGGTGACTTAATAGAGACATATAAGATAGTCAGAGGGTTAGATAGGGTGGACAGTGAGAGTTTTTTCCTCGGATGGTGATGACCAACACGAGGGGACATAGCTTTAAATTGAGGGGTGGTAGATATAGGACAGATGTGAGAGGCAGTTTCTTTACTCAGAGAGTAGTAGGGGTGTGGAACGTCCTGCCTGCAACAGTAGTAGACTCGCCAACTTTAAGGGCATTTAAGTGGTCACTGGATAGACATATGGATGAAAATGGAATAGTGTAGGTCAGATAGGCTTCAGATGGTTTCACAGGTCAGCGCAACATCGAGGGCCGAAGGGCCCGTACTGCGCTGTAGTGTTCTATGTAGTGTTCTATGTTCTATTGACTGTTGTGTATTTCTTCCCAGAACTTCTGATTCCGGTTTTCACAGAAATGCACAGCACAGCATCATCTTGGGAATCCCGTCAGAGCAGACAAAGTCAGGGGAAGACAGGACGTGCCCCTTTTTTCAGCACTAGCTGCCACATGGTAAGTTAAATGTCCAGTTTCAGTGTTAATGAATGGAGGATTGGGTAGGTGGGTAGGATGGAGGAGATGGTAGGTGGGTAAGGTAGATGAAGTGGTAGCTAGGTAGGATGCATTAAGTGGTCGGCAGTTAAGTGGATAGGTGGGTAAGTGGGTTGGGTGAGGTGAGTAAATGGGTGAAGTAAGTATGGTGGGTGAGTTGGTATTGGAGATGGGTGAGTTGGTCGATGGGTCAGGGAATAGTCGGGTTATCGAGAGAGATAGTTAAGTGATCAGGATGAATATTCAGGTTGGGTTGGGATGGAGTCCGGTGGTCAGGGGGTAGTTGGATGGTTGCAGGTGAAATTGGGTCAAGTGGGTAGTCAGGTCTGGTCGGGGGGGGGGGGGGGGTAGTCTGGTGAATAGGGGTTAGTTGAGTGGTCAGGAGGTTGTTAGGTGGTCAGTGGGATAGTTTGCATGGGGGAGGTAGTTGGATTGTGTCAGGCATAATCAAATGGTCAAGGTGGTAGTTAGCTTGGTCCAGCGATAGTGAGGAGGTTGGGGGAGGGTTGAACGGTTGAAGGATGTCAGGTCAGGGCTTAGTCAGGAGAT
Organism: Scyliorhinus canicula; assembly: GCF_902713615.1. NCBI lineage: Eukaryota > Metazoa > Chordata > Chondrichthyes > Carcharhiniformes > Scyliorhinidae > Scyliorhinus > Scyliorhinus canicula. The sequence goes on along the minus strand of NC_052148.1, from coordinate 114,612,715 downwards.
TGAGGGGGTAGTGTGGGGGGGGGGGGGGGGGGGGGGACACAACACAGTGTGATTGGGGAGTCAGTTGTGTAGTTACCCAGATGTTAGATGAGGTTTTAATCTGTCCAATATTTCCTGGGTAACTACTCAGATAAGCACCGCGGAACTGTCCAAAGTCTCTGGCCATTCACGGACAGCCTCACGGAGAAGGATAATTGTTCAATGTGAGCCAAAACTTCCTGGGTAATTCCCACATAAGTTCACGCATAAGGTGCTGGATTCTCCGAGCCTCTGTGCCGAAATCGCGTTTGGCGTGGGAGGCGGAGAATGGTTGTTGACCCGGAAATTCGGACCGTCGCAGCTCCCATGGTCCTCACTCAAGAATCACGCGAGTGCGAACTACGCGACTCAGGTAGGCGACCAGTGACAGAGAGGCCTCCCCCCGCGATCTCCGGGCGCAACTGGCTGAGTTCCCGATGATGTGGTTCTACCTATCGGCCATCAGGAATGTCGGGTGGTGGCTGAGGACTCAGTCCGCGCCAGCCCTTGCCGGGGGGGGGGGGTGGGGGGATCGTTCACCCTCATGGATGGCCAGGCAAGCGATCGGGCGGCACCAATCCGAGGGCGCGCGCGATCCCGGGAGGACCTACATCTTCCATCACAGTCCGCGGTGCGGGTCCGCCGTGTCACAAGCATGGACTTCCGGCCGGAAATGCAAGGCCTCGTATCCACAGCCAGAGTCGCGGGAACCACTCTGGGACCCTGCCAGTCCCCTGTATATAGGAGAATCACTTAGGACTTTCTTCAGGAAAGTCCAGAGTGAAACACCAGCATTTTTATGCTGGCTTGGGGACATAGCCCCATTATTGGAGAATCCAGCCCCAGGACTCGCACAGTGGCCGATGCACACCTTTGACCGCAAATCCAGAATGGAACGATCCAGAGACCTGAATGTCCTATTGATTTCACCCCGTTACCTTCTCTGTCATTGCCTTTAATCTCATTGATCAAGAAAATACATTTTGCCCCATTGTTCAGTAATGTCCCGTATGCCTTGTTGCAGCAAAATTTGAAAACTGAAAGATACAATTGTTAAGCTAATGGGACATTCCATGAGGTGCCCCACTCCAGTAAAATCAAGTGCAATCGTGAGTCAGGCAGCCAAATAACAGTGCATAGTCCATCTCAAAAATGTCTGCATTCTGGCTCATTCATGGATAATCTTTGTTCGTTCTTGAATAGTTGATATTAAATTTGTCTGATTGGATTCTGTCATGACAGCAATGTCCCCGGAACATGACTGAGAGAAAAACTGTGAACGTCACTTACACAGCGACAAAACAGTGAATAATATCACGTTTACCATGTAACTTGTGAATCAATGACAGGTTGAATTCTTGATTCTCCTTGCTGACTGAAAAGAAAAATATCCAATATTGTCTGTCATTGACCTATACTGCTGACCCACCCTGATTATGTGTGCTCTGTGTTACATTACTCCACATCAATACTGAGGGCAGGCACCTGGACCAACAACAAAATTTGTTGTCCTGTAGGACCTCTGAGACAGAGGTCATGGGAATTCCCAATGTAAGGAGTACGAACCACCTACATGTTATTGATGCTATCAGGGGCAAGTGAAATCTCCTCTCTTTCCAAGGACATTCAGAGAGTTGGCATGGGATTTTATTTACATGCCAGCGCCCTGATCTATCCCGTTTACCCGTCATGGTGCGAGTATTCTGAAAAGGTTGTGGAATTTCCGCTCCAATGTCTTTAGCTCTTTAGAATATTAAGGGCATGTACAGTTATGTATTAGAGAAAGAGCTTTTTGGAGTCATCATTTGGTTCTGTACAGGTCTTGGACCAAAACAAAACAGTTATTACACCCTGCAGGAAAAATCCCGTTTTTGCTGGGATATTTCCATTAATTTTAACAATTCAGATTTTGTTTTGTTGTGTTTTATGCCTCTGGGATATGCACAGATGACTCATCAGTTTCTATGTCTGAATTGGAGTTTTATTTACAACGTACTGTAATGTCTACTCTTATGCTTACCGCTTCTTGCTTTCAGTTTAGCTTATTTCTTTCTGTAATCACACTCAGCACATAGAACAGAAAAGAGTCAATAGACACAAATAATCAAACACTGAACAATTGAATGCTACAGATTTCTCACATCTATGTTGAAACATAACCGTACTGCCGTTGTCCTTGTCTTGCATTTGTTTACAAATCTCTAAAAGTAACATCAAATCATGGGACAATTGTAGAGGTGTACAGCACCAAAGGAGACCATTTGGCCAATAGTGTCAGTGCTGATTCTGTGCTCAATTAACCCAAAATGAATCTCAATGCACCACCCTCTCCTCATAGCCTTGTATCTTAGCTTTGGCTTCAAATGTCCACTTTTCAGTTAAGATGTCAAGTGCCTCTACCACATTCACTTACTGTGGCAAAGGATGCTGTACCCCAACAAACCTCTGCACAAAGCAGTTCCTCCTCACTCTCTTAGTTTTCTTTTATTCTTTCACAGGAGGTGGATGTCGCTGGCTAGGCCAACATTTAATGGCCATTCCTAATTCCCCTTCAGAAAGTGGTGGTAAGCTGCCTTCTTGAACCTCCAAAGTCCATGTGGTGTAGATACACCCACAGTGCTGTGAGGGAGTTCCAGGAAGCCACTCTCATCTCACCACTTGAGTTCAACTCTTTTGACCATGCTTGATAGCTGAGTGACAATTTTAAGTGCATGGCCCTCTCTCACTGACTCATAGAATTTACAGTGCAGAAGGAGGCCATTCAGTCCATCAGGTCTGCACCGGCCCTTGGAAAGTGCACCCTACTTAAGGCTATGAATGAGAAGCCATTGATGATGATCCTGTGGTTACAATTAGGTAGATAAGAATGGAAGTAGGCAATGCAGCCCTACTTGGCTGGACAATGGATGAGAGGCATTGGAGGACAATGGGGCGATCAAATGTCCCAAAGGCTGCCAAGATCTAATGAAAGATGAGGATAGATAGTTTGCCTTTGTCACGGTCACATAGAATGTCATCTTTGACTTTGATAAGAGCCATCCTAGTCCAGTGGCCAAAGGGGAAGCCTGATTGAACATAGAGTTCCAGGGAAGAGGGGCAGGATTTTGGGAGGCAGTAACACATTCAAGAGCCGGGATTCCCGGCTGGGTCACTGTCTGTGCGGAGTCTGCACGTCCTCCCCGTGTGTGCGTGGGTTTCCTCCGGGTGCTCCGGTTTCCTCCCACAGTCCAAAGATGTGCGTGTTAGGTGGATTGGCCATGATAAATTGCCCATAGTGTCCTAAAAAGTAAGGTTAAGGGAGGGGTTGTTGGGTTACGGGTATAGGGTGGATACGTGGGTTTGAGTAGGGTGATCATGGCTCGGCACAACATCGAGGGCCGAAGGGCCTGTTCTGTGCTGTACTGTTCTATGTTCTATGTTCATTTAATCAGCACTTCCTTTAACCAACACTTCAACCTACTGTAGGGATTTCAGGATTTCTTGCTTCTGGGGTATTTGATCTGCTAGAGGACATCTTTCTACTAAAGGGATACAGCACTAGGAAGTGCTGAGAGATTTGGTCAAGGGTGGTATCATGACCAGAACAGGCTTGGAGGGCTGAAGGGCCTGTTACTGAGCTGTATTATTCTTTGTTGATTGTACTCTTAATTTTAAAAAGCAATTATTACCCCATCAGTCGAGTCTGAATCATAAGGAAAATGATGAAGGTGTGATGGACAGTGCTACCAAGCAGCAGTTACTTGGCAGTAACCTGCTCACTGATGCTCAGTTGGTTTCTGCCGAGACCACTCAGTCTTGGTTCAAACAAAGAGCTGAATTCCAGAGATGAGGCGAGAGTCACTGCCCTTGACATCAAGGTAATATTTGAAAGAGTGTGGCATCAAGGAGTCAGAGCAAAAATTAAGTTAATGGGAAAGGGAGGAAACTTTCCAAAGATTGCAGTCATACCAAGCACAAAGGAAGGTGGTTGTGGGAGTCAAATAATCTCAGCCCGGGAAATCACTGAAATCCTCAGTCCTAAACCCAACCAGCTTCAGCCACTTCAATAACCTTCCCTCCAACATCGGGTCAGAAGTGGGGTTGTTACACGTCCAATACCATTGACAACTTTCACGGACTGAAGTAGTCTGTACCATCTGCAGCACTTAGTCAAAAGTCCAGCTTGGGTTGATAAGTGGCAAGTAACATTTGTGCCACACAAGACCATCACCGACAATAGAAAATCTCATTATTATTATTGAATTCCTCCACCATCAACATGCTGGAGGTTACTATTGACCAAAAACTAAACTGAACCAACTTTATAAATACTCTGGCTACAAGCAGGGTAGCATGGTGGTTAGCATAAATGCTTCACAGCTCCAGGGTCCCAGGTTCGATTCCCGGCTGGGTCACTGTCTGTGTGGAGTCTGCACGTCCTCCCCCTGTGTGCGTGGGTTTCCTCCGGGTGCTCCGGTTTCCTCCCACAGTCCAAAGATGTGCGGGTTAGGTGGATTGGCCATGATAAATTGCCCGTAGTGTCCTAATAAAAGTAAGGTTAAGGGGGGGTTGTTGGGTTACGGGTATAGGGTGGATACGTGGGTTTGAGTAGGGTGATCATGGCTCGGCACAACATCGAGGGCCGAAGGGCCTGTTCTGTGCTGTACTGTTCTATGTTCTATGTTCTTAAGAGCAGGTCAGAGACTGGGAAGTCTGAAGCCAGTAACTCACCACCTGATTCCCCAAAGCATGTTCGCCATCTACAAGTCACAAATTTGGAGTGTGGTGGAATATTCTTTATTTGCCTGCAAGGTTGTAACTCTAACAACATTCAAAAAGCTTGACACCATCAAACACAAAGCGGGGGCTTCTTTGGCACCCTATCCACCACCTTAAACATCATTGAATCCACCATCGGTGCACGGTAGCAGCAGAATACAACACCTGAAGAACATACTGCAGAAACACACTACGGTTTCAAATCATGCAATCTTTCTCACCTAGAAGGATAGAGCACCAGGCACATGGGAACACCACCACTTGCAAGTTCCCCTCCAAGTCTTATTTGGAACGATATTGTTGTTCCTGCACCATCACAGGGTCAAAGTTCTGGAACTCCCTGTCGAGCAGCACTGTGTCACATGGACTTCAGCGGTTCAAAAAGACGATTCGCCATCACCTTCTCACGGGATACACAACAAATGCTGGCTTGTCTGCAATCCTCACATGCCATGAACAAATAAAACAAAACTCGGGCGCAATTTAATGGAAAGTTTTCAAGTGTAATTTTGGGCACAATTGGCGGGCTGTTCCTCGACATATTTCTGCATATTTGTGTAGAAAAAGAACCCCCACGGGCTTCTCCCCAATATAGGCTGTCTCACCATCTGATTTGCCCTATTCATGCCTCAGCGTCTCGCCGCTAACAGGGAGGAACTGCTTTTAAGTGCTCCCTCATCACTCAATACAGTCAGCACACAAGTATGGCAGTGCACAGACCTACTCCTCGCTTTGGGGTTGCCAACCTCACAAGGTGTCTCGATGTTATGGATGCGAGATGGGACATCTTGTTCCCCAAGGGGGTCAGACAATTAGCAGCAGAGTCACCAATACTGCTTGGGATGCAGTGATGTCAGAGCAGGCAGCTTGACCAGAAGGATGGCAGTAGAATGTAAGAAGAAGACCATCAACCTCCAACTAACTGGAAGGGTAAGTTACCACCTCTCTCCTGCCATCAATTTTGCTTGCTACCCCACAAATTCCCAACCCCACCATCTCCCCATAAATCACTGGATGGCAAATTACATCCTCCCCACATCTGACTTTCATGTTTGTTCCTTAGCACCCCTGGCACCAACCAATACAACCCCTTCATGTCCAGTTGCAGGGCCCACATGTGCCACCTGCTATAGACTCCTCTTGACCCATCAAGCGTGTGGCTCACAATACCCTCCATTTGTCCCCACAGGAGAAGATAGCCCATAATAAAATGGGAAAGGGCCAAGACAAGGGGTAGAGTACCAGAGGTCAGAGTCCTCACTCCCTGTGAGGAAGGAGCCTTGGATCACGGGGGTTGACCAAAGAGAGAGCAGTCACCGACAGCAAGGTTGGCCTTCACTGCAGAGATGAGGATCCACTGCCTCCACCCAGAATGACCTATCTCAACTGAGTTGTTCAAGTCAGACAAAATGATCCTTCCCTCTCATTGCCCACATGTCCATTGTCTCGCAGGATCACCATCTGATGGGGCCAGGCCATCCTGAGGCATCCGCATCCCTGCCACCCAAGAGAACACCTTGGAGGAGAGCTCTGTGGTGACCACCATGAAGGCATCACAGCTATCATCCTGACCTTCCATTAGTGCAGAGACACACACCTCAGTGGGCGACATTGATGAACAGGCTTCTGGGGCACAATCTGATGAGCACCACACGGTTGCTGATGCACATCAGGTGGAAGCAGGAACATCCAAGGGGGTCAGCAGTCAGAGGTCTGCTGGATCCCAGGACTCAGCTAAGTCCCAGTCAGGTGCTGACCCTCTGGATAAGGCTATCCCAGAGCTTATGCAGATGTTAGGTCACGGCAGTGAGATTTAGGACGGGATGTCAGCGACATTCCAGCGAGTGCATAACTAATTGGAAGAGTCCCAAAAGCTACTGGTGCAGGAGATGCTGCCAACAATGTGTGGCACCAAGGCCAACACTGCTAGGGTGGCCACTGCAGTGGATAGCCTGCAACATGAATTCAGCATCTTGAGTGGTGGTATCCAAGACATGGCTCAGTCTGTGATAACCATGGCTGAGTGCTGTGACATCTGTCCCAGGCAATGAGGAACATGTTCAGGCGTCAAAATTTGATTGCAAATCGATGTAATAATCATCATCTGAGACATGGCACATGTACCCACGAGAAGCCACTTGAGAGCTGTGAAGTGCTCTCACAATTAAAAAGGCCAATTTGTTATTAGCAAAGCCTTCAGCCATGCAGCTTAAAGCTGCTCACAGTCAAAGGGAGTTGATGTGACCTTCTGCATATGACTAAGAACAGAGCTCTGTCCTGGAAGTTTTTGGTAGGACAGACAAGCAGCAACTGCAGTTGTCCCTGTTATGAGTATCCGCAATATTTAAAGATAGCTTGAAGGCCTAACAGATGAAAAGCCACGACCCCCCCCCCCCCCCCCCCCACCCCACCCCCAGTCCAGGAGCAATCTCCGTCAGCCTCCCGGCCAAGCCCAACCACCCCCCTGCCCCTCCCACAAGCACTGGGGAAGCAGCTCCAGTGTCCTTGAGTTGCATGCTCGAGAATGGAAATGGCTAATCACCTCCTCAGTTCCCCTCAGCAGCTATTGCGTTAGCTTCACATTTTTAAAAAGGAGTACTAAACACTGCCCGTGTGATTTATTACTGGGGAGCCGGCCGGACTGTAGCATCTAGGGGATTTTCACAGTGACTTCATTGCAGTGCAGTGTTAATGTAAGCCTAACTTGGACTCTAATAAAGATTATTATTATTATTATTAATTCCCAGAAGGCCAGTACATGCAACTTCAATCTTGCGAATGTGATTGAAATTAATGCAAATTATGGTCAATGATATTCTCGCCATATTTGGGCAAGATCCGGAACTCCTCATCGGGAGCGGCCCGGCTAAATGGCAAACTGATTCACACCCTCGACTTTAGCCTTTCCCACTATTTTAAACGGTAGGCCCGAATCCGCGCCTGACACAATGTGGGGGTTAAATCATGCCCTCTATTATATCTTCATATATGCAATTGTAGATTATTAATATCTTAAGTATCCAGAAGAAACATAGAAATATTTGATCATTATTTTAAGTAACACAATGATAGGACAAACCTTCAATGAAAGTGAAACCCAAGTTTTTCTGCTCTTTGACAATGTATGGATAGGGCTATCCAAACTCAAACACCAACTTAACTCAGTCCTTTCTTTACACTGACCACATTAGGACACAGAACTAGTCAAACATTTTGCATAATTGTACTAAAAACACCAAATGTCATCTTTGTGATACCAAAGACTTTAGTTGCAATTCTATCAAATTGTATAGTCACTGTGCTGATCATGGTGTCTGTCTCTTTAAGACAGTCCAGCCAAAGATGGTCACCTGACTTGAGGGTCCAACGGAAAATGAGAGTGAGGGCAGCACGGTGGCCTAGTGGTTAGCACAGCTGCCTCACGGCGCTGAGGTCCCAGGTTCGATCCCGGCTCTGGGTCACTGTCCATGTGGAATTTGCACATTCTCCTCGTGTTGCGTGGGTTTCACCCCCACAACCCAAAAATGTGCAGAGTAGGTGGATTGGCCATGCTAAATTGCCCCTTAATTGGAAAAAATAATTGGGTAATCTAAATTTATTTTAAAAAAAAGAAAATGAGAGTGAGTGACCATCCTAGAGGCTGGAGTCCTCTCTTGGACAGAATGCATCGAGCAACATGTAGTAAAAATGTTAGGACTCGGAGCTGTGCTTCAGGGCAGCTTTAGTGCTGCAAAATATCTTGCACCAAGTTCCTCTTTATTAATAAATACCTTTGTGTTCCTAATAAAATCTGAAGTCTCTTGGCAACACCACAAATGTGCCACAATACAGAACAGTTACAACAGGCACTGGCTTATCTTTTGAAGACAGAAAGGTTTTTTTTCCACTCCCAGAATGTAAATCTCAGGAAAATTATTTTCTGCAAATTTCAGCACAAGAATTTCAAAACAGAAATGAGATAAATGAACAGAATCAAAGAAGATCTCTTCTTTTAAAGAATGCCTGGACTAAATATCATAACATTTCAAGCTGGTAAAATTCTTACCTTTATTAAGAAGTGTAATTGCCATTCTTTCATTTCATTTAAGCACAGAAGACATTTCCTTTCGGCTCAACACACCCAAATAACTTTGTTACCCAAGGAAATGTAGAGCTTACTAAGACAGGGAGTGATTGAAGCAAATAACAGTGATACATTTAAGAGGAAACTAGTGAAGCATATGAGGCAGAAGAGAATAGATGGCTACAATGGTAGATTTAAATGAGGAAAGATGGGAGAAGGCTCAAGTGGAGCATAAACGCCAATTTGAAGTGGTTGAGACCAATCACCTATGTTATCCGATTACTTCTGATACTTTATCTGGCTATTTAAATTGTTGTTAAATTAGATTGTTACAGGTACAGAAGTATACAATAATGTGCATTCACTTAACAACTTTAATTGAAGAACATCCCAATGTGCTACAAAACAGGCATAAGGAAAACACTTTCTGGATCCAGTATTTGTTATCACAAAACTGCTAAATGTTATCAATCTGCTACAGGGTTAGAAACAAATCATTTGATGACATGCTTACTAAAAATGCAAAATGAATGTTGTAATAATAGTTCTGAAATTACACCATGGAATATCAATGCTTACTTCAACTCTGTTATTTCAGAAGTATCAACCTCGTTAAAATAAATGGGTTAAAATGCCTCCATTGAAATACTACACGGAAGAACTTTGCATTAACACATGAAGCATTCAGAGTCTCATGAAGTCATTTTGGGGTTCGTTTGGACTAGACGCCTCAAATAATTGTCTTCGTTCAGGGTTTCCAGCTGCATAGCAAGGAACCATAAAGATTTATGAAACAATCTACTAGAAAAGCCATGAGGTTTGAAAGCTCCCTGAAATGGCACAGTGTGACTCTACCCTCAGCAACTGTATTATTCAAGCACAAAAGGAGGGCCTAGAGTGCCTGGGACTCCTCGTAAAATTCAGAAAACCATCTTAAATTTAGTGTAATTTAGTCTATTTTTATTCTATTTCGTAATTTTTGGGGCAAACCATCACACATATGGCAGGAATTCCCAAATATTTTTAAAGTTCACCATATACTTATCAAGCTTTCTGAGATTCAGATTGGACACAGTCACAATTATTGTTTTTGTGTTTTTTTTTCTACTTTTCTATTGAGAGGCAGGAGTCTTAAAAAGCAATTACTGAAATTTAGTCTATTCCACAGCGATTATCATTCAACATGATGGCTCCATTAGAATCCACAGTAACTTATTGATTCAACAAAAACAGGGAGTGCTGCGAACTGCTACAAATGTGTCTCATAAATCTAAGCAGATGTTTAAGAAGCTCTGAGGATAGCTGTTGCAGAAATTTAAGAGATACTGAGGTAATAAATAACACAAAGTTTTGTGAAGTTGAGAGATGTCATTCAATCTCCTCTCCGTTAGTATAATGACATTCAGTTTCAGCAAATACAGGAATAGCAACACAATAGATAAAAACCTATGGGCTAAAATTGCTTGGGAATGATCCGAGGGAGCAAGAACAGGGACGAGCTTCACCTCTCAAGCATACTGGCCTCCCCAGATACACCAGTTCCCGACAGAGCCATTAACATAAGGAGTCTTGGCATAGGGAGACACCAGCCATAACACTGTCTTATAATGACATAGCTTTATAAAAAACAGACAGTTGAACTCCCTTCGGAGGGAAACTGCATGCTCCCGGAAGCAATGGAGAGCGATGCAATTGGCTTTCTACCATTTTCTCTGGACTCCCACTGTTCTTCCCGGCGAGAGACCGGACAAATCCTTGAGGCATTTCTCCACCTCACTCTTTTAAATCAGTAATCTGTCCGTAATGTCATAGAACGTGTTCACTATCTTCTTGCAAAACCCTCTAGAACATATTAAATTGCCCTTTGAAGCAAATCATGGCTTTCTGCAGTCCGATGCCGAGGCATCATTGTGTTGCTAATGTTGACTTTACCCACACATCTCAAACTGCACACTCATTCTCTTGTAACCGCTGCCTCTGATGATAGTGGAATCAAAATTAGAGTTAGAGTTACATGGGCAGCTAATAGCAAGAAGTTGAAAGTTCTCATTGAGCATACTCTATCACAGAAATGTGATAACCACATACTTTACATGAGAAAACAAGTCAATTTTCTGCTACTCCTATGCAATTAGCTTTTTTAATTAAGGTATAATTTACCATGAAAGACATGTAACTATGTCCCATTAGTAAAAGATAGAGCTGGAACCATTAACAATTTTGGTGACAATAAAAATAAATTAGAATGTCCACAACTGTTGGGGACAGTGGTGCATAGCCTATGAATTAGCACAGGGCTAAATCGTTGGCTTTTAAAGCAGACCAAGGCAGGCCAGCAGCACGGTTCAATTCCTGTACCAGCCTCCCCGAACAGGTGCTGGAATGTTGCGACTAGGGGCTTTTTACAGTAACTTCATTTGAAGCCTACTTGTGACAATAAGCGATTTTCATTTCATTTTTAATTTTTTTTTCAATTGAGAGGCAGTGAATGCCTTACATGGGAGGTTATGGTTATAATGATGTGAATGGTCAGCTGAAGTGTTGTTCAATAAGATTACTTACGGATGCATGATGAATACATCTCTCCTCGGCCATCCCTTGCTAGTGTATTGATACAATGTTTTGTATTTTTCGGTTGGTCGTCCTTCACATTGATGGTGTTACTCCTAACTGTTCATTTTTAAAACTCTTTGCTGCATCTTATTGTAGGGATACATCCCGTTCTACCCTCATCTCACCTTTCACCACCTCAGCACCCTCCACCTAATGGTCCAGGGACAAAACACCACTGTATAATCTCACAGAAACTTACTCATATGCTTACATCAATGTGATTGGTTAATAATTGTGTCTCACTGAGTTTGCACAGTTGGTATGGAATTTTGCACATTACGATTGATCACAAAAAACTGGTCACGGAAACAATGCCTTGCAGGATTTCCAGCCCAATAATTTTAAAGCACAAAAATTTTAATGACTTCTGTGCTTGAAATTCCTGGTATGCACACTTGACAACCCCTACCAATGGTATCAGTAGCCATAGTCTCCAGGCATGTCTATGATCACTCGAAGGCACTGAAATAACACATCAACAGATCAGTTCAGGATGACTAGGTTTTGTTTGAGCCGCAGGGGGTTGACTTGCTCAGATTCAGAGGCAAATTCTTACGGATGATATGTGTCATGGAATATTACCAAGACTTTGTAAAACACCACTAATATAATGAAATATATTGCTCAATGCATTTGTTTATTACATTGGTAAATATTGTATTGAATTTTATACAATAAGATCACACAGACATTAATTGAGATTAATGGCCAATTAATTTGATTTTGATGGTGTTGTTTGAGGGAGGAATATTGCCTAGTATATTATATTTTATAAATAATATCATAGGATCTGTTGCAGCCACTTGAACCATATAATTGGTTCAAAGGGCCCTTGGTTAAATTTGCAACTTATCGAAGTTATCTTTGATTAATGCAGCATTTCCTCGGTACTGCACTGGTGTTTTGTTGTAGCTTGTGCACATAGATTCTATAGTGAGGCTTGGCCTCTCACAACTCTATTTGCGGGTGCTTACCCCAACACTCAGGACTCTGAGCAAGCAAATAGTATGATAAAACTCTTGCTGTATCTTCAAGATTGTGAGGACTTCAGACAAATTGGATGAACATACAAGGAGTTGCAAGCAGGGCAACAATCTGATTGTAACTCAACCTGGTGTTCTGACGAACAGCAACGCATAGTTTCAAAATAGCTTTGAATCCATTTTAATTTTAAGATTCTAGGCAGAGACCATCAATGGACTTAATTGGAGAGGCACAAAACATCTGATTTCATCTTAACAATCGGATGACTAGTATAGTGTATTGAAAATTGCATTGTGTATTTTGTCCACTTGAGCCCATGTGCCAACAGAGGGAGTCTCCTGGGAAGAGAATAATAAATTAAGAATGTTTAACAGCTCTTGCAGTTCCAATTCTAAATGACTCAGGCTGAATACATAACTATTTCTGTCCAAAGGACATCACAAGTAATCTATGTTTTGCATCTTCAGAGATCGTGTAAAAAAATTGGCATTGCAAAACAGACCATGAGAAACTGCAGAGAGTTATGAACACAGCCCAGTCCATTACACAAGCATGCCTCCCATCCTTTGACTCTGTCTACACCTCCTACAGCCTTCGGAAAGCGAGTAGCTTAATCAAAGACCCCTCCCACCCAGGTTATTCTCTCTTCCAACTTCTTCCATTTGGCAGAAGATACAAAAATTTGAGAACATGCACCTATAGATTCAAAAACAGCTTCTACCCACTGTTACCATAACCCTGAATGGACCTCTTATGGACTGAATTGATCTTTCTACGCATCTTCTCTATAATTGTTGCACTGTACTCCTTATACTTCACATGACATCTTATGTTTATGTCTTTACATTGTGTACATATAGCATGTTCTATGTATTTATGTTTGGAGCAATCTGCCTGGTTTGCATGCAGAAAAATACATTTCACTGTACCTCGTTACACGTGACAATAAATCAAATCAAATCCTACTCCAGCATGTCGGTTCTCTGCAGCGCGATGCTGTAGAGGACACAGCAGGCCACCACGATGTGGGAGACACCCTAGGACGATACTGGAGGACCCCAGTGGAGCAGTCCTGAATCGCACCTTCAGGGCCTCAATGCACCACTTGATGATGCACCTGGTTGCTGCATGGGCATCATTATAGCAGCACTCCGTGCCAGACTGGGGCCTGCGGATCGGCCTCATTAGCGACGACCACAGCAGATAACCCGTGTCACCCAAAGCCAACCCCTTACCAGAGCGTGTTCCTTGAAGGGTCGAGCACTGTCGAGCACATTGATGAATGGCACCCCCTCTTGAACCGATGCTCGTAGAGGGACATGTGTTCAATCGATCACCCTCTGGACCTGGGGCACGCCTGCGACGGCGGCGAAATCCATTTCCCGGGCAAGGTGGTGAGCTTGCTGCATATTGAAGTGGATATATTGTGCCGCCTGGGTACATCGGGCATTTGTGATGGCACAAATGCACTTCTGTGCGGACATCTGCGAGATTCCAGAAAGCTCCCCACTCGGTGTCCGGAAGGACCCTGTGGCATAAATATTCAAAGCGACAGTCACCTTGACGGCCACTGGGAGCAGGTGTCCTCCCCCATAACCCCACGTTTCCAGGTTTACCATCATCCGACAGAGATGTTGCACGGTCTCCTTGCTCAGCCGCAGTCGGCGGCAGCACGCTGGGTCTGTCAGCTCCCTGAATTTTATTTTAAATAAATTTAGAGTGCCCAATTCATTTTTTTCCCCAATTTAGCATGGCCAATCCACCTAGACTGCACATCATTGCGTTGTGGGGGTGAAAGCCATGTAAACACAGGGAGAATGTGCAAATTCCACACGGGCAGTGACCCAGGGCCAGGATCGAACCTGAGACCTCAGCGCCATGAGGCAACAGGGCTAACCCACTGCACCACCATGCTGCCCCTTCAGGTCCCTGAATGACAGGCGCTGTCAATATACATGAGACCTGATGCAATGCCAACTTCCCACCTCCTCCTCGACCTGTTGGACGGCCGATTCTCCTCTGGAGCAGGCTCCTGTTCTGCAGGGTCCTCCCCAAGCAGCTCCTGTGGTGCAGCCACAGTGTATCCATAAGGGCCGCAGTGGCCAGGCAGATGCCAACCATTCCTGAACGGACTCTGAAATCCATTGACCGTGGGAACGGGGGGAGGGGCTAATGGGCAGACATGTTAGCATGGTGAGTACTCCCGTTCCTATCCAGGTCCAATGAGCTACATGGTGGCCCAGGTCTCCTGCGCCCCCATATCCTCCTTCTTGCTCCCCCGTTCCAATGCCAGCCACACCCCCAGCTGCATCCACCTCGGTGCGCATGGCATAAGGGCCATGCTTGTAAGCTTACACCAAAACCCGCTCGTCGCCAAACTTGTTTTCCGAGGGCGCCCCATTCTCTGCCCGATTGGGAATCCCGATGACGGCACCAGATAATGGAGAATCCACTCACACATATGTAAGTGGGATATTAACAAAGAGTAATCAGAAAAAGGATCTGATAATTCTAAGAGATAAATCCATAAAAATGTCAAACCAGAATCTCAGTGACTGCCAAAAACAAATGGGATCTTAAGTAGGTCAAAAAGAGGAAGTATATATATTTAAGGAGCTTACTCATATGTAGTATAGAGCATTGATCAGGTCACAGTTATGGTACAATTTGCAGATTTGAAACCCTCATTACAAAAAGACATAGTTCATCTGAAAAAGTGCACAGAATCTAAACACATTGTTAAGGGAGTTGAGACTAACTAATGACAACTAGGGTTTAAGGACATAGAACATAACAAATAGGAGCAGGAATGGACCACACCGTCCCTCAAGCCTTCTCTGCCATTCAGTAGGATCATAGCTAATTTTCTACTTTTCATCCAATGCCCATATCCCTTGATTCCCTTAATAAAAGATTTCAGGATAGACTCAGACTGAGACTACATTTTGGCAAGGAAAGGTTTAAGTGGGATTTTGACAAAACTATTCAATTTACTAAGGCTCTGCGGTCACAGAATTATTATGATGCAGAAGGTGTCCATTTGGCTCATTAAATCTGCACCAGCTCTCCTAAAGAGAAACTCACCTTGTACCACCCCGCGTGTTCTCCGCATAACCCTGCACATCCTTCCTTTTCAGATAACAATCTAATTCCCTTTTGAATGTTTCAGTTGAACCTGCCTCCACCATTCTCTCAGGCAGTGCATTTCAAACTTCAACCAGGCATTACATAAAAATGAATTCTCCACATATCACTTTTGATTCTTAATTGCTTTACATCTGTGCTCTCTCATTCTTGATTCTTTCATGGGTGCGAACATTTTCCCCCGATCTACTTTGTCCAGACCCCTCATGATTTTGAATACCTCTGTCAAACTTCTTCTCAACCTTCTTTTCTCTAGGAAAAACAGTCCTAACTTCCCCAATGTATCTTCATAGCTGAAGTTCATCATCCCTGGAACCATTCTCAAGAATCTTTTGGCACCCTCTTAAACGCCTTGACATCCGTTTTAAATGAAATGAAATGAAATGAAAATCGTTTATTGCCACGAGAAGGCTTCAATGAAGTTACTGTGAAAAGCCCCTAGTCGCCACATTCCGGCGCCTGTCCGGGGAGGCTGGTACGGGAATCGAACCGTGCTGCTGGCCTGCTTGGTCTGCTTTAAAAGCCAGCGATTTAGCCTGGTGAGCTAAACCAGCACCCACACCTGGACACAATACTCCAGCTCAGTTCAAATTAGTTGTGGTATTATCATAAATGTAAGAATAGCAAGCGTTAATGAAGTGAGTAGATCAGCCACTGGGGAAGCTAGAGTTACAAGTATATAAGACATTGATGCTAAGCCTTGCGGGGGGAGAGAAATGAAGGCGTTAACGAGAGTACAGACTGAAGGAAAGATAGTATGAGTAAGGGCTGATCATAGTTTATAATAGTGTAGAGATTAGTTGTAGATGAGTATAGACTATATGTTAATTATCAACTGCATTATTTAGGAATATGTGTCGAATCCAAATTAGTAGCATTGATAAATTTATAGCTTTGTTCAAGTTCAAGCTATTTTGCGGTCGTTGTGAACACTACACCAACCATCCTGGATTTAGCCACACAAAGAACACCACATTGTAAGAGGAGTTTATTTACACAATTAGTAAGCAGTTAGATTAGACAAGTTAGTTTTAAGAAGATTGAAGAAAACAATCACGCCGCTACACGGATCAGAAAATTTACACAAAAGACAAATCGTAAGATGGAGAGTCTCAAGAAGCCTGACTACTTCAGGACAAATGGCACACTATTTCAAAACTGGGCTTTCTTCAAACAGCAGTTTGAAGTTATCCTATCTGCCTTCATGCTAGAAAATGTTTCTGATCAGAGAAAAATAGCACTTCTAAATTTGGCTGGAATGCAAGCATTAGAGCTTTATAATTGCTTTGAATTTACTGCTGATGAGGATCAAACAAAATATAACGTAGTCCTACAGAAGTTCAATGCACACTGCAAAAAGCAGGTGAATGAGACCTATGAGCGCTACATGTTCAGAAAAACATTGCAGCTAAAAGGGGAATAGGTAGATTCTTTCATTACAGCTTTAAAGTTAAGAGCGCAGTTGTGTAACCTTTCCTCTGCTGCCGATTTAGTGTTTCGTCATCAAGTTGTATTTGGGATAAATGACGAACGTTTGCGTGTAAAAATGCTAAGAAGACTTATTTTACTGATTTTACCACCAGAAGACGCAATTAATATGTGCAAAGCCAGCGAACAAACATCCTCTAAATATGCGGAGTTCAGGGCAAACTAAAAAGGCGCAAAATCCGGAAATGTGGCTGACACCATTAATGCTGTGTCGCAGCACAGAAAACTGTTTACAACGGCTGGTGGACATTTTGAGAGTGATGTCACGAGCGTGATGACGTGCACACGCTGTGGCCACGCCCACAGTAAAAATTTGTCCGGCAAAAGGAAAACAATGTTCCTATTGTTGCAAGTTCAACCACTTTGCAGCTCAGTGTTGTTTCTCAACAGCTTCTCCGGCAACCATGACTACAGGAGGATCTAAAGTGTTCAAAGTGAAGATAAAAAATCAAATATCTGAATTGATAATGAAGATTTCTCACAATACATGCGTAAGGATAATTTCATGATTGAAGCAGTCACAAGGATTAATGCCCTGGTTTGTAATGACAAACCAGTACAGCTCTCAAAGATAATTAAAAAGTGGACTGTATTATTCAAAATAAATAGCTCGGATATACGAGGAGCACACGCAAATCTTATCACAGAAAAGATTTAAGACAAGAATATAGTACACCACTAATGAAGAAATCTACTTCTCGGCTGACAGATTACAATGGTAACAACATAGCCACAAGACGATCCTACCGTCTCCATGTTAGAAATGGCGACACCGAAATGCCAATCAACTTTGAGATAGTGGAAGATGATAAGTCATCGCTAATTGGGGTGGATGCTTGTGAAAAATTAAACCTAGTTGAAAGGGTTCACACAACCAAGACTTCGACTGATCAGCATGAAGAGCCAAGTGAAGACTTAGTTGTTGCGGATACCTTATCCAGAGCTACCACTGATACTGAAACATCAGTTACAGATTAAATGAAAATGAAATGAAAATCACTTATTGCCACGAGTAGGCTTCAATGCAGTTACTGTGAAAAGCCCCTAGTCACCACATTCCGGCGTCTGTCCGGGGAGGTTGATACGGGAATCGAACCATGCTGCTGGCCTGCTTGGTCTGCTTTAAAACCCAGCGATTTAGCCCAGTGAGCTAAACAAGCCCCTTGTAGTAGTACACATAGTGGAAGCACAAGCCTCATTCATTGCCAAGATGCTACCAGTGTCTGACCAAAAACTACGAATCATCAAAGAAACAGAAAAGGATTTTACGTTCCAGAGGGTAATCAAATACCTCGAAGAAGGATGGCCCAATGGTGTTGCTCTGTCATTCGAAGTATCAAGAATGACCTCACAGTAATAGATAGATTCCTACTCAAAAGGGATAGGATAGTTATTCCTGCATGCCTCCGACAAGGAATTCTGCAACAAATTTGCGAGGGTCATCAGGGTATTAAAAAATGCCATAGATGGCCAAGACAATCTGTGTAGTGGCCTGGAATCAACAGAGATGTTGACAATTATGTACAGGAATGCACAACCTGCCAAATGCATCAACCTGTGCAGTGCAAAGAAAGTATGCAAGAAAATGAACTCATCAAAAAGTTGGTATGGATTTGTTCTACTTTAAATGTCGTGACTATCTGATCACCATCGACTATTATTCCAATTATCTCGAGTGAATGACACTGAATGATTCAATGACAGGATCAGTCATACATGCAGCAATATCAATTTTTGCATGTCATGGAATACCATTACACTTTGTCTCTGACAATGGTCCTTGCTTCACAAGCTGGGAGTGGACACAGTTTGCAGAGAAGTACAACTTTAGTCACATCACATCAAGCTCAATGTATCTTCAATCAAATAGCAAAGCAGAGAAGGACGTAGGAATAATCAAAAAATTGTTCCATAAAGCAATCGATGACAACAAAGATTTATCTTTGGCACTGTTGATGTATAGTGCAATACGGCTGTCATTGCCAGCTCAGATGTTAATGGGTAGAAAGATTTGCACCACATTACCTGAGGTAACTATTCCAGTTATGGATGATCAAGAGATACACAACCGTATCAGATTAAGAAAACAGAAACAAAAAGAGAACTATGACAAGCAAACAAAATCTCTATCAAAATGAAAAGGAGACTATGCACATATACAAAATCCTAATGGTGAATGGCAACACATACCTAAAGTTCTAAGACAAGTCGCACCCAGATCGGACTTAGTTCAGACTGAACAAGCTTCTATATTCAGACGAAATAGAAGACCACTGTTGCGGACAAAACATCATGTTCAATCTCATCTTCAACATGTATTGATCAAGGTAACATCCTCAAGGACATTGACTTTCCTAATCCTTACTTGTCACCAATACAGCAAGACAATATGGAAAATCAATTGCATACTTTGAAGAAATCACTGAGAAGATCAACTAGAATGAGAAAACCATCGAACAGATTAAATTTGTACTGACTGCAATAATTATTCGTTTGTCATCAACAAAGTGATGTAACAGTTATTTGCAAGTGAATGTAAAAATAATAACAAGTTCATGATTAATGCTAGCTCACGTAATATTCAAAGAAACATATCACAATGTTTATAACTTTTTTCTTTTCCAAAGAAAGGGGGATGTGGTAATATCATAAATGTAAGAACTGCAAGGATTAATGAAATGTCCAGATCAGCCACTAGAGGAAGCTAGTTATAAGTACATAAGACATTGATGCTACGCCTTGTGGGGTGAGAGAAGTGAAGGAGTAAACTAGAGTACAGACTGAAGGAAAGATAATGTGAGTAATAGCAGATTATAGTTTTTTTTCAGAAAATATTTTATTGAGGCATTTATAATTTTAACATTCTAAACAACAGAACGGTCCAGCACACGTAAAAACCCCACAATCACACACCCAATTTGCCCCCGTCCTAACTCCTAGCTCCCCATATATTAGTTTCCCTACCCTTATTCTTCACTTCCATGCCTCCCCTTTCCCCCCCTCCCCCCCATTCCCCCCACCCCGCCTCCTGCTGATGGTCAGTTTTCCTTAAAGAAGTCGATGAACGGCTGCCACCTTACAGCGAACCCCTGTCATAAACCCCTTAAGGCAGACTTGATCTTCTCTAGCCTAAGAAACCCTGCCATGTCACTGACCCACACCCCCAACTTTGGAGGCTCCGCGTCCCTCCATCCCAGCAAAATCCATCTCCGGGCCACCAGGCAGCAAAGGCCAAAGCGTCAGCCTCTCTCCCCCTCTGGGCTCCCGGATCTTCCGACACTCCTAATATTGCTACCTCTGGACTCGGAGTAACCCTCCCTTCCAGGACCTCTGACATGACATCTGAGAATCCTTGCCACAATCCCCTCAGCTTCAGACAAGCCCAAAACATATGCACATGATTTTCCAGACTTTCCCTGCACTGCCCACATCTGTCCTCCACCTCCTCGAAAAACCTACTCATCCGGGCCACAGTCATATGAGCCCTGTGGACCACCTTGAACTGGATCAGGCTGAGCCTGGCACACGACGAGGATGCATTGACTCGCCTCAGGGCCTTCTCCCATTGCCCGACTTCTAACTCCCCTCCCAACTCTTCCTCTCACTTCCTCTTCACCTCCCCGATTGGGACCCCTTCCCACTCCATCAGTTCATTATATATTTCAGAGACCCTCTCCTCTCCAACCCCTGTTCTAGACATCACCTTATCCTGTAGTCTCCTTAGGGGGAGGCGAGGGAAGCTTGGAACTTGCCTCCGGACAAATTCCCGTACCTGCAGGTACCGGAACCTGTTCCCTCCTGGCAACTCAAACACCTCCTCTAGCTCCTCCAGGCTTGAGAAACCCTCCTCAATGCAGAGACCCCAAAATGCCTCAATTCCTGCCCGCTGCCACCTCCTGAAGCCCCCGTCCAGCCGCCCCACCGGAGCAAACATGTGATCATCGCAGATTGGTGATCACATACCAATGCCCCGTCCAGTCTCATATGTTGCCTCTATTGCCCCCACACTCTCAGGGCTCCACTACCAATGGACTTGTGGAGTAACGAGCCGGCAGGAACGGCAGAGGTGCCGTTAACAAAGCCTACAGACTCGTGCCCTTGCAAGATGCTGCCTCCACTCGCTCCCACACCGGCCCCTCCCCCAGCTACCCATTTGCTAATCATCGAAATATTGGCCTTCCAACAATAGTTAATGAAGTTTGGAAGGGTCAAGCCCTCACCGCGCTTCCGCTAAGAAAGACCTTCTTCACCCTCGGGGATTTCCCGGCCATATAAAACTCGAGATTGCTGCATTCATCCTCCTGAAAAATACCTTGGGACGAAGATTGGGAGACAATGAAACACAAACAGCTATCTCGGGAGGAATGTCATTTACACAGTTTGTACCCTCCCCACAAGCGACAGTGGGAGCACGTCCCACCTACGGAAGTCCCCTTTCATTTGCTCAATCACTCTACCAAAACGTAGTTGATGAAGCTGACACCAGTCCCTTTCCACTTGAATCCCCGAGGTACCTAAAACTCCTTCCCACCACTTTGAACGGCAACTCCCTCAGTCTCCTCTCCTGCCCCCTTGCCTGGATCGCAAAAACCACACACTTGGCCATATTCAGTTTGTAACCTGAGAACCGGCCAGATTCCTCTAGTCATCCCATAATTCCTGCAATTCCCCCCAACGGGTCTGTTATATAAAGGAGTAAATCATCCGCATAGAGCGAGACCCTATGATTCCCCCACATCTCATATCCCCCGCCAAATGTTTGATGCCCTCAGTGCCATTGCCAAAGGCTCTATGGCCAGGGCAAACAGTAGTGGGAAGAGTGGACACCCCTGCCTTGTCCCCCTGCACAGACAAAAATACTCTGATCGAACCCGGTTGGTCCTTACATTCGCCACCAGTGCCTGATATAGCAATCGGACCGAGTTAACAAATCCCTGCCCAAACCCAAACCTTCCCAGGACATCCCACAGGTACTTCCACTCCACCCGATCAAAGGCCTTTTCCATATCCATGGCCACTACCACCTCGATGAGGAGGAGCATAACAGACATCTACAGACACTGAAAGATGCCTTCGTACGAACAGGATATGGCGCTTGACTCATCGATCGACAGTTGCAACGCGTCCCAGCAGAAGACCGCACAGACCTCCTCAGAAGACAAACACGGGACACAACCGACAGAGTACCCTTTGTCGTCCAGTACTTCCCTGGAGCGTAAAAACTATGACATCTTCTTCGCAGCCTTCAACACGTCATCGATGAAGACGAACATCTTGCCAATGTCATCCCCACACCCCCACTACTTGCCTTCAAACAACCGCGCAACCTCAAACAAACAATTGTTTGCAACAAGCTACCCAGCCTTTAGAACAGTGACCACGACACCACACATCCCTGCCATGGCAATCTCTGCAAGACGTGGCAGATCATCGAGATGGATACCACCATTACACGTGAGAACACCACCCACCAGGAACGCGGTACATACTCGTGCGACTTGGCCAATGTTGTCTCCCTCATACGCTGCAGGAAAGGATGTCCCGAAGCAAGTACATTGGCAAGACTGTGCAGACGCTGCAACAACGGATGAACGGACATCCCGCGACAATCGCCAGGCAGGAATGTTCCCTTCCAGTCGGGGACCACTTCAGCAGTCAAGGGCATTCAGCCTCTGATCTCCGAGTAAGCATTCTCCAAAGCCGCCTTCAGGACGCGCGACACCACAGAATCGCCAAGCAGAAACCTATAGCCAAGTTCCGGGCACTTGAGTATGGCCTCAATCGGGACCTTGGATTCATGTCACATTACATTCACCCCCCCCCCCCCCCCCCACCATCTTGTCTGGGCTTGCAAAATCCTACCAACTGCCCTGGCTTGAAACAATTCACACCTCTTTAACCTGTGATTATCCCTCTCTCCAGTTGCTCCGTCTGGACCAGTAGACTTAATTACCTGCAAAGGCTCACATTCAAAATATTATCTTTGACTTTGTATGTACATATGTTTCTGGAACATACCTCTTCATTCACCTGAGGAAGGAGCAGTGTCCGAAAGCTAGTGATTTGAAACAAACCTGTTGGACTCTAACCTGGTGTTGTAAGACTTCTTACTGTGCTCATCTCAGCCTGTCATCTGGAGACTCCGCGTACCTCCTGTCCACCTATAAAATTTCGCCTACCAGCTTGTCTAACTCCACCCGCTCAGCCTTCTCCTTATGGGCCCGAATTGAGATGAGTTCCCCCTAATAACTGCCTTCAGTGCCTCCCACACCACACCAGCCAAAACTTCACCTGTGTCATTGATCCTTATATATCCCCGAATACCCTCCCTCACCCGCTCGCATACCTCCTCCTCCGCTAACAGCCCCACATCTAACCTCCACTGTGGGTTCTGAGCCTTTCCTTTGTTAACTTGCAGGTCTACCCAGTGTGGGGTGTGGTCTGACACCACAATTGCTGAATATTCAGTATCTACTTCCTCAGCCAGCAGCGTTTTGTCCAACACAAAGAAGTCTATCTGGGAATACACCTTGTGCACATGGGAGTAGAATGAAAACTCCTTACTCCTTGGCCTCACAAATCTCCACGGATCAACCCCCAAGAGCTTCACAAACCCCTGCAGCTCCTTTGCTACTGTTGATACTTTCCCAGACCTGGCACTCGACCGATCCAGCCTTGGTTCCAGGGCCGTGTTGAAATCTCCCCCTACAATCAGTCGATGTGAGTCCAGGTCCGGCATCTTCCCCAGCACCCGTCTAACAAACTCAACGTCCTCCCAGTTTGGGGCACATATATTTACCAGTACCATGGCCATTCCCTCCAATTTCCCACTAACCATAATATATCTACCCCCCCCCCCCCCCCCCCCCCGGATCTACCTCTATATTCCCCACCTCGAATGCCACCCGCTTATTGACCAGGGTTGCCACCCCCCTCGTTTTAATGTCTAATCCCAAATGGAACACCTGCCCGACCCATTCCTTCCTTAACCTAATCTGATCCCCCACCTTCAGGTGTGTCTCCTGCAACATAGCCACGTCCGCCTTCAGTTGTCTCAAGTACGCGGACACACCGGCCCTTTTGACTGGCCCATTCAGTCCCCGAACGTTCCAGCTTGGTCGAGGGGCACCTTGTCCCTCCCTCCCCTGCCGATCAACCATACTCTCTCCGAGGCCATTCTGCGTCCCACTACACCAACCATCCTGAATTTAGCAACACAAAGAACACCACACTAGTGACTTATGCAGATTCAAAATTACCTTCTTGCTCTTGTATTCTATGCTCCTATTAATAAAGCCCAGGCTACTGTGAATGAACATGAGAGTAATCCAGCAAGAAATACACAGATTATAAGAGCTTTCACAAGTATATTTAAAAAGGAAGAGGGGAGCAAAAGTAAACTCAGTTCTCTTAGAGGCTGCAAGAGAGCAATTATGATGGAGAAAAATGAAAAGACAATGTCATATGAGGGTTCCTTTTAGAAAAGTGTGTTTATCAAATAGCTGCAGTGACGTCCTTGTCTGGGTGGAGCTGAGCTGTGTTTCTGGCTTTTAGTTTCGTTTTGAGCTGGAAGCTGTTTTGTAGCTGAGTTTATGGTTCAGGTTTCCGTTGGGAGCTGCATTCAAACAAGAAGGTGTATTTTGACCTCACTCTCTCTCTGCATGCTAAAGAATGTCTTCAGATCACTTGGTAATTTAAAAGTGATAACTGCTTTCTGTAGAGAATTCAAACCTGCTGTCTTTGTTAAAAAGCCATGATGTGGAGATGGCGGTGTTGGACTGGGGTGAGCATAGTAAGAAGTCTTACAACACCAGGTTAAAGTTCAACAGGTTTGTTTCAAACACTAGCTTTTGGTGCACTGCTCCTTCCTCAGGTGAATCATACCTCTTTATTCACCTGAGGAAGGAACAGTGCTCCAAAAACTAGTGTTTGAAACAAACCTGTTGGACTTTAACCTGGTGTTGTAAGACTTCTTACTTTGTTAAAAAGGGTATTTGACTCATGGATGTTGTTCGGAAAGTTATTAAGGGTTACCTATAGAGTATTGTATATGTGGGGATTATTTGTGTTGGTAGTTGATAAACTGTTTACTGTGTGATTATAAAATGTTAACTGGATTCATGGAATATACATTGTTTTGTTTAAAAATACTTAAGGTCTCTGTTGCATAGCACCTGGGAAGTGGGCCCTTGTGCTCCTCATAACCAAAAACTATTTAATGTTATGGGTCCATGATATACTTTAGTGTTTTCTAAACCCTGGCCCATAACAACAGAACTGTTAACAAATATTTTCTGGTGGTCTTCACAGGAACTGACACAATAAAATACAATAAATATTTGGGAACCAAGGATCGAATTAGAGTGAGGAATTTAAAATAATTAATGGCAGTAAAGAAAAAGTTCTGGAGGAATTAATGGGACTGAAATTTGCAAAAATACCTGGCACCTGATTACATACATCCTAAGATTCTAACAGAGGTATTGTGTGCACTGGTTGTGATCTTCCAAAACTCTCTAGGTTCTCAAAAAGTCCCAGTGGTTCGGAAGGGAGCACATTTCCTGCTCAGGAAAGGGAAGAAGAGAGGAAATAGGGAACGACAGGTCAGTTAGCCTAATGTCAGTCATGGGGGGAAAGCTGCAATCTATTATTAAGGAAATGATAACAGGGCTCTTAGAAAATCAAAATTTGATTAGGCAGGGTTACCATGGTTTTACAAAAGGGAAATTGTTTGGCAAATCTAGTTTTTCGAGGACGGTAAATAAAAAGGAACTAGTGGATGTAGTATATTTGGATTTTCAAAAGGCATTTGATAAGGTGCCACACAAAAATATTGTTGCACAAGATAAGGATTCAGGGATTGAAGGTAATATGTTAACATGGAAAGATGATTGGTTGCAAGACAAGAAACAGAGAGTGGGAAAAAACAAGTTATTTTCAGGTGGGCAGGCATTAATAGTGGAATGTTGTAAGAGTCAGTGTTGAGGCCTCAGCAATTTACAATCTATATTCATGACTTAGATGAAAGAACTGAGAGTAATGTATCCAAGCCTGTTGATGATGCAAAGCTGGTCAAGACAGTAAGCTTTTGAGGAACACACGCAGGATACAAAGGATCTAGATAGCTTAAGTGAGGAGGTAAGAGGTTTGTAAATATAATATAACATAGGGAAATGTGAGGATATTTACTTTGCTGGGAAGAATAGAAACAAATAGTATTTTTTAAAGGTGAGAAACTGTGACACGTTGGTGTTCAGAGGGATTGAGTATTTTTGCACAAGAAACACAAAGTTAATACACAGGTACACCAAGCAATTAGGAATGTAAATAGTATGCTGGCCCTTATTGCATGGGGATTGGAGTAGGAAAGTGATGTAAAGTGTCATTGACGGTTCTATCAAACGGCACTTTCTCAGCAATAACCTGCTCAGGGACACTCAGTTTGGAGTCCGCCAGGGCCACTCAGCTCCTGACCTCATTGCAGCCTTGGTTCAAACATGGACAGAAGAGCTGAACTCCAGAGGTGAAGTAAGAGTGACTGCCTTGACATCAAGGCAACATTTAACTGAGTGTTGCATCAAGAAATTAAAATCAATGGGAATCAGGGGGAAATCTCTGCAATGATTGGAGTCATACTTGGCACAAAGGAAGTTGCTGTTGTTGGAGGACAATTATCTCCATCCTGGGACATCCCTGCAGGAGTTCCTCAGAGCAGTGTTCTGGGCCAAACTATTTTCAGTTGTTTTATCAGTGATCTTCCTTCCATCATGAGGTCAGCGGGGATATTCACTGATGATTGCATCATTCGCAACTCCTCAGATACTGAAGCAGTATGGAGCAAGACCTGGACAATATTCAGGCTTGGGCTAACAAATGGCAAATAACAGAAAAGTGCAAGTCAATGACCATCTCTAACAAGACATAATCTAACCTTCAGCCCTTGAAATCCAATGGCATTACCAGAACAGGCTCACCCACTATCAACATCCTGGGGGTTACCATTGACCAGAAACCAAACTGGACCAGCTATATAAAACATTGGCTACAGGAGAAGGCCAGCTACTGGTAATTCTGCAGAGAGTAATTTATCTCCAGAATCCCCAAAGCCTGTCCACCATCAACAAAGCACAAGTCAGGAGTGTGATGGAATACTGTCCACTTGCCTGGATGAATGCAGCTCCAACAACACTCAAAAGGCTCCATACTATTCAAGACAAAACAGCCCACTTCCATTGGCACCCCAACTACCACATTAAATATTCGCTCCCTCCGCCACTGCGCACAGTGTTAGCAGTGTGTACCATCGCCAAGATGCACTGCAGGAACTCACCAAGGCTCCTTCGACAGCACCTTCCAAACCTGTGACCTTGACCACCAAGAGAGACAAGGGCATCAGATGTTTGGGAACACCACAAGCTCCTCTCCAAATCACTCATCATCCTGACATAGAACTATATTGTTTTTCCTTCACTATCACTGGGTCAAAATCCTGAAGCTTCCTTCCTTGGTGAGTTGCCCACATTTTTCTGATCTCACCAGCAGGAAAGGCTTCTCGCAGATCGGGCACCATTTTGACTGGCTGCCTCGATCTTTCCACCCCCTTGCCTTTCAGGCCCCTGCTTTATCGAACCCTGCCACCTCACTCTCCGCCAACCATGGGGAGACCCTCAGGAATCCCCCACTCTCACCCCCTCCAAGTGACAAGGCAATCCTCTGGGCCCGACCTCTATTACTGCCAAGCTAGCACCTTAACACTGTCAACCTGCAAACCTGGCAGTGCCCCGCCACCGTGGTAATGCCACTCATGCCACCCTGCCCTGTCCCTGACCACACAGGGGTCTCCAATGGCCTGGGAGATCCCCCTCCAGATGCTGTCACACCTGGTCCACGTTTGTGTAGACCAGTACCAAACGGCACCCGGCGTGGTCTCCCAGGCATGGCCGTTGATTCACAGGCACCAGGTGAATCCGGTGTCCGGGTTGACGCATTTAAATATTCAGATCTGGATCTTGTTCACGAATGCAAGATCCAGATTGTGCAAGGCAGAGTGAATTTAGCGATTTGTGATCGGCCTGGTGCCTGTTAAGGAGCCCGATGTAGGGCTCTCGTGTGATTCACCTGCTGTGCTCATCTCTGCGTCAGGCGCAACAAGGTTGCTGAATAGCACCCTATATCCCAGGGTATGAGGACATTCATCATGAACAGAAGGGGACGCGATTCTCCGCAAATGCGGCGAGTCATAAAGGCTGCCGTGAAACTGGCCGTGTTTCACGGCAGCCTCTGCGCCCCCTCCCGGGACCCGATTCTCCCCCCCGGGCGGGGCTAGCAGCGGGGCCCCGTGAACCACGGCATCGCGGCCTTAGCGACCATCGCTAAGTCCGCGCGCTAAGCGTCACGCCGGTTGACGCGCACGATGACGTCAGCCGCGCATGCGCGGATTGGACGGCTCCAACCCGCGCATGCGCGGGGCCGTCATCTCCCTCGGCCGACCCGCGGACTGATCCTGCGGGGCGGCGGAGGGAGAAAGAGTGCATCCGTTACGGAAGCACTGCCCGCGATCGGTGGGCACCGATCGCGGGCCCATGCCCCCCCTTGGCATAACCGTGGTACTGCCGTGCCAATCGGGGCCCTGGATGCCCAGAACGGGCATGTTGCGGCCGTTTTTATGACGGCAGCAAGCAGGTGTGTTTGCTGCCGTAAAAACGGCCGTAAAGGCCTGGGAACTCGGCACATCGGCCTGGGGAGAATCGCTGTCCGCTGTAAAAAATGGCGAGCAGCGATTCGTGTCGTGGGGCGGCCGTAGGGGGGGGAGAATAGCGGGAGGGCGTGAAAAATGTCAGGGACGCCCTCCCGCTATTCTCTGACCCGTCGTGGGCAGCGGAGAATTGCGCCCAGGGAGAACTGTGTTCATTCCATTGGTTGTGAATCTTTGGAATGCTCAATGGTTGAGTGGTGTATTCAAGGCTGAGATTGATGAACAATTGGACTCTAAGGGAATCAACTGAAATGGGGATTTAGCAGTAAATAGAGTTGAGGGAGAAGACCAGCCATTATTCTATTGGAGTGTCATCCCAGCGCATGCGCAGGGGGAGTTCTTCTCCACACCAGCTATGGCAGAGGTTGACAGCGGCCGGTGCGGGGGGAAAGAGTGCCCCCACGGCACAGGCCCGCCCGCGGATCGGTGGGGTCGGAGAATCTCACCCCATATGTCTATTCAATGCGACTTGCGTTGCATGAAGGGCCTGAACAGGGAGCTCTTGTCCAAGGTTACACATCGCCCAGTTTTGTACTGTGCAGAGCTCCACCTCGTCAGAACTCTCCAGTACCGCAAGAGATCGGGACGCACAGAAAAATGCCACTTGGCAGTGCCAACCTGGCAGTGGCCATGGCAACACCATCTTGGCAGTGCCAGGCTGGCACCCAGGTGACACAGCCAAAGTGCCAGGCTGGCACTGCCAGGGTTCCCAGATGGCACCAGCAGTGCCAGGGCACCACCCTGCCCAAAGTTCCCTGTTTGTAGGGACCAGTGCTGAACGGCGCTTGCCCGAGATCTTCGAGGCAAAGGGAATAAATCCCTAAGCCTCAGGTACCTTGGGAATCTGCGCATTAGAGTGAGGCTAGCTGTCTCACTCTAATTTGCAGGTTTGGCATAAGTGAATTCACCCACAATGGGCGGGATTTATATCGCAACATTTCACGAGATTGCGTTGGATCTCGCGCGGTGTTGCGAGCAGGGTAGTTCCCGTGAGTGGGGTCTCCTGCCTTTATAGGCCATGCTGCGCCACGGCAAGCTGCTTTTCCTTCGCAGCAAGGCCTTTGGATCACGCCCATTATATATTGGATTTTAATCGGCAGGGCAGCCCCTGAAAAGCTCCATGGCTGAATGTCTAAGTTTCAGATTGAGCAATATTTACATTACCTCAAAAAGGGCAGTTATCCTGGAGTTGAGTTAGAAATCTAAGAATATGGGAACCCAATTCACTTCCAGGACAAGGGACAGGCAACTAATCAGCTCTCAGGAAGCAAGTTGGTCATTTAAATATTTTAATGAGGTTGCACACTCATCCACCAAAGCAACAGGAGAATAATTAATTAATTAATTGACTAATTAAGGAGTTTCCATGCTTTCATTTTAATAGTGGTTCTATTTTTAGCCATAGCTGGTCAGGAATCCCAAGAAGCCAAACAGGCGAAAGAAGGCAAGAGAGGCCACATCCATGAGGTAAAAGCCTTTCCAGTACTACTTGTAATCAGGAGAAAAATGTATGTGTCCTTGAGGCACATCAGTTGTGCCAGTGAACTCCTTTGCTGCAATCGACCAGCTTTCAGCTTCCTGCCCACCACCCATCAGTCTCCACTGGCAACACAATCAATCCTACCAACCTGCGAGATTGATCAGCTCTCAGCTTGCTTGCAGCATTCTGCTGTAGGCTTCCCCACCTGAAAGGCAGCAGACCTGTCAACTACATAAAATCCATACTTCCATTCTTAACTTCTTACCCTCCCACTTGGAATACATTTAGGAGAAAAGATGGAGGCCACTGTCATCCCTTACCCAAATTGTATGAAATTATAAAGTATTAGAAACATAGAAAGATTTACTGCACAGAAGGAAACTATTTGCCTATACTGTCTGATCCGGCCGAGAATGGGCTATCCATTCCAGTATAATATTAGACTGACCAATGACAAGAACACTATTTACCTCTTTTCATTCAAAAAGAGTTACGTAAAATGGCTTTTCCACTTGCTAAATGAAATAAACCAATGTTTGAGGGTTATTTTCAATCACATTATATTCTCTTTTATGTAGTATATTATGAATTTTGAAAAGTATGGTCTATAATGGAATTTTAACTTTGTGTAATTATACCTGCTACCATGAGTCACTAGGGACAGAAGTCTACAGGAAATAAATGACCAAAAGATATTAAATGATTCGCTTGTGACATTTAGTGAATCGTGCCATTACTGGAAATGATCATGTATTACTATTTTATTTGGGCACATTTGTATGTCATTCCCTAAGTCTGGAGCATTTTTTATATTACAAAAGAGATGCCTCAGTATTTATTGTAACAATAATGGTCAACTTTGACAATTCAAGGACAATGAAGAAATAAATCTGCCACAGAGCTAATGCTTTTAGTAAATTAATTCTAACCAATCTGAGATAAAGTGTAGGGCAAGTAACAAATCAGATGAAACGCAACCAGTTCTGCAGGCTGTCCATACAAAGTGTGTATCGAGACCTATTGCATATTGAGGGCTAGGCTTTCCTTCCCGAGTCAGGAAAATTCCCAATTCCACAAACCCGACACTGGAGAAAATGCCTCGGATGTTCTATTTTCATTCCAGGGGTGGTGTGGGTGTTAATGGGGCTCAGCCCACTGCCTCAAGAACCAATGCTGAGGAAGTCACAGTATCTGCCGGATGCAGAATTGGGCTGTATTAAAGGCTGGCCCAAGTTTTGTAAGAAAAATAATTATTCAAAACCCTCTAGCTGCCACCCCTCACATCCCTACATACGCCCCATGCCAACTCAGATCACCTTATGTCCCCACTCACTCCCATGGCCCCTCATACCCTCTATGCCAAATTATGCCCATCTACTCACTCCATGGTACTTCATTGTTCCAATGCCAACTTAGTGTCAATTCATGCACCCACCCACGACCCTATGTCCTCACGCCCTGCATGCCAATTCACCCAGGACCAATCAGGACTTATGCATGGTGAAATTAGATAAAATTCTAAGGGCGGAATTCTCCGCAACGGCGGACGCTGTCGTGAAACCCAGAGTGTTTCACTCCGGCGTCGGAGGCCACTCCTCGCCCCCTATTCCCCCCCCCCCTCCCGGGGGGCTAGGAGCAGCGTTGTGGAGAACTCGGCCACCGGGCCTTGACTCTGGCTTCAAGGCCCAGCGCGTCAAGAATGACGCGGCCGGCGGCGCCTAGTGACGTCAGCCGTTCATGCGCAGGTTGGCCGGCGCCAACCCGCGCATGCGCTGTTGCCGTCTTCCCCTCCGCTGCCCCGCAAGACGTGGCGGCTTGATCTTGCGGGGCGGCGGAGGGGAAAGAGTGCCTCTCTTGGAGACGCCGGCCCGACGATCGGTGGGCACCGATCGCGGGGCAGTC
The DNA here is from genome assembly GCF_902713615.1 of Scyliorhinus canicula. Classification (NCBI taxonomy): domain Eukaryota; kingdom Metazoa; phylum Chordata; class Chondrichthyes; order Carcharhiniformes; family Scyliorhinidae; genus Scyliorhinus; species Scyliorhinus canicula. Next base: position 114,580,510 of record NC_052148.1, on the reverse strand, counting down.
CCCTCCCGAGCATGGCCGTAGTGCTCAATCCCCTCTCCATCCCCCACCGGCCCCAAACTCACCTTTCGCGATATGTTCACACCGGCAGCAACCAGGTGTGGTTGCCGCCGACATAAACAGGTCTGGAACGGCAGGCTGCTCGGCCCATTCGGGCCGGAGAATCGCGGGTCGCCATGAAAAACGGCGACCCGTGATTCTCCGAGTGGTGTGTCGCGATTTTGGGGGGGCTGGGAGAATCGCGGGGGGTGCCAGAGCGGCCCTCCTGCAATTCTCCCACCCGGCCTGGGCAGCGGAGAATCGCGCCCTAAGTGTCTATTGATGGCCTCACTATTTAAAAATAAATAAATAAAAATGTATTCAATACATTTAAGCTCCTTTAACTACTTAACCCCTTTTGAAAATGAAAATTTCTTCATGTGCTTAATTCTTTATAAAAACAGCATTTGTATTCTTAGCCACGCATCAGAGATTTCATTACCACTTGGAGTCCTGAATAAAACTGTGAACCAGAAGGCACAATGCTGTGATAATGATTGTGTGATCAGTCATGCAGCACAGATATAATGATAGCATTAAGACTTGTGTCAACAGAAACCAAAATACCAAGCACTGAATTTTTAAATTGCAAAATTATTTATTTAAAGGGCAGGAATTTTAAATGCCATATCAACTTGATAGTTCCAATGAGTTTATCCACTTTTTAGGTACATTCACATCTACTTTTATAAATCTTGACCTCTCTGAAATTGCATTTAACCTGTCCTAAAAGTGTCCTAGGCCTATCCAAAAGGCTACCTTACCTCTGAGTGTATCCAATCTTTCTAAAGATCTGCAATAAATTTAGACCGTAAACTTAGTAAAGGCTACGGAATTTTGTGGCTGCTCATGCTGGTGGGATTTTACGGTCCGGCCGACAGTGTCCTCGTGCTTTGGGTTTTGCAGCAGGGATGGGTGCATTTAATGGGAAACCCCTTTGACAATATCGGGACCAGTTCCATAATCGGCCACTGGTAAACCCCCTTCTACCACTGCAGAACATGCCACGGAGGGGGAGAAAACTCTTGCCCAACAAGTCATGTTTCGACAAATGAGTGCAGCTTTGGAACTGAGTGCATACTTGGGAGTGTGATGAGTGGAGGAGTTTAAAGTGTTAATCCTGTTCTTGAAAAATCAATTCTAGTCTGTAATTAGCAGTAACTGGAAAGTACTGTGTAAGTAGACTAAATTTTGGGGGGTGGGGAGTGTTGGGAGGAGGTGGGAGGGTAAGGAGGGAAGGGGGTGCTCTCTCTTTTTGTTTTTTCTAACTTTTTCATCCTTGAGGAATATGTTCGTACTTTACTACAGGGAAATAAGTTAGCTGTTTGGTGAGTGTCTGTTAAATGGTTAAGTTCTGTTCAATTCATGTAGCTCAAGGAGATTCAGCTCAGAGTCATTGAGCAGAAGGCTGAGCTGAAGACACTGCGGCACATCAGGAAGGGGAAAGGTTACCTGGATGCTCTGTACCAGGATAAGGTTAGGTCTTCTTATTTTGCCAGTTTCAGGGACAATAGGGTGTACCCATGAGTGAGGCAGGTAAGGGGACCCATAGGGCTTTTTCAACTGTCTAAGTATGTTTGAGGCTCTCTCAACTTTTTGGATGAAGGTGCAGGCTGCAGGTTGAATCAGAAAACTGACCATGGCACTGTGGTACAGGATGTCATTCAGGTAGGAGTATGAGGAGCGAGGCACAAAATTGAAAAGAAGAACATCAAATTAATACTCTCTGGATTACTATCTGAGCCACATGCAAATTATCAGAGGGTACATAAAGTTAGAGAGATGAAGTCATGGCACAAAGACAGCTGTGGGAAAAGTCGGTTCTGGCTTGTGGGTCATTGGTACCAATGGAGTTGTACCATTGAGACAATCTACACCTGAACCATGCTGGGACTGGTGCTCAGGCAAGTTGAATTAATAAGGATTAGAGAAGTTTTTAAACTAGTGGGGAAAGGGATCAAATTTGGGAATATGTAACTAATCAAAAAGTAGAGAAAAGGCAAGGGAGGAAGCTATTAATGTGGGGAATGATGAACAGCCCATGACAGGAAAGGATAGAAAGGATAGGAGTGCAAAATTAAGAGTAAGCCAGCAGATAAGGCGAGAGCTGACAAAAATAATGAAAGGAGAAAACTAAAAGCTCTGTATCTGAATTCATGTAGCTTTTGAAACAGAACAGGTTAACTGAGAGCGCAAGTAGAATAAAATAAGTACAATTTGATAGCCATGGCTGCAGGATGACAGAGATTGGAATCCGAGTATTGAAGGGTATGGGAATTTTAGGAAGGACAGGAAGCTAGGAGGAGTTGGAGGGCTGACTGGATTAATTACTGATGGCATTAGCACATTAGAGAAGCATAACCTAAATTCTGGAAACCAGGATATAGAAACTGTTTGGGCAGAGATTAGAAATTATAAAGGCAAGAAGTAACTTTTGGAACTGTGCACAGTCCCTTATCAGTAACCCGACAGATCAGATTCCTTAATTATCTAATAAGAGGCACCCCAAAGTAGCAGCGATCATAATATAACTGAATTTTACATTCACTATGAGGGAGAGAAGAGTGGGTCCAAGACTAGCATGTTAAAATTAAAAAAGGCAATTATGACAATATGAAAACACAAAACTAAAGAGAAGAGGCAAATTTGTTTAAGGACTAGGTCAATAGAGATGCAGCGACAGACATTTGAGGGGATATTTCAGAATGCACAGAATAGATACATTCCAATGCGAAAGAAAAATTCCAAAAAGAGGACCCGCCATCTGCAGTAAACTAAAAAAGTTAAGCTAATATCAAACTTAAAGTAAAAGCATATAATTGAGCAAAGGTGGGTGGCAGATTATAGTTTAGACAGGATATAAAAACAGCAAAGAATGACCAAATGATTGCTCAGGAAGGAAAAACATTAGAGTACGAGATAAAGCTAGCTAGAAATATAACAGCAGATAATAAGAGTTTCTATGGATATTTTAAAAAGAGTTAACAAAGTGAGTGTCGGTCCTATTTGTAAGTAAGTCTGGGGAATTAATAACGGAAAATAATGAGATGGCAGATTAATTGTGTGGTATTTTGCATTGGTCTTTACTGTAGCGAATACAAGTAACATACCAGAAATTAGGAAATGGAAGGAAGTGTGGAACTTGGGGACAGTTACAATCACCAGGGAAGCAGTATGGAGAAAATTGTTGGAGCTGTAAGCTGACCAGTCCTTGAGTCCTGATGGACTTCTTCCTAGGATCTTAAAAGAAGTGGCTCGTGAGAGGTTGATGTGTTGGTCTTAATTTTCCAAAATTAGCTCAGAGTAGAGCACTTGTTTCTGGAGTCTTGTGTTAGGCATGCAGGCAATGTGGCCTGCCCATCGCAGCTGGTAGTGCCTGAACAGTGTCTCGAAGCTGGAGATACTGGCCTGGGAGAGGACGGTCACGTTAGTATGCCTATCCTGCTCGTGAATTTGCAGGATTTTGCGGAGGCAGCATTGGTGATATCTCTCCAGGGATTTGAGGTGCCTGCTGTACATTGTCCATGTTTCTGATGCATACAGGAGATGCAGAGACCACAGCTGCTCTGTAGACCATGAGCTTTGTGCTGGGTTTGAGGTCTCAGTTCTTGAACACTCTGTTCCTCAGGCAAGCGAAGATTGCACTGGCGCATTGGAGTTAATACTGGATTTTGTCTTCAATGTCTGCCTGCAACGAGAGGAAGCTCCCGAGGTATGGGAAATTATCCACATTGTCCAAGGACTCACCGTGGATCTTGATAGTCGGGGGTGGGGGGCAGGTTTGTGTGGGAATCTGATTTCCACCGGGATGTCCTTTAAAAAGGCCCCCAATCTCAAATTCCTGGCATTCCTACTATTTGTAGGCCCCACCCGTCCAGTTGGCTGTGTGATCATCAGCACTCTGAAATTTCAGAGAGTCAATAAATTAGTTGAGGAAAGGCAGCTGTGAAGCCGTCTAGTCTCACACAGCTTTTCTCGCCCGATCCAACAATGTGCAATTTTCGGAAGATTGCACTGATTATAGCGGGGCACTGGGGAAAATTCAGAGGAATTAGCTTTTGTGGAAGGGAAATCAATTTTAACCAATTTATTGGAGTTCTTTGAATGAATAAGTACCATGTGCTGTGGATAAAGGAATACTGGTGAATATAGAACATAGAACAGTACAGCACAGAACAGGCCCTTCGGCCCTCGATGTTGTGCCAAACAATGATCACCCCACTTAAACCCACGTAACCCGTAACCCAACAATCCCCCCATTAACCTTACACTACGGGCAATTTAGCATGGCCAATCCACCTAACCCGCACATCTTTGGACTGTGGGAGGAAACCGGAGCACCCGGAGGAAACCCACGCGCACACGGGGAGGACGTGCAGACTCCACACAGACAGTGACCCAGCCGGGAATCGAACTTGGGACCCTGGAGCTGTGAAGCATTGATGCTAACCACCATGCTACCGTGAGGCCATAATATGGTATACTTAGGTTACCAGAAGGCATTTGATCAGGTGCCACATCAAAGCTCATGATGTTGGAGATAACATTGGCATGGATACAAACAGAAAATAAAGGGTAGGCATAAGTGGGTGCTTTTCTGGTTGGCAAGTGGTGTGCCTCAGGGATCAGTGTTGGGCCTCAACCTTTTACAATATATATAAATAACTTGGATCAAAGATAAATTTGCTGACGACACAAAGATACATAGGATAGTAAGATGTAAAAAGGTCACATAGAGGCTAACAAAGGGTTGTGTGAGTTAGGAAGGTAAATGTAATGTTTGCATTCATGTCGAGAGGGCTAGAATACAAGAGCAGGGATCTTGTATATACAGCTCTGGTCAGACCCCATTTGGATTATTGTGAGCAGTTTTGGGCCCCATATCTAAGGAAGGATGTGCTGGCCTTGGAAAGGGTCCAGAGAAGGTTCACAAGAATGATCCCTGGAATGAAGAGCTTGTCGTATGAGGAACGGTTGAAGACTCTGGGTCTGTACTCGGAGTTTAGAAGGATGAGAGGGGATCTTATTGAAACTTACAAGATACTGCGAAGCCTGGCTAGAGTGGACGTGAAGAGGATGTTTCCACATGTAGGAAAAACTAGAAGCAGAGGACACAATCTCAGACTAAAGGGACGATCCTTTAAAACAGAGATGAGGAGGAATTTCTTCAGCCAGAGGGTGGTGAATCTGTGGAACTCTTTGCCGTAGAAGTCTGTGGAGGCCAAATCATGAGTGTCTTTAAGACAGAGATAGAAGGTTTTTGATCAATATGGAGATCAGGGGTTATGGGGAGAAGGCAGGAGAATGGGGATGAGAAAAATATCAGCCATGATTGAATGGCGGAGCAGACCTGAGTGGCCTAATTCTGCTCCTATGTCTTATGGTCTTTATTGTCCTATGATCCGGCAAATGCCATATAACCTGGATAAATGTGAAATTATCCATTCTGGCAGGAAAAATAAAAAAGCATATTATTGAAATGGTGAGAGATTGCAGAGCTCTGAAATGCAGCCGGACCTAGGTGACAGAGCGCATGCATCACAACAGGTTAGTTTGCAAGTACAGAAAGTTATTAGGAAAGCAAATAAAATAATATTGTTTACTGCGCGCAAAATTGCAAACAACGTAAGGTCAGATGTGGGGATGTTTGCTGATGATTGCACAATGTTCAGCACCATTTGCTATTCCTTAGATACTGAAGCAGTCCACATGGAAATGCAGCAAGACCTGGACAATATCCAGGCCTGGGCTGCCAAGTGGTGCATTTGCTGCAGGAGATTCAATCAGTTTGTTTTCTCACCACCGTAAATAATTTTGAGAGCTTGGTATATTGGTTTATTAACTCAAATTTTTATCTTCCATTTAACGGAATGCACCAACTTTTAAACTAGGAATGATGACACTGTTAATTTGCAACACAGAAAGTGATCTAAAAGTACCATCACATTTTGCTCCTAAATATTAATAGTAATAAAAATGCCGTGGTTTCTTTTACCTGAGCATACCAATATATAAATAAGACAGAGACTGCCACAGGTTTTGAATTCCATCCAGGACCACCTTTAATTTGGCCTTGATAATGCTTTTGTCAGTTCAAAATAGATTGTGCAACATTCAAACTGCATCTTGCAGGAACAAAAACAATTCTGATCATCTCAAAAATATTAGCAGTGACCAACACCAGACCCATTCGAGTATTGCCCTTTGTAATTGTTTCTCCGGCACCCAAATGTATATCTACCTCCCCAGTCTCCACCGCCGCCCCCTCCCCGCCCCCCCCCCCCCCCCAAACATTTGCCTACTTATGTGTTGTAAATAATTTTGCCAGTTGTACAGAGTTGCTGCAGTTGAGCTGGTGCATAATACACTACCAGTTATTTTACTTTATTTTTTACTATTACTTTTTTTTGGTATGTTTGTGTGTGCCCTTCTCTTCTAGGAATATATATAAATATATATATCTTATTCTGTGTACATAACGGTAAATATACTTTTCTCAAAAACCCAATAAAAAATCATTTATTAAAAAACAATATTGGCACTGAATATATGTTTTTACATTTTCAGAATCTCAAGTGAAGAAAATTATTTTCAGTTTCTCTGACAAATTGAGATACGCTGACATGAAGTAGGTATGGCCATGTTGTAGCTTCCTTTTTTTCTAGAATTATATTCAGAAAATATAAACGATTTGTGGACATCTGCTGATGTCATGTACAGGGAAGGTGAAATACCTTGCCAACCTGCTCAAAGCACCACAGACTTGCAATTTGAACATACCCTTTTTGTGCAAATATAGTTTCTAGTAGTGCTCAACAAAAGATTAAAATAGACCTTGATTTCACACAGAAATTTTTAAAACTACGTCATCTAAACATTAGGGTTCGCTCTGTGACCCAGTGTGCTGGGCGAGTGGGTGTGCGATTGACATGAAGGAAACATTGAATTAGGAGAGCATGATGTGTTCCAATTTTCTTCTAGTCTGCAATTTAATTGTTCTTTTCTTACAGTGAGTTGAAGTACTTTTAACTGTTTCAGAAATGAACATAATTAAATCTCCAGAGGAAATATTGCTGAATTGTGCAGGGTACAAAAATAATACAAACTTAATACAAATGCTGGGTTTGCTCTTTTCCCTTTGTACATTTTTTGGAATATATATGGATGACTCTGTGGGCATTGAAACTGTTTCGTTCTCTTTTACCAAGATTTCGATAATATTAATGGCACGTTATTTTAGTAATTTCCTTCCCCATAATTCCATAGACAGAAATTGCAATGCATTCACTTGAAACCCTTTCAAACCCGGAGTAACCATATTGAAGTGTTCAGTGAGATTTCCTTTGACCATTTTAATCTTCTGATATATTTTGGAAATGTCTAGTACAGTCTTTCTAAGATTGGGCCCAAACCTTGGTGCCTTAAAGTGACGGGATTCGACAAAGCCAACATAGGTTTGTGAAGGGCAAATCTAGCATAACAAATCTACTGGAGTTTTTTGAGGATGGAATTTCAGGGATTCTGTTGTTCTTGACCTTGGATATATTCTCAGGTTCTTCTGGGGATTACTCTACCCTGAAAGGGTACTCTGTGCAGTCGCATGTGTGGCATTGCACTAGGTCGCAAGAGGGATTCTGGGCATCGATTCCTGGCCATCAAAAGTAGCTCCATGCAAGTTCCTTCATTCTAACGACACCTGGGTGTCATATAATTGTTCCAATACTCTGTGTCGCAAAATTAGAAGAATTATTACTTTCATCCCCCACAACAGACTGAGTTTAGGAGGAACTTCTTCACCCAAAGGGTTGTGAATCTATGGAATTCCTTGCCCAGTGCAGCAGTTGAGGCTCCTTCATTACATGTTTTTAAGGTAAAGATAGATAGTTTTTTGAAGAAAAAAGGGATTAAGGGTTATGGTGTTTGGGCCGGAAAGTGGAGTTGAGTCCACAAAAGATCAGCCATGATCTCATTGAATGGCGGAGCAGGCTCGAGGGGCCAGATGGTCTACTCCTGCTCCTAGTTCTTATGTTCTTAACAAGCATCCGCCTTGTACTATCAACTCAGGTTTTCTGGAAATATATTGTTTTAATTCAGGATATGTTTCTGCTATCCTCCCTTTTAATAACATTCCCAGTGCCTTCCCCATCGCGGGATCACTTCCGATATGTCATTGGACCTGAGCGGCATTCACTGGAATGTGTTCTATCTGCTCACAATAGAAGATATTTTCACTACTGCAGGGTATTTGACCAGAAGGCAAAGACAAGCATCAGCATTGGCATCACTCTCTGACTGATGGTATTTGATCTCTTAGGAATGTGCAGATAATATTAAAGACCATCCTTGGAGTCTACTTGTTGCCAATGAAGGAAAATCTTTATGAGGCCCAAAAGTAGCTGATAAGGGCCTGTGATCCATCAACAATGTGAAGTAACAACACTAAATATGTTGTTAAAATTTCCTCACACCAAAAGTAACAGACAGTGTCTCCTTTTCCAACTGAGCGAAGTTTGATTCAGCACTTGTTAAGGTATATGACACAAAAGCTATTGGTCTTTCTTCTTCTGAAGGTAGATCATGGCAAGTTGTAATCGTAACTTTGGGTTGAAATGTACCAACACTTTTGACTTATTCAGTGCTTGGTTTGCTGAATGATATACTTTTTCACATTCTGCTGATCATTGTCATGCTTTTTTTCAATTACAACGGTTTAAGTAGAGTTGCTAGATTCTGGACAAATTTCCCAGAATCATTCATTAATCCTAGGAACTGTGTTACATTTGTTGGCCTGCGGAACCTCCATTATAACCTCCATCGTCTTTGGTGCTTCGTCTAAACTCTTGTTACCAATCACATGGGCTAAATATTGGATTGATGTTTGAAAGAAATCCCACTCACCTTTCCTCATATGAAAACCATGCATCTGAAGATGTTTCAATATGGTTTCAAAGTTATGTAAGTGTTCCTGTTCATTGGTATTAGTATATCATCATGGTAACACTGTAGCCCCTACAAACCACTAAGGATCAGGAGCTGGATTGGCCATTTCAGGGACTATGTCCCCACGCCATCATAAAAACTGTGGCCTTTCACGGCAGAAAAAATGGTGTGAAAATACCCCATATTCATAGCCCTGCAGGGGGCTAGCAGGGACCCGTCATGAATCTCGCAGCTTTAACTGCAGATACGGGCCCCCACACTTCTGGGTTAGAGACTGCGCATGCGCACGGCAGAGGCCGTGCCGTGCTTCATAGCGAACTCAGACCGCGGAGCTGGACCTCCTAAGTAGTGCCCACAAGCATCTGCGCGCCTGGCCCGTACTGGCCCTCTCCCCCCTCCCCGGCACTCACCCCCTCCCCGGCACTCACCCCCTCCCCGGCACTCGCCTTCTCCCCCCTCCTCGGCACTCGCCCTCTCCCCCCTCTCCGGCACTCGCCCTCTCCTCCCCAGCACTCGCCCTCTTCCCCCTCCCCGGCACTCGCCCTCTTCCCCCTCACCAGCACTCGCTCTCCCCTCCCTGGCACTCACCCTCTCCCCCCTCCCCGGCACTCGCCCTCCCATCCCCGGCAATCGCCCTCTCCCCCCTCACCAGCACTCGCCCTATCCCCCTCCCCAGCACTCACCCTCTTCCCCCCTCCCTGGCACTAACCCTCTCCCCACTCCCCGGCACTCGCTCTCTTCCCCCTCCTCGGCACTCGCCCTCCCTACCCGGCACTCGCCCTCTCCCTCCTCACCGGCACTCGCCCTCTCCCCCTCCACGGCACTCACCCTCTTCCCCCCTCCCTGGCACTAACCCTCTCCCCACTCCCCAGCACTCGCTCTCTTCCCCCTCCCCGGCACTCGCCCTCCCCTCCCCGGCACTCGCCCTCTCCCCCCTCATCGGCACTCGCCCTCTCCCCCTCCACGGCACTCACCCTCTTCCCCCCTCCCTGGCACTAACCCTCTCCCCACTCCCCGGCACTCACTCTCTTCCCCCTCCCCGGCACTCGCCCTCCCCTCCCCAGCACTCGCCCTCCCCTCCCCGGCACTCGCCCTCTCCTTCCCCCTCCACAGCACTCGCCCTCTTCCCCCTCCCCGGCACTCGCCCTCCCCTCCCCGGCACTCGCTCTCCGCTCCCTGGCACTTGCGCTCTCCTCCCCCCTCCCCGGCACTCGCCCTCTTCCCCCTCCCCGGCACTCGCCCTCTCTTCCTTCCCCGGCACTCGCCCTCCCCTCCCCAGCACTCGCCCTCTCCCCCCTCCCCAGCACTCACGCTGTCCCCCCTCCCCGGCACTCGCCCTCTCCCCCTCCTCCCCGGCACTCGCCATCTCCCCCCCTCCCCGGCACTCGCCCTCTCCCCCCTCCCCGGCACTCGCCCTCTCCCCCCTCCCCGGCACTCGCCCTCCCCCCTCCCCGGCACTCGCCCTCTCCCCCCTCCCCGGCACTCGCCCTCCCACCTCCCCGGCACTCGCCCTCTCCCCCCTCCCCGGCACTCGCCCTCTCCTCCCTCCCCGGCACTCGCCCTCTCCCCCCTCCCCGGCACTCGCCCTCCCCCCTCCCCAGCACTCGCCCTCTCCCCCCTCCCCGGCACTCAACCTCTCCCCCCTCCCTGGCACTTGCCCTCCCCCCTCCCCAGCACTCGCCCTCTTCCCCCTCCCCAGCACTCAACCTCTCCCATTCCCCGGCACTCGCCTTCCCCCCTCCCTGGCACTCACCCTCCCCTCCCTGGCACTTGCCGTCTCCCCCCTCCCCGGAACTCGCCCTCTCCCCTCTCCCCGGCACTCGCCCCCCTCCCCAGCACTCGCCCTCCCCTCCCTCCCCGGCACTCGCCCTCTCCCCCCTCCCCGGCACTCGCCCTCCCCTCCCTGGAACTTACCCACTCCCCCCTCCCCGGCACTCGCCCTCTACCTCCTCCCCCGCACTCGCCCCCCACTCCCCAGCACTCGCCCTCCCCCCTCCCCGGCACTCGCCCTCTCCCCCCCTACCCGGCACTCGCCCTCTCCCCCTTCCCGGCACTCGCCCTCTTCCCCCTCCCCGGCACTCGCCCCCCCCTCCCCGGCACTCGCCCTCTCCCCTCTCCCCGGCACTCACCCTCTCCCCCCTCCCCAGCACTCACCCTCTCCTCCCTCCCCGGCACTCGCCCTCTCCCCCCTCCCCGGCACTCGCCCTATTCCCCCTCACCAGCACTCGCCCTCTCCCCCCTCTCCGGCACTCGCCCTCTCCCCCCCTCCCCGGCACTCGCCCTCTCCCCCCCCGGCACTCGCCCTCTCTCCCCCCCCCCCCCCGGCACTCGTCCTCTCCCCCCCTCCCCAGCACTCACCCTCCCCTGTCCGGCACCCGTCTATCCGTCCCCGGCACTCGCCCTCTCCCCCCTTCCTGGCACTCGCCCTCCCCTCTCCGGCACTCACCCATCCCTCCCCGGCACTCACCCTCTCCCCCCTCCCCGGCACTCGCCGTCTCCCCCCTCCCCGGCACTCGCCCATCGCTCCCCGGCACTCGCCGTCCCCTCCTCGGCACTCACCACCCCCTCTCCGTCATGTGTCATCCACACCTGGTCGCTGCCATCGTGAAATCGCCGTGAGATGCCTGTTTTGGGGCTTGTAGGGGGCCTGGTGGGAATGAGCACCACGACTGTGCTCGGGAGGGGACAGGCCCGCGATCGGTGCCCACCGATTGTCGGGCTGGCGTCTCAATCGGACGCACTATTTCCCCTCCGCCGCCCCGCAAGATCAAGCCGCCACGTCTTGCGGGTCGGCTGAGGGGAAAGACGGCCACCGCGCATGCGCGGGTTCAAGCTGTCAGCCGTCGTGATGTCAGCCGTGCATGCGCGGGTTGGAACCGGCCAACCTGCGCATGCGCAGCTGACATCACATAGGCGCCGCCATCGCGTCATTCTCGGCAGCCGAGAATAACGGAGCGCCGCTCCTAGCCCCCCGGGTGGGGGTGAATTCAGTGAGAGGAGCGGGCTCCGAGGCCGTTGTGAAACTCGGCCGAGTTCACGACGGCCTTCACGATTGGTCCCGGGAGCGGAGAATCGTGCCCCATGTTTTTTAACTGTCTCGGCATAAGGTTTTATTTCCATGGGAAACAACCAATACTATTTCACGGACTATTGCTGCAACAAAAATCAATACTGGAGGCTGAAAGCAATACTGCTTTGACATTTTATGCAGTGGACGCCATAATCTTCAGAGACCCTCCAGGGCACTATTTTGGATGATTGAGAGGTTTCCTTTTATCAAGTTCCAAAAACTATTACCTTCTTTTGACACAAATTCCATCTCTGGGATTGTAAGCATTTGTACTGATTAATGAGATACTTTGATTAACATTTAATTTAACTAGGTTCATGTATTAACAGGATTGCATTTGATATATATCTATGTAAACCTTTTGCTTGTCACCTTTATAAATAGTTTAAAGAAAATATGCCAAAATAATGACCTAGTACAGTATTATGCTGGATATTACAGTGAGAATTGGAACTTTATTAAGCTCATTTGCTGCTGAAACCCTCAGCCATGCCTTTGTTGCTTCTAGACTTGACTATTCCAATTGCCTCCTGGCTGTTTCCCATATTTCTCCCTGCATAAATTTGATATCATCCAAATCTCTGCTGCTCATGTCTTAACTCCTACCAAGTACCATTCACATATCATCCATGTGCATGTCGACATTCAGTAGCTCCTGGTCAAGAAATGCCTTGACTTCTATTACCTCCATAGTCTCAGCCTTTTGTATCAGTGTTATCTCTTCCAACCACTCAACCCTGCAAGTTATTTGAGTCCATTTAATTCTGATCTCTTGATTATCCCCAATTTTAATTGCTCCACCATTGGTGGCCATGCCTTCAACTGCCTCCGCCAAAAGATCTGAAATTCCCTCTTCAAACTTCTCAAACTCTACCTTTCTACCTCCTTTGGGATGCTTCTTAAAACCTACAGAGCAGAGGCCAACTAAAAAAAGCAATAAGGGGGAGAAGATTAAATATGCCTATAATCTAGCTAGTAATATAAACGAAGATTGCAAGCGTTCTTTCCAATATATATAAGGTAAGAAAGAGGCACAGATGGATATTGGACCACTGAAAAATGAGGCTTGAGAAGGAATAATGGGGAGCATAGAGATGGCAGAGGAACTGAATAGGTACTTTGCATCAGTCTTCATGGTGGAAGCACCAGAAGCTTACCAGAACTTCAAGAGAGTCAGGTGGCAGAGGTGTGTGTAGTGGCAATCACTAAGGAGGTGTTGGGGAAGCTGGAAGGCCTAAATATGGATAAATCACAGGACGAGATGGACTCCACCCCAGGTTTTGGCAAGACTTTGCTGAGGAGATTGTGGAGGCAATGGTGATGATCTTTCAGGAATCATTGTTGTCAGGGTGGGTCCCAGAGGGTTGGAAATGGCTAATGAACACCTCTGTTTAAGAAGGGAGGGAGGCAGAAGACAGGAAATTGTAGGCCAGTTAGCCTGACATCAGTCGTTGGTAAGATTTTAGAATTCATTATTAAAAATGAGATTGCGAAGTACGTGGAAAAGCATGGTAAAATAGGACTGAGTCAGCATGGCTTCATCAAGGGGAGGCCATGCCTGACATATCTGTTAAGAATTATTTGAGGAGGTGACAAGGAAGTTCGACAAAGGAGAACCAGTGGATGTGATCGATTTGGATTTCCAGAAAGCCTTTGACAGGGTGCTGTACAGGAGGCTGCTGAATAAGTACCAATGGTGTTAAGGGCAAGGTACTGGTATTGAAAGGGGATTGGCTGACTGGCAGAAGATAGAAAGTGGATATAAAGGGGTCTTTTTTCAGGATGGCAGCTGGTGACTAGTGGTGTTCCTCAGGAGTCAGTGTTGGGACTACAACCATTAAGATGCTCTTTCCAAAGGCCGGTGCAGACCCGATGGGCTGAATGGCCTCCTGTTGCACTGTAAATTCTATGATCTATTCACGATGTACATTAACAATCTGGAAGAATGAACTGAGGGAATTGTTGCTAGGTTTGCAGATGATACAAAGATATGTAGAGGAAAAGTAGTAGGGCAGCGCAGAGCATAGTAGTTAGCGCTGTGGCTTCACAGCGCCAGGGTCCCAGGTTCAATTCCCTGCTGGGTCACTGTCTGTGCGGAGTCTGCACGTTCTCCCCGTGTCTGCGTGGGTTTCCTTTGGGTGCTCTGGTTTCCTCCCACAGTCCAAAGATGTGCAGGTTAGGTGGATTGGCCATGCTAAATTCCCCTTAGTGTCCAAAAAGGTTAGGAAGGGTTATTGGGTTTGGGGGATAGGGTGGAAGTGAGAGCGTAAGTGGGTCTGTGTGGACTCAATGGGCTGAATGGCCTCCTTCTGCACTGTATGTTCTATTTTCTATGTTCTAACAGGTAGTGTTGATGAAGCGGGGAGGCTACAGAAGGACTTGGACAGGCTAGGAGAGTGGAAAAGAAGTGGCAGATGGAATACAATGTGAATACAATGGAATACATAACAAGGTTATGTACTTTATAAGAATAGAGGCATAGATTATTTTCTAAATGGGGAATGACTTCGGAAATCAGAAACACAAAGGGACTTTTGTTCAGGATACTCTTAAATGTAGGTTCATTCTGCAGTTAGGAAGGCAAATGCAATGTTAGCATTCATTACGAGAGGTCAAGAATAGAAGGGCAGCCTCACAGCGCTGAGGACCCGGGTTCGAATCCCGGCCTTGGGTCACTGTCCGTGTGGAGTTTGCACATTCTCCCCGTGTCTGCGTGGGTTTCGCCCCCACAACCCAAAAGAAGTGCAGGCTCGGTGGATTGGCCATGCTAAATTGCCCCTTAATTGGAAAAAATAATTAGGTACTCTAAATTTTTTTAAAAAGAATAGAAGGGCAGGGATGTACTGTTAAGGCTATATAAGGCTCTGGTCAGACTCCATTTGAAATATTGTGAGCAAATCTCTGCCCTGTATCTAAGGAAGGAGGTGCTGGCCTTGGAGAGGGTCCAGAAGAGGTTCACAAGAATGATTTCTGGAATGAAGAGCTTGTCGTCTGCATAGCGGTGGAGGACTCTGGGTCTGTACTCATTGGAGTTTAGAATGATGACAGGGGATCTCATTGAAACTTGCAGAATTCTGTGAGGCCCAGATAGAGTGGATGTGGAAGAAGATGTTTCCACTCGTAGGAGAAACTAAAACCCGAGGGCACAACCTCAGACTGAAGGGACAAACCTTTAAAACTGTAATGAGGAGGAATTTCTTCAACCAGAATGAATCTGTGGAACCCTTTGCTGCAGACGTCTGTGGAGACCAAATCACTGAGTGTCTTTAAGACAGAAATAGATAGGTTCTTGATTAATAAGGGGATCAGGGGTTCTGGGGAGAAGTCAGGAATATGGGGATGAGAAACAGATTGGTGGAGTAAATCCGATGGTCCACATGCCTTAATGCTGCTCCTATATCTTGTGGCTTTGATCAAGCATTTGGCTATCTGCTCGAATGCTCCTGTGAAGCAGCCTGGGACATTTTATTATTTTAAAGACACTAAATAAAGACAAATTGTTCTTGTTGCCAAACTGGATGAGTTTGTGAATAGACCCGCAGATTAAAAGTGCGCAGATTAGAAACTGCTGAGAGGTCAGAAAGCCGACAGGAACCTGCCAATTATGGTCTTTAATCTGAGCGTGATCTGCAGTGCTCAAGACAATTGGGTCAGCTATCAGCTGAATTCTGACTTTAAGCATGTGAGCGCAAGTTTCCTGACTAACTGGCATTCATCAGGCAAAACAGTGGGATTTGAGGCATTGATCAATTGACAGGGAAGAAATGCTTTAAATGCTGAGACCTTACACCAGCTTTTTTGACTGGTTTTAGGATACCGAACCAGACCCTAACATTCATTAGGATGCCGGACAAAAAGCCCCAAGCATTTTTTTAATTTGTAACACTGTGAGGAAAGGATACTTCACCCCAGGAGTGATGACACTGACTAATAGGTATCTTTTATGTTAAAACATACTTTAATTTAAACATAGAATTAGCCACATTAATATCAAAGCAATAGCTTTACAATTAACAGTTAAACAGTTCTTAAATAAAAGGAAAAAACTTTAACTTATTATCTACACCTAACCACTCTATATATATTCAAAAAAAAAAACACAATACAGTTCAAAGTACACTCATAATAAAGTTAACAAACAGGGTTACTTGCTGTGCTCTATGGACACCTTTGGAGAGAGATCCCTTTCAGGAACACCCTGAAAATAGTTCTGTCTTGTCGGGCTAGAATCCTATAGCAAACTGCAAAACTACCTGGCTACTACTATTAATTACATCATCTGTTACCCATTATGTTATACCATCACCTGTTTAGCTAAGACTATACACAATCCCTCTATCTATACCACAGGGAACTTCCAGAAATAAAACAATGGCCGTGATATTATGGCCACGCTGCTCTGAAAAAGCAGCTCGCCATGGCACAGCCTGGCCGTTGAAAGCCAGGAAACCCGGCTCCTAGGATCTACCCAGCTCGCAACGCCTCATGAGATTCAATACAATCTCACAAGACATTGTGATGTGAATCTGTGTGATGGGCGGGATCACTTTTTAACAAATCTGTACGTGAGAGTGAGGCATTTAGCCTCATTCTAATGTGCAGATTCCCTAGGTATCTGAGGTTTTGGGATTCAAGCCCTTTGCCTCAGAGACCTTTGGCAAGTGCCATTTAGTACTGGTCCTTACGAACAGGGACCAGACGGAATGGCACTCCTGGGGGTTTCCCAGGGGATCGGCTGTATGCCCTTTGGGAAGGGTGGTGCCCTGGCACTGCTGCTGCCAACTGGGTACCTTGGCATTGCCAGGCTGGCACCCTGACAGTGTGATCTGGGTGCCAGCCTGGCACTTCAAAGGTGCCCAAGTGACACTGCTAGGTGGCATGGTTACTGCCAGGGTGCCAGGTTGGACTGCCAAGCTGGCATTTTTTGTGCATGCGCAAATGGGCTGGGGTTGCCCGGCTTGAGTGGTGGGGTGCAGGGGGTTGTGGAGGGAGCTAGGGACCCTCCCATATTTTGTTCAACACAAGTCACATTGAATAGCCATGTGTTTCTTGGCACTGTGAGTGCTGGGAAACACACAGCTAAACATGCTCGCTCGGGGACTTGATTCCCTTTTGGGAGAATCGCATCCAATGTTCCATTAGCCATCTATATGTAAACATGTTGGTGGTTCGAATCAATGATTCCCTCACTTTTACAACACCTTAATTACAGCTTTAGTAGACACATTGCCAATATGTAGTTTAAACCAGTTTTTTATCAGCATCACTATAACAAAATATAACATATAATCTATCACAATTTCCTACATCATACTGGGTAGAAAGTCTAATTCTGACAGTGCGCATTCACTTCGTCACTGGTGGTTTCCAATACTTTGGAAGTAATTTCGACAGCTGAAGAACAAGGGTCTAAATAATTTTGTTATTTGAGCGGTAGCACGGTGACACTATGTTTTTTTAATTCATTTGCGGGTTGTGGGCTTCGCTGGTTAGGCCAGCATTTATTACCCAATCCTCATTGCCCTTCAGAAGGTGGTGGTGAGTTGCCTTCTTGAACCGCTGCAGTCCATGAGGTGTAGGTACATCCAAAATGATCTTAGGGAGGGAGGTCCAGGATGTTGCCGCAGCGACAGTGAAGGAACAACTATATATTTCTAAGTCAGGGTGGTCACTGACTTGGAAGGAAAGCTCCAGATAGTGGGGTTCCCACGTATTTGCTAATCTTGTCCTTCGAGATGTAAGTGGTCGCAAGTTTGGAAGGTGTTGTCTAACGAACCTTGGCAAGTTCTTGCAGTGCATCATGTAGATGGTACACACTGCTGCCACTGTTCATCAGTGGTGGAGGGTTTGAATGTTTGTGGAAGGAGGAGCAATCAGGCGGACTGCATTGACCTGGATGGTGTCGAGCTTCTTGAGTGTTGTTGGAGTTGCACTCATCCAGGCAAGTAGACAGTATTCGATTACACTCCTGACTTGTGCCTTATAGATGGTGAACAGGCTTTGGAGGGTCAGGAGGTGACTTACTCGCCTTAGGATTCCTAGCATTTGACCTTTCCTGGTAGCTACAGTATTAATGTGGCTAGTCCAGTTCAGTCGATGATCAATGGTAACCCCCTGGATGTTGATTGTGGGGGATTCAGCAATGGTAATGCCATTGAATGTCAAGGGGCGACGGTTAGATAGAACATAGAACATAGAACAGTACAGCACAGAACAGGCCCTTCGGCCCTCAATGTTGTGCCGAGCCATGATCACCCTACTCAAACCCACATATCCACCCTATACCCGTAACCCAACAACCCCCCCCTTAACCTTACTTTTATTAGGACACTACGGGCAATTTAGCATGGCCAATCCACCTAACCCGCACATCTTTGGACTGTGGGAGGAAACCGGAGCACCCGGAGGAAACCCACGCACACAGGGGGAGGACGTGCAGACTCCACACAGACAGTGACCCAGCCGGGAATCGAACCTGGGACCCTGGAGCTGTGAAGCATTTATGCTAACCACCATGCTACCCTGCTGCCCCAATTTTTTAAAATAATTTGCGATCTTTTATGACCTTCTCTTCTCTTGGAGAAGGTGGCCATTGCCTGGTATTTGTGTGGCGCAAATGTAACTTGCCACTTACCAGCCCAAGCCTAGATATTGTCCAGGTCTTGCTGCATTTGGACATTGATTACTTCACTATCTGATGAGTCATGAATGGTGCTGAACATTGTGCAGTCACCCACAAACATCCTCACTTCTGACCTTACGATGGAAGGGAGGTCATTGAGGAAGCAGCTGAAGATGGTTGTCTGGGACACTACCCTGAGGACTCCTGCAGTGATGTCCTGGAATCGAGGTGATTGACCTCCTACCACTACAACCATCCTCCTTTGTGCCAGGTATGACTCCAAGCAGTAGAGAGTTTTCCTCCTGATTCCCATTGACTCTAGCTTAGCTCGGGATCCTGAATGCCACACCCGGTCAAATGCTGCCATGATGTCAAGGGCAGTCACTCTCACCACATCTCTGGCATTCAGCACTTTTGTCCCTGTTTGTACCAAGGCTGTAATGAGATCAGGAGCTGAGTGACCCTGGTGGAACCCAAACTGAGTGTCTGTGAGTAGGTTATTGCTGCGTAAGTGCCACTTGATAGTACTGTTGATGGCTCCTTCCATCACTTTGATGATGATGGAGAGTAGACTGATAGGGCGATAATTAGCTGGGTTGGATGTGTCCTATTTCTTGTGTACTGGACACACCTGGGCAATTTTTCATATTGCCAGGTAGATGCCAGTGTTGTAGCTGTACTGGAACAGCTTGGCTAGAGGTGCGGCAAGTTCTGGAGTCTTCAGTACTATGGCCGGGATATTGTCAGGGACCACAGCCTTTGCAGTATCAAGTGCCTTCAACCGTTTCTTGATATCATGTGGAGTGAATCGTATTGGTTGAGCACTGACATCTATGATTTTGGCGGTTCCTTTTTAATTTTCACTATGGGCGGCACGGTTGCACAATGGTTAGCACTGTTGCCTCACAGCTCTAGGATCCCAGGTTCGATTCCTGGCTTGGGTCACTGTCTGTGTGGAGTCTGCACGTTCTCCCTGTGTCTGTGTGGGTTTTCTCCGGGTACTCCGGTTTCCTCCCACAAATCCCGAATGACGTGGTAATTTGGATACTCTGAGTTCTCCCTCTGTGTACCCGAACAGGCGCTGAAATGTGGCGACTTGGGGCTTTTCACAGTTACTTCATTGCAGTGTTAATGTAAGCCTACTTGTGACAGGAAAGATTATTATTATTAATCAACGTGACTCTATTAGAACACACATATGTAATCAGCTCCTCTCCTCCCATTCCTCCGGCTGCTCCGGTTTCCTCCCACAGTCCTCACGAGTGCAAGTTAGGTGGATTGGCATGCTAAATTTCCTTTAGTGTCCAAAAATAAGCTTGGGTGGGGTTGCTAGGTTACAGGGATAGGGTAGCGTGGGCTCGGATGGGATACTCTTTCCAAGGGCTGGTGCAGACTCGATAGGCCGAATGGCCTCCATCTGCACTGTGAATTCTATGACTCTCTCGGTGTTTTGTTCAACAAGGACAGCACTTTGTTTTAAAATCTTTGGAAAACAAATCCTCTCAATTCACAATAGCCAGTTTCAACTTTGGTTACTTTCCAGCAGTCTGTGGTGATAGTAATAAATTGCTACATATATATATCGATTGTGATTTATATCTTTTGCAGTAAGATGTTTTAAAAGCCTGAAGTAAGGTATATTTTTTGGCGTAGTTTAAGATATCCAGACTGTGTGTCTGCTGAAGCTGTGATTAAAAGGTAATAAAAGGTGAGACAGTTATTAATTTTAACCATTTACTTGTTTACAGAGAGATGCCTAATGGAGCACTGTTATGGTTGTAGGCGATTCTCTGGACAGTAAATAATTTATGACAAATTGTTCGTAGTTCTAGCTAAGTAATGGAACATCATTGTAGGATATAGACAATGTAATTAATGGGAGGAGATGGGTCTGTCTGTAGTTTTGCAATTTGCTATAGATTTGGCAGTCCGCAAGAAATTTTTAAGTTGAACAGCAGTTTTGCTAAATGCTGTTGGGTTGAGCAGAAGAGATTTTCTGGGTGTTCCTGAAAGGGTCACTCTCTCCCGCGGTCTGCATAGATAAGCAAGCAAACTTTTCTGGTAACTATTTATAAGTGGCCTTTTAACTGCATTGGTATTGCTGAACTGGAGTTAGTTGCAGGTATAAATAGTAAGTTTTACCTTGTGTTTAAGAACTGTTTAACTGATAATTACAAAGCTATTTTCTTTGATGTTAATGTGGTTAATTCTGTGTTTAAGTTAAAGTTTGTTTTAACATAAAATGCACCTATTAGTCAAAGTCATTACTCCTGGGATGAAGTAGCCTTTCTTTACAGTTTTACAAATTAAAATAAACAGTGTTTAGGGTCTTTATCCGGTTTCCACGCAAATGTTGGGGTCTGGTTCAGGATTTTTAAAAGTCTGAATTCGTTCACCCAGTCAGCTTCATAATGGAAGCCCAGTTATTAGGCGAAATTCGCCAACCCCAGCAGTGTCGGAGAATCGCCCGGGGCCGCCGAAAATCCCGCCCCCGCCGTGGCAGAAATTCTCTGCCACCCGGGAATTGGCGGGGGCGGGAATCGCGCCATGTCGAGCGGCGAGGACCCTGCGGGAATTCTCTGGCCCGCGATGGACCGAAGTCCCGCCGCTGGGAGGCCTCTCCCGCCGCCGAGGTTTGAACCACCTCTGGTGACGGCGGGATCAGCGGCACAAGCAGGCCCCCGGGGGGGCGCGGGGCGATCAGATCTCAGGGGGTGCCCCCACAGTGGCCAGGCCCGCAATCGGGGCCCACTGATCGGCGGGCAGGCCAGTGCCGTGGGGGCACTCTTTCCCTTCCGCTGCCGCCACAGGCTCCGCCATGGTGGAGGCAGAAGAGAATCCCCCATCGTGCGTGGGCAGCGGGCCTGAAAGGCCGCTGATGCCGGTTTTGGTGCCAGTCGGTGTGGTGCCAACCGCTCCGGCGCGGGCCTAGCCCCAAAAGGTGCGGAGAATTCCGCACCTTTGGGGAGGCCCGACGCCGGAGTGGTTGGCTCCACTCCCCTACGCAGGGACCCTCCGCCCCGCCGGGTAGGGGAGAATGCCGCCCATTGTGGGGTTGTCTGAATTGATTTTGTGGAAATTAGCAGTGGCATAGCATGACTAATAATCGGGAGACCCAGGATGATGTTCTGGAGACCTGGGTTCAAATCCCTCCACAGTCGATGGAGCAAAGAAATTCTGCATTTTAAACAAGTCCAGCAAAATTCATCCTGTTCGCTAATGTCCTTTCGAAAGAAAATCTGCTGTCTTTATCGTTTCTGGACTACATCTGACTCCAGACCCACATTAATGTGCATTAACTGTCTCTGAACGGGAAATAAGGTTGTGCAACAAATGCTGACCCTGCCAGCGACACCCACATCCCATGAAAGATTTTTTTTTTTTAAATGGTAGCTGCAAATGGGATCAACCATTGGGGACCTTTTATGGATACCCACAAATCTTTCAAATAAGAAAATGAAACTGGTCAATCTACAGTCAGGGCAGAATTTTAACTTTCTTACCCATTTGGAGAAGAACAAAAGAGATGTGTTCATTTGCCCAGCCAGAAGTTTCAGCAGTGTGTTTTTAACAGCCACTGTGTTTGCACCTGACATTTGATCTTCTGACCAATTGAAATGAGTGGACTGATGATGAGATACATTCACTATTTTACCTCAACTACTTAAAGGGATTGTACGTGAATCAGAGTTGATAACATGATGTAGTGGCCTTCAGCCAGCACCACATATTGCAAAGTGGATTTAGAAGGCAGCACCAGTAACCTCTTAAAGTGATGCTCCCTGGAAACATGAAGAAACCGGCTTCCAGAAACAAGATGGTATATTTAGAAGTGGTTGAGGAGGTCAACACCAGGCATATGGCGCTCTCGGATACAATGCCATTAAAGTTTCAATCACCTAATCAGGGCAAGAAAGGTGAATGGCTTGACACATTCAGCTATATTCTGATCTGTGTATAACTGCAACGCCTCTTACTCTGTCTACCTAAACCTTCTCCTGCTCAATCCGACACACCTAATGTATCCATCGCTCCCTGTCTAGGCATCTTTTCACATTCTCTGACACTCACCCTCCTTTTAATGCAATGTCACACTCACCCTCATCGTGATTTTCCAGATGTATTGCCCTTCTATTGCCTCAAAAATTAAATTTCTCTGACATGTGCCCCATCTCTCTCCACGCAGAACAAGAAAGCAGAATATTAGGTAAAGGCAAAGATCTGCTAGTGCCCTCCAGTCATCTCCATTTTGACAAATGCAGAGGATTAAGCATTGGAAATAAGCCAGGTTTTGGCACCCCTGGACCTGGGAAGATCAAGGTCTCCCAGCTACCTGGTACCAGAATTAAATATCTCAGCATACAGCACTCACTCATGTTCACTTCATGTCGGCAAGCAATTAAAATTGATAATGTACGCAGTATCTACTTGTCAGGTCTAATTAATTTATTTAATGTCCCACAGGATCTTCAAGCCTTCCTCAGGCAGTGGAACAGGATAAGAATGACTTATTATTGGAGGTCATTCATTCTGAGGTTATACCCTCACAGAACTCACACACACTGTCCACCAATTCAGATACACACAGTTCAATGGGACTGCAAAGAGAAGTAATTAAGTTGTCACATGGTGTCTCAGACATTAAAGTGAGCAGGAACAGAGGTGGAGGAACAGTGAAGCGTTCCTGTCAGGGGACCCAGCAGTCTCCAAGCTCTGCTTAACCGGATGCAGATATTGAGCCTCAGGAGACACCGGTGAAAGAAACAATCCCAGAGAAGTCAAAAAACTGAGATATTCAAGTGTCCAGAGGCACTGTATATGATTAAAGAGAGACTGGAGAAGACCATCACGAGAATGAGTACAAAGAGGGCCTTTGCACTAATGTCTATGTTCGTGGAAAGAATGGCCACCAGCATGAAATATAAGACAGGTCAGTCAACCAAGTGCATGCTGGCCCCCACCAGTGACCTGCACACTCAGAATACCACTTTAAGCAGGATCGTCGGAAACATCAGCTTGGCGACAGTGTCTCACTGAGGTACAATAAACTACTCTTGAGCTGTTGACTAACAGGTCAGTGTGTTTGGGACATGAGAGGAAAGCTGTGAATAAAAGTGGACTTGGAGGTGGGGACTGCTCAAGATTCTCACTTTTGACCCCCCTTGGCTCAAATTCCACAGCTTCCCCCAACCCTACCCCCCTGCAAAAATCAGGGCCCTATAAGAACAATTTGTCATGATGTATGAATTTTCCCCTGCATGGCTGCCAACAGAGCTTTCTTGGCAGATCTGAGCAGTCAGGGCAGAGAGATGGACACTCTGCCTTTGCCTCTGCTGAAGTCACAGAAGGAAGAAGCAGTGGAAAAAAGAAAATAATAACAGAATAATTGCATAGGGTGTTTAATGGGTGTTTAATACAGTGGGTAAAATTCTCCCTTGGCCCCATTGGTTGGTTCAATGGTGAGCTAGGTGGACTGGGTAGGGGCAGAAGGGGGAGGGAGAGAGAATTTGATGGGACTCCAAAAAATCATTTTTACACTACCATGTATTTCCCACGGGATCTTCCACTGGTGTCCACCATGGCGGATTGGGAAATCTGCCGGAGGCCGGCATTAAACTGAGTTGTATCCCGCTGATTAGATGCAGATGAAGGCCTGACTAGAAACGTCCACCCTTGCCCGATTCTCCACGATGTCAATGGGAAAACACGCCAGTCCAGAATAAGTCTGGAACAACGTGGCATATAGACGTCAGCACTCATCTGAACAATGCCTGGGAATGCCTCTGAAGTTCAGGTGGAGGCCACCATCAACTCTGGAATCCAAACACGATAGCAGTCTGTGTGGGGGAGAATCTAGAAATGGATCTTCAAAATTCAGTGTTATCGACAAGGTCTATCTTCACCCTCAGACTTTTCCTGGAGGTCCACTTGTTTTTCAGGAGGTCCATCTTCTTTCTTCAATGGTGGGTCAGGGATATTGGACACCTATTTAATTTAGCACCCAGAAATTATGGCAGGACTTGTGCCATCATGCCACGGAATACGGTGCTAAACCTTTGGGTGTATAATTAATTACATCCGGGCCAAAAGATCCATATCTGTGGCCTCCCCATTCCCACCCGTGCCATGACACTTCTCTCAAATGGCAGAATTCCACCCAGCGTTACAGTATTAAATTTATATTTTATATTTCTGCGCCATAAAATGTACTTCATTGCACCAGTGTTCCTGAAGACTGAAAAATGCTCTCTGCCTTGTGAAGTATGATCGATCAAGAGCTAAAGGGGAGTCTGTGTAAAGGATGGATTATTGATTGTGGGACATTTTTATATTCAGTTCTGGGGCAGCCAAATGGATTCAGAATTTGTGTGCCAGAAGGAAACACTGCCTCGGTTTAAGTGACGCGCACCTGAATCAGGCCATCCTGGGCATCCCTGGCAGCCATGTGTGTGTGTGTGACTGGTGCACACCCCACGTCACAGTCCTCTCCCTCCGGCTCCTCATTCTGCTCCACCTCCTCTCAATAGGCGGCACATTCCATAACTTCTAGAGCTCCTTGCCTCATTGATGGGCAATTTTGTGCAGATCACGGTCAATGTGGATACCCTGACTGGTACATAATGAAGCGTGATCCCATGTTTGCTCTGAAGTGCATTTCCAGCATCCAGCGGAGGCAGTGTGTTATATGATGTGACCAATGCCCTTCTGTACAGTATGTCACATGATACATGGTGACATCATCCAAGGCACTCGGGAGATTTTCATCTCTTCCATCATAGAGTGTGAGAAAGCAACATCTCTGCAATAAACTCTGACAACTGGTTCAGTAACCTAACATACGGCATCCAAATTATCCTTTGTTTATACTGCAAGTAAACACCTACAAATATATTATTGTAATAATCCTCATGATATCCTAATCGATTTCCATGTGGGACTCATACAAAGGAGCTTCCTTGTTATTGTCCAGTCATTACTGGACTGGTAGTCCCGATGGAAACCTGTTGTGTGTAAGCCACCATAGCGGCTGTTTTCTATGTCTACTATAAACCCATGTTTATTCACTTACAGGGGTCCCCGGGATCTTCATAAGGATTAAAAACAAAGTTGGCGATGAGGATGTTTTTCCAGTGAAATAGCCAGAGAAAAAAAACTCAGAACTGAACCTCCGAGGCAAAGTTCGATTTTCGGGTGACCACTCCACTATCCAGAAATGTGTAGTAAAGCTGGCCATTGCGAATGTGATTTTTCACCTTGCTGAGAGTGCATGTTAATGTTGAAATAATATGTAGTACTCAGGACCATTCTTAAATTTTTTTCTACATGATGACAACCCGGGAGGGCTTGGAGAGTTGGAGGTGGGTAGGGATAAAGCTTTTTCAGGTAAAGCATCAACTATTGTGCCAGTCAATTTGCACAATTGGTGGGCTCAGAAATAAAATCCCTCTAGAAAAGAGAAAGCCAGGGAATAAGGGGGTGTGCTGTAAAGAAAAAAAGTTAACACATTATTTATCGAGCTGGGGAGTTTCCCAGCTGGGTGCCTTGTCACATGGAGAGAGAGCGAGAGAGAGACAGAAAAGCAACTGCTCAAAAAGGAAATACAAACCCGATAATAACCAAGATTAAGCAGAATAACAGCTGAAATCTTCTGGCTTTAAAACAAACTGGTGTTTGCAAAAAGAAAACATTCTTAAAGCCACAGTTCAACCAAGGAAAGGAAATTTTGAAAGAAACAACAAAAGAAATAATACAAATTAAATTGCAAGATAACAAATTTAGAGGAGAGGAAAAGTTGAAAACAGTACTACAACTTAAGAACTGGTAACTGCGATGGCGGGAAAAAGTATCAAACCATTTAATCAGAATGCGGAATCATGAAGTTCTTATGAAGAGAGATTCTAGTGCTACCTTGCTGCAAACAGAATACCAGATTCATTTAAAGTAGCAACTTTCTTGAGTGTAATACGGTGGAAAACCTTCACTCTATCACAAAGTCTTGTCCATCCTGCAAAGCCTGACACAATAAATTACGAAGAATTGGCTAAGACCCTTGAAGAACATTCCTCGCCCAAACAATTAATCATAGTAGAGAGATACAGATTTCATTGATGTAGTCAAAAGGGCAAAACTATTCCACAATTTGTCGCAGTACTACGGAAATTAGCCAAGAATTGTGAATTTGGATCGACCCGTCATTAATTCATAGAATTTACAGTGCCAAAGTAGGCCATTCGGCCCATCAAGTCTGCACTGGCCCTGGGAAAGAACATCCTATATTTCCACCCTATCCCCATAATCCAGTAACCCCACCTAACCTTTTTGGACACAAAGGGCAATTTAGCATGGCCAATCCACCTAACCTTCACATCTTTGGACTGTAGGAGGAAACCGGAGCACCCGAAGGAAACCCACGTAGACACAGGGAGAATGTGCAGACAGTGACCCAAGCTGTGAAGCAACAGTGATAAGCATTGTGCTATTGTGCCACCCCAGCATATCCTTGAGGACATGCTGCGAGACAAACTTGTGTGCGATTGAGAAATGAGATAATTCAAAGACAATTACGAACAGAAAGTTCCCCAACATTCAAACATATTGTTGAAATAGCAGTATCTATGGAATTTGCAGCAAAAGAGATTTCCCAAATTGACGCTCGTACCAAAATATACCAGACGAATACTGAAAAAAGATCTCCCAACATGCAAGTACACCGTAGGTGTGCCCAGGTGGGACATTCTCCACAGGCATGTTGGTGTCAAGATAGCAAATACCTTAATTGTGGAAAGAAAGGTCATATAACAAAAGAATGCTGGGCCAGATAAAATCCTCGAACCTTGAGTAATAAGAAGAATGCACCTCAATCCACAAAAAGAGTCTACAGTATCACCAAAGGCAAGGAAACTTCCCAGGAAGACACAAAGTCCACGGAGATCAATGAACTAAAACTTGGGGTATTATTGATGTAATAAACAGAGATTTTGGGTATTAACGAAAGCTCAAGAATGTACTACTAAAACCGTCTGATATAATCTTGAGAACTTAATGGAGGAGGTGGTTGAAGTGAAGGGTTAAGTCTTGGTGCAAGTTACAATGAATGGTCAATCTGATAAATTGCCATTACAAGTAAATTTTCCTCCGCTTTTCAAAAGACCGCAGTTGAACAAAATCAAAAGAAAATTGGCAAGTTGGAAACCAATTGGTTGATGGAAAGCACATATTACAGAAACTCTGAGAAAAGTATAAGATGATATTTGAAATCACTTTAAGAGAAGTGACTGGAGTCAAGGCACGACTCAAGATGAAATCTGACAGCACCCGCAAATGCTTAACGGCAAAAAATCTATCTGCTATCAAACCAAAAGTATTTTTTATTCATTAATTTACGGGATGTGGGCATTGCTGGTTAGGCCAGTGCTGTTAGGGAGGGAATTCCAGGATTTTGTCCCAGCGACAGCGAAGGAATGGCGATATATTTCCAAGTCAGGGTGGTGCGTGACTTGGAAGGGAACCTCCAGGTAGTGGGGTTCCCAGGTATCTGCTGCTCATGTCTTTCTAGATGGTAGTGGTTGTGGGTTTGAAAGGTGCTGCCTAAGGAACCTTGACAAGTTACTGTAGTACACCTTGTAGATGCACTTGCAGATGTTCAAGTGGAACTTGATAAATTGATCAAAGATGGTGTAATCGAAAGTGACAACGAGAAGTTGGGCAACCCCAATTGTTCCAGTTATCAAGTCAGATGGCTCAGTAAGAATCTGTGGTGACTTTACAATGACGATAAACCCAATGTTGTGTGCTGACCAGTATCCCGTACCATTAATAGAGGACCTATCTGCTATATGGTCAGGTGCACAAAAGTTCAGGAAGAGCGATTTGTCCCAAGCGTACCGCCAGATGAAGGTAGAAGCTCAGTTGCAACCTCTTCTAACTATTGTAACACAGGACTGTTCAAAGCGCCTACCATTTGGAATAATGTCTGCACGGCCCTATTCCAAAAGTCCATGACCAAAATCATAGTGGACTCAACAGTGTTCAGTGTTATTTGGACAAAATTTTAATTACCAGCAGGACTAAACATGGTGCACCTAACGGATAGCACAGTGGTTAGCACTGTTGCTTCACAACACCATGGTCTCAAGTTCGATTCCCACTTGGTTCATTGTCTGTGGAGAGTCTGCATGTTCTCCGTGTCTGCATGGGTTTCATCCAGGTTCTCTGGTTTCCCCCCACAAATCCCCAAACACGTGCTTGTTAGGTGAATTGGACATTCTGAATTCTCCCTAAATGTACCGAACAGGCGCCAGAATGTGGTGACTAGGGGATTTTAATTGTAACTTCATTGCAGTGTTAATGTAAGCCTACTTGTGAAAATCATAAACATTATTATTATTATTGAGAAGACACATTGGAGCATCTTAAAAGACACAGGGCGGGATTCTCCGTTCCTTGATGGCGATTTCATAATGGGCGATCTGGTGGAAAATCCTTTGTGACGCCGGAATAGGGAGCGTGCCGCCCCCTATTCCGGCGTCACAAAGGATTCTCTGTTTGACACCGATTGCGTATGCTCCGCCCCCCCCCCCGAAACGGTATCATCCTGCCATTGGGACAGCCTCAGCACGTCATCTGAAGACCTTCCCCTGATGTGCTGTGCTCAATGGGCTGAGTTCCTAACCGAGCGGGGGATGTGTGGACTCAGCAGCCGGGAGCCCGGCGTGGTGGCTGCGGACTGCGTGCAGCGGCACAATCGGGCGGGAGCTGTGTTGCTGGCCGGGGGGGGGGCTCCGCGAGGGTTAGGTGTACTGGGGGGGGGGGGGTAGCCAGGGGGAGGCCAGGGGGACACTATCTGGCAGGTCAGTTCTGCGCACGGCCAACGCCATGTTTTATGGCGCAACCGCTGCAGGTCATCGCCGTGCGCATGCGCGACCACGGACCCAGCTAATCTCCAGCCCGTTTATTTTGTGAAGGCCGGGAGTTCTACGTGGTGTGGCTGCTAACCCCCCACCGGTCGCAGGACAGGGACAGGACAGGGCGTCGCTGATTTTCTTTCCACGCAAAACTCCACAGATCCTCCGCCTCAGAAACGGAGAATCCAGCCCACCATCTTCACCTCAAGAGAAAGCAGTCAAGAGAGAGAAAAACAAATTTTTCCAATCATCAATAAACTATCTTGGCCATGTAATTAATAAGGACGGGCTCCTTAAGGAACCTAAGCAGATAACTGCGATATTAGGTGCGCCAAGACCGCAGAATATATCGCAACTAAGATGTTTCTGAGGACTCATCAATCACTGTGGAAGATTTATTCCAAATCTTGCTGCTATATTAAAACCGCTTCATACTCTATTATGTGTGAAACAATAATGGGCTTGGATAAAAGACTGTGCAGAGGCATGCACGGTAGCACAGAGGTTAGCAGTGCTGCCTCACAGCGCCGGGGATCCAGGTTCCAGGCACTTTCTCCCCGTGTCTGCGTGGGTTTCCTCCAAAGAGTTGCAGGTTAGATGGATTGGCCATTATCAATGGGCGGGGTTATGGCGTTCGGGTGGGATAATGGGCCTCGGTACAGTGCTCTTTCGGAGAGTGGTAGCAGACACAATGGGCCGAATGGACTCCTTCTGCACTTTAAGAATTCTATTGAAACATCTTGCATTTATATAGTGCCTTTCATGACACCTGAGGTCTCAAAACACTTTATAGCTTACAATGTACTTTTGTAAGATTCAATGTTGTAAGGTAGGGGACATGATAGCCAATTGCAGATAGAAATCTCCGACAAATAGCAATGTGATAATGACCAGATAGTCTACTTTGTTGATTGAGGGATAGATATCAGCAAGTCAATTGCTCTTCTTCAAAATGCTGTCTTGCGATAATTCATGTTCACCGAGAGAGCAGACAGAGATTCAGTTTCACATCTCTTCAGAAATGGGATAACACTCCCTCAGTAATGCACTGGAGTGTCAGCTTCAATTTTTGTGCCCAGGACCTGGAATGTTACTTGAACCCACAACTTTCTGAATCAGAAATGACAGTTTCCCAACTGAGCCATTGCTGACAACCCTTAAACTCCCAATAAGTCAAGAGATATAAAGCTACCCCAGCCCTTGCAGATAGTTTCAGAATCAACAAGGGGGATCAATTCAAACTTGCAAACTAATTATTCAGTTTATTAATCAGATCATTAAAACTATTTTGTGATATCTCAAAAGACAGCGAAAGTATGATTTTGGTTTTCAGAAAATGTTTAAATGCAAAGATTAATCATATAACACATTACTAAAATGATTATTAAATCCAAGTTAATAGTTCAACCACATGATATTGACATTTGCCAGCCTTTGTGTGGAATGTTCACTTTAACCTAATGTTTAATTTCATTCTGAAGTAATAACAAGTGGTGATTTTATTGGGGAGGCACATCTCGCTTGCGTTCTGGATCATTTTCCTCACCCGTAAGCTCAAAAATGATTTTCCCTGAAAATTGTTGTAACTGCATGCTAATAACAGGACATCCTGGATCTTGGTGAATGATTGGACCTGCAGACTCTCTTTAACCAATGGCACAGAGGGAAAAATGAAGGGAAAGGAAGACTGGACTATCTCAGAAAAAAGAGACAGAACTAAAAATTTTAAATGCCCTCACCGCAGGAAGGAAAATCCACTGTTTCAATACATCCCTTTCTGGGTTGGAGACTGTTGAATCCATGGCACTGTGGTAGTCACCACTGATGTATTATACTGTATATATATGGGTTTTACGGTAATGCCCCTGTACTACAGGTACGGGGGTACATCCCAGCCTTCTGGCTCCACCCAGTCAGCGGAGTATAAATATGTGTGCTGTCCATACAGCAGCCATTTCATCAGCTGCTGGAGGAGGCCACACATCTCTATGAAATAAAGCCTCGATTACATTCTACTCTCGTCTCGTCGTAATTGATAGTGCATCAATTTATTACACAGAGATTTTTCAGCGATGGACCTCCGCATCAAGCTGGATCGCCTGCAGGCTGCATCCTCAAGCAGACAATGCCAAAAAAGTATTTGAACATTGGCTAGCCTGTTTTGAAGCTTACATCGGGTCTGCGCCAGACGCAATTCCAGAAGCACAGAAGCTCCAGATTCTGTACACGCGGCTGAGTTCTAACGTTTTTCCCCTCATCCAGGACATGCTGACCTACACAGAGGCCATGGCGCTACTGAAGGAGAATTACGCTCAGCGGACCAACAAAATCTATGCCAGGCATCTCATATCCACGCGGCGCCAACTTCCCGGTGAGTCTGTGGAAGATTTCTGGCATGCCCTGCTCGCCAGACTGTGACTGCCAGGCCATTTCGGCCACTGAATATTTGAACCTGCTGATGAGAGACACGTTCATTACGGGCATTGGGTCTGACTACAGCAGCCAGCGCCTCTTAGAAGGGGCCCCGCTTGACCTCGCGGCGACCAGAAAACTAGAGCTCTCGCTTACGGTCGCCTCACGCAACATTCAGGACTATTCCCCCGACCATGCAGCCCACCCCCCTGTGCATCGTGGACCCCGCCAACGGCCACCCCATCATGGACCCCATCAGCGACCGTCTCCCGCCAACCCCACACCTGTGCCGCACGACAGCCAACCAACCACGGGAGACCCAAATGCAACTTCTGCAGGCAGTGCCATCTTGCCTGCCTCAGAACCAATGGGCGCCGCCATCTTGCCTGCCCCAGGACACATGCGGCCCGAGGACGCTGCCATCTTTCCTGCCCCAGGACACTTGCAGCACGTGGGCGCCGCCATCTTACCCGCCTCAGGACCCCTGACCGTCGGGCACCTCACCAGGCCACTCATCGCCTGCTACCACTGACGACCAGCCGCGTCTCGCCTCGGTCACGATTGACCAGTCTCGACCGCACAACCTCGCAACCGCTTCGACAAAGGTGAAGGTCGACGGGCACGAGATCTCCTACCTTCTGGACTCCAGGAGCACTGAGAGCTTCATCCACCCCGATACAGTAAGGTGCTGCTCCCTCGCGGTACACCCCGCTAACCAGAGACCCTTAAGGTTGCCCCACCTTCCCTTTTTGCAAACCTAACGCTGGATTGCAAACCCGTCGCCACCAGGAGCAGACGGTACAGCGCCCAGGACAGGACCATCATCAGGTCTGAGGTCCAGCGGCTGCTGCGGGAAGAGATCATCGAGGCCAGCAACAGCCCCTGGAGAGCCCAAGTGGTAGTGGTGAAAACCGGTGAGAAAAACAGGATGGTCGTTAGCTACAGTCAGACCATCAACTGGTACACGCAGCTCGATGCGTACCCCCTCCCACGCATATCTGATATGGTCAATCAGATTGCACAATACCGGGTCTTCTCGACACCCACCAGCTCCCCATCCGTAAGGTGGACCGCCTATACACTGCGTTCGAAGCAGACGGCCATCTTTACCATTTCCTTCAGGTTCCCTTCGGCGTCACCAACAGGGTCTCGGTCTTCCAATGGGAGAAGGACCGAATGGTTGACCGGTACGGACTGCGAGCCACTTTCCCGTACCTGGACAGCATCACCATCTGCGGCAATGACCAGCAGGACCATGACGCTAACCGTTCCAAATTTCTCCACATCGCCACTCTCTTCAACCTCACTTACAACATGGAGAAGTGCGTGTTCAGCATGAACCGATCAGCCATCCTTGGCTATGTGGTTCAGAACGGAGTTCTAGGGCCCGACCCCGATCGGATGCGCCCCGTCATGGAACTCCCCATCCCCCACTGCCCCAAGGCCCTCAAACAATGCCTGGGGTTCTTTTCGTATTACGCCCAGTGGTTCCCAAACTATGCGGACAAGGCCCGCCCACTCATTCAATCCACCATTTTTCCACTGACAGCCGAGGCTCACCAGGCCTTATCAAGGCCGACATCACCAAGGCTGCGATGCACGCAGTCAACAAGACGCTCCCCTTCCAAATCGTGTGCGATGCATCAGACGTCGCTCTGGCCGCCACCCTCAACCAGGCAGGCAGGCACGTGGCATTCTTTTCCCGCACCCTCCATGCCACCGAAATCTGGCACTCGTCCGTTGAAAATGAGGCCCATGGGCAGCACGGTGGCACAGTGGTTAGCATTGCTGCTTACGGCGCTGAGGACCCGGGTTCGAATCCCGGCCCTGGGTCACTGTCCGTGTGGAGTTTGCACATTCTCCCCGTGTCTGCGTGGGTTTCGCCCCCATAACCCCATGGGCAGCAGGGTAGCATGGTGGTTAGCATAAATGCTTCACAGCTCCAGGGTCCCAGGTTCGATTCCCGGCTGGGTCACTGTCTGTGTGGAGTCTGCACGTCCTCCCCCTGTGTGCGTGGGTTTCCTCCGGGTGCTCCGGTTTCCTCCCACAGTCCAAAGATGTGCGGGTTAGGTGGATTGGCCATGCTAAATTGCCCGTAGTGTCCTAATAAAAATAAGGTGGGGGGGGGGGGGGGTTGTTGGGTTACGGGTATAGGGTGGATACGTGGGTTTGAGTAGGGTGATCATGGCTCGGCACAACATTGAGGGCCGAAGGGCCTGTTCGGTGCTGTACTGTTCTATGTTCTATGTTCTAACCCAAAGATGTGCAGGTTAGGTGAATTGGCCACGCTAAATTGCCCCTTAATTGGAAAAAATAATTGGATACTCTAAATTTATAAAAAAAAAAGAAAATGAGGCCCAAGCCATCGTTGAAGCTTTGCGACGTTGGAGGCATTACCTGGCCGGCAGGAGATTCACTCTCCTCACTGACCAACGGTCAGTTGCCTTCATGTTCAACACACTGTGGCGTAAGATCAAAAATGATAAAATCTTGAGGTGGAGGATCGAGCTCTTACCTACAATTACGGGATTTTGTATTGCCCCGGTAAGCTCAACGAGCCCCCCGATGCCCTATCCCGAGGTACATGTGCCAGCGCACAAGTGAACTGACTCCGGACCCTGCACGACAATCTCTGTCACCCAGGAGTCACCCATTTTTACCACTTCATTAAGGCCCACAGTCTGCCCTACTCCATCGAGGAAGTCAGGGCTATCACCAGAGACTGCCAGGTCTGCACGGAGTGTAAACCGCACTTCTACCTGCCAGACCATGCGTGCCTGGTGAAGGCCTCCTGCCCCTTTGAATGCCTCAGCATGGACATCAAAGGGCCCCTCCCCTCTACCGACCGTAACACGTACTTCCTCAGTGTGGTTGACGAATATTCACGATTCCCCTTTGCCGTCCCATGCCCTGATATGATGTCTGCCACCATCATCAAAGCCCTCAACACCATCTTCGCTCTGTTCGGTTTTCCCTCCTACCTCCACAGCGACCGGGAATCCTCATTTATGAGCGATGAGCTGCGGCAGTTCCTTCTCAACATGGGCATTGCCTCGAGCAGGACGACCAGCTACAACCCCAGGGGCAACGGGCAGGTGGAGCGGGAGAATGGGACGGTCTGGAGGGCCGTCCAGCTGGCCCTATGGTCCAGAAATCTCCCGGCCTCCCGCTGGCAGATCCTCCCCAACGCACTCCACTCCACTCGGTCGCTGCTGTGCACCGCGACTAATAAAACCCCCCCATGAATGTCTCTTTGCCTTCCCCAGGAAGTCCACCTCCGGGGTTTCTCTCCCAACGTGGCTGTCCGTGGTTCGCAGCTCCAGGACCCATTGTCCTCCGTGGACACTTACGACTCCACAAGGCGGACCCATTGGTTGAGAGGGTACAGCTACTCCATGCAACCTGCAGTACGCTTACATAGCGTACCCCGACGGCTGCCAAGACACAGTCTCCCTCAGGGACCTGGCACCAGCTGGTTCCCCACACACGCCCCCCTCTACCCCGGTGCCACACTCCTTTCCCCCAGCACACTCCACCGCAGCCCCCATCCCAGGGCAATCCGTCCTCCCCTTTCTCCCAACCAGGGATGAAGAGGATTTTGACATGCTCCCGGAGTCACCGAAGACCAAGCCGATGCCTGAGTCACCACCAGCACTGCGGTGCTCTCAACAACAGATCAAGGCACCGGACTGCCTAGATTTGTAATATTCTCTGTGATTTTTAAAAGCAACTTGTCTGTATATAGTTCTCCACCACCCCCGCCGGACTCATTTTTAACAGGGGGTGAATGTGGTAGTCACCACTGATGTATTATATTGTATATATGGGTTTTACGGTAAGGCCCCTGTACTACACGTATGGGGGTAGATCCCTGCTTGCTGGTTCTGCCTTGTAGGCGGAGTATAAATATGTGTGCTCTTCATACAACAGCCATTTCATCAGCTGCTGTAGGAGGCCACACATCTCTGTGTAATAAAGCCTCAATTACATTCGACTCTCGTCTCGTCGTAATTGATAGTGCACCAGGTACGCAGGAGGCTTAGACAATAGTAGAAATTTACAATACAATTCCAAATATTCCTCCACTCCCCTCAGGTCTCTCCTCCCACGACCTGTACCCAGACTGGGGTTTTTATGAAGCTGGGGCTCTTCTTGTTAAGGGCAAGCCCCAAAGGAGAAGTCCCGCCTCCTTATAGGGGATTTTCATATTCCAGAGAGATCATTGCAGGGACAATTTATTTTTATTAAAACAGTTCTTACACTGTTAGATACCAGCCCTACCTTTCTGCAGTGAGTTAAATTGGCATTTAATATATAAATGCAACAAATTCATGGTGAACAGCTGTGGTAGCATGGCCCCTTTAAGAAGGTGGGCTCGACGGACCAATGTGACCGGTTCAGAGACAATAGCTTGGGAACGTGCAAACCCCCATACTGGGGAATTTGCGAGGGGCCCTGGCAGCAGGTCCCCAGGCAGTGTGGACCCCGGAGCCGAAGTGATTAGACCTGTTATATTGTGCTCTGTGCCTGTAACTTAGCTGCCTTTGCTTTTCATCAATAAACCCCTTGTTAGCAACTGGAAGCCTCCAGTGTAAGTCTCGAGCCACCACATTGGCGATGAGGTAAAAGGTTTGATTGCAGCCTAAAGTACATTGTGAATTGAGGGGGGAAGGAAGGAGACGTTGGCAAAGGAAAGAAGCTCCAATCATTAAACTGTGCGTGAAATGCCTATCATTGGTAAACTAGAACCGTTTCACCAAGGATCTAAGGCTTGGTGTCAGTACATCGAACAGCTCCACTGTTTTTTTTTACCGCAAACAGAGTTTGCCTCGAGCCACCATAACAGCCATTTTTGCAAAGCGAAGTGGCACAAATGGTCCAGTAAGTTTTAGGGATTTTGTGATCTCTTTCTTGCCATACTGCCACGTTGCTGGACGATATACGCAAGAATAACAACTTGTGCATTAAATCTGCATTATTTTGACAGCACAATCTAAGTAAATATTTTGTTTGCCAAATTCCAAACTGGCAATGTAATTTATTTTCTTTGGTCCTCTCATTACGCTTTCTGATATTTGTTCACGATCCCTTGTTTCTAGGAAGTGGTCAATCAAACTTGCCACAGTTCTATTGGTGGCAGATGCACTCCAGAACCTAAGATGACTATTTTTCTTGGTGAGGTTCAGCAGCAGAAATTGGAGGGTTGCCAAGCCAAGCAGGGTGGTCTTTCCAAGGGCCAGTGCAGACTCAATGGGCCAAATGGCCTCCTTCTGCACTGTAGGGATTCTATGAAAAGAACTCTCAGCTTGGGTTCCTGAGCATTGAACAGAGAATATGAAGGCTACTGAAGGTATCATTTATATGAAGTGTATAACTTCCAAAAATATTCTTGTTCGGATTTGAAAGACAGGTTCACTAAATTAAACCTTCGTTCAAATCAGAAGTTGACCCTTTCTCCCACCTTTCACTCAACTTTGTCAGCTGATTCATGATGAAAGTGCAATCAATACTGGTGTACCAGCAGTTGGTGACAGTTTTGTAAAGTGCAATCAACTGTTAAAATTGGCTCCTGCTTCTGACGGTCACCATGGGCTGGATAATTCGGGCCGCCATATTTGCTTCCTCCACCTCACTGAGTGAAAAGTCAGCCATCAGCCCCTCCCACACAAAAACAGGTTTCCCGCAGACATTTTATGTTGGGTGCATAAAATGAGGCAGTTCAAAGGGGGTTTATGATGTTTTTTTCTGGGGTGCCTCCAATGGGATAGGATATACTCCACCCCCCCCCACCCCCCCAAAGAAAATCCCCTCCTTCCCTTCTTTCCCAACAGTGTCATATGCAGCAAAAGACAGTAGGCTACCCACCTGACCTCTGCCTTCCCCTGCCGCGGGTAAAATAGTGGCAGAGGCAGAACTGGCAACTTATGGGCCTCATTCGGTCCAAGGGCATGCAAGTTGCCTGAAACTTTCCAGGCACACCATAATATGGATCTGGGGTGGTCGGGAAGATGGTGGGGAAATGGTGTTGTATTTTATAAGCCCCACTCCCTTCAAGTACGCCATTGAGGTCTGTAAAATCCAGCTCCATGTTATGAAAATCCATTAATAATCAAAATGGATCCTGGGCGGAATTCTCCGCCCCCGGGAAAAATCAGGAAGGCCGTCGTGAACTCGGCCGAGTTTCACGATGGCCTTGGAGGCCGCTCCTCTCACCGTATTCACCCCCACCCGGGGGGCTAGGAGCAGCGTTCCGTAACTCTCGGCCGCCGGGACTTGACGCTCGAGAATGAGGCGCGGTGGCGCCTATTTGACAGCAGTCGCGCATGCGCAGGTTGGCCGGCTCCAACCTTGGTCTAGAGTCGCCAGGTATCTTTCTGATACCACCACAGGGTTTAAAACCAAGTACTGATCAATAACTCAATACACCAGTTAGTAAGTTTGAAATCAATACACATTTATTATACACACAGTCAATTACTACTCATGCATAAACTCTATTTACTAAACTGCAACTGCTACTAAAAGCCTATACTTAGCGTTCGAATGGCCCACCAGGTCAGAGGAACAATGGCCTTTGTCTGGTTCTGATTCTGTTGGCTTCGAGCTGGTATGGAATAGGAGCGTCTATCTCGTAGCTTGCGTTGACGTAAGACTTACTTGGTTGATGCAGCTGCTAGGCAGGTCTCTCCTCGCTGAGAGCCAAGGCGAAGAGTTCTTTCGAGAGCTGCCAAGAGAGCGAACTGAACTTCGGGACTCTATTTTGTAGTCCCCAGGGGTTTTGCGCCCTTTTGGGCGGCCCCCGGACTTGGTCCCAATTAATTGGACCATGTCCCAATCGTTCTTATCGATTTTTTCCAATACCGGAGTTGTTGGCCTGCCTTTGTCTTAGCTCCCACTGGCGCCGGGGAGTCTGGCTTGGTCTCGATTGTTTTAATGTTTCTTTTTGTCCCTGGAGATAGCTCATTAATATGCTAATGGCTATTAGTTTCAGTTCTGTCTGGGTTCTGCAAATCTTAATACACAGGAAACCTTGCACCTGCTTGTTTTCTCTGGTGTTGTCCGTT
Source organism: Scyliorhinus canicula (assembly GCF_902713615.1). Classification (NCBI taxonomy): domain Eukaryota; kingdom Metazoa; phylum Chordata; class Chondrichthyes; order Carcharhiniformes; family Scyliorhinidae; genus Scyliorhinus; species Scyliorhinus canicula. The sequence goes on along the minus strand of NC_052148.1, from coordinate 114,541,462 downwards.
TTTTCCTGCACTCCTTGCGAGTGTCCATTTTGAATCGGGACGTGGCCACCCCAGGTGGCTACACCCCACGAGTAGATCATGGCTTGTTTCACAATTAGTGATGTCAATGTTAATGTTTCTAGACACTGAAGAACCGAGACAAGGGGTTGAATTTAATGTGGGCTTCAGGACCCAACATTGGGGCAAAAATGGATTTTGAGCCTGCATCTGCTGACAGTGAGGTGAACTTGATGATTTTACAGCAATGGCCTCCTAATCATAATCCTCCTAATCCCAATCAGAGCGCAGGCTGCTCGAGAGTCTCAGCATTACCAGTGGGAGAGGCTGAGGGAGCTGGGTTAGTAAATGGTCCAATGGCATCCTGGGCCGCCATGCCAACTCGGCTGCTCACTATTTTACTCACTCCCCTCCCCACCACCCACCTCCATTCCTGCTATACAGAGGTGGGGGGATTTCTGTCCAAGATGTATCAGCACATGCTGACTGATGCAACCATCAATTCACACGGAGACTCGAGTCGAAGTAAACAGTGGTTTTAATCAGCTTACAACTTTGCCTGCCTGCGACCGGTACAATACTGAAGGCCATGGGCGGAGCCCATACATGCTCCACATCTCCCCCTGTGGGTGAAGCCACACAGTTACCCATAGATGGAGCCCACAGGGTTAATAAAATGGTATAATGTAACACAGTATACTCGTGAATTAACAGTATTTATACATTCACCACACTGACCTGCTCTTTTCAGTGATGTTTTTCTCAGCAGGCATAGACAAGTTATTGAGGTGGGAATTCTCTTTCTGTCTACTGTTTCAATATATTCCTCCACAATTTCAGCACGGTAGCATTGTGGATAGCACAATCGCTTCACAGCTCCAGGGTCCCAGGTTCGATTCCGGCTTGGGTCACTGTCTGTGTAGAGTCTGCACATCCTCCCCGTGTGTGCATGGGTCTCCTCCGGGTGCTCCGGTTTCCTCCCACAGTCCAAAGATGTGCAGGTTAGGTGGATTGGCCATGATAAATTGCCCTTAGTGTCCAAAATTGCCCTTAGTGTTGGGTGGGGTTACTGGGTTATGGTGATAGGGTGGAGGTGTTAACCTTGGGTAGGGTGCTCTTTCCAGGAGCCGGTGCAGACTTGATGGGCCAAAAGGCCTCCTTCTGCACTGTAAATTCTATGATTAATTGTGATCGACTCTGATATGCAGTAATGGTGTTAAAGTACACCTCAAAGCTACTTTGTTTGAAGTACTGGAAATGGCTTTCATTCAGTTGTGAGTGACAATATGGTTGCTGACACGGGCATGATTGCCGTACTGTACCACTAAATGTCCCAAACTTCTGCAGCCTGAGAGCCAAATCACTTTGGCAAATGTGAGTCTGAAGAACATAAGAATGTGAAAAAAGCATTTATGGCTCTTTGTATTCTACAATTACATACAGATTTTTCTTGCTTTTTCACAGTGTAATCTGTTTGTTTCATTCACTTTTTTTCTGAAATCTCTGCCAGATTAAATAAAGACAGGCAATAGAAATGTCCTCAAAGCAGCCAGCTGGAAGTAAGGTAGAGGACACAGTCATCTTGCCTTTGGCACGTAGTCCAACCTCAATCATGTAGAGACACATGTGAGACCACACATGTCTCAGCAAGGTGGTAATCCCTTTGGGAAAGGAGAGAAATCGTTGGGAAATGGAGGGGAGAAAATAGAAAATAAAATCTAAAAAACTGGTTGAATGTAGAAGTGCTGTGGTAAATGAACCACTTCATGCAATTCTCGGCTAGAGACCCAGAGTGCCTTGGATTCGTGCCAAGTGAGGCTCATTGTAACAGGGGTGCTACATAGAAACATAGGAAATTGAAGCAAGGCGAGCCCATTTGGCACTTTGAGTCAGCTTTGCCATTCATTATGATCATGGTTGATCATCCAACTCAATAGTCTAATCCCACCTTCCCCCTATTTCTTTTGATCCCCTTCCCCCCAGTACGATATTTAACAGTTTTACAGTGTTTCTGCCTCTACCTCGGCCCATCTCCCCACCCTATCCCAGTAAACCAACCTTTGGACATTAAAGGACAAGTTATCATGACCAATCCACCTAACCTGTTCATCTTTGGACTGTGGCAGGAAACCAGAGCAACCAGAGGAAACCTACGCAGTCACGGGGAGAATGTGAAAACTCCACACAGTCACCAAAGGCTGGAATTGAACCCAGGTCTCTGGCGTTCTGAGGTTATAGTGCTAACCACTGTGCCACCCTAGTCCTGTTAGAATTTCATAGGTTTCTAAGAGATCCCCTCAATCTTCTGAACTCCACTGAATACCATCCTAACCAACTCAATTTCTCCTCATATATCAGTCCTGACATCCCAGGAATCAATCTGGCCTTCCGAACGTTGGGATAGATGGAAAAAAGTCAGTGAGGTAAATTTCTATCTTCATTGCCTAATGGTTGAATTAAATCAATGTAGTGGAAACAAGGCAGGTTCTACAACTGGCCGCACGTTCCATTTATTCAGGCTCCCACCTAAAATAAACATTTATCCCTGTGCGTCTGTTGTGAACAACTATCCAGCATTGAATACTGGGAGGTACGCTAATGATGGTATCTTGTGAGGATTAGGCTTCTCTATGCTGCCTTACATGGTTGAAAAGCCTGTCAGCATTCATTGCCTGGATTTGCATGTGCAGAACAGACACACTGACAAAGGATTTCAGTGACCACTGTGGAATTATACCAAAGCAAATTAGAGAATATGGGGAAAATGGAGAGAAATTGCAAAAAACATGAGATATTCTCCAGTAAAATAGATCTAAAGGGGAAATCATCATCATTTCTCTGCATGTTGCATAAGACGTGTCATGATATGCAGTCATGCACATAATGAGATACAGACAGGCAGCTAATGAGCACAGATAACAGAACATAACCAATCAGCAGGCAGAACACTTGGGGGTGAATTCCCACTATAAAAGGCATGAGGCACTCACACTCCACCTCTTTCCACTAGCAACATCTACAGAGTGAGTCCGGTGTATATATCACGTAACGCATACAGCACGTGGCTAAGAGCTAATCTGGTTCAGTCAGGTAGAGAGATCACACCGAGGGTAGCAGAGAGTTGAACCCAGAGAGAACTGTGCTAACTGTGCGACAGGTTCAATAAATCAAATTGAACTAACTTCAAGGTCTGGAGTCTATGTCAGTCATAGCTGCATCAAGTTGCAGCCCGTGTTATCTCAGTGTGCTTAACACGACATGGTACCAGTAGACTGCTATCCTCAGGTGGTTTACCACAATCTGTTCCGTGATGACCACCAAATGCATCCCGCCACCATGGAGAAGATCCAGCCTCCTCAACTGCTGCAAACCTCAGGCAATCTCAGTGTCAACTGGTGGACTTGCAAGCCAAGGTTTCTGCTGCACATCGAAGCCTCAGACCTCGAGGGTGCGTCTGACACAAGAAAGATTGCCCTTCTCCTCTCAACAGCGGGTGATCAAGCCATCCAAACCTTTAACTCGTTTAACTTCACCGAAGGACAGGACAAGACAAAGTTCCAGGCCATCCTGGACAAGTTTGATAGTCATTGTGAAGTGGACACCAATGAAATCTTCGAGCGCTATGTGTTCAAACGGCTCCAAGGTAAAGACGAATCTTTCAACTCCTTCCGAACTAATCTCTGCCTGCTAGCGCTGTCCTGCAACTTTGGTGATTTTGCTGACTCCATGATCAGAGACCAAATTGTTTTTGGCATTCACTCTGATCCTCTGATAGAGCAGCTTTTAAAAATCAAGCATATGACCCTGTCAGTCGCGATTGAAACATGTACAGTGCATGAGCATGCCAAAAATCGGTATTCCCAATACAAATTGGCTGAATACTGAAAAACATGCCTCCCACGAGGCAGAGTGCGCAGGCCATCGCCCGGATGCAGCGCCTCAGCCTTGATGCCCGGCGCCTCACGCATGCGCGATGCGAATGGGATAACGAAGCGGCCAATCACCACACTGCGCAGGTGCGAACGTCTGCCGACCACACTGTGCATGTGCGTCGACGCACGGAGCGTAACAACGTCATGACGTGCCCAAACTGTGGCACCGCCCACTGAAAGAAACACTGCCCTGCAAGAGGCAGGCACTGTTTAAATTGCGGGAACCTTGGACACTATGCAGCCTTGTGCAGGTCTGCACCACCAATTAAGGGCCAGCGTTCCCAACTCCAATGCAGGCGCGTTCAGAGTGTCCAACAAGGTTGACGGGATTCTGATCCTGGCAGCATTACGGGTCCAGAGGATGATTGCCTGGAGTCCCCTACCATGTGGGCATTGTTTTGTTATGCTCCTGACGTAGCATAAGCTGCTTCTTTGATGTGCACTCTGACAAAGGAAGGTTCAGACTTGGAGATAGCTTTAACACATTTATTAAACTGTTAACAATTCTCCTACTTGGATTCGACTCTCCTGTTAATCCTGCTATAGCTACTCAGACTGACGAATCAGTCTGCTACAATCCACGTGATGGGTGTGATGTGTTTCAAATCAACCCTGTGTACTCACTGAGAGTCTCCACTGGAAAGAGGCTCAGCATGTGTGCTGTGTCCTTTTATATGGGTTGGTGTAATGCCCCCCTGTGGTAGTGTCACCTCTGTGTGTGTCGTGAATGCCCATTGGTCGTGTCCTACCTTACTGACCTATTGGTTGAATGTTTATGTGTCATGTCTCTGGTGCTCCTTCCAGTGTCCAGCTAGTCTATGTGTATTTACATTAACCCCTTGTGTATTTACAGTGATGCATATCACCACATCCCCTTTTTTTCGTGTTACATATTTTCTGTACAGTGTTAAAGAAAATTGAACAAAAACAGTTTGATAAGTGATGTTCTGTACAAGTTATGATAACTGTGATCATTAAACAATAAGTCCAAATCATAGGTATGAGTCCAAAATTCATTAATTATTATGGTCGAGTGTCTTTCTTGTTTGGTTGGTGTGCTGGTTATGTTGATAGTGGCATGTCCTTGTGAACGCCATCAGTGTCCCTGTGCGTAAGGAACCAAAAAGTGGTCACATCACTTTGTTGTCTGATGTGGACTCTCTCTTTCTTTCGATGCTTGTGATAACGATGTATGCAATCTGTGTTGTCCTGCCATGGTATGTCAGTGTAATGAGCTGAGCAGTAACAGTGTCCCGCATTGGCAGAGTTGTACCATGTTGTACCAGTCGTAGTTCCATTGTTGACGTTGTTGTCGCGCTTGTTGTCGACGTAGTTGACTTTGGTACGCGTTGTGTCATTGTCTTTGATATGGTTTTCATAGGTTGTGTTGTTGTGTTGGTTGGTTTTGTTGCCGTGTTTGCTGCGCTCAAGGACCACACTCTGTGGATAATACGAGTCCTTCACACAGTTACTCGTGTCAGCGTGCTCCGTGGCATCTGTTGTTTCCTTGAGCGTGCCATCACTGAGTTTGCGGCGCTCCCCGTCTGGAGTCACGTCCGGCTTATTTGAATCAGCTTTGGCTTGTGGATGCTCCCCATCTGGAGTCATTTCTGGATTACCTGTGTCAGCTTTGGTTTCTTGACGTTCCACATCCGGAGTCAAAACGTTCAGGAATGTATTTGCTTGTGGAGAGGTTCAAGCAAATGAGGTTTGAAGTAACGTGGTGTCACCAGAGTCACCAGTCGTCTCACTGTGAATGTCGAGTGCCTCTGTACACATTAGTTGAGGTCTGCCACATTGCACGTCTGGTATGGGTAGTGGGATGCTGTTGTCACTTGTCGCACATACAGTAGGTAGAGCCTCAGTAGCGTCTTGACTTTCACTTGAGCTGGGTAGACTGTCAGAGTCTTCTTCATGTTCACTGGAGCGTGGTAGACTGTCATAGTCTTCTTGCTGTACACTTGAGCATGGCAGACTGTCATAGTCTTTCTGGTGTTCAGTTGAACATGGCAGACTTGCATTGTCTGCTGCTCGTTGCTCAGAGGAGGTTGCCAGACCCTCATGGTCTTGTTCATGCAAGGGCTGCGCTCTGGAGTCTTGCATTGCTTCTATCATGGAGGCTGTCCACGAGCTCGCTGTGGAGGCTTGTGTCACTGGAGTCACTTTCTATGTGGAAACTTGCATTTGTCTCGCTGTGGAGTCTTTCATCGCTTTCTGTGTGGAGGCTGGGACCCTTCGTGGTGCGTGGACCACTCTCTGTGTGGCAGCAGGCCGCTCTCTGTGGGCTTGTGCCACTCTCTGTCTCTTGGTGTCAGGCCGCAGCATAATCCTGCACTCACGAGTTGGGCTGTCGTATCTGCTGGGCTGATGATTCCCCAGTCTGATGAGCTCGTCGTCGGGGTCTTCAATGTACAACACCTCTAGTTGCGGTTCGGATTTGGTACTGGGGTAGCCACCTCCCACGGTGAAATCTTCGTCTGAGTCGTTGTCTTCCAAGACCATAGCATCACGTTTTGTGTCGGAGCTGGCATTGGGCTTGCGATGTCCAAAGAAGAATTCAAGGTCTGGGTCATAGTCTTCAAGGACTGTATCATATCTTTGAGTGGTGCTAACTGCTTGTGCAGGGTTCTGCGGAGGTTACTTTCAGCTACTGGTCGAACTTTAGGCATTGTGCTGTCCTTCCAGGTGAAAGAATCAGGTTTTACGGCTTTAAAACGTTTTTTTTGTGTTTTGCGACATTTCCCCTTTAAGTGGGTGTGGCCCGGGGCCTCTGAAGTCACGAAGTGTGTGACGTAGGTTGTAGGATGCGATTGCGCATGCGCATATCGCTGTTCCTTTACTGGGGGCCTTTCTCGCAATTGCGCATGAGCGGCTTCTTGCACATGCGCGAATGGACCTTCCCGTTCTGTGTGCTCTTCGCGCAACTGCGCATGTGTGGCACCTTTTCCAAGATGGCCACCAATCAAAACTGCAGATTTCTTCAATGGAAAGCCTACCTTCGTCTCGTGGTGAGTTTTGGCGCCTCTTTTACTGTTTTTTCTTGTATGTCCCTCGCAGAATTCTTGGAATTTGTCCAGGACTGCCTGGAAATCGCTCTTGTTTTGCCCCTTTGAGTATTTGAAGGTCTGGAAGATTTCAGCTGCTTCTGGACCCACGATGGTAAGTAGAAGCTTTATTTTTTCTGCATCCGCCACACCATCTAGGTTGGATGCTACCAGGTAGATCTCGAATCTCTGCCTGAACCAACGCGAGTTTTCACTGAGATTGCCTTGGTACCTGAGCTACTGTGGAACCGTAATCTTGAACATCATCTTGCCTGGCTGCTATTGCTGGTTGTCACTGTTTGCTGAGTTGTAACTATATGGATTTAAACAGGTCACTCCTGGGTACCGTGTTTTGTTATGCTCCTGACGTAGCAAAAGCTGCTTCCTTGATGTGCCCTCTGACAAAGGAAGGTTCAGACTTGGAGATAGCTTTAACACATTTATTAAACTGTTAACAATTCTCCTACTTGGATTCGACTCTCCTGTTAATCCTGCTATATCTACTCAGACTGACGAACCAGTCTGCTACAATCCACATGGTGGGTGTGATGTGTTTCAAATCAACCCTGTGTACTCACTGAGAGTCTCCACTGGAAAGAGGAAGATAATGTGTGCTGTGTCCTTTTATATGGGTTGGTGTAATGCCCTCCTGTGGTAGTGTCACCTCTGTGTGTGTCGTGAATGCCCATTGGTCGTGTCCTATCTTACTGACCTATTGGTTGAATGTCTGTGTGTCATGTCTCTGGTGCTCCCTCTAGTGTCTATCTAGTCTACGTGTATTTACACTAACCCCTTGTGTATTTATAGTAATGCATATCACCACAGGTATCATCACCACACGTGAACATGCCTCACCGACATCATCACGGAGCCTGCCCATCCTCACTGTGGATTCTGCGGACGAATGGCATGTGGTGCTGCAAGTAAATCAATGCTCTATCCAGTTCAAGCTGGACACAGGTGCTTCTGCCAATCTTCTTTCACAGGCGGATTTCAACCACATCAAGAAGCCACCCAAGCTCCTTCCAGCAGCCTGCCAGCTCCTGGACTATAAAGGCAATGCCATCACAGCACTGAGATCCTGCCATCTGCTCGTCTCCAACAAGAGCAAACACACAAGGCTACGGTTTGAGATCGTCAAGCCAGACAGGGCCTCCCTGCTCGGCGCACATGCATGCAAGCAGCTTCACCTTGTGCAGCGAGTCTACACAATGACCTCCCCCAACAGGGATCTTCAAACCAGCATTGACGACATTCTCGTTCAGTATCCGGATGTGTTTGACGGGGTGGGCGCTCTGACATATCGGTACAAGATCCTGTTGCGACCTGATGCCACGTCTGTGGTCCACACTCCACGCCGGGTCCCGGCTCCACTGAAGGAGAGCCTGAAGGCACAGTTGAACGATTTTCAGGACCAGGGCATCATCTCTAAAGTCACAGAACCGACTGACTGGGTAAGCTCGATGGTCTGTGAAAAAAAGCCTTTGGGGGAGCTGCGCATCTGTATTGATCCCAAGGGTCTCAACCAGAATATAATGCGGGAACACGACCTCATCCCGAAGCGGGAGGAACTCACAAGTGAGATGGCACACGGACAGTTTTTCACAAAGTTCGATGCACAACACTAGTTCTGGCAAATCCAGCTAGATGAGTCCAGCAGAAGGCTCTGCACCTTCAACACACCATTCGGCAGGTACTGCTATAATCGTATACTATTCGGCATTGTCTCGCGCTCGGAGTTCTTCCATAGAATCATGGAGCAGATGATGGAGGGCATTGAAGGGGTTTGTGTGTATGCAGATGACATTATCATTTGGTCCACAACCCCCGAAGAGCACATCTCTCGTCTCCAGCAGGTATTTCGCCATGTCCATGCCAATGGCCCCAAGCTGAACAGGGCCAAGTGTTGCTTTGGCATGTCGACACTGAAGTTCTTGGGTGACCAGATATCTCAGCTGGGTGTGCGCCCAGAGACATGGTCAAGGCCATGAAACCCCTGATGACAAGAAGGCGGTGCTGTGCTTCCTCAGAATGGTGAACGTCTTGGGCAAGTTTATCCCAAACCTGGCCTCACACACCACGGCCCTCAGACACCTGGTGAAAAAGTCTACCGCCTTTGAGTGGCAAGCAGCTCATCAAGCAGAGTGGTTGGAGCTGAAAGCCAAGCTCGCCACTGCACCTGTATTGGCATTTTGTGACCATGACAGGGAAACGAAAATCTCGACGGATGCGAGCCAGGACGGCATCGGCGCGGTGTGGCTCCAGTGCGATGACACCTCATTCTGGGCACCGGTTGCCTACGCATCACGGGCAATGACACCCACCAAGCAGCGGTATGCCCAAATTGAAATCTAATGCCTGGGCCTGCTTACTGGAATTCTCAAGTTCCACTATTATGTCTACGGCCTGCCAATGTTCACCATCAAGACGGACCACAGGCCTCTGGTCCACATTATCCACAAGGACCTGAACGACATGATGCCCCGGCTGCAGCGCATCCTCCTCAGGCTCAAACGGTATGATTTTGAGCTTGTGTACACGCCTGGCAAGGAGCTCATTATTGCAGATGCCTTGTCCCGCTCCATAACCTTGCCTGCCGACCCACCGGCATTCATCCAACAGATCGAATCACAAGCACAGCTGTGGGCCAGCAACCTCCCGGCGTTGGATGAAAAGGTGATTCGCATTCGCGACGAGACGGCCAAAGACCCTCTTCTGCAGCGTCTCGCACCACCTCGCCAATGGCTGGCACAAAGGGCAGACCCCTCAATTCTTCAATGTGAAGGACGACCTGACGATAGTTGATGGTATCCTCCTCAAGCAGGACAACATTGTCACTCCACTCAGTCTCCAGAGCTTGGTGCTCCGGCAAATCCAGGAGGGGCATCTAGGTGTCGAGAAGTGCAGGCGCAGAGCCAGTCAGGCCGTCTACCGGCCTGGGATTAGTCAGGACATCTCAAATATGGTCCTCAACTGTCCGACATGTCAACGCTTCCAGCCAGCACAGAGCAAGGAGACGCTTCAACAGTACGAAATCGTGACCTCCCAGTGGTCCAAGGTGGGTATCGACCTTTTTCACGCCAATGGTCGTGATTATGTGCTCATTATCGAATATTTTTCCAACTATCCAGAAGTTGTGAAGCTCTCGGACCTCACATCCAAGACCATCATCAAGTCCTGTAAGGAGATGTTCTCCAGGCATGGTATTCCACTCACTGCCATGAGTGACAACGGTCCTTGCTTCAGCAGCCAAGAGTGGTCACGATTTGCCTAACTATATCAGTTTCATCACGTCACTTCCAGCCCATATTACCCGCAGTCCAACATGAAGTTTGAGAAAGGTGTGCACATAGTGAAGCAGCTTATCTTCAAGGCTGCGGATTCTGTTTCTGACGTCAGCCTTGCACTGCTTGCGTACGGGCAACGCCTCTGTCTACCAACTCTTCCAGCCATACACTTGCTGATCTGGATCACCTCCCGGTTCTGCAGAAGGTGCAGAAAGACAGGGACCGGCAAAAGCAGAGCTATGATGCTCATACCACCGATTTGCGTGTGCTATCCCCGGCGGATGCTGTTCGGATCAAGCTACCTGGTGGAGGTTGGTTAGCTCCAGCGGTTGTTGTCCTGCAGGCTGCTCCTCAATCGTACGTTGTGCGTATGGCTGATGGCTCTGTTGTGCGGTGAAACAGATGGGCACTGTGCACAGTGGCCCGACCGCAACCACATTCTTTGTTGTTTCCATCTGTTATTGTGCCACCTCCTGACACCTCGAACCACAAGACCACCAGGTGCTACCGTCCCCACCACCACCGCTCCGGCGGTTGACCGGGATCAGACGCAAGCCCCAGAGACTGGACTTATGAACATTTGTTTTGTTTGCTATGTTCTGTTTTCTCACACTAGACACCTGTTTTCATATGTACATATGTTCCCATCTGCCATCTCATGTAAATACCTTAGTTTTTCGCCTACACATGTAAATACTTTCACATAGGCTGCAGAAAAACATTTCAAAAGGGGAGATGTCATGATATGCAGACATGCACATAATGAGATACAGACAAGCAACTAACAAGCACAGAGAATAGGACATAACCAATCAGCAGGCAGGACACTTGGGGGTGGTTTCCCACTATAAAAGGCACGTGACACTCACACTCAGCCATTTTCCACTAGGGACATCTACAGAGTGAGTCCGGTGTATATATCACGTAAAGCATACAGCACATGGCTAAGAGCTAGTCTGGTTCAGTCAGACAGAGTAATCACACTTAGGTTAGCAGAGAGTCGAACTCACAGAGAACTGTGCTAACTGTGTGACAGGTTCACTGTAGTAATCCACGGGAGGCAGGAGTTCCGTCACCACACCAATATTTATTTACAATAACAATATTACAGGAGCAGCTACAAACAGTGCTGCTAGCTGTCCAGTCAACGTAAGACTGCTCACAAAGCCTACACAGGTGATATATGGGCCCCCTCAATGACCTATCATTGAGGGAGCTCATACTCCAATTGGCCAACCAATAAAGCCAACTGGAGTTCATTACACCCCTCCCCCCCAAGGTCCGAGGAATTCCTGCCAGCCTTCTCAGGCGGGTCAAGAAATTCGTGACTGACTCCCTGTCTTCCCGCTTCGCTGTGTAAAATATGTACCTACGCAAAATGAGTGGTGGTTTTGGGTCGTAGTGCTCTTTCACCAATTCCGTTACTTTTTGGAAAGTTTTCGTGTCCGGCGCATCGGGATAAGTCAGACTACGTATAATGGCGAAAGCGGAGGGTCCGCACGCCGACAGCAGGATAAGCCGCCTCCTTTCGTCCGTCAGTATATCATTTGCCCGGAAGAAGTAACACATTCTCTCCACATACTGGGACCAGTCCTCAATAGCCGGGTCGAATGCCTCTAACCTCCCAAAAAACAGCATTTTTAAAATGGCAAGGCTTACCCTCCGAGTGCGGCAGCTGGTCTCCGCAAAATTCGTAGTTTACCTCGTCGCCACTGTAGTAATCCACGGGAGGCAGGAGTTCCGTCACCACACCAATATTTATTTACGATAACGATATTACAGGAGCAGCTACAAACAGTGCTGCTAGCAGTCCAGTCAACTTAAGACTGGCTCACAAAGCCTACACAGGTGATTATATGGGCCCCCTCAATGAGCTATCATTGAGGGAGCTCATACTCCAATTGGCCAACCAATAAAGCCAATTGGAGTTCATTACATTCACTAAATCAAATTGAACTAACTTCAAAGTCTGGAATCTATGTCAGTCATAGCTGCATCCAGTTGCAGCCCGTGTTATCTCAGTGTGCTTAACATGACTAGAAGGAAATATAATGTCTGGTGGTTCATGAAAAACTTGCACAATAGGCTTTTGAGTCAACCTCAAATCACGTTTTTTTAGTAAAGCACCAGGCATCATCATCCATATATCCTCCATTTCCAAATTGCACAGCAGCAGCCTTTTTGAAACAATGATACTTAAGAGTGAGTACGAGTTCCATCTGCTAAAAGTACATAGAGAATGAAACTATATATCAAAGTAGTGAAATGCACTAAACAGCTATAAGCACACGGTGCCATTTCGAACTTTCTGGTGAAAATTGCTTTCTAGATGACATGTAAGAGTAAGCTTTTAGGATAACATTTTATGAAAGCTTTTGTTGGATAATTATGATACAGAGATGGTCATTACTACGATAAAAGCTGAAATGGTGATGTGATGCCATTCACATAACAGGTTGCATGACTGAGCCTTTGACAGCGAATCACTGATCTGCATCAGTGAAAGAACGAGGCGCCTTTTAGTTTCCTGGGATACCAGCAACTGCAACATTTCATCCTGGAGTTTTCTGGTCCACTCGCCATGCTGCTCGATTCTTCTTATCTGGAAGTGTTTTTTTTTTAAATAATCTTCTAAAATTAGTACAAATTGAAGAAAACATTCCAAAATGCTTAATGTTCAAACTTTCCCTTTGGAGGACTTGTAATATTTTGAAGACCTTAAAAAAAACATATCTTGAATCTATGGAGCACCTTCTCACATTCCCGGGGTAGCTCAAGGCCACCAATCGATTGCAGCCACTGATAATAGATAGATAAATACAGTGTGCAAGATCCCAAAACAGCAAATGACTTGAGCCCAAATTTTAGCGGATCATCAAAGAAGCAGGATTTAAATTGGACCTGAGCAAGTCCCATTCTTGTCAGGCAGGTTGGTTAAAATCACCGCCAAAGGGGTGATGTGTAGCCCCAAAAAGGCTGGTTTGGATCATGTGGGTGAGAAATCAGGGGCGGGATTTTCCGGTCGCTGACGCTGAAATCAAGAAATGCGATTGGGTGGAGAATACATGCCGATTTGACGCTAAATTGCAATTCTCCGTCACCTCAACAACGGCTTCAATGTGATCCGGAACACACGTACAATAAATACCATTTGCATATCATTCGCGGGCCTGACCTGCTATTCTCCGGGGCCTCTGCAATTCTCCGCCTCTGATGGGCCGTGTTCCCTGTGGCGCGGTTCACTTGTGCTTTTGGCAATCGTGAAACCAATGTCTTAGCTGCTGAGGGAGAGAGAGGAGGTACATAGTTTGCTGACAGTTGTGCCACTGGCCAGGGGGCTTCTGCCAGGGCTAGGGGAAGTAGCGGATGGCAGCCAGGAGGCGGGTTGGGGTGGGGTGGATGGGCACAGAGCACTATTGCCACAGCCAGAAAGGCAGCCATACAGCTGCGCACACCGCTGACAGCCCACTGTGAACTTAGGACCACCGTACATCTCCCCCCAGGCCACCCCCCCGAAGTGCCCTCTGGTCCCAGCCAACCCATCATCTGTATGGGCGCGCTCCAGCACAACCAGTGCCATCTTGTTGGCTGGGATGAGTGTGAGTGGGGATTGTAATGTGTATGTGCGGCTGCAGCTTGTTAGCTTCCTGAGTGTCAATCACGGACCCGGCAAACCCCACACTGTTTTTCATTGGAATCGATTGTGTTCCATGTGGCACTGGTGCTAGCCCCTCCACAGTCGCTGAATCGGTCCAGGTTGGGCACAAGCTTTGCTGTCGGGAAAGTACATGAACCCTGCCCTGATATCAACACTTAGTCTCAGGAATGGAAAATCCATCCCCTGTTCGCAGATCTAAATCAGCTTTGAACAAAACTATCTATTCATCAGCACCCTCCCCATCAAACTGAATACTCCTCCCTCCCAGTTGAATTCAGTCTCGCATTCCTCTCTGGATCAACCCCTCCCCTTTTCCATTTGCAATTCCACCTCGCCCCCCCCCCCCCCTCTCCCTTTCCTATTCCCTCCCAGTGCCACCATCTCCTCCATTAGGCTCTAACTGACCTGCTTCTCTATCCTTCACTCCTGATCAGCACAGTCATGGATACCCTATGAAATCAAAACTCCACTAACTTTCTGACCAACCTATTCACTGCAAAGCAAGTAAGTAAATTCCTGTGAGTCTTTGTCAGTGTGGAGGAACAACATTGCAGGCAGAACAACAAGATTCTTCTTTGTGTAGGAGCCTGATATTAGCTACATCCAGCTGAACAAGCATTAAAAGCTTTGTGTTATCGCCCCCACTCGACAGAACACTTCTGACATTGCAGCATTCCCTCAATACTGCACTGAAGTGTTCGTCTTGATGGTTTCAGGGGTTTTTATGGAGTGGATTTTAAACACGCAATTTTCTGACTCGGAATGTTCCATCTGAACAAAGCTTTTAAGAAGACATTGAACAAAATAATACCACTCACACTGACAGGTTTGCAACGTTGTGGGTCCATCCTGATCCACTTACTTTCCTGAGAACACCAAACAGTCGAAGTAAAAGTTTCAAGACAAGAAAGGCCTATTTACTTCCAAAGATAATTAAGCAAAACTCCAGGAAATCAGGCCAACATTAATTGCTGCACTATTCAATGAGAACCAGGCACATTGCATAGAATTCAGATTGTGCAATGCAGTGGGTTGTGTTTTTGGAGAACTTGATTTTCTACACACATCTGCATGCCTAAAATGTAGAAATTTCTCCATCTCATTCGAAAGGAGCGAATCCTACGAATCCTATGACATATGAAGCATTTACTTAATCAATATCATGAATTACTTTATTTAAATAAAGAACTGATGCAACACAGGTAATAATTTGTAGAATGACAAAACCTGAAATACGTCAGGAAGCTGAATTAAAGGACAAAAAAATGATCAAATCAGTTTATTTAAAAATTATGTATCTCAATATATTTTTGCCCGCAAAAAATATATGTTGAATGAATGATTTTGTACAGGTGATGCTTATATGTGACAAAGATTATGTTAGATTTAATTTCATTGTTACAGATCAAGCTTAATGCAGCCTCAGGATATGTTCAAAACCTTCCCCCAACATATAGACAGCTCACTAAGTTATCCAGCTCAGTGGCAACACTTTCACCTCTAGGTCAGAAGGTACTTGGTTCAAGTATCACTCCAGGGACAAACACCTAAGTTGCACTTCAGCGCAGTACTGGGGGAGTGCTTCACCGACTACTGCTGTCTTTTATTTAAGGCCTTACCTGAGAAACCTCGTGGGGATTCTTACCAAAGTTTTGCAAAGTGTCCGGCTTAGACTGAAAACTGACAGGTAGACCTCTAGTTGCACAAACCAGTTTTCTTTCCAAATATTGTGTCTCTTAGAGAAAAAACAAGGGACGTGGTTTACGCTGGCCCTCTGAGGAGGCGGGATCTCATAGAGCCAGAAACCGGCTCCGCAGAGATCAGGACACCATTGTTAAACGACGCTCCAATCAGAACTACAGCCGAATGACCCCGGACCGTATCACGGAGCTTTTGGGGGCTCTTTCTCCACCTCCCGACAATCCTCGCTGACATTCCACCCCCTCCCCCACCAGCATCACTGAAATATAACCGACACTATCCCCCCCAATCCTATTGCCAATTCTGATGAAAATTTTAATTTAAACGTGAAATTTGTTTTGCTTGCCACAGATGCTGCCTGATCTGCTGAGTATTGCCAGCATTTTTCTGTTTATACTTCAGAAGCTCTTTATTACCTGTAACGCAATTTAGAATTTGTCAAGATTGTGAAAGGTGATATATAAATGCAAGTTCTTCCTTCCCATTAAGACAAAACCTTCCCAAATAGAAATGGTATATTCTAAAGAGAGTTATATTCTCATCAGTTTTAGTGAATTTGCAATCTGTGATTTGCACTGTCTGCTGCCACTGAGTCTATTTTCTCTTACATGGAGTCAGGGGAAATGCCTGAAGGTGATGCTCTTGGTCATCGCAGGAAATCATTAAATCATTTCTAAACAGATTGCATCTCCCAGGAGCATCAAGGTCACCAGGGAGATGGAGGCAGCTTTTATTAATACATAAAATACACCTCCAACAGCAGGACTGCATCCACAAAGGATAAGTCAAGTTTATTGAAAAACACAAGTCGTGGGCAAAATTATTGGCATGTGCTTATTCTGACCAGTGTATTGTGCCCTCAAACCCAATGTAAATCTCCTACTCAGCTGCAGAGGGAATTGAAAATACAAGCAGAGGTTGTTGTAGGTGCTTCAAATCCTTTGCATCAGTGCAAACATTGCTTGTTGCATTTTACTAGGAGGAAATGTGGGTTATTTAAGGATGACATCATGGCGGTAGTGTGAGATGATATAGGTTCTACAGAGAAAAAGGTTAAATCCATTCGGGTGTAAATTAAATAGCAAATAATATCACGGTGAGGTGGGCAATAAACAAAGAAAGAACTGATGCATGTAAAAATGGTATGGCAATTATCATGGGGGATTTTAATCTACATTTCGATTGATCAAACAAGCCTTGAGTAGGAGTTCATAGAATGCATCTGTGATAGTTTCCTCAAATAGTATATAATGGAACCTATGAGGGAGCAAGCTATCCTAGATCTGGTCCTGTAATGAATCAGGAATAATTAATGATCTCATAGTTATGGATCCTCAGAACGAGAGATCATAGTATGATTGAATTTAAAATACATAGATTAAAATAGATGGAGCGTGAGAAGGTAAAATCCAATACCTGTGCCTTGTGCTGAAACAAAGGAGACTAAAATGGGATGAGGAAGGAGTTGACTCGGGGAGATTGCGAGCAAAGACTGTGATGGGACAATTGCAGAACAGTGGAGGACTTTCAAAGTGATTTTTCACAGTGCTCATTAAAGGTATATAACAGTGAAAAGGGAGGACTGTAGGAAAAAGGATAATCAGCCATGTCTATCTAAGGAAATAAGGGAGGATATCAAATTGAAAGAAAAGACATACAAAGTGGCAAAGATTAATAGGAAACTAGAGGATTGGGAAATCTTTCGAGGTCAACAGAAAGCCACGGAAAAAGGGACAAAGAAAGTAAGAGAGATTATGAGAGTAAACTAGATCAGAATATAAAAACCGATGGCAAAAGTTTCTGCAAATATATAAAACGAAAAAGAGTAGCTAAGGCAAACATTGGTCCTTTAGAGGATGAGAAGGAGAATTTAATAATGGGAAATGAGGAAATGGCCGAGCCATTGGACAGGTATTTTGTGTTGGTCTTCACAGTGGAAGACAAAAATAACATGCTAATAATTGTTGGCAAGGAGGCGATGGCAGGTGAGGACCTAGAAATGATCATTATCACTAAGGAAGTAGTGTTGGGCAAGCTAATGGGGCTAAAGATAGACATGTCTCCTGGCTCTGATGGAATGCATCCCAGGGTACTAAAAGGGATGGCGGGGAAAATAGTGAATGCGCTCGTGGTAATTTACCCAAATCCGTTGACTCTGGAGAGGTTCCGGCAGATTGGAAAACAACAAATGTGACTCCACTGTATAAAAAAGGAAGTAGACAAAAGGCGGGTAATTATAGTTGGTTAGCTTAACTTCTGTAGTGGGGAAAATGCTTGAATCTATCATTAAGGAAGAAATAGCGATACATCTGGATATAAATTGTTCCATTGGGCAGATGCTGCATGGGTTCATGAAAGGCATGTCATGTTTGACTAATTTAGTGAAACACTTTGAAGACATTATGAGTGAAGTGCCCAATGAGGAACTGATGGATGTGGTGTATCTGGATTTCCAGAAGGCATTCGACAAGGTGCCACATAAAAGGCCGCTGCATAAGATAAAAGTGTATGGCGTTACGGATAATGCATGGATAGAGGATTGGTTAACTGACAGAAAGCAACGAGTGGGGACAAATGGATGTGTTTCTGGTTAGCGATTAGTGGCTAGTGGTGTGCCTCAGAGATCAGTGTTGGGTCTGAAATTGTTTACAATTTACATAAATGATCTGGAGTTGGGGACCGAAAGTAATGTGTCAAAGTTCGCAGATGACACTAAGATGAATGGTAGAGCCAAGTGTACAGAGGACATTGAAAGTCTGCAGATGGATATAGATAGCTTAAGTGAATGGGCATGGGTCTGGCAGATGGAGTACAATGTTGATAAATGTGAGGATATCCATTTTGGTAGGAATAACAGCAAAATGGACTATTATCTAAATGGTAAAGAAATTGCAGCATCCTGCTGTGCAGAGGGACCTGGGTGTCCTTGTGCATGAATCACAAAAGTTGGTTTGCAGGTGCAGCAACTAATTAAGAAGGCAAATGGAATTTTGTCCTTCATTGCGAGAGGGATGGAGTTTAAAAGTAGGGAGGTTATGTTTCAACTGTATGGGGTACTGGAGAGGCCACATCTGGAATAATGTGTACAGCTTTGGTCTCCTTACTTGAGAAAGGATGCACTGATACTGGAGGGTGTGCAGAGGAGAATCCCTAGGTTGATTCTAAAAATGAGAGGATTAATTTATGAAGTGAGACTAAGTCGATTGGGACTATACTCATTGGAATTTAGAAGAATGGGGGGGGGGGAATCTTATAGAAACATAAACAATTATGAAAGGAATAGATAGGATAGAAGCATGGAGGTTGTTTCCACTTGCGATGAAACTAGAACTAGAGTGCATAGCCTCAAAATAAGAGGGGCAGATTTAGGACTGAGTTGAGGAGGAACTTCTTCACCCAAAGGGTCGTGAATCTGTGGAATTCCCTGCCCAGTGAAGCAGTTGAAGCGACCTCGTTAGATGTTTTTAAGGCAAAGGTAGATAGATTTTTGAACAGTAAAGGAATAAAAGGTTATGGCGAAAGGACGGGTAAGTGGAGCTGAGTCCACATAAAGATCAGCCATGATCTTATTGAATGGCGGAGCAGGCTTGAGGGGCCAGATGGCCTACTTCTGCTCCTAACTCTTATGTTCTAATGTTCTTATTTTCTCTCAAAGCTAAAGTTTCTAGGGAAGAATTGTCTAGAGTACAATTAACTGCTTTATTCAAATGACTTTCTAATAGCTACTCTAATGCTAGTATGAAATCAAATTCCCAGGTTTAGGTAAACTTCATTCATACCAAGCCGTGCAGAAGATAATTTATATAGACCAAAGCTCATTTTAAATAAAAAGTGCTGCAATTAAAAATAGGTTTGTCTGAGCATTGCAGATAGGGATTTCGCAATATAAATATTATCTTAAATTTATAGCAATGCAATCATATACTGCATAAATTAACTTGGTACATTTTTGTAAGTTTACATCATATAAAATGTATCAATATATTAATGCTATAGGATAATAGAATCCTTTCTCTTGTGACACACATAGGCTCCGGATAGAGATGCAAATTCAGACAGCAGGTAACAGAGAAATACATGGCCAGCTTAGATTGAGATTAGCGTCCCCAACTCATTTGCAGCATGGCAGGAGGCCATTCGGCCCGCTCAGTCCATGCTGGCTCCCTGTAGAGCAATTTGGCCAGTCGTTTTCCTCTGCTTTATCCCCATGGCCCTGTAAATTTACTTCCCTCTAGTTCTCACCCAATGTCCTTTCGAGATCATTGACCACCTCTACTGGCACCACCCTCATGGGCAGCGGTTCCAAGTGCAACAAAAATAAATTCTCCTCATGATTAGTAGCACAAGAGTCATATTCCTACAGTAGTCATGGAACAAAGAGTAACAAAAACCTTTCCTAATCCTTTCATTTCCTGGCTTGAGTATTTCTAGAAATGTTTTTCTTCCATGCCTACACCATCACTTCAAGAGTTCCCTAAGGCCTCTGCATCTTCCTCATAACAAACGTAGGGTTAGATCAATTTCTTATTCACACACTCATAATTTCCAGACTCAATTACTCTAATGCTTTCTTTGTTAACCATCCATTCTCCTCCCATCGTAATGTTTAACTTTGTTGCTTTAAGCTAGTCCCATGCAAAGCCCTGTTCACCAATCACTGACCGATATTGGCTCTTGATTATTCCGCTGCCTCAAGGTTAGAAATCTCAAACTTGTATTTAATTTCCCTCCTTGCCTGCCCCTTCTCTATCTCTGCATTCTCCTTCTACAGATGTGCCATAGAAGCATCCTATCCGGCTGCATCACAGCTTGGTATGGCAAAGCCTCTAGCAAGGAGGCAGAGGTGGTCATAGATGAAGAATCAGGGGTGTAGTTACTCCGAAGAATGAAGATAGATCGGTGACGGTGAGAGGGGTTGTGAGGAAGCAGTCAGTACAGGGATCCCTTGTGGTCGTTCCCCTTAGTAACAAGTATACCGCTTTGGATACTGGTGGGGGGAACGACTTGCCAGGGGTAAGCCATGGGGTACAGGTCTCTGGCACAGAGTCTGTCCCTGTTGCTCAGAAGGGAAGGGGGAGAGGGGTAGAGCATTAGTCATTGGAGACTCCATAGTTAGGGGGATAGATAGGAGATTCTGTGGGAACAAGAGAGACTCGCTGTTGTTGTGTTGCCTCCCAGGTGCCAGGGTCTGTGATTCCATGAGCATGTTCAAGGAACAGCTACTGCGTGTCCTTGATAAGCATGTACCTGTCAGGCAGGGAGGAACTGGTCGAGTGAGGGAACCATGGTTTACTAAAGTAGTTGAATCACTTGTCAAGAGGAAGAAGGAGGCTTATGTAAAGATGTGACGTGAAGGTTCAGTTAGGGCGCTCGAGAGTTACAAGTTAGCCAGGAAGGACCTAAATAGAGAGTTAAGAAGAGCCAGGAGGGGACATGAGAAGTCTTTGGCAGGTTGGATCAAGGATAACCCTAAAGCTTTCTGTAGGTATGTCAGGAATAAAAGAATGACTAGGGTTAGAGTAGGACCTGTCAAGGACAGTAGTGGGAAGTTGTGCGTGGAGTCCGAGGAGATAGGAGAGGTGCTAAATGAATATTTTTCGTCAGTATTCACGCAGGAAAAAGACAATGTTGTCGAGGAGAATACTGAGATACAGGCTACTAGACTAGAAGGGCTTGAGGTTCATAAGGAGGAGATGTTAGCAATTCTGGAAAGTGTGAAAATAGATAAGTCCCCTGGGCCGGATGGGATTTATCCTAGGATTCTCTGGGAAGCTAGGGAGGAGATTGCTGAGACTTTGGCTTTGATCTTTATGCTGTCATTGTCTACAGGAATAGTGCCAGAAGACTGGAGGATAGCAAATGTTGTCCCCTTGTTCAAGAAGGGGAGTAGAGACAACCCTGGTAACTAGAGACCAGTGAGCCTTACTTCAGTTGTGGGCAAAGTCTGGGAAAGGTTTATAAGAGATAGGATTTATAATCATCTAGAAAGGGATCATTTAATTAGGGACAGTCAACACCGTTTTGTAAAGGATAGGTCGTGCCTCACAAACCTTATTGAGTTCTTTGAGAAGGTGACCAAACAGGTGGACGAGGGTAAAGCAATTGATGGGGTGTATATGGATTTCAGTAAAGCGTCTGATAAGGTTCCCCATGGTAGGCTATTGCAGAAAATATGGAGGCATGGGATTCAGGGTGATTTAGCAGTTTGAATCAGAAATTGGCTCGCTGTAAGAAGACAGAGGGTGGTGGTTGATGGGAAATGTTCAGCCTGGAGTTCAGTTACTAGTGGTGTACCACAAGGATCAGTTTTGGGGCCACTGCTGTTTGTCATTTTTATAAATGACCTGGAGGAGGGCGTAGAAGGATGGGAGTGTAAATTTGCAGATTACACTAAAGTCGATGGAGTTGTGGACAATGCGTAAGGATGTTGCAGATTACAGAGGGACATATATAAGCTGCAGAGCTGGGCTGAGATGTGGTAAATGGATTTTAATGCAGAAATGTATGAGGTGATTCATTTTGGAAGGAGTAACAGGAAGACAGAGTACTGGGCTAATGGTAAGATTCTTGGTAGTGTGGATGAGCAAAGAGATCTCGGTGTCCATGTACATAGATCCCTGAAAGTTGCCACCCAAGTTGAGAGGGTTGTTAAGAAGGCGTACGGTGCGTTAGCTTTTATTGATAGAGGGATTGAGTTTCGGAGCCATGAGGTCATGTTGCAGCTGTACAAAACTCTGGTGCGGCCGCATTTGGAGTATTGCGTGCAGTTCTGGTCGCCACATTATAGGAAGGATGTGGAAGCATTGGAAAGGGTGCAGAGGAGATTTACCAGGATGTTGCCTAGTATGGAGGGAAGATCTTATGAGGAAAGGCTGAGGGACTTGAGGCTGTTTTCGTTAGAGAGAAGAAGGTTAATAAGTGACTTAATTGAGGCATACAAGATGATCAGAGGATTAGATAGGGTGGACAGTGAGAGCCTTTTTCCTCGGATGATGATGGCTAGCACGAGGGGACATAGCTTTAAATTGAGGGGAGATAGATATAGGACAGATGTCAGAGGTAGGTTCTTTACTCGGAGAGTAGTAAGGGCGTGGAATGCCCTGCCTGCAACAGTAGTGGACTCGCCAACATTAAGGGCATTTAAATGGTCATTGGATAAACATATGGATGATCAGGGAATAGTGCAGATGGGCTTTAGAGTGGTTTCACAGGTCGGCGCAACATTGAGGGCCGAAGGGCCGGTACTGCGCTGTAATGTTCTATGTTCTATGTTCTATCTGCATTTCCTATTCCTTTCATCCTATCATGAGCAGCTGTTGGATTGTCACTCTGCTGAACATTTCTCCAACTCGACTCTGCTCTGCATTTTTTGCCAGGTCTTTTGTGCCCAGCTTTACCAGAAATACCAAAATTTATTGGAGAACTTGGTCAAAGTGCAGCAGAGGTTGGGAGAAGACAGGATATGCCCACTTTTATAGAGCACAAGCTGATGTATGTTAAGTTTAAAGGTCCAGTATGAATTGGTGATGGATGAATGTTAGCGAAAGGGTGGAAGGGTGGGTGGGGTAGGTGGCTAGATGGGCGAGGTAGTAGGTGGGTAGCATGGCAGTTGAGTGAGATGGTGGGTAGGTTGAGTGGCAGGTGGGTGAGGAAGCAGGTGGATGAAGTGGCAGGTGGTTAGGGTTACAGTCAGATTGGTGGAGGGTAGTAATGTGTATCGGGGGATAAACGGCAGGGGAAGGGATAGTCAGTGTGGGTGATTTAGGGGGTCAGTTCTAGAGTTTCTCAGGAGTTGGATTAGGTTTCTTCCTGTCTGACAATTCCGGGGTAATTATCCAGGTCAGAACACTGAAACTTTCCTCAGTCTTTAACACTAACTTGTTGTGATATGCAGCACTGTATATACACAAGGGGTTAATGTAAATACACTACAACTAAGTAACCACTAGAGGGAGCACCAGAGATGTCATGACATGCAGACACGCAACCAATGGGTCATTAGAACAGGACACAACCAATGGGTAATCAGGACACCCAAAGATTGCATTACCACAAGGGGGCACTACACGACCCATATAAAAAGGACAAGGCACACAGGCTCTGCCTCGTCCACCGGCAGAAAACAAGAGAGCAGGACAGGGTTGATTATCAGCAACATCACACCCTAGCACATGGTTGAGAGCAAGCTTGTATAGTTAGCAGAGTAGACTGAGTTATTGGAGGCAGATTAGTAGAGTGTCAAACTCATTTAAGAGCATTGTTAATCGTTCAATAAATACGTAAAACTTATCTTTGAGTCTGGAGCATCTTTCAGCAGAGCCTACATCAAGTGGCAGCTTATGTTACTAGCAATAACATAACACAACATAACTCAGAGTCAAAGAGTTTTGCAGAGGGTCCCAGGAAGCAGGTGGACTACGCATTGAAAGTTCAAACTTCCTAGGATCTTTGGTCTCCAATGATCCGGTGACCAGAAGATTTGTACCTGTGTCTTCAGGTTTCGAGGCTCTACCTCTCACCCCAATCCCAGGACCCTTCGTAAAGCCCATCTCTTAGATGTAGCTTTGATCACCCCCAATTTAATTTTTCCTCCTTTAGTTCAGCATTCATTTTTCCTGACTCTCTCTATCAAATGCTTTGAGACATTGGTCCTGAAAATGCTATATAAATCAAATTTGTAGCTCTTGACATTACTGAATTTCACTGTGGAAACTGTAATCTGTTTAATTGTGCATTATACAGGATGAGCCTATTTGCTGGTGTACAACCATCTCAGATAACCCGTCTGTTTTTACTCCATGTTCCATCAGGGCAGAGTCATGGCACTTAACTAATTGCAATAGCTGGCACATACAATAAGTATTCTCTGTTTTTACCCCTTATCTTGGGGGATCCTATCATCAAACTGGATATTAGCAACAAAGGTGCTTTACTGATCTTTGGTGATATGAGGTCTGCTTACAGTACAGACCAATGACATTAAAGCCAAGAAACTGTGGCGCAAGGTAAGCAAATTTTGCAACAGTGACATTACAATGCTGTTATTCCATCTCCTGGTTCCTTGACTGAAATCCATTTTGCCTCTGACTGCTTTAAGTATTGTGAATGAAATGCACCGTCAATCTTGAACCACTTAGTCGGTATAGATTTACAGCACTAAACTGCCCAAAACTGACAATTCCAATCATAGATCATAGGATGGTTAGTACGGAAAATGGAAATGTTATTGCAGTGCAGCAGGTGGATATAGATAAAAAAAACATTCTTGGAACACTGCAGAAGCTTTACCCGAAAGAGACCGAGAACACTCGATGCTGGGAAGGGGTGCTAAAAGCCCAACTATCATCCATTCCCTTGATATGTACTGTCTGGATGAATGAATATGTAATAAAAATCAGTTACATTCAACTGTGTTCCATTTTACAATGATCCCCTCAAACCCAACCAAAAATAGGCTAAATATAAAACTTGCATTCAATTAAAAGCTGTGTTCTACAGAAATCCTGCAAAAGCATTTTTGCACCATGTTTGAACATTTTTTGCACTGGATTTTTAAAAAATGCGTCTCCTCAATGTTTCACAAACTGGAGGGATAATGTTCTGACTTTGCACTTGAGAGAGACATCCTTATCCTTTGGGAGCATGCACCTGAAATGCGTAGACACAACTGTCTGACCATTCATTAAAATTTATCTTTCAGAGCACTTTTTCTTTTCTTAGCTGAACCACTTTATTTGAAAAACAAATCTATGCACAGGGTTATTTTAACCTGGAATGGGATTGGTTTGTGGAGAAACAAAGCTGAAAAATGAATTAAGAATGAGGCCCCACCATTTATTTAGAATAATCATTAAAATATGATTAGTAGATAGGCTGACTGACTTTGCTTTGGAAGCTGAAGGGCTGCTGGCAGCAGAGAGGAAGGGAGAGAGGCGATTTTTACACAAAATAGAAAAACGATATCCACAATCTCTCAAAGCCTTGTTAGAAGTGGCAGGGGAAGTCAGCAGCAATTATATACCCGCAAAGAAGCAGTTTCAGTACAGTATAAGATTCAATCACCACACTGATTGGTAAAGATGGATACAAATCCTCTTAACCCCATGCCTTGCATTGTATCTGATCACAGTCCCTCCCACTTCATTCCTCAAAGCAATGAGCCTGAGCCCTCCTGCACTACAACACTCACCATTAATCATGAGGCCGCACCGTTCATGGTTACTCCTAATACATACACAAGTCCTACTTCCTCTCATGGTATTCCAATCATAGATCATAGGATGGTTAGTACGGTGGTATATGGTCCTCTCATCTGTGTCAATTGCTGAACTGATACTTACTCTAATAACTTATTTCTTAACTCACATTCTTACCACCTATTTCCTATTTAAAATATCCCTAATCCCCTCATATCTTGCTTTCTTGACACTCAGCTTTTGCATCTAGACTTCTCCACTAACTTTCCAGCAGTTAGACCTAATGCTCCCCTTACACTTCAGTCAGGGAAAACAAGGAACAAAATAAAAGGGGGGTGGGATTTTGCACTCCTGTTTTCAGGAAACCAGTGTCGGAATGGGAAATTCTATATAGGTCCCAAAACATAGTTTATGCCAGTGAGATTTCCCCGTCCGATTGTCACTGGCCATATGACATAATGGGAATCCCGACGGCAGACAAATCCATGTGCAAATATGCCTGCGAAAGGTCAATTTTACTAATTTTCTGTCCTCCAGAAAGTTCAATATGTTGAAGAACTGACTAGAGAACAGGCTATTTTAGATCTAGTATTATGTGATATAAAAAGGCTAATTAATAATCTTATTGGAAAACCAGCATGGTTCAAGTGGAGCCCATCCCAACGGAATAGCCCATTCATTAGTTCTGATCACCTGTTAAGCTTCTAATCTCAAGTGACTCGAAACTAAGGTCAAATAACATGTTGTGAACTTGTGATATTATTGTATCTTTTTTAAGACTTTAGAAGAGATCGGAGCTATTTTATACATATGTTTCCAGGATGCCACAGCATTCACAAGTTCACCATAGTCTCCGTATCAAACCTACAACTTACAGCTCTCACAGCACATGGTATGTGAGAAGTACAGTTAATGTCTGCTGCTGTAACTGTGCAAATGTGTGTGATTATTTTGAACTTCTGGGAATCAGAAGACATGACACCAGTTCTCATGATTTAACATTTTAAGTTCTGAGACTATACTGGTGATTCTGTTCAATACACACTCAAAGGAGGAGCTGACATCATTGGCCTCACCCTCAGTTGGCGCAAGAGGTTCCTGGAATAAGTGGAAAATCCAGAGCAATCAGGTTTGAAGATGCTGAGTCTCGCAGCTTGCCTGAATAGAGTGACTATCCTTCACTTGTATCTCTTTGTGTCACATGAGCAATATAACTTAAACCAACCTCAAAACTCAACCAGCAGTCCTTTCATGCGCAAATGTTCAACCTCTGTTGATAAATGATAAAGCCTCCTGGCTGCTTTGAGACTCCTATTAACATGCATGCAGTTTATAGGGGGCTGTGTTCGGGATAACAAGCTATTCCTGTGAAACACCAAGGCTCTGGTTTTGACTATCATCGCCAATGGGAAATTTTATAATTGGTTTTGCCTGGTAAGTAAAGCATGGATCATGCTCTCCATGTATTTGGGATCATTGATTGTGAGATGTCCATAGGATGACCTACCATCTCGGATGACCCGTGGTAAAAAAAGGTTCAAGCCTGTTGTCACCTTTACAGCCACCACAATGGCACGGCCCTCTGGCACTGTAGACCACAGAGATCGACATGCAAAAAGTAACACGTGTTACGGACAACTTGCCTTGAGAAGCATAAGGTAAGGTCTTGTGCGAGCAAGGCACTTTCACCCACTTTCATCTTGGAAATCCACTGCAACTCTTTCTGCAGGTTCCAAGCTGTGCTGATGCTGTTACTGCTGCTTTTTCTCTTCCACCTATTCCAGCAACATCCAAAAGCTTTCACAGCTTATTGAAGCAAATTTAAATATTACAAAGAAGCAATTTCCAAAGCCAAAACTCATGTCAACTCCAAATGCAAAATTGCCAATGATCTGAGCGCCTGCATCTTAATTAATACCCATTATGTGTCAGGGGCGGCATGGTGGCGCAGTGGTTAGCACTGCTGCCTCACAGCGCCGAGGACCCGGATTCGATCCCAGCCCCCTGAGTCACTGTCCGTGTGGAGTTTGCACATTCTCCCCGTGTCTCCATGGGTCTCACCCCCACAACCCGTAGATGTGCAGGCTAGGTGGATTGGCCATGCTAAATTGCCCCTCAATTGGGAAAAAAAAGATTTGGGCACTTTAAATTTAAAAGACCCCACTCGGTGTCATCGAACAGGCATAGTAGGTGCAGGAGTAAACCATATGACATCTTAAACCTATCCTGACAGTCAATAATAAATAAACACAGAAAAGATTGGAAATACTCAGCAGATCTGGCAGCAAGTGTGGATAAAGAATTAACGGGTGGGATTTTCCAGCCCTTCCCACTGATGGGATCCTCCAGTCCCTTTGAAGGTGACCTCGCACACCGGATCTCCCCCGGCAGCATTGTCGATGAGCAATGTAAATGACCAATGACTTCAGTGTGACAGGAATATCCCGCTGATGGACAATGCAAGTCACCTCTGTCGCCTGAAAACTCACCACAGGGGGAGGGCGGGGAGGTGGGGTGTGAAGAAAATCCAGGCCAGAGCATTTCAGTTCAAGGGCCTTTCGACAGAAATGGTGGCTCTGTGGTTTAGTTAGGGTGCTTTCAATGATAGCGAAATGGAGACCATGGACGTGATTCTCCGTTGGCCGATACCGAAATTGCGGCAGGGGCCAGTTTGATACTGAATCGCGATGCTCCGCCTCCTCGAAAATGGCATCATTGCAACGCACACCACGCACAGTTGCAACCCCGTTTAAATCTCATTCGCGGTTCCACCCACAATGCTCTGCCTCCAATAGGCCGAGTTCCCAATGGCGCGGTCCACATGTGCTCTCAACAGTCGTGAACTTGGCGTGGTGGCTACTGATAGAGAGAGAGGGCTTACAGACAGTGGTGCCGCTGGCCGGGGGGGTTTCTGACAGGGCTGGGGGGGAGTAGTGGGGGATTGCCAGCAGGTGGGCTATGAGGCCGGGGTGGACGGGTATGCACAACCATTACTGCAGCCAGCAAGGCAGCCATGCGGCTGTGCATTCCGCTGACAGCCCGCTATAAACCTGGTGCCCTGGGTCGTATAGGTGACCACCCTGGGTGCCCTCTGGTCCCAGCCGACCCATCAGCTGTAAGGGCACTCCAGCAGAACCAATGCCATCTTTCTGGCCACGATCGGTGTGTGTGTGCGGGGTGTATAGTCTAATCGTGGCTGCAGCTTGTCAGCCCTGCGAGGATCCATCACGGACTCGGCGATTCCCGCACCATTTTTCACGTGTTCTGCTGGTGTTCCATGCGGCACCGGTGCTGGCCCCTCACCGGTAGCAGAATCGGTGAGCGTGTGGCACTGATTTTTCTGACGCGGAACTCCATGGATCCTCCGTTGGCGTCAGCACTTAGACTCAGGAGTGGAGAATCCAGCCCCATATTTCTATGTTGAATGAACCAGTGTGACTCACTGGACTGAAGTTAACCTGGCTGATTCTTCACCTAAGTTATTTGAAGAGAAACTTTTCTCTGATCAGTTCTGAATAGCGTCTGCTTGGCATGGGCCATAGTATTTTGATCATATATTTTTAAAATATATTCCCGCTTCTACTGCACTGTAGATTCTATGATATCTATGATATGTCTTGATGTTTATGTATAAAATGATTTTTTAAAATGTTTTTAAAAATATTTTGAAGATAACTAGACTTTAGGCTCTTGGAGCATGCTGTTAGGAAGAGATTTCCTAGAATTTGACCAAACGACAGTGAAGGGATGGCGATACATTTCCAAGTTGGAAGGTGTGTGACTTGGAAGTGAACTTGCAGGTGATGTTCCATTGCACCGCCTGCCCTTGTCCCTCTAAGTGGTACAGCTCACAGATTTCAAAGTGCTGTCAAAGAAAACTGATTGAATTAGTGCCATACATCTTGTAGATGGTACTCACTGCTGCCACTGTGCCTGGTGCTACAGAACTGAATGGATAATATGGTGGATGAGGTTCCAATCAATCGGGTGCTTTGTCCTGAATAGCGATGAGCTTCTTGAGTGTTGTCTGAACTACATTCAATCTTGCAATTGGGGGGCAGGGGGGAGGCATTCCATCACACAGCTGATGTGTGCCTTGTCAAAAGTGCTGTTCTTCAATTATTTTTTGAAAAAGAAATCCACAAAGTCTTATTAAACCATTGACTCTTTCAAGTCTATGGGCAGTATTCTCCCCCACCCCACGCCGGGTGGGAGAATCGTCGGGGCACCGTGCGAGTCGTGCCACACTGCCCCGACACCCACACGCGATTCTCCCACCCCACCCCCCCGAAACCAGTGCTGCGAGAATCACGCCCGACCAAATGGGCCGAGCGGCCGCTCCATCGCGACAGGTTCCCGCCGGAGCTGTCCACCCCTGGTCACTGCCGGCGGGAGTTGCGCAGGAACGCTGGGGGGGCGCCATGTGGGGGTGGGGGAGGCGGACTCCTTCACCAGGAGGGGCCTCTGATGGGGTCTGGCCCGCGATTGGGGCCCACCAATCAGCGGGCTGGCCTCTCCCCCCCGGGCCTACCTCCTTCCGTGGCCGGCCCCTAAACACCAACCCCATGTTGGGTCGGGGCCGCGCACGTAAGAAGGTCCCCGCGCATGCGCAGGATGGCGCGGCCCAACTGCACATGCGCAGGAATGAGCTGCCCCAACTGTGCATGCGCGGGTTGGAGCGGTGCACATTTGACGCCGCGTAAGGAGGCTGGGGCGGCATAAACCGCTCCAGTGCCATGCTGGCCCCATATGGGGGCCAGAATAGGTCGTGCCCGGGCCCTGTTCGCACCGTCGTGTTTCACGACGGCGTTCACAACGGCGCGGGCACTTAGTCCCGGGAGCGGAGAATCCGGCCCTATTCCTTTATTGAATCTGGCCAGTTATGAATAGAGATGGATAAGTAATCAAATAATGGGAGGAGGCTCCACAAGGAACACATTCCTACCCTCAATGAAGGATGAGCCATACACATCAGTGCAAAAGACTGAAGAATTTGCAACCATCTTCAGCCAGAAGTGTTGAGTGGATGATACATCTAAGCCTCCTCCTGAGGTCCTCAATGTCAAAGATGCCAGTCTTCAGCCAATTCAATTCACATGACATGCTATTGAGAAATAGCTGAAGGTTGTGGTGAATGTACATCATGTAATTCACACTGTATAGTATTGCGTTCACACTGTATAGCATTGTGTCCTTGTGGGCTCTGTCTGTGAGCCGTTGCGCGGCTCTGCCCACAGGGGGAGATGAGGAGCTTGTACAAGGGCCCCACCCTCGGCTCCGCCCATGGCTCCACCCATGGCCCCTCCCACTACTGGAAGTATAAAGTGCTGCAGCCTTGTGAGTCTGCCCTCAGTTCTTCTGGTCGCAGGCAGGCTCTGTTGTAAGTCTATTAAAACCACAGTTTACTTCCTATCGTGTTTCAAGTAAATTGATGGTCACATCAAAGGTACTGGAAAGGCTTTGGGTCCTGACAACATCTGGGCAACAGCACTGAACATTTGTGCTCCAGAACTATAGCCAAACCAAGCTGTTCTAGTACAACTACAACACTGGCATCTACCTAACAAAGTGCAAAATTTCCCAAATATTTCTGCTCCATAAAAAGCAGGACAAATCTGATCTGGAAATTACCGGCCGGTAAACTACTTTCAATCATAAGAAAAATGATAGGTCTCATTGACAATGCCAACCAAACTGTTTCTCGCCAATAACTGCACATCCATGCTGTAGTTCGCACTTAGGTTACTCAGCTCCAGATCTCAATACAGACTTGGAAAAGAGCTGACTTCTAGAGGTGAGATAGAGAGCGGGATTCTCCTGTCTCCGGCGCTGATATGGCTTTCGGCAATTGAGCAGAGAGTGCACGTTGGCACCAAAATCGGGGACGGCACCGCTTTTGCTCCACGCCACCCCCTCCAAAGTGTTACCTGAAGCCCTGCCCCCGATGCTCCACCCCTGATGGCCGAGTTCCCGATAGCATCGGTCGCATGTGGTATTTATTTTCGGCAACTCGCCGTGGCGGCTGCAGACTACTACGTCCAGTGCCGGGGGAAGCCGATCCGCAGGCAGGGGGGCTTTGGTGGGGGCTGGGGACACTGGTGGGGATGGTCCAGGGCCGGGTCCGTGCGTGACCGGCGCTATGTTGCTCGCCGTGGGTGCTGCAAGCCATCGCCATGCTTATGTGCAGCCACGGACCCGGCAATTTTCCGGCCATATCCGCAGCTAGAGCCGGGTGTTCTATGCTGCGTGTCTGCTAGCCTCCCATCAGACAGGGGATCGGTGGCCATTTTGTGCCATTTTTTCAGTCATAAAACGCCACCATTCCCACACCGGCGTCAACACTTAGTCTCAGAATCGGAGAATCCAGCTCAGAGTTTCTAAGGCAGTATTTGACTTAGAGCGTCTTCAAGAAGCCCAAAGAAAAGTCAGTGGAATTGCGGGGAGAGTGGTGGGGGGTGGGGGGGGGGGGGGGGGGAGTACGGGTCATCTCACCACTGGTTGAAATCGTGGGCAGGATTTACCGACCACCCTGCCAGGTGTTTTCTGACAGCGGAGGTGACCCGCGAGCGAGATCTACTGGCCCCGCCGTTGTCACCAGAAGTTTCCGTTGACTGCACCACTCGTCGCCAGAAAACCCATGTGCCGGCTTGAGACCGGAATTCCCCGCTGGCATGAATGCCCCATATCTACCACAAAGAAACATAGAATCCCAACAGTGCAGAAGGAGGCCGTTCAGTCCATCGACCCTCCTTAAGAGTACCCGCCCTAGGCAAAGGTTCCACACTGTCCCATTGTTGAGGCGGAGCCTCCTGCAGCACACGCTGTCCGTCATCTGTTCTAGTGACACCTGTACATGTAGGGCCATCGTTTGCCTCCCCCTTTGGGTCCCACAATGCTCAGATAGGCGGCCGGGTTCTCAGGGTGTGGTGCACCCTGTTCACCGAAATATCCCAGTGCTGGGTCCCAGCCACTGAGTGTTCGGATGTTGCCGCTGGTTCTGTGGTGTTGATTTCTGCAGTGTTCAGGTACAGTGTCCTGGTATTACGGTCTGATTGGGATGCTCGGCAATACGTCCTATATGTTACATGGCACGCCTATCCACGGGGGAGCTGTGAAGTTCTCAATTAACTGTGATTGCCAATTCCCGATTAACAATAGCCTTCAGCCGTGCATACAGAGGCCCCCATGGTCAGTGGTAGTTATAGGGGTTGGTGTGGCGGACAGGCAGGCGCTGGGGTTGCTCCCGAAATGGGCATACGCGATCCAGGCGGTGGCATGGTGGACTTGCAGGCGCTGAGACAACCGCCCCCCCCCCATCAACCCATGGGTGACCCCGCCCCACTGATGGCAGCTGACCCCGACCGAGGTTGGCCAACCAGAGGCTCACCCACCCCCAACGAGCGCCCGGGTCCCTGTGCCGCCCCGGTTGTGGATGTTGGTGGTGATTATCTCTGCAAATGGATATCACTGCAGGAGTTAAGAACATAAGAACATAAGAACTAGGAGCAGGAGTAGGCCATCTAGCCCCTCAAGCCTGCTCTACCATTCAATGAGATCATGGCAGATCCTTTGTGGACTCAGCTCCACTTTCCGGCCCGAACACCAGAACCCTTAATTCCTTTATTCTTCAAAAAACATTAAAAAATGTTTTCTTTATCTTGAAAACATTTCATGAAGGAGCCTCAACTGCTTCACTGGGCAAGGAATTCCATAGATTCACAACCCATTGGGTGAAGAAGTTCCTCCTAAACTCGTGTTGTGTGCAAATTTGGACACATTGCACTTGGTCCCCAACTATAAGTCATCTCTGTAAATTGTGAACAATTGTGGGCCCAACACTGATCCCTGAAGGACACCAATAGCTACTGATTGCCAACCAGAGAAACACCCATTAATCCCCATTCTGCTTTCTATTAACCAATCCTCTATCCATGCTATTACTTTACCCTTAATGCCATGCACCTTTATCTTATGCAGCAACCTTTTGTGTGGCACCTTGTCAAAAGCTTTCTGGAAATCCAGATATACCGCATCCATTGGCTCTCCATTATCTACCGCATTGGTCATGTCCTCAAAAAATTCCACTACATTAGTTAGGCATGACCTGCCCTTTACGAACCCATGCTGCGTCTGCCCAATGGGACAAATTCCATCCAGATGCCTCACTATTTCTTCCTTGATGATAATTCCAGCATCTTCCCTACTCCCAAAGTTAAGCTAACTGGCTTTTAATTACTTGGGGTTGGGTCCTCGGCCCAAGAATCTTGAGTTGCTTCATCAAAAGGCATACTTGCATTGATTGCACAGTTCAATGCTGGGGCTGTTTACCACAGGGCTAATTCGCTGGCTTTGAAAGCAGACCAAGCAGGCCAGCAGCACGGTTCGATTCCTGTAACAGCCTCCCCGAGCAGGCGCTGGAATGTGGCGACTAGGGGCTTTTCACAGTAACTTCATTTGAAGCCTACTCGTGACAATAAGCGATTTTCATTTCATTTCATTTCAATACCATTCAATACTGTTTGCAACTCCTCAGTTACTGAAGCAATTTAACTCTTCATACAACAATATTTGAACAATTCAGATTTGTGCTGAGTAGCAAGTAACATAAGTGCCAGGTAGCGACCATCTCCAACAAATGAGAATCTAACCATCAACACTTACAGTGGGAATCATTGGCAAGGCCAACATTTGTTGCCACCCTTAATTCCCCTTGATGGAGTGAGTCGCCTTCCTGAATTGATGTAATCTGCCAGGTGCAGGTACACCTACATGTCTTCCAGGAAGGGAGTTCTAGTTTTTTGATCTACGACAGTGCAAGAATGGTGCTATCGGTTCAAGTGTGTGGCATGGAGGGGAATTTGCAGGTGGTGGTGTTACCATACGTCTGCTGCCCTTGTCCTTCCAGGTTGTAGAGGTCACAGGTTTGGAAAGTGCTATCGAGCGAGGTCTGGTGATTTGCTGCAGTGAATCTTGAATATAATACACATTGTTGCCACTGTGCATCAGTGGTGGACAGAGTGAATGTCTATGTTGGTGGACAGGGTGCCAATAAACAAATTGTTTTGTCTTGGGTGGGTTAACCTTCTTGAATGTTCTCTCTTCCAGGTAATTGGAGAGTGTTCCATCATACTCCTGACTTATGCTTTGTCGATAGTGGAGCGTCATTGAGGAGTCAGAAGGTGAGTTAATCACTTCAGATTCCCAATTAGCCACAGTATGGCCAGTCCAGCTCAGTTTCTGGTCAATGGTAACCCCCAGGATGCTGATAATAGGGAATTTAGTATTGACAATGTAATTGAATTTCAAGGGGAGGTGGTTAGATTCTCTCTTGTTGGAGATGGCCATTGCTTGGTCTTTGTGTGGCGTAAATGTTACATGCCACTTGTCAAGTTGATTTTTCTTCAGGTCTTGCTGCACAAGGACACAGAGTGCTTCAGTATCTGCAGAGTCACAAATAGTGCTGAGCATTATGTAAACATCCCATTTCCGACCGTATGATGGAGAGAAGGTCATTGATGAAACAGCTAAGGATGGGTGGGTCTGGACATTATCCTGCGGAATTGCTGCAACCATGTCCTGGGAATGGGACGATTGCCCGCTGCAGTGTTCAATTGTTCTGTGTTTGATTATGTGAGGCTATTTATTATTGATGCTTGATTAAGCGATAAATAAACATGGCAATAAAAAGGGCTGGAAGCAAGCAGCGTGGAGCAGACATTTTAAAAGCACTGTTAATAAAACCTGTTGCACAGATATAAACTAATGTTACCTCTACATTATTATGTAAAATATACAACAAGGTAGAAAATGAGGATGACAGAGAAGAGTATAATTTTGAAGACTCCTGCATCTTTGCTTACTTCAGGAGATCCACCCTGGTGATAAGTGCTCTCGAAAGATACTACGGGCTGAAGAAAAGTGTGATGGTCAACGAAATACATTCCATCAGAGATTCCAAGGGAATGGTCAGCCCTTTCAACAATATGTGGC
The DNA here is from genome assembly GCF_902713615.1 of Scyliorhinus canicula. Classification (NCBI taxonomy): domain Eukaryota; kingdom Metazoa; phylum Chordata; class Chondrichthyes; order Carcharhiniformes; family Scyliorhinidae; genus Scyliorhinus; species Scyliorhinus canicula. Next base: position 114,505,657 of record NC_052148.1, on the reverse strand, counting down.
AGCGATTAGCTTCTCACCAAAAAACAAATTCATGGCTAATTAATCTAAAACACTTAAATTCCATGAATTTGGGAATGTTTCCTTGTAGGTGATGATGATATAACCTTGGAAAATGCAGCACAAATTGAATCTGCCATGTTAAATTCAACGAGGTAACATAGAAGTAAGCATTCAGACACAGAGTTGCATACACAGCTGGCCTAACCAGCTCAGACAAAGAGAACCTTGCAGTCTATTCAACATGTGCCCGTCATGGTCAGATACATTCAAAATCATTGCCCAAATTGGACAAAGGTTCAGCAATTCATCACACCATGTCCAGTTTGAGAGCAAAAATGTAAATCATGGTTGAAGTATAACTATTTGGCCAAGGTATGCAAGATGAAGAATAGGACTTAATCAGTTCGACATATGGAGTAGTCTCTTCCTGGGAGTGAGATACAATGTATATACCATCACAAATGGTAAAGCACTGGTGCATTTTAAAGAATGCTCAATCGAGATGGTGGGCATCTCAGTGTTGTTTCTCACTAATATTGGCACCAGTGTATTTATTTTCAGCCATCTATATTTTTTGCAAGTTTCTCTCATTCCTGTAACAGATATTCTTCAAGTTCTGGTTTTGGGAACTATCACAGTTTCAGGACACCTTAGACAGGTTCAGAAATGTCACCTTAGACAGGTTCATGATGTAGCTAAAGGCAGAAGCTTTAAAGGAGTAAACCTTTTCAATAGGCTTGGATTCAAACGTAAAGACCCCACCAGAGCAAACGTTAAAGTGATTGATAACGCAGACTGTGAATGCTATGTATATCCTTCATTATTTACTGGATTTTGGGAAATCAAAGGGTGCTATAATGCTCCTCGCATCAACCCAATCAATTCCATCCAGTTTGCAATTTTAAGATGAATGCCATTTGCAATCAAAGCTGAAGTGTTACATGAGGAGAAATGACTCAAAGCAGATTGTATCATTGAATGATTCAACATATCACCATGGATATCAAATCATCATTGCACAACACAAACATGGCTACTTAAACAATCTGTCATCCTTAAGGTGGTTAATAATACTATAATTCCAGGCAAGTACATACTTCCTACAATCTAAAACCTTTCATCATTCAACCTACTTGACGATGTCAACGTCCATGGAAGGGACAAAGCAGAGTATAATCAGCGATGCTCACCAGACTAACACAATACATTTGGAGGCTCAACAAGAGGAAGTGCACATTCATAGTCACAGTAATGTCCATCAAGTTTCATAGTCATAGAGTTTAACAGCACAGAAAGAGGCCCTTTGGCCCATTGTGTCTGCACCAGCCTTTAAGTGATTTAATGGGCAATGATAATGCCCCTGAAACAGGATATATTCATCTCAGAAAGAGTTACACTTAATTATGGAATACTTACATATCGTTAAATCCAGATTTTCATTTGTTTATTTAACATAATCTCTCACTTTGGAAATATACTTTCAGTAAAGATTCAATGACAATTTTTAATTTGTACAATAGTTTCCATACATTATAAAAGTTTTTTCAATAATTAAACCAAGAAGGCAAAAATGATCAGAATAAATAGTGATTGTATTCATAAGTAGCATTGGGTTCAGGTTATTTATGCAGATGCAAACTTGTCAGTTGGGACAGAACCATCAATGGATAAATGGTTGCTACTCTGTGAACAATTCTTGTTCAAGCAGATAATTTAAATGTGAATAAAATATTAAGTACTAATGCAAATAGGAATTTTGAAAGGAATAAGCAAGATGGTTCACCAAGCTGATTTGTAAAGTCAGGATGATATTTACATCGTATTTCAGGAAATACATTTATCTACATAATGTGATTTAGTTGAAGAAAGGTAGCTGTCACATCCAGTTTCAAAATAGTTTCTGCATATTCAATCCCACAGGTGTAGGAGCTTGTACAAGGCGAGTTCAGCACCCGTTTATATGAATATAAATTGTCCTACAGTAAAACTGTAACAATTTGTCTTTCCAAATAATTAGTTTGGACAGTTGTGCAGTCTTCTTCCCTTATGGGTTTCACCAGCAGCTGAGCCATAAATGATTGGTATGAAAGAAGCCCCATATAACTGCTCATTTGTTTTCTTTTCTAAACTGAATCTTGTCGATGTCTATTAAATATTCACAAAACTGTAAAAGGTGTTAAATATCTTCAACAGTATATTTGTTCTGCATTGGAATATATGAAAAAGGACATTTCATATTAGCTCATAACTAGCTGCAAGGACTTAGACTACGAATAAAATTTTACCAACGTAAACAAACTAAATGGCAGCTAATTAGCCCTCAGCATTGCTTTTTGCATCAACTAGTGAGTTAAATATAAAATACTGACTAGCTAGAAGTGCTTGTTAATGTATATTTTTGCTTGATTAGTTTCAGTCTGTTTTTTGTTCACCATGGCATAAACTCAAAATTTTAAAATGACCAAATTAACACCCACAATCTGTGGCGCTTATATTATGTGACATCTAACACCCGCCCTCACAGCCTTGTCAGGGCATCTAGTCCCCTGGACTGCAGCAGTTCAAAAAGGTGTCTCACCACCACTTTCTGAATGCTGGGTTGGCCACTTTCTCACACAAAATGGAAGAACGCAAAGATTGCAGGGTAAAATGGACATTGGCAAAGAAACCAGCAGTCTGCAGAATCCCCTGTATTCTAGCTGCTACAGAAACCAGACAGCATTGTAACTAACAAGTTGCGCATATTAATGAAGCGATTTACGGTGATTCCCAGGCACAATGGACACAACAGTTAAACATTCTATGGAAGGCCAGACATTCCGGCGCCAGTAGAGTCTAAGACAAAGGGCACCAATAAGGTGTAAGGAATCGGCCGGTGATCGAGAGACAGCCCCCTTATTGGGGAAATTCAAATCAATCGATTGGGAAGAGACCCAATCGATTGCAGGTTTATAGAGGGTCCGCCCTGAAGGATGCAAAGCCCCAGGACCTATAAAAGTCAGGTCACAGAACTGATTCGCTCTCTTAGCCAGCCTGTCCTTGACCAGCCAGCCCTCCCAGCAGAAAACCATTGCAGCAGAAGACCTTGAGAAGGAGAGGCCTGGTCAGCAGCCGCCATCAGGTAAGTGTCATACAACGCACGCTACGAGAGTAGACACTCCTGACCCCTTTAGTCCACACCGACTGGAAGCCTGCGGATCCAGGTCCCCTGGTCCGGCAGTTCCCTTATTCCAGATAAGTATTGGCCTGTTAGTTGTAGAATTAGCCTAGTCTTGTAGTTTTATATGCATAATTAGTAGATAACTGTATTTATAATAAACGTGTCTTGTTTGAACTTATTAACTGGTGTATTGAGTTATTGGTCTGAACTTGAACTTGAAACTTGTGGCGGTATCTTAACGATACCTGGCGACTCTAGAGCTAAGGAACGAAACAGAGCCAAATTGAGTGTAAAGCACACTCACCCAGAATGACCAACAATGCCAACTCTGAAAGACAACAATTGCTGGCCTTGTCAATGGTGCCCACATCCCATGAAAGAATAAAATGTTTTGAAGGAAGCAATCACAAAATTATTTGGATTGCATATTCTGATTAAACATGGCAGGGTTGCCTTGAAGAGGCAAAATGGTGGGGCATCAAGATTCATAATGTTACAGATATAAGCAAATAATAGAAATCTGTTAGCAAGTTCCACAAAAATAATCTGCCGATACCCTCGCATGACCTAAAAGGAACTTGCGCGTTGTCTTTTGTGGGATGATTTAGAATAACAAAGCAAGGACTAAACTGTAAAAGTACAAATAAAATTAAACATCATTTAATAATTTTGCAAAAGCAACCTTTTAGATATTTATAGGAATCAAGCATCTGAGTTGAAGTTAGGTTAATCTACAGTTATATCAAAAGGTTAGATAAATGAGAGTTGCAAAAATGGTGAACTGAAAGTGAATCATAAAAGGGCACCCCCTCATTGCAAAGAGTAATTCGTCTCAAGACCTTTGAGGAAGCATTTTACAGACCAATCGTGGCTGCGACAGGGCCAGGGTTTGAAAATGTGCTGAGTTGATCAAAACTCCATCAACTTTGGTGGGACCAGAACACTCAGCCGGTGGGAAGGATGGTAAAATTCTGCCTTTGTCATGGGGATTTATACTAAGAATAGTTTTGTGCATGATTTTCAGGACTTCAAAAGATTTGTACAACAAGAGCGAATGAACATTTGGGAGAGAAAATGTTACCTCCATTTAGGCACATTAATACCAGAGGTAAGTGATGGTGGCAGCACCACCATCACTCACCACTTTGATAAGCGGTAGAGGGTAATGGTCGGTGCACAATACGGGGCTGATTGTTGTTTTGAAATCCCCACATATTCTTACTAAACCATCCTTATTTAGCACAGGAACGATTGGGGTCGCCCAATCACTGGTGCAATTCAACACATCCAATCTGCTCCACATCAACCTTCCACAAATGGTCTGGCAGAACATTTTGGTAGATGATGAAACATTCACTGAAAGTAAAAAGAGAACAAGATTAATTGTCAATATGCTTCATCCAATTCCTGCTCAAGTACAGGAATAGAATTGTAGAATCATAGAATCCCTACAGTGCAGAAGGAGGCCATGCCTGCATCTGCTCTTCGAATAAACACTCTGCCTATATCCACTCCCTTGTCCACCCCACCTCAACCTAATCTGAATACCATGAATTGAACAACCCAAATTATTTCAACATTACTCATGGTTAAACGTCAACTATGCACAGCACTTGATTTCCTAAAACCACCCAAGGCAAAATAAATTGTTGATAAAAAGCAGCAGGATCAGGTCATACAGTGGCAGAACAAGGTGGAACATTGTGGGTGGAATTCATTGCTGGCGGGATTCTCACACCTACAGTAGCACACCTACACCAGTGGATTTCCTGGTGCATGGGGTGACAACAATGGAAATCCCATTGGCAGGTGGAAGGAATAGAGAATCCCACTGCCAGTGAGGGTGTGTCACCCAAGGAACATGTGGCTGGCAGACCGGAGAATCCCATCCCGTTTTTCGCCAGGGTCGAAACTATGGGCATAAGAGAAAAGTGGATACCTGCACCATTTTAGCCCAGATAGGACCGCACTCCTAAACTATACAAACCCATGACAATATAATATGGAGGAGTATTGTGGATCAACCTTTGGTGACAAGAAACAATTTGATGTGACAGAACTAACAAGAGTCCAAATCATGCTGTGCCAAGAGACAACCTGGACCTTCATTTGCATTCATGCATCAGCCCTCGTCCAACTGCCCCTCTCACTGACTCGAGCTTTTCCTCTCTCTGGTTACCCTAGTTAATTTTTCAAGTAGACAAGAAAAGCAGACAAATCTCAAACTCTAATCTTTTCCAGTGCTGACAAAATGTAGTCAACATAAAATGCTAACCTTGCTTTTCTCTCGACAGATGCTGCCTGATCTGCTGAGTATTTTCAAAATTCTCTATTTTTATTTTGAACAGAGAAACGTTAAGTTCTTATCCATCTATTAACTCTAATATACAGATAGGCCCCTCGAGCTTTTACCAACCTGAATAAAATATCCACCTTTGTGTGTGAATTTACAATTACAGTTTCTGCTCAGCTGAGCTCCCTTATGGGCGCATTGGAGGAAAGCCATTCTTGCGTTCAGAGTGCAAATTGCATTGGGATGTGTGAAACAATGCCCCATTATTGCATGACTGATGTAGTATTTCAGAGTAAACAATTCCTGTTTTGTCTACTTACATTGGAAAATTGGGACCTAAACCATCAAAGGACTTCAATTTGGATATGTGAGTGTCCTCCCAACCAGAGGTAGACATGCTGTGCATCCATTTGCTGGACTGCCTACAAATTGCATCCCAGTGCTGCTCAATGTAACCTTAGTCTCTCAATGCTTGTCACCTATTTTTAAAGTGAAAAATGGACAGCTGTGAAAAATCATTGTCCTTATAAATGCAAGTTGCAGTTACTTTTCACATGGCATTAAACAACAACCCCAAACTATTTTTTCAGCTATTTAAAATAACAAACAGCGGGATTCTCTGTCTGTGGGATCCTGCACTTCGCCAGCAGCGCATTCACACCTGTATGTTTTCTGACAGCTTGGGGGTTGCCACAATGAGAAACCCCATTGGCCGGCTGGAGGAACGGAGAATCCAGCTGCTGATGGGGGCACACCGCACGAGAAATCGGGGCTGGCAGAATGGAGAATCCCCCCTTTCTAAACCTGGTTATTCATTCCTTCAAATTACTTCTTTGACATTGCTCTCAAATTTGAGTTACTCATCCATTTATTTCAAGGCCATGCTACTTGAATAAAGGTCCCATCTACATGGGTGTGAAATAAACAGTTTATCCATTATTAATATTTGGTGCAACCATGCAAATATTTCTTTATTTCAGTGTTATACATTTTTAAAAAGTCTCTCACAGGGTGTTGCTGGCTAGGCCAGCATTTGTTGACCAACCCTAATTTCCCACGAGAATCCTTATCTTGAACCACTGTAGTCTGTGTAATGTAGGTACACCCGCAGTGCTGTTCGTAAGGAAGTTTCAGGACTTTGACTCAACAAGAGTGAAGGAACAGCAATATAGCCAAAGTCAGGATGGTGAGTGGCGTGGAGGGGAAATTGCAGGTGGTGGTATCCCCATGCATCTGCGGTGCTGCCCTTATCCTTCCATCTGACAGAGGTTGTGAGTTTGGAAGGCCCTGTCAAAGCAGGATTGCTGAGTTGCTGCCTTGCCGACTGTAGGCTGTATACCCTCATCAGTGGTGGAGGGAGTCACCATTTAAGGTGATGGATAGGGTGCCAATTAAGTGGGCTGCTTTGTCTTGGATGATGTTGCACTCCCTGAATGTTGTTGGAACTGTTCTCATCCAGGCAAGTGCAGACTCTTCCATCACACTCCCGACTTGTGTCTTGGAGAAGGTGGCCAGGCTTTGGGAGTCCGAAGGTGAATCACTCTCCACAGAATTTCCAGTTTCTGACCTGTTTTTGCAGCCAGTGTCTACAAAGTGCCATAGAGTGAGTCGTAGAGTTTTATAGCACAGAAAGAGGCCCTTTGGCATATCGTGTTCTCGCACCCCATCAAACACCTATTTACTGCCATTTTCCAGCACTTGGCCTATAGCATTTCAAATGCTCATCTAAATACTTCTTAAATATTGTGAAGGTTCCCACTGCTATCACCCTTTCAGGCAGTGAGAGTTCCAGATTCCCGCCTCCCACTGGGTGAAAAAGCTTTTCCTCATATCTCTCATAAACCTCCTGCACATTACATGAAATCTATGCCCGCTGGTTATTGACCCCATTGCTAAGAACTGCTAAGTTCCTTCCTATCCACCCCAGTGATGCCCCTCCTAATTTTACGTATCCCAATCAGATTCCCTTCAGCCTTCTCTGCTCCAAGGAAAACAACCCCAGCCTATCCAGTCTCTCTTGATAACTGAAACATTCCAGTCCAAGCAACATCCTGAATCTCCTCTGAACCCTCTCCAGCACCATCACTTCCTTCCTATAGCACAGCAACCTGAACTGGGGGAGGCGGTGGTGTCGTGGTATTGTCACTGGATTAGTAGTCCAGTGACCCAGAGTACGCTGTGGTCCCAGATACAAATCCCACCACCACAGATGGTGAAATTTGAATTCAATAAAAATCTGGAATCAAAAGTCTAGTGATGACCATGAAAACATTGTTGATTGTCACAATGTGACAATGTGACAAAGGAAATCTGCCATCCTTACATGGTTGGCCTATATGTGACTCCAGACCCACAGCAGTGTGCAATGTAATTACCCTCAAGGGCAATTAATGATGGGCAATAAATGCTGGCACAGCCTGCGATGCATGACTGACTAAAAATCAAAGAACTGCATGCAGTACTCCCACTGCGGCCTGAGCAGCATTTCGTGCGAGTTAATAGAAAAGTAACAGAGTCCTATTTTGGGCACATTTAGCAGGGTGTTTCCTTGCGTTAGCAGCACTGAGAATGACCCCGCTATTAAACGGGACTCTGCTTCATTTTTGGGCCTTGGTGTGGAGCACCAAGAGCCATTACCTGCACAAATGAACTCAGTTCACCGGTGCAGGAAGAGATCGGGGCACCATTTCTAAATGGTGCTGTGATCTCTGGAACCCACACCAAAGCCTCCGGAGCCCCCAATGCCCCAACTTACCAATTAGGATGTCTTCGAGCCCCCTGCACCCCACCTCATAATGGCACGGCACAATCCTCGACACGGGCAATATGCCACATAGGCACCTTGGCACTGCCAGCCTCACACCCTGGCAGGACCACTGCCAGCCTGAGCACGCTAGCATTGCCAAGGTGGCACCCGTGTGGCCCTACCAGGTGGCATATCCATAGTGCCAGGCTGGCATTACCATAGTGCCCAGATGGCATTGGGAGTGCCAGGGTACCACCCTGCCCAGAGCCGGACCACACAGGGGGCCCTGATCACCTGGGGAAACCCCCTCAGGTTTGCAGAAACCAGTGCAAAATGGTGCCTGCTTGGGGTCTCTAAGGGGAGGCTGTTATGTCTTGTGCCTTGGGTAACTCCGGCGCAACATATTTAAGTGCGCTTAACTGCACACTTAAATAAGCAAGTCTATTCAGGGTGCGATCCAGATTGCGATGCCTGGAGAGATCTTATTAGATCTCACAAGGTGCAATGAGTGGCGTAAATATCGCGATAGGCCTCTCGCGGGATATATTAACCCCGTCACATCCTGAGTCAGGCGTGACAAGGCTATTAGACCTCACCCTATGTCTCAGTTAATAAAGACAAGTATTCCATATGCCTTCTTAACCATCTTATCTCCCTGTCCTGCTGCGTTCAGGAATGGGACATGTACCCCAAGCTCCCTCTGGTCCTCTGTACTTCCTAGGGTCCTACGTTCATTGTATATTCCCTTGCCTTTTTAGTTCTCCCAAGATGCATAACCTCACACTGTTCTGCCCATTTAACCAGCCCATCTATATTGTCCTGCAATCTAAGGCATCCTCCTATTTACCACACCTTCAATTTTTGTGTCATCCGTAAACTTACTAATCATACCTCCTAATTTCATGTCCAGATCATTCATGTATATGATTGACCTCCATCCTCCTTTATGCAATGTATGACTCCAATCAATGGAGTGTTTTCCCCCTGATTTCCATTGACTTCAGTTCTGCTGGGGCTCATTGATGCTACACTCAGTCAAATGCTGTCTTGATACCAAGGGCAGTCACTCTCAACTCACCACTTGAGTTCAGCTCGTTTATTCATATTTGGACCAGCGCTGTAAAGCGATCAGGGGTGAGTGACCCTTGCAGAGCCCAAACTGAGCATCACTCACCTCTTGAGTTCAGCTCGTTTATCCATATTTGGACCAGCGCTGTAAAGCGATCAGGGGTGAGTGACCCTTACAGAGCCCAAACTGTAGGTTTTTGCTGAGTCAATGCCACTTAATATCCCTGTTTTTGCAGTAACCTCTGCTTGATATCACGTGGAGTGGATCAAATCAGCTGAAGACTGACATGTGTGATGATGGGGCCCTCAGGAGAAGGTTGAGATGAAAAATCCACACAGCATGCTTGGGTGAAACTGGTTGTAAGTGATCATCCTTGTCTTTTGTACTGATGTGCTGGGCTCCCCCATCATTGTTTTTGTCTTTGGCTAATCCATTATATATAAAACAACAAGGGCACAAGACCAACCTTGGATTCCCCACAAGTTTTAGCTTTCCAGTGTGAAAAGTTCTCATTCATACCTATGTACTACATCATACTTTAGACTAATTATGTATCTACAAAGGAAGCTTTAATTCAACTCTGAGACTATTTGTCTTGCATATTAATTTCTGAATTAATTAATGAAGAAACACCATGCCAATACAGAACTCAATGCGAATAAGTCACCGACTCCTCATTGAAGACACCTTTCACTGTTGAAGATAATCAAATAAGCGATTAAAAAGTTTCTGACCATAGATTTTCAATTTTCCTTTTTAGTTTTCCTTAGATATGCAAATAATGCCAAGGAACTGTAAAGTTACCAACATAATAACTCTTCATTAGGGGATATCAGTCATTGGTAAACTATCCTGATGCTCCTGTGCGAAAACTTAACCATAATGTAAGGTTAATTTTGTGAGCATACAGAGAAGAAATCAACAATAACAAATTAATTTCTGGTTGTTCATCAATGGGATGTTGTGTTTGAAAGAAGGTTTCCAGATGCAGTAAATTATTATATGGATAAAAACATACTAATGATACCAGTTTTTATTTTCACAAACTTTGTCTGGGTGTAAGGATTGCCCCTTTCCTTCTCTTGCATCTGAGCATTGAGCATTCTTCTGGCATAAAGGAGAAGATGATTTGATCCCATACCTACGATATTCACCTAAAATTAAACAAAAACCTGCACACGTTCAACCATCTGTTAGAATTTGCTTTGTGTCCCATCAAAGTTAATCACATCTCAATGTAATTATCACAAAGATATGTGCTAGTTTTGGAGGTTAGCTGGAGCAAGAGAGGCCAACCAGCCATCATAGTATTTCTTCCTATAGTTTAGGACAATATTTCGATAAAATATAAAAGCATGCCGCTGTTCAGAGAGACTTGGGTGTGCTAGTGCATGAGTCACAGAAGGTTGGTTTACAAGTGCAACAGGTGATTAAGAAGGCAAATGGAATTTTGTCCTTCATTGCTAGAGGGATGGAGTTTAAGACTAGGGAGGTTATGTTGCAATTGTATAAGGTGTTAGTGCGGCCACACCTGGAGTATTGTGTTCAGTTTTGGTCTCCTTACTTGAGAAAGGACGTACTGGCGCTGGAGGGTGTGCAGAGGAGATTCACTAGGTTAATCCCAGAGCTGAAGGGGTTGGATTATGAGGAGAGGTTGAGTAGACTGGGACTGTACTCGTTGGAATTTAGAAGGATGAGGGGGGATCTTATAGAAACATTTAAAATTATGAAGGGAATAGATAGGATAGATGCAGGCAGGTTGTTTCCACTGGCGGGTGACAGCAGAACTAGGGGGCATAGCCTCAAAATAAGGGGAAGTAGATTTAGGACTGAGTTTAGGAGGAACTTCTTCACCCAAAGGGTTGTGAATCTATGGAATTCCTTGCCCAGTGAAGCAGTTGAGGCTCCTTCATTACATGTTTTTAAGGTAAAGATAGATAGTTTTTTGAAGAATAAAGGGATTAAGGGTTATGGTGTTCGGGCCGGAAAGTGGAGCTGAGTCCACAAAAGATCAGCCATGATCTAATTGAATGGCGGAGCAGGCTCGAGGGGCCAGATGGCCTACTCCTGCTCCTAGTTCTTATGTTCTTATGTTCTTATGTTCCTGGTAATACTGGTCCACCAGTTGCCTTCAGATTGCCCACAAAGTAGCAGGGCTCTGAAAACCCACCTACTGGTATCCACCAATGTCAATGTCCCTAAAATCTGTAAGGTCAATAGGAGGGCACCTAATTTTCACTGAATTAATAGTAACATTGCTGGCGCCTGATTGCCCAGTGCTGAAACAAAATCAAGTGCTTTGCACTATTGGGAAGGAGTTCCCATTTGTGCTGTGTGAGGGGCCAATGCAGAATAATATTGTTTAAATTGTTCAGTTCAGAGAAGCACTGATGCTTTCCTAGCCAACCTCATCAGGTGATCGGGTTGCTGTTGAGAGGATATTCCCCCTTATGGGAGATACTGAAACTCAGGGACACAGCCTACGAAGAAGGTGCCTCCTGTTTAAGATGGAGATTAGAATAAATGTTTTCTCTCCGAGGGTCGTTTGTCTGTGAAATTCTCCCCCCACCCCTGCCAAAGAGCAGTGACAACAAAATCATTGAATATTTTTAAGGCCAAGCTAGATAGATTCTTGACTGACAAGGGGGTCAAAAGGTATAGCGAATAGATAATAATAGAGTTGAGCCTACAGTTAGATCAGCTTTGATCTTATCAAATTGTGGAACAAGCTCGAAGGGTTGAAAGGTAACCTCTACTCCATATATTTGTATTGCATTTAGCACAACCAGTCTCTGATCCTAGGCTGGGGAGCAGAAACTCCCAGTGTACAGACACTGCAGCTAATATTATGTATCTTGTTAAGAACAAGCAATGTCATCCAGAAAATCCTGACAATAATATTATTGTGTCCCTGATTCCTCCGTTTTGTAGCTAGATTCATTTCTACTCTGCTGCTTCGCTCCTGACTCCCTCTGCTCTGATCTTAGTTATAAGTTGATGATGTGGCACCTTAACTGAGGCCTTTTTAAAATCCAAATATATTGGCCGGGATTCTCTAAAATCACGGCTAAATGTTGAAACCGGAGTAAACACCAGAGTGTTTCACGCCGGCGTCAACGGGCCTCCTGGCCCAGTGATTCCGTGGCCCACAGGGGGCCAGCACGGCACCGGAGTGCTGCACGCAGCGCCGATGCGATACGCGCCCCTGCATATCCGACTGTGGGTCCGCGCATGCGCGCGGCGTCCGCTTCCGCGCCAGGCCCGTGCAACATGGCGGAGCCACACAGCGGGCCAGCGCGGAAGAAGGTAGGTCCCACAGATCGCGCGGGCCCGTGATCAGTGGTCCCTGCACGCCTGCCCGTTGTGGAGGCTCCCCCCACAGTCTGACCCACCCGCCGCCTGTCCCCCCCGCACCCACCAGGTGGAACCATGTTAGAACCACGCCGGCAAGACCTCAGCCGGTTGACCGCGGAGAATCGCCGCGGAAGCCTTTCATCGGGCCCCGACCGGCGCCGCGTCGACCGCGCGCGTGTGGCTGGCATCGATTCTCCAGTTGTCGGAGAATTGTGTCCCAATGTCGGAAGGTATCGCGGGCAATCTCGGCATCATCTCCAATTCTCCGAGCCTGTGCGGGCTTGGAGAATCCCGGTCATTACGACTAATGCATTACACTTCTCTTCATATCCCATTAATTCTTCAAAGAATGAAACAGGGTTGGCTCGGCATGAACATCCCTTTTGAAATCCATGCTGACAAGTGTTTATTGTATTTTCAGTTTCTAGATTTTACTATCTTTGAGTAAGCATTCCATTATCTTTCCTACCACTCACGGTAAGCTTATAGGCCTATTGATCCCTGGTCTTGTTTATTCTCCCTTTTGAAAGATATGAAGGAGATGAGCTGTCCAACAGTCCTCTGGCACTATTCCATTTTCATTTTCTTTAATATATATATATATATATATATATATATGTCGGCAATCATGACTCTTCTATCTCTTTTCTAACTTTAAATGTGCTTGGAGCAATCCAGGGTTTTTATCCTCTGGAGATACCAGGGATATTAAGTCATTATTAAATATTTTTGCACTTTGTTATCATTACCTGTGAGTTATTATGTGCATCCCTATGATTGTCCTATTCCACACTAATTATTCTACAGACTCATAAATAACAAAAGGAAACCGTGCCATTTCTTTTTATATTCCTTGACAATTTAATTTTGTAGTGCCTCTTTGCCTTTCCTTTGTTTTACTTTTTTTTTACTAACCTGCTCATATTCTACTTTGTTATCCTCTCTCTGTTGTCTACATACTTAGTGTATGCCTTTTCTTTAGTTTCAATTTTACTCTTATTTCTCATGATGTGTCATTATTGTTCATTTGTTCTTGCTTTTTAGTGGAACAGATTTCTCCTGAACTTTATTTAGCATCACTTTAAATGCTTCCCACAAATGTTCCATTTCTTCTCATTGTCAGTCATTTTTTTCAGGATCACTTTCTTCAGTTCCATTCTTTTCCCCTTAAAAGCAGCAATTCCAGTGTAATATTTGATTGTTGCCTTATTTAAGTCCTTTTCAAATTTTTATCTTGAACCTTGCTATTTTGTGGTAGTTGTTGCTGAAATGATCTCCAAATACTCCTGCAGGCACCAGGTGCATCGAACTGAGTGCCAAGCTCACCTCCTGGCCAATTAGTCCATTGATATTTTAAAATTGCTTCACTAGAGCAACGGACCTTGAGGTAAGGGTCAGATCCTGGAATTCGACTGTGTTTTGGGTTCCTGGCCTCACAATGAAAATTCCACCAAAGGTCACTACAGGGGAGAAAATCACAGAGTTGCAGCATCTGGCTCTTTGTTTTGCAATATTTAGTGGGTGCAAGAGATTGAGAATTATTTGGTGTAAGTCTGCCTAAAATTGTTTTCGAGAATCATTTATAGTTATTGCTGTATACAATTGTGATTAGCAGGCAAGGGTGAACAAAAATGAATTTAAAAAAATGAATGTATGAGAATTCCCTGTGAGTCACATGTTAATGTGGGACTGAGCACAATATCGCCCACACAGTCTTGTAATACAGTGCATAACCGGCAACCAAGATCGGTTGAGTGTTGGGCAAAGCCCCATGTACCAGCAAGAATGGAGCCAGCTCCTAGCTTGAACCATTTACTGTATATTTGTAAATAGTTCTCACAGCCAATACAGATTTACAGTTAGCCGATGTATAACTATGAAGACTTTGTCAAGCCTATTGAACTCCAAGTGCAGCAGGCAGAGCATGTAGGTACAGCAGGCGGTAAAGAGGGCAAATGGTATGTTGCCCTTTATAGCGAGAGGATTCGAGTACAGGAGCAGGGATGTCTTGTGGAAATTATACGAGACCTTGGTGAGACCACACCTGGAGTATTGTGTGCAATTTTGGTCTCCTTATCTGAGGAAGGATGTTCTTGCTATCGAGGAATTGCAGAGAAGGTTTGCCAGACTGATTCCCGGGATGGCGGGACTGATGTATGAGGAGAGATGGAGTCGGTTCGGATTGCTGCTCCCTGCTCCTGCATTTGAATCCTCTTGCTATGAAGGCCAACATGTCATTTGCCTTCTTTATCACCTGCTGTACCTTCATGCTTAGCTCAAGTGACTGGTGTACAAGGCCCAGGTCTCGTTTCACATTCCCCTCTCCTAATTTATGGCCATTCAGATAATAGTCTACCTTCTCGTTTTGCTGCCAAAGCGGATAACCTCGCATTTCTCCAAATTATGTTGCACCTGCCATTCATTTGCCCACTCACTCAACTTGTCCAAATCACTCTGCATCCTCCTCACAGCTCATCCTCTCACACAACTTGTTGTCACCTGCAAATTTGTAGATATTGCATTTTGTCACTCATCTAAATCATTAATATATATTGCGATTAGCTGGGGTCCCAGCACGCATCCTGGGGTACCCTGACTGGACACTGCCCGCTAATTTGAAAAAGACCTGTTAATTCCTACTCTTTGTTTCCTGTCTGCCAAGCAGTTTTCCATTCATCTTAATACACTACTCCCAATCCCGTGCGCTTTACTTTTACTTGATTTTACAGACTAAACTCTTATGCGGGACTTTGTCAATAGCCTTCTGAAAGTCCAAATATACCACATCCACTGGCTCCTCCTCATCCAGTCTAATAATTATATCCTCAAAGAATTTCAGTACATTTGTCAAACATGGTTTCTGCTTCATAAATCTGTGCTGACTCTGTCTGACCCTGCCACTATTTCTAAGTGCTTTGCTATAAAATCTTTGATAAGGGATTCTAGAATTTTCCCCACTACTGACATCAAGCTTGCTGGTCTATATTTTCCTGTTCTCTCTATCTCCATTTTTAAATAGTGGATTTACATTAGCTATCCTCCAATAAGCAGGAACTGCTCCAGATGCCATAGAATCCTGGAAGGTGACCAGCAATGCATCCGCTATGTCTACAGCCGCTTCATTAAGTATTCTGGAATGTAGATTATCAGGACCTGGCGACTTTTCAGCACCATTTACCCAACACCATTTCTCCACTAATATTGATCTCCTTCAATTCCTCTCCCTCACTAAACCCTGCATACCCCAACATTTCTGGTCCTGATTTGTGTCTTCATTTGTGAAGACAGAACCAAAGCATGTATTCAGGCTATTATACATTCCCCTGTTTCTGACTGTAAGGGACCTACATTTGTCTTCAGCAATCTTTTTCTCTTCATGTACCTATAGAAACTTTTAGAGTCAGTTTTTATGCTCCTTATAAGCTTACTCACATACTCTATTTTCCCCTTCTTAATCAATCCCTTGGTCCTTCTTTGCTGAATTCTAAACTGCTCACCATCCTCAGTCCTGTTGTTTTTCTTGGCCAATTTGTATGCTTTTTCCTTCACTCAAATTCTATCTCTAATTTCCCTTGAAAGCCATGGTGTCCACCTTTCCCATTTCACTCTTGTGCCAGACAGGAATGAACAACTGTTGAAATTCGCTCATGCGCTCCTTGAATGCTTGTCTATCCACCGTCATCCCTTGAAGTAATGTTTCCCAATCTATCATAGCCAACTTGCACCTTCTATCATCATAGTTTCCTTTATTAAGATTCAGGACCCTGGTCTCAGAATCTACTCTCCAATGTGATAAAAAGATCTATCATATTATGGCACCGCTATGTAGTGCCAGTCTAGCACCCTGGCAGTTGCACCTTGGCATTGCCACCCAGGTGCCACCCTGGCACTGAGGGTGGCAGGTTGGCAGTGCATCGGTACCATTTTACCCATGCCGAGGATGGAGCCTGGGGGTGCCTTGCCCTTGTTGGGTGCGGGGGGCTTGAGGACCCCCTAATCAATGTGTTTGGGGAGTTCTGGAGGCTGCGGTAGGGATTCAGAGGTCAGGGCACCATTTAAAATGTCTCTTCCTGCACTGGCAAGTGGAGTTCATTCATCCAGGAAATGGGACTAAGTGCAGCCTCGGCAGGGCATTCCATGCCAAAGTCCAGAAATGAAGCAGAGTCCCGTTTAAAGCACGGTTGTTCTTGGCGCTGTCAGCATTGGGAAATACCCCACTAAACATGGCTAACATGTAACTCTGTTTCATTTCCAACAAATCACGCCCAAGATTTTTGAAGCACATCAAAAATCGATTCCATTCTTTATGTAGGTGTAAAACCATCAAATCACATTAATTGTTATAACATAGCAATGGAAATGAAGGAACATATTCAATTGCATTTCAAGAGGTCTATATTGAGAAGCCTCCTATTCCTGGTAAATGCTGTGCAAGTTTATTAGGTTTGCATGTAACACCAAGCTATAAAAGCTAGAAATAATAGATGTAGTGGAAGCAAGAATAACCACTAGGTTAAATGATGTTCACAGTATACAAGTACAAGATATTGCACATTAGGAGTAAAAAGAGACACATTTACCCCATTGGACATAATTATATGGTCCCCTGTTGTTGGGTGTGAATTTGTGGAAGCTTATAAAATGCAGCATGTGCCCTGTCTACCTCCTACCTGTTCTTATCTGTTTCCCATTTTACAGGGATGATGGGGCAGATGGCGATGGAGGCATTGGCCAACCTGTCCACCTGCACTTGAGCCTACTGAAGCCTTATGTGGCCAACTAATGGCCACATGCGTCATCCCCCCACGCTTCTTTTTTATCCATGGAAGGTGGAGGCCCACGCCAGGTGGGTAGCCCAGAAGCTTTTATTGGGCAAGCTGTTGTCGGGCAAGAGGGACAGGGACTCACCCTTTGGGGATAACCAGTGCCCATATCAGGCAATCCCACACCCTCACGGTCAGACCACTTCATTTACCTTCCCACTGACCTCTCAAATCTGATACCCTCCTACCCTTGCTGAGCCTGCCATCCAAATCCTGCCAATACACCAGGCCTACCTGATGTCCGGCCTCCATTAGCTCCTCTGGTCAGGACTGCCTGAAGCCTCAACACTGACCATCACTAAAATCTGGAGCAGCTGATACTGCAGAGCTGCAGGCCAATCAGGTTGGATGGCAGCTCTTTCAGATTGGATTACCCCCCAAAATGTTGGTGTAAGTCTCAAGTGTTAAATGTCTATGGGGCAGCCAGCATCAATGTGGCTGCATTACCTGCCAACTCTTCAAGTGGTGCCACGCAAAATCGCACCATCTGAGAAATCCTGTCCATGGGTGGAACGGAATTCATGTCTATTTCATCTTCCTCTTGCCAAGCATTTTGGTTAACTTGCTGGCCATTGTATTGAAACAATGTGATAGAGCAATAAAGCAAAATATAAAGGATCAAATTATTAAATCACATTGCTGGACATTACACTAAAACTGTATAGTGTTTTAATGAAGTTCAGTCTGAAGTATCATAAAATCCCTATAGTGTAGAAAAGGCCATTCAACCCATCGTGTCTGCACCAACACTGCGAAAGATTACCCTACCTAGGCCCACACTCCCACTCTATCTCCGTACTCCACCTAACCTTCAGACATGAAGGGGCAATTTAGCATGGCCAATCCACCTAACCTGTACATCTTTGGACTGTGGGAGGAAACCGGAGCAGCTGGAGGAAACCCACACAGACACAGGGAGAAAGTGTAAACTCCACAGACAGTCTCGCAAGGCTGGAATCAAACCCGGCTCTCTGGCACTGTGTGCCATTGTGCCACCACACAAAAGTACTTTGTACAGTCCTGATTACCAGAATATAAGAGTACTGCACAAATGTTAACGACTGTGCACAAAGTGAAATTGGACCAAACCCCAGTGTTTGAGCTATGAACTCTTAGGAATGATCTCATAACCGAGAGCTTTTAGCTGCAAAGAGACACTTCAAAAGCAGAAAGTGTGTATGATGGGTAACCTGATTAAGAAAGTAAACTGTTATAACCCGCACAAGACTACGGGGTGGAAGCAATTAGCCTCTCCATGAGCCTTGTTGAGTACGAGCTCCATGACTGAGGGGCGGGGAGCCTGTGGTGAATGTATTACTGCTACCATTCACCATTGTATTATATTATGTTAATGCCCTTGTGGGCTCCGCCCCTTGCTCCGCCCCCTTGAGATGAGGTATATAGAGCTGCTGCCCTGCAGGCGGCTCTCAGTGCAGAGCAGTCGCAGGCAGGCAAAATTCTAGCTGATTAAAACCACTGTTCACTTCAACTCTCGGTCTCGTGTGAATTGATGGTCGCATCAATTTAAACAGCTACAATATCGCTATGGAAGCAGCCCTCAAACCTGATTGACTGGAACTCGACCCACAGGCAGCTGAAGCCAAAGAAATGTTTTTACACTGGCTCCGCTGTTTTGAGGCCTACCTCGCCGCCTCCTCCTCACCCACCATCACCGAGGAACAGAAACTGAGTCTCCTCCGCAACTGGGTGAACCATAAAATCTCCATGCAGATCGAGGAAGCGACCATGTACGCAGACGTGGTCGCTATCCTGAAAAGGCAGTACGTGAGGCCGGTGAACGAATTGTTTGCGCGGCAGCTCCTCACCACTCGTCATCAACGCCCCGGGGAATCGCTGGAGAAATACCTACGCGACCTGAAGGTACTCGTTCAAAACTGCAACTACAAGGATGTCACGGCCTCGCAGCATATGAAACTCGCCATCCAGGACACCTATGTGGCTGGAGTCCGGTCCAACTACGTCAGACAGCGCTTGCTCGAAAAGGGCGCCCTCGACCTAGAAGGACGGTAAAACTATCCACCACCTTAGAAGTATTAGAAGTAGCTTTTCAGAGCCTCAATGTTTTCCGCTCCGACCACGCAATCCCCTCGAGGGCACCCAAACAGAGGGTGCCCCAGGTCTGTGCCGCGCGGCTGCCCGCCCAACCCGGGGGGCTGCCCTGCTATTTCTGCAGCCAGAACCAGCACCTCAGGCAGCGTTTCCCGGCTGCGTGCCTGCCGATACCGCCCCCTTCGGACTCGTCATCAGCCTCGTACTGTCCGTGGGGGCAGCCATCTTTAACCCTACTCAACACGTGCGACTCATGGGGGCTGCCATCTTGGGACCACCCCAGCAACTCCGACTATGGCAGATACCCGCAGCTCGGCGCTGTCACCCTCAACCAGTCACGGCCCAAGCACCTCAGGAACTCAATGATGACTGTCTGGGTCAATGGGCACAAAACGCCCTGCCTTTTTGACTCAGGGAGCACGGTGAGCTTCGTGCATCCAGACACGGTAAGGCGCTGAAGTGTTGGCTAGTGTAGACTTGAGAGATGAACAGACACTTCCAACACTGATGAAGGTTCAACTCAATTTTATTAACTACTTCTAACTAACTAACACACGATGACTGTGGGTCTAAATGATGCTAATTTAAACTAGAGACTTAAGCCTAGTCCGAACCAGTTGATTCTCTCAGCACGTGGTGTGAGTCTGTGCTGGGCTGGAAGAGTTATTGTTACACTCAGAGGCAGCACCCAGAATGAGCGGGAACCGTGGTGCCCTCTGCCTTTATAGTGTGTGTATTCTAACTAGTGATTGGCTGCGGTGTTTGTACATGTTGATTGGTCCCTGTGTGTGTCCATCAGTGTGTGTCTGCACCATGATATATTGGTATATATTATGACATCCCCCTTTTATAAAAAAATGTTGATATAGGCATGTGATAATAAATAGTGTGGGTGTGTGGAGAATGTACCTAGCTATGTGTGAGGTGCGAAGACATATGTACAAAGCTATATAAAGTGAACAAGACTATTTATAGAGGAAGGTGCCTGGTGAAGATGCCTACCATGAACTGGAACAACCAACGAATCTATCTACAAATCACTGGAGAACGAATGCAAAAATGACGGATATAGAAAAAAAAACATTTCAGAAAGTCTACATGTGTACAGAGTTCATAAGTTCAGTCTCTGAGGTGGGCAACAAACTCTGGTTGACGACGACCGCGCAGTGACTGTCGAATTTTAGAATTACGGTCTTGAACTTTGATTTGTCCTCCCCCTCATCGAAGGTGAGCGAGTTGAAAATGTGCAGAGCGTGGTCCCCGGCTGTGAAGAGGAAGAGAGCAATCTTCCGTGCGTCCGAGGCAGCTTTTAGGTCCCTGACCTCGAGGTACAGCTGGAAGCGCTGTTTGAAAAGTTTCCAGTTCGAGCCCAGATTCCCGGCAATGCGGAGAGGCGGCGGCGGGCGAACTGAGTCCATTCTGTAGGATGGCGCGAGACTGATGGAAGGCAGATCCCTGAAAGATAGGTCTCAGAAGTGCGAGCATCCCTCAACTTCTGGTACCATGAAGTGTTGGCTAGTGAAGACTTGAGAGATGAACAGACACTTCCAACACTGATGAAGGTTCAACTCAATTTTATTAACTACTTCTAACTAACTAAGGTTGGAATTTCTTTTTCCAAGATGCCATTATTCGGAAGATTTGACACGTTGCAGGCACGCTGTACGTCGACATTTTTTTTGTTGACCAAATGCTTTCGCCGGTGATGACCAACAGATGGTCATCCTTTTAACTTCCTGTGGGGCCCACACTTACAGGGTGATAAAAAACCTGACGTATCCCACAGTCCCAGACACCAAGACATTCAAAGAACTGGTGACCCTGGTTGCACAGCATTATGACCCCAGTCCATCAGTCTAGGGTTATAATGCTGTGCAGAGA
The DNA here is from genome assembly GCF_902713615.1 of Scyliorhinus canicula. Taxonomy (NCBI): domain Eukaryota; kingdom Metazoa; phylum Chordata; class Chondrichthyes; order Carcharhiniformes; family Scyliorhinidae; genus Scyliorhinus; species Scyliorhinus canicula. The sequence goes on along the minus strand of NC_052148.1, from coordinate 114,484,261 downwards.
TACAGTTTTAACACAGCGGAGAGGGCCCCAGGAGAATCCATGACCCAATTCCCTATACGGTTGAGAAAATTACGGGATTTGTGAATACAGCACTTCACTCTTGGAGATGCTGCAAGAATGCCAGGTCTGTGGCATCAATAAAATGGTCAAGAAAATTGCTGGTTGAGCCATCTTTGGACGGACAATAGGCTGTGCAGATTTCGCCAAGTGCCAAAAATGGGCTGCAGGAACTCGAGGGCAAGGAGGTGAATGTTGTTTGACACCCCCGTCCTGGTGAGCAGGATTTCCAGGTTGGATAGATAGCCGATGGCTAGCATCGAAGATTGATACACAAAGCTGGCTGGAGGTCATTCATTCACAAAATTAGACATGAGCCATGCATATATACAGTTCGAATTGACCCCGCATTACGGAAATATGTCACTCTCAATACCCAGAGGGACCTTTACGAATATACCAGTGGTGCAGTGGTTAGCACTGCTGCCTCACGATGCCGAAGTACCAGGTTCGATCCCAGCCCTGGGTCACCGTCTTTGTGGAGCTTGCACATTCTCCCCATGTCTGCGTGGGTTTCACCCCCACAACTCAAAGATGTGCAGGTTAGGTGGATTGGCCACGCTAAATAGGCCCTTAATTGGAAAATAAATATGATTTGGGTACTCTAAGTTTTTTCCCCCAAAAAATTAACATACCAGGCTGTGCTATTTTCCACAGGGTCATGGGCGGTCACAGCGCCAAGGACCCGGGTTCTATTGCGACCTCGGGTGACTGGCCGTGTGGAGTTTGCACATTCTTCCCGTGTCTGCTTGTGTTTCCTCCGAGTGCTCCGGTTTCTTCCTCTGGTCCAAATATGAATGTTCGGTGGATTCGCTGTGCTCGATTCACCAGGACGTGTATGGGTTCTCGGTTCACGATCCTCATGAGCCACAAGCCATTGCAGGAACTTCTTAAAGATCTACTGACGGATATGGGTTTTGCGTCCCCAGCACCCCACGCAATCACCCCAGCCCCCCTCCTCCTGCACACCACCCCATCCCCCTCACATCACCCCAACCACACCATCCCAGCCTCGGTGCTTTTTCGGAAGGGTATATAGGATGTGCTTGGCTGTGCTGGCTGCAAAACAGCGTCGGCCCTGACGCACATGTTTTGCAGCCTCCAGTCCCTGCACAGGTCACATGCCCTGCCCATCCTCACCCACATCTTCCGCATTGGACGAGGCCTGGGGTTCATCCCCCTCTGCCAGCATGTGGCCTGCTGCTCGATATTGTGGCCACCACATTGTGGGAGACTCTCTGAGCGCTATACAGGAGGGCCCTTCCAGAGTGGTCCAGGCATCTGAATCACATCTTGAAGATGCTGAAGCACTGCTCGATCACACCCCTGGTCGTGGCATGAGAGTCGTTGCCGCGTGTCTCCACGTGGGCCTTTGACCTGCAGATAGGCATCATCAGCCACGACTGTAGCTGATAACCCCTGTCACCCAATAGCTGACCCTTCACCCAGGGGTGCACCTCGAAGTTGTCAGGAATCGTCGTATGTGCCAGAATGAAGACGTCACGCACACTGCCCAGGTGTTGGGCGCAGATGTGCATGTTGTGCATCTCATGGTCACCCACGAATTGCACGCTCATCAAGTGGAACCGCTTTTGGTTTGTGAAGACTGGCCCAGGATCGTAGGCACACATGCTTCCCATCAATTACCCCTTGGTCCTGGGGTTTCCCAGCAATGACGGTCAACCCCGCTACCCGGACATTCTGGTGGTCTCGTTTCACATTGAATTTGATATATCGTGCCAACTGGGCATATAGGGCCTCTCTGATGGCCATGCCCCCGCGTGTCCCCTTCCCAACCCACTCCTCCCCCAGCCCCACACCAACCACCGGCCAATCCCCTTGGCACTCTGGCCTCCGCATCGCACCACTGGTCTCGTTGGTGCCCGACACCATCCCTGTTGGCGGGGCGGAGGAGAAAGAAGCCACACAGGTGGTTGAGGTGATGGTGGGGGAGTACTTTTAGTGATAGCAATGACACCATGGTATAATTTAAGCTTGTTATTGACTAAGAAATAGACAAGTTGCAAAAAATTGTTTTGGATTGGAGGACAGCGTATATTAGTACAATAAGGCAGGGTCTGGCTAAGGTAGACTGGGAAGTACAGTGGGGAGCGTTTGAAAAGGAAATGTGAAAGGTACAGGCCCAACATGTTCCCTTGAGGGAGAAAAGAAAGAGTATCAAGCCCAGAGAACAATGGATGATCAGACATATGCAGGGTATGATGAGAAGGAAAAGAGAGGCCTTCAGCAAGTACAAGGGGAGCAAATTATTGGAGGCATTAGTGTACAGAAAATGCAGGACGGAGCTTAAGAAAGTAATTAGGAGAAGAAAGATGGGATATGAGACGTCTCTGGCTGGTAAAAGTAGGGAAAATCCCAGGATATTCTATAAATATATCAATGGGAATAAGATAACCAGAGAAAGAGTAGGGTCCATTAGGGACCAAGGGAGCAATCTGTAGGTGGAGCCAGAGGAAATTGGTAATTTGAACAAATACTTCTCATCTATCTTCACCCAAGAGAATGAAGATGTAGGTATGGAACTCAGGGAGAGAGATTGTGAGGTTCTTGAGCAAATTTATACAGGGAGTTGTGGTGATATGCCTCTGGGCTTTATCATAGATGGATGGTGTGTGACCTCCAACCAGCAGGTGGCGGTGCAGACACACCATGTGGTCTCTAGATCGAGATCATGTGACCAGTGACTCCCATATAAGGGGAGACACATCCGGTCATCTTCAAAAGAAGATTGAGAGGGTAAGAAGACATACAAGTTAATGGGCAGTGCTCGGTGCAAGTTCCAGAGGAATAACAAGCAGACTCCATGATAACATGCTCTGTATCAGATTGCTATCTTACCTCACGAGACTCAATAAAATATTCTGGTTTGGAGAAGTTGAAGTGTTTGGTGGATTCCTTCATAAGGACCAAACAGTCGTGACAAGCTATTGGAGGTGTTGGGATATCTTTTTCACCCAGAGTGATGGTAGTCTGAAACGTTTTGCCTGAAAGGGTGGCGGAGGCCTCATAACATTTAAGAAGTATTTAGATGTGCATTTGTGATGTTAATGCATACAAGGCTATGGGCCAAGTGCTGGAAAATGGGATTAGAATTGTTAGGTGGTCTGCTTTGAGGGAAGGGTAACAGGACACAGATGCAATGGGCCATTTTCTGTGCTGTCAACCCCTATGGCTATGATATTGTGAGTATCAAATACAGCAAACAAGAATAGAAAGAAGTACACGTAAACCACATCTTTACCTGGAAAGAATGTTTGGAGCCTTGGGGCCTTCCTGTAGGGCCTTTCCATACAAATGCAGGTGATGTAGCATCTTCCCTTTTCCCTCCTTTCTTCTCATCATCCACAGTCCCAAACATTTGGACAATCACAACAATAGCCAGTAGAAATCAATCAGCAAACTTTTAGTTCGCTGATGGTCGTTTTAAAATTACACTATTAGATGCCTTGATCATTTATTCTTGATATTAGCAGGGGATGTCCACTATGTGTGCTAACTCCCTCGGCCAAATGGTGTCTGGCGCATCTTGCACCAGGGGAGCATTCATTCACCACTGCTGCCATTTTTGGGCACCTATAACGCTCAAAGAATTGCTGCTACAGATCCATATTTTGCATCCAAAACCTTTTCCCAGATGCTAGGCACACTGCAGCTGGTAGTCAACTTAATCCTTGGCTTTATATTTATCAGCCATTTTGCCTCTATTTATGTGCCCAGGGTTAGCATTGTGGAATTTACCACTTATAAAAATGTCTCGAAGACTTGAAATATAAATCTCATTCAATGATCAAAATTTGTGACCAAACATGATTTGCACTGACAATGAAGAAGAAAGCTTTGTGGAAGGCAAATTGCTTTTTCCAAACAGAAACTTAATCCAATTTAAATCAACTGTGGAAAATTTGTATATTTATTGTCAAATAGAAATTTCTTTCATAGGACTGCTCAGTGAATCCCAGAAACAAGAAGATTGGTGTTATTTTGTTGTATCTTTATTCCTTTTATTTAAGTCAGCAAGATACGATTTTTGGATCCTTCCCTCAAAGCCCACCATCAAGCATGGCAGAAAGAGGGAAGACAGAGAATGGTGCCCTCTTGTGGTAGTCATGATAGCCGGAGCCTCAACAGGAAATTTGCATGGTATTTAAGACTTTGGAGATTGGCATGGGATATGTTAAAAACAACACTTGTCGGGACAATTTTGAAAATGAGGCTCTTGGCAAGAGTCTTTTTGGTATAAAATTCTGGATGAACTCAGATTGTATTTGGATTCAAAGTATAAATCGTACAAATTATACATAATGATTACCCTTATTCTGAAGCTTAGTATAAAGGAAATCATTGTACAAGGCTAAAATGCAGCTCATTAGGACTATAATTATTGGTTAAAACTATTCATATCCTGACCTTCCCAGACAAAACATTATGAGCACTTAGCCTCTCCTGACCAGCAGGGAACAGTTACAGCCTTTTTGAAAAACCAGGGTATCAACGTAAGACATATTTATTTGCCGTTTCCACCGTAACAGTGCAATTTCATATCACAATTTTCATATCACATTGTCAAGATAAATACAAAAATGTGTATTTCTTATAGCAAAAGTGCGGTTTCCTCCGGTGCTCTGGTTTCCTCCCGCATCCCGCAGATGTGCCGGTTAGGTGGATTGGCCAGGATAAATTGTCCCTTAGTGTCCAAAGGATTAGATGAGGTTACGAGGAAAGGCTGTGGGATTGGATTTATGTAGGGTGATCTTTTGTAGGGTTGGTGCAGACACAATGGGCCAAACGGCCTCCTTCTGCCATGTAGGGATTCTATCCCAATCACACTGTTTTGTCACTGCTAAAAAGAAACTGTTCTTGGCCACTTTTCCATTCATTGTGGGATGTTGATTAAATTACATCACATTTGAATGAAGAACTTGCATTTATGCAGGTCCTTTCCTATCTTCAGGATGTTCTAACGTACTTCACAGCCAATTAATAGTTTTTGAACAATGGTCACTTGCACGGTGAGATACCACAAATAGCAATTGGCATAAATTGCAAATTAATTTGTTTCTGCTGGTGTGACTTGAAGGATAAAACTTGCCCACTCTTCCTTGAATTTTGCCATTATCTTTTACATTTACCTGAACAAGAAAAAACAGGGTTTGATATCTCACCTCTGGCAATACAGGACTCCCTCGGTACTAGACTTAAGTATCAGCTAAGATTATCTGCTCAAGCCATGGAACTTAAACCATTCTGACTCAGAGGCAAGAGTGTTACCATTTGAGCCAAACATTTACACTGAATGTCAGAAACCAGGATGCAGATGTGAATCCAGGATGCTATGTTGCCTCCCGTGTGCTAGGGTCAAGGATGTCACTGAGCAATGGCAGTGATCTCTGAGGGGGAAAGGTAAACAGACAGAGATTGTGACCCGTATCAGTGCTCATAATATAGGCAGAAAGGAGGTTGAGGTCCTGCACGTACATTTTCGGGTGTGAGGAACGAGACGAGCAAGCAGAACCTCAGAAGTAGAGTCCTGTGAGTACAGAAATCAGACATAAGCATGGCTGTAGAGATGGTACAGCATGGAGTGTTGTAGATTCCTGGACCATCAGAACCAGATCTGTGGGAGGTGGTACTAATACAGCCCAGAGTGGGTGCATCAAAACTCAGCCAGGACCACTGTCCTCACAGTGGTTTGCTAGTGCTTTTTAGCATGGGCTGGCACCAGGGTGGTGCATAAGAAAGGAAAACAAGATACACAAAAGACTGGGAGCGACAGATAACATAAAAATAACAAATAGTAAGATGTTAGCTGGGTTCAAAGTAAGAAGGAATGCACTAAGATCTAAATTAGGTTTCGAGTGTACATATGTAAATACATAAAGCATGATAAATAAGGTCGGTGAGCTGTCGGTGCAGATAACCGGACAAGAATGATATCTCATGATGATAATGAAGGCTTTGCTCAAAGAATGACTGGGAACTAAATATTTATGTTTAAAAGCTATTCAGAAAGATAGGGGAGGAAATAAAGAGGAGGGTGGCTGTATCGAATATGGGGGATATCACAGAGTTGGAGGATCTCCTAGAGGGGTCAAGGACAGAAACTATTCTGCGAGAGTTAAACAAATGACCTGCCTCAGTACTACTTGTTCTTTTCTATAGACTACCAACTAGTGGAAAAGATATAGAGGAACTGTGGTGAATATATTCACCATAATATATGCATGATACCATAACCTGCAACCTGTGACCTGGAAGTGGTGATATGAACTGCTTCCAGGTACTGTACTGTAACCCCGGTATAGCTCTGCCTCTGACTCCACCCACACCGGAGCCATATATAAGCCGGCCTCTTGTGGGCGGCATTCATCTGTACTACTGACTCTGGCTAGGCAATTTCATGACTAATAAAGCCTACTGTTCACTTGCTCTCTCTGTCTCACTGTGAATTGAAGGTATATCAGGAACACATTTGGAGGGAACTTACAGAGTGATACAAAAGCTATAGAGTAGTGATAATCATTCATTTGTTATCATCCCACATCTAATACTGCACAGGACAGACTTTCATCTGTTTCCATAGCTAGTTTTTCCTGGAACAATTCACTAGCCAATTTACCAGAGGCTTAGAGCTTAAGGGGTGCCACTCCATATCAAGTATGGCTGACCAGGAATTTCTCCCTCTCTTATCGCCGACCACTGACGCATTGGAAGGATTTTGTAGGCTGATGGTAAACCTGTTAGGCCCATTATGAACGCATCTTCCTTGGCTATCAAGTCCTGGGTTGGGACTCAAGCCCAGAGCTTTTGGCTCAGAGGTAGAGATGTTACACATTGTGCCACAAGACTCTGAGTACTGATGGGGAACTTCAATTTTCTGAATATTAACTGGAACAGTAATAGTGTAAAGGACATAGAGCAGGAAGAATTTTTATTGTGTGTTCAGGTGAACTTTCTTGATCAGTATGTTTCAGCTTCAAAAAAGAAAGAGGAATTGCTGACTTATGTGAATAAGGTGGTTAAATCAATCGGTAACTATCCTTTGGCTTTTCAGAATTTCTCATTACCTTTCTTCAGGGCACACCTTGATTTTTTAAGGTGGTTAAAAGTTTCAGCAGGGGACCCTTTTGGGAACACTAATGATAGAATTGCAATGTCTGGGTTACCTATGGAGAAATACAAGGAGCAATCTAGAGGGAAAAAAAATAATTTGAGGAGGACTAATTTTAGTCTCAGAAGACAGCTATAATGGAACAATATGTAACTTTGAAAGAGGAGCAAGTTTGGGACAGTCAAGACACAGTGCGATGAGGAGGACAAGTAAAGCAAACAAAGCCCATGCTCCCTGGATGATGAGGGATCAAGAGTAAGATGAAAAAGAAGAATGTTGCATGTGACAGGTAGCAGGTCCATAATACAAGTGAAATAAAAAGTTCTGTAGGAAAGTGAATCAGTAAATAAGAGAAACTAAGGGAGAGTATGATAAAAGACTGGCAGTTAACATAAAAGGGAATCCAAAGATCTTCCATAGACATATAACTAGTGAAAAGTTAGTAAGTTAAGGGGTGGGGCCTATGAAGGTCCAAAAAAGGAGGCATAGGCGCAGCTGAGATATTGAACAGGTGCTTTGCAGCTGTCTTTAACAGGAAGATGCTGTCAAATTCATGGTGGAGGACAAAGTTTAGATACTGGATGGGCTAAAAATTGATAAGAAGAAGCATTAGAAAGACTGGCAGTACTTCAAGTTGACAAGTCACTAGGACTAGATTGGATATATGCAAGGATGCTCAATGGATTAAGGGTGGAAATTGTGGATGTATTAGCCATAACTTTACAATCCTCCTTATGCACTGGATGGTCCCAGAGGACTAGAGACTTGAAAATATCCTACACTTGCTTGCAGAAGGGTGTGAGGATAAATCCAATATCTATAATTTAACCTTGATGGTAGGAAAGCTGACAGAAACAATAATTAAGAATTAAATCATTTGGACAGATGTGGATTAATTAAGGAACGGCAGCATGGATTTGTTATCAGCAAATCACACAAAGTCATAGATTCATAATGGCACAAAAGGAGGCCATTTGGCCCATCATATTCATGCTGGGTTTCTGTAGAACAATCCTAACAGTCCTATGCACTAATCTACTCCTGGAACCCTGGAGGTTTAGTGCCCTCATCTGCCCAGGCAATTTATTTTTTAAATCATGATTGTCTCCATTTCCACTATCCTTGTAGACAGCAGGTTCCAGGTCATTCACATTCTCTGTGTAAAAAAATGTTCTTCCCAATGTATTTGTTGCCCAAAATCTTAAATCTCTTTGTCCTTGTCCTTATACCATTGGCTAAAAGGAAGCATTTGTATTTGCCTATACCTTATCTAAACCTGTCATTAGCTTGTACACCTCAATTAAATCTCTGTTCATTCTCCATTGCTCCAAGGAGAACAATCCAAGCTTCTCCAACCTAACCAAGTATCCAGAATTCCTCATCACAGCTGATAATAAATAGGAGCAGGAGTGGCCCATTCAAACCCACAACTACTCCACCATTCGATAAATCATGGCAGATCCGATTGTGGCCTTATCCACTTTCCTGCCTGCCACCATCCTCATAACTCTTGATTCTCTTGAATCTAACTCATTTTTCAATACATTAATTACCAAGTATGCACTGATTTCTGGAAAAGCAAATTACAAAGATTAATATCCCTCTGAGAGAATAAATCCTTGTTCATCACCATCTTAAATGGGAGACCCGGGTTGGATTCTCCGATTTTGAGGCTATGTCCTCACGCCGGTGTGGGAACAATGGCGTTTTATGACAGAACAAATGATGTAAAACGGCCATCGATCCTCCGTTTGGCCGGGGGCTAGCAGCAAGACAGAGCAGAGCACCTGGCTCTAGCTGCCGATACGGGCCAGAGAATTGCTGGGTCCGTGGCCGCGCATGCACACAGCGGCGACTTGCAGCCAGCGTGCTTCATGGCGTCTTCCTCTCGCAGACCCGGCCCGTCAAATAGTCTCCCCCTTTGGCCGGCTCGTGCACCCCAGACCACCCCCTCAGTCCCCAGCCCGTGATAAAGTCCCCCCTTCCCACGGTACAGCCCTCCCCCAACTGTTGCAGCGCTAGACTGAGTCCGCAGTCGCCACGCCAAGTTCCCGACGGACGAGACCACGCACAACTTACGTCGTCGGGAACTCGGACGGTTGGGGGCAGAGCATCGGGGGAGGGGGGGTGCGGGCCGCAGGCAATATCTTGAGGCCGTCGATACATCACACGGCGTTCTGGAGGGCACGAAGCATTGCTGCACCCGATTTAGTCGGTAACTTTGATTCTCCAGCTGATCGCCGAACACGATTTCGGTGTTGGCGACCGGAAAATCTAGCTGACCTTATTTTAAACTGTGCCCCCTAGTTCTAGATTCTCCTATGAGGAACCATTCTGGTAAATAACCTCTGCCCTCATTTTTGGACCCGCATAACCTTTCTAAATGGCGGGGAGCAGAAACGGTCTCTAGCTGTGGCCTAACCAGGCTCCACTTAACTTGCCTGCTTTTACATTTAATTTAGGAATCTAGAGATCCCATATGCTTGGCTAATTACTGTCTCAGGATGCCCTGCTATCTTCAGTGATCTACGCATATTACCTGGCTTGATTGAGATTTTAGTGAGATATTGCAGAATGCTTGTGACGGCAATGAAGTATAAATGGATTGCCAAAAGGTATTTGACAGAGTGCTGCATAACAGGCACACTTACCAGAAAAACTGATGCCCTTGGAATAGAATATAGAACAAAGAACATTACAGCGCAGTACAGGCCCTCACAATATAGGCAGTGAAAAAGATTAGCTGAGTGACAGGAAACAGAGTAGTGGCGAATAGTTGTTTTTCAAATTGGAGGAAGGCATACAGTGGGGCTCCCCAGGAGTCAGTACCAAGACCACTGCTTTTTTGGTAGTTTTTATTTGTAAATATTTTTATTGAAATTTTAACAATTGTCATACAAAGTTTGCATAAAACTAAACAATAACACAAAAAACAGTAGTAACCCCCCCTCCCTGCCTAACAATATAAATTAAACTCCCCCACTAGGGATCAGGGGCTATGGGAAGAAGGCAGGAGAATGGGGATGAGAAAATATTACCCCCCCCCCCCCCTCCCCAAGACCAATGACCTTGGCTCAGAGTGGTCTATCCTCCAGTCCAGCACACAGTTCATAATCCCACCGATAATAAGTTGGTGGGTGTCTTGATCTGGTATTGCTGCCAACAACTGCTTCATGAACATTGTATCATCCCTATTTGGGATTCATCAACACCACCTCTTTCCCTTGTAATACCCCCGTTACTGTAACGTACCGCCCACCTGCATCTGCTATTACCTTCTCCGAACAAAACTTTTATTTATGAGAATTGCCACCCCTCGGGGCCCTGCTGTCTAACCCTGAGTGGAAAACTTGGCTCACTCAAACCTTCCGAAGACGCACCTGTTCCCGCTTGCGCATGTGGGTCTCCTGGAGAAACATCACATCGGCCGCCAGACTCTTTTTTTGTTAATTTTAACATTTAAAAAAAATTTAGAGTACCCAATCATTTATTTATTTATTCCAATTAAGGGGCAATTTAGCGTGGCCAATCCACCTAACCTGAACATCTTTGGGTTGTGGGGGTGAAACCCATGCAGACACGGGAAGAAGTGCAAACTCCACACGGACATTGACCCAGGGCCAGCATTGGAACCCGGGTCCTCAGCGCCATAGTCCCAGTGCTAACCACTGCACCACCATGCTGCCCGTCCAGACTCCTTAAATGAGCAAAAACCATGCTCTTTTGACTGGGCCACCCCAGGCACCACAGCTGTTTCATCAATGATCTCCCTTCCATCATAAGGTCGGAAATAGGGATGTTTGCGGGTGACTGCACAATGTTCAGCACCATTCGTGACTCCTCAATGGTGAAGTAGTCTATGTACAAATGCACCAAGTCCTGGACAATATCCAGGCTTGGGCTGACAAGTGGCAGGTTACATTCGCACTGCACAAGTGCCAGACAATGAACATCTCCGACAATAGAGAATTTAACCACCGCCCCTTGACATTAAATGGCATTACCATCGTAGAATCCACCATAATCAACATTCTGGGGGTTACCATTGATCAGAAAGTGAACTAGACTAGCCATATTTATACAGTGGCTACCAGGGTGGGTCAAAGTTGAATCCTATGGTGAGTAATTCACCTCCTGAGCCCGCAAAGTCTGTCCACCATCTACAAGGCACAAGCCAGGAGTTTAATGGAATACTCTCCACTTGCCTGAATGAGTGCAGCTCCAACAACACTCAAGAAGCTCGACACTATTCAGGACAAAGCAGCACGCATGATTTCTCCCCTTCCACAAATATTCAAGATGTGGAGATGCCGGCGTTGGACTGGGGTGAGCTCACAAATATTCAAATCCTCCACCACCGACGAACAATGGCAGCCGTGTGTACCATCTACAAGATGCACTGCAGTAACTCATCAAGGTTCCTTCAACAGTACCTTTCAAACCCATGACCATTACCATCTAGAAGGACAAGAGCAGCAGATACCCAGGAACCCCACCATCAGGTTTCCCCTCCAAGTCACTCACCAACCCGACTTGGAAATACATCACCGTTCCTTCACTGTTGTTGGGTCAAAATCCTGGAACTCCCTCCCAAATAGCACAGTGGGTATACCTACACCTCAGGGACTTCAGCGGTTCAAGAAGGCAACTCACCACCTCCTTCTGAAGAGCAACTCGGGATGGGCAATAAATGCTGGCCTAACCAGCGACACCCACATCCCATAAATGAATAAATTAAATAAAACATTCCAAGTGACAACCCTTGTCAGGGGTCTCTCACCTCTCCTCAACCTCGAGTCAACAATTGCCACCACGAAAGGCCGCTGTTTCACTGATGATTCCCAAGCCACAGGCCCACCTAAGATGGTGACTGATTGAACAAAGAAAATATCCCGGTCACTGTTAGTTCCCCCCGCCCAGTTGGCAGACAGCCTGCTGCCTCCACTAACTCCCTCCCCCACCCCCAACCACCCCTCAAACTCCTAGACCCATTGAGCCTAACCTAACTGGTCCAACAAGTCGCAGCGCCACAGCCCACTTGACTTCCGTTAACTAGCCTACTTCCTAGTGCTAGCAAAGTCTCCGTCCACCCCAGGTGCCACCTATTCCTTAACCAACGTTTTCAATCCTGCCCCAGACTCGCCTCGCCCCCATGGCCCTCATCCCCAACTATATTGAATAAAAACCTACGCCGGGGGAAGAGAAGAAAAAAAAACATCCTCATTTTCCCAACAACTACTGAGCCCGAGAAAGAGAATACACATAAATAGAGCACAGAGGATATACCCCCTATCTAACCATTTCTACCATTACCCAAACCCAACTCGAAATAACATAAACATGAACAGTAAAACCCTAACCACCAAACAGACCACCCACACCCCTCAAACTGTGTCCAGTCTATGATCATAAAATCCCTACAGTGAGAAGAAGGCCATTCAGCTCATTGAGTCTGCATCGACCCTTGGAAAGAGTACCCTACATAGGCCCATTCCCCACCCCATCCCATAACCTAGAAACTCCACCTAACCCTTGGACACTAAGGGGCAATTTAGCATGGCTAATCCACCTAACCTACACATTTTTGGACTGTGGGAGGAAACCACTGGGAGCAGACAGGAGGAGAAAGTGCAAACTCCACACAATCACCCAAAGCCAGAATTGAACCCGGGTCTCTGGCATTGTGAGACCGCATGGTACCCACTGTACCACGGTGATCTTTGATGATGGTTTCCTCCATCTGCTCCGGAGTTTTGAAGTAAAGGCCCTTCAAGTCGAACATGACTCTCTACTTTGTTGAGTACTCTACCCCAGACCACATTCCTTGGTTGTACAGGGCCATCTTCACCTCATTAAAGGCCGTTTGTTATCTCGCCAACTCAGTGCCGATATCCTGGTAAATTTTTACCATGTTACCTTCCCAATCAATGCTCCAGCAATTCTCAGTCACTCCAGGGCCCACTCCATCCTTTGGAAACGGGGGAACTGAATGATTACCGTACGCGGTGGCTCATTCAGTCTCCTCTTCTGCCTCAAGCTCTGGCACAGAAAAAAGCTCTGAACACCTCGTCTCTGCTCATCAGCTGAGAAAACTTCTCAGAGAAGTATTCGGTTGGCCTTGTGTCCTTGACTCCCTCCAGCAGACTAACGGGCCTCAAGTTCATGAACCTGGACCTGTTCTTCATGTCTTCGAGTTTCACTTTGAGGCCCTTATTTCTGGAGCCGAAAAGCAAGATTTCAGCTTCCAAAGATGCAATTCGATCCTTGTGCTGAGACAAGGCCTCCTCCGTGCCTTTCAATTTTCTCAGCCTGTTTACCTACTGCCTTAGCCATCTTGCAAAGCTGCTTCCTAATCGGGCTCAAGGCCTCCTTCACCATAGCATTAAAGGACACCCTCATTTCCTGGCCATGCTTCTCAAATAGCTCGTCCATCTCCACACTTCTCTAGTTCTTTCACCATCATCCCTGCCATTATATCCAGGGTGATGGGTGCGGCCGCTTTCCCCTGCCATCTTTGCTGAATCTTTCATTGAGCTCGGTGCCTGAGATTTCCCTCCTCCACCTCTCTTTGATGCCTGCCTCAATATCCCCCAATTAACCTTCGCTTGTCCTACCGGGCTGTTTTTCTCGAGAAATTCCTTGAGAAAAGTCAACAAAAAAGCTGAAGTGCCAGGACCTGCGCGGGAGCCACCTAAAGTGTGACTGGCTGTCAAATGCTGCCGCACCGGATGCCTTTTTGGATCTCTATTAATGACTAGCACTTCAGTATACTGGGAGACAATTTTTAAATTTGTAGATGACACAAAACTTTGAAGTATTGTGAAAGCTGAAGAGGACTGTACTAGACTTCAAGAAAATATAGACAGGTGGACAAGGAGACATGTGACAGATGAAATTTAATGCAATGAAGTGTGAAGTGATACATTTTGATAGGAAAAATGAGAAGAGGCAGTATAAAATAAAAGGTACAATTCTGAAGTGGTTGCAGAAATGTGGGGATCTGGTGTGATCTTAATAAGTGGCATAGCAGACTCAAAGGGCCGAATGGCCTCCTCCTGCTTCTATTTTCTACGTATGTTTCTATGTATATTTTCACAAATCTTTGTAGGTGGCAGAATAGATTCAGAATGTAGTTAAAAAGGCACATTGATTCATGAGTTTTATAACGAGAGGCATCGAGTGCAAAATCAAGGAAGTTATAATGAACTTTATAATGACTGATATTGGGCGGGATTCTCTGTAGCCCGATGCTGAAATTGGGAACGACGATCGGGCTTCCGATGCCGGAATCAGGGCAGGGGCGGTTTGACGCTGGTTTGCGATGCTCAACCCCCTCCAAATTGGCATCATCTGGACGCATGCCGCTTATAGCCGCAACATCGTTGGTACGTCATCAGCTGGCCCACCCGTGATGCTCCCCCTCCGATGAGCCAAGTTTCCAATGGCACAGGCCATATGTGGTCCCAGCGGTCATAAACCTGGCATTCCAGCTGCGGCAGTGTCCAGCGCCACCACACTCAACCGAGATCCGTGCTGCTGCCTGGGGGGCTTCTGCTAGGGCTGGGGGCAGTGGTGGAGGGTGGTCAGCAGGTGGGCTGTGGGGCTGGGGTGGATGGGTATGCAGCCCTGCATGGCCTGCGCTATGTTTTCCGGTGCGACCTGTCTGGGTGTACATATGTGCGGCTGCAGCCTATCAGTCCTGCACATGCGTGGCCCGAGACCCGGCAATTTCCGGCCATTCTCCGTATGATCCACGGATGATCCGCGCGATGCTGGTGCTAGCCCCTCACCGGTACCGGAATCAGTGAGGGATTCGCGACAATTTTCCCATCGTGGAACACCACGGATTCTCCATTGGTGCCGGCACTTAGCCTCAGAAATGGGGATTCCAGCCCCGGCCTCACATGAACCCAATTCTGGGCTCTGCATTTTAGGAAGGGTGCAGAAATGATTTACAAGGATGGTTCCAAAGAATTTCAGTTGCATGGATAGACTGCAGAAGCTGGGTTGTTCTCCTTAGAACTCTAAAAAGAGAAGGCTGAAAGGAAATTTTATAGAAGTGTTCAAAACATTATAGGAATGGGCAGAGTGGATAAGGAGAATCTGTTTTCATTGGTTGAAGTGTTGAGAACCGGAAAACACTGATTTAAGGTATTCTGAACTCCAATGTGCGATGCAGAGACTCAGCACACATGTCTGGGGCTTGCTCCCATGTTTGTTCCATTGAAATTGGTGTTCTTATCCTGATGACACATAAGTAGATTTACATTTGTGTAGGTTTACAAGGCTTTGGCTCCCCAAACCTCCATTCCAAAACAATGGGACTAATTAACTCGACATTTCAAAGGATCACCACAGGCGTGGTGGGTTAAATCACCTCATGATACCCTGATTTAAGAGGACATGTCATGGAAGAACTGAAAAATTTACCGCAGCTGGAATTGTTTTTAGTTTAATGGCAAACTCAAGAATGGAGAGATGTCACTGATTTGCAGGATCTGTACGGTAACCATTACTTCTTGATTGAGTGCTGCATATCTGGAGGTACTCTCCTTTGGATAAGAGTTTAAACCAATTGTCCATTTACCTCATCACGTCAATCATAAAGATCTCATGGTAACATTTACTGAAAAGCAGAGAGTTTTTATTTTCGATTTAGATTAGATTTAGATATATTGTCATGCGTACCGAGGAACAATGAAAAGTATTGTTCTGCATACAGTCCAGACAGATTATTCCATACATGAAAATCATACCACCTACGATAAATACACAATGTAAATACACAGACATAGCCATTAGGTGAAGCATATGGAGTGTAGTGCTACACAGTAGAGAAGATGCATGAAAAGATTAATTCAGTCTATAGGAGGGTCATTCAGGAGTCTGGTAACAGCGGGGAAGAAGCTGTTTTTGAATCTGCAGGCAATGTGTGTTCTCATGCTTCTGTATCTTCTGAGGTGCCAGATGAAAGAGCTTGGAAGAGAGTATAACCCGGGTGGGAGGGGTCTTTGATTACGCTGCCCACGTACCCAAGGCAGCGGGAGGTGCAGACAATAGATGGGAGGAGGGTTTGTGTGATGGACTGGGCTGTGTTCATGACTCTCTGTAGTTTTTTACGACCCTGGGCCAAGCAGTTGGCATACTAAGTTGTGATGCAGCCAGATAGGATGCTTTCAATGTTGCATCTGTAAAGGTTAGTAAGAGTCAATGTGGATATGCCAAATTTCCTTGGTTTCCTGAGGAAGTATAGGCTCTGTTGTGCTTTCTTAGTCGTAGCTTCAACATGAGTTCACCAGGACAGATTGTTGGTGATGTGCACACCTAGGAACTTGAAGCTGTCAACCATCTCCACCTCAGCTCCATTGATGCAGAAAGGGGTGTGTCCAAGACTTTGCTTCCTGAAGTCAATGACCAGCTCCTTAGTTTTGCTGACATTGAGTGAGAGATTGTTGTTGTTGCACCATGCCACTCGTTTCTCTATCTCCCGCCTGAACAATGTTGTTTGAGATCTGACCCACTATGATCGTGTCGTCAGAGAACTTGTAGATGGAGATGGAGCCGAATGTTGCCACGTCGTCTGAAGCCTTGGGGGCAGAATTCATCCCTCATGCAAAACCACCAAAAAAGATTAAAAAGCCAATGATCTCCATCTTGTCTGTGGCATGTTGATGATGCAGCATGTCTGTTTAATGGTTCATGCAATAAATGAGGTGCTTTAAAGCATTTTGATGTCATAAGTTGCTCAATAAATTCAAAATAAATTGCAGATAAAAAAGGCCTGGGACTGGATTCTCCGTCAGTGGGATCATCCGTTTCACCGGCAGCACACTCACACCTGCGGAATTCCCAACGGCGTGGGGGTATCCACATTGGGAAATTCCATTGGTCGGCTGCTGAGACGGAGAATCCCACTGCCGGTGGTGGCGCACTTCACCAGAAAACGGGTGTAGTGGGATGGAGAATCTCGTCCCTGGGGTCAGTGTTTCAACAAGATGTGTTATTGAAAGAGTTAACAATTGCTGCAAATTGGATTGAATCAGTGTTTAAAAAAAGATAAACGAGTATTGTAATTGACAAAAGTTGAAGTTGGGACGCTTAATTTTCTCTTTGAATGGTGCAAATGTATTAAATGAGACTACATTTATGTTCCCTTGGGGAAAAGAAACACACCAGGTCTGCGTAACCTTTGTCTCTGTAATGTCAGATACATAGCAGTTGACACGGAAATGAGAAGCCAATTGGAGCACAATAGCATGCATCTGCAATGTTTTTAATAATCTCAAGGTGATTCGCAATGGAAATAATTCAGGAAATAGTGTCAAACCATGTGGGTATATAATAATGGATGATTGAAAACTGGCAAAAGAATGAGATTTATGAAGGCTTTTAAGAAATGGAAAAAGATGTGTGGAGGTAGAGGAGTTTTGGAAGATAATATATTGACCAGCTCAAGGCTCTGTAACGGGTGGTTTAGCCACAAGAGGCTGGGGTCAGAGGATCGAAGATGTGGAAGCAGGTAGAAGGCGGTAAGAGGCTGCAGGGAGATAGTATGATGAGGCCTTGGAAGAATTTGAAGACAGGAAATATTTAGGATGAAAGAGAGACAACACAGATACTGAAGATGGGTGTTATGAACAAGTACAGAACAGGGTAGGCTTTGAACTGCTGGAAAGTGGAGGTTGCAATGGGCAACAAGGTGGAAATTAGAATAACCAAGTGTAAGTGAGAAGACTGCAAATGGGGGTTTTAGTGATGGAGAGCAAAGATAGGAGCAGAGTTGGACTCTTTGTGGTTGGCACAGTTGCTTCACAGTGATTCGCACTGTTGCTTCACAGCTCCAGGGTCCCAGGTTCGATTCCCGGTTTGGGTCACTGTCTGCGTGAAGTCTGCACGTTCTCCCCGTTTCATCCCACAGTCCAAAGATGTGCAGGTTAGAAGGATTGCCCTTAGTGTCCAAAAAGGTTGGGTTTGATGGGGTTATGTGGATAGGGTGGAGGTGTGGGGATTGGGTAGAGGTGTGGGGATAGGTAGGGTTCTCTTTCCAAGGACCGGTGCAGATTCAATGGGCCGAACGGCCTCCTTCTGCACTGTAAATTCTACGAATTCTATGAAATATTGCAATTCTGTTGAAATCCAGGATGCGGGGTTTGAAGCTGAAATCTTTAACAGATTGCCTTTGTATTCCATGCTCTCGATCAACCTGAGTGTGTGCTTGAAGAAGGGGTTGGAGTTAATGGCAAGGGAGTGCAATATATACCGGGAACAGAAAACAATGGCTTTGTTTTCCTGATGTTCACCCACTTACACAGCCTGCAAATAGCTCATTAAACTGCAAAATTATGCACTTAATAGGATCAAACCAAAAGATTTGATTAATGCTGCTGTGCAGTTTATACCTAATGTGCTTCTTCTATTGCTTGGTTCAAATTGATCCGTGTCCAAATGCAGCAAGACCTGGACAATATCCATGCTTGAACTGGCAAATGACAAGTAAATACGCGCCAAGACTCTAACCATTGGCCCTTACATTCAATGGTATTACCATCGCAGTATTGCCCCCCGCCATCCATCAACATCCTCGGGGTTACCATCTACCAAAAACTGAACTGGACAAGCCATATAAATACAGTAGATACAAGACCATGTCAGAGGCTGGGAATGATGTGGAATGTAACTAACCACCTGACCCCTAAAGCCTGTCCAACCTCTACAAGGTACAGATCAGGAGCATGGTGGAATACTCTCCACTTGTCTGTGTAAGTTTAGCCTCACCAACACTCAAAATGTTTAACACCATCCAAGACAAAGCAGATTGTTTGGCTGACACCCCACCAAAATAATTCACTCCCTCCACCACCAGCACACAGTAGCAGCTGTGTGTAGCATGTACAAGATGCACTGTAGGAAGTCACCAACACTCCTTACACAGTGCCACCAAACCCATGACCACTATCATCCAGAAGGACAAGAGCCACAGACACAAGGGAACGCCACCTCCTGGAGGTTCCCCTCCATGTCACTCACCATCCTGACTTGGAAATATATGTCACTGGCTCAAAATTAGGCTACGTTAGAAGCCCAGAGAGGGCCGGGCCACTTCAGCTTTTGAGCCATAATAAAACAATGAAAATACATGAAAGCAAAATAGGGCAGCAAAACAAAAGTGAGACATGATTTGAATTTTTAAAAATTTAACAAATGCTTTTCTAGCCTTTGTCTGTGCAAGTACACAAATTATTGAGGAAAAATCTAGCAATGCCACAGTTGATATTAAGCGTGGCGAGACCATTCAAATGTATTTGTCCCACAGTTGAATGATGATAGTTCTTTACCTGCTTCAACATGTTGAAAGTGCATTTACCTGGAGCTACTAATGCAGGAAAACTGACAAAAATACACAATGCAATTGTAATATTAGCAAACACCCCAGAAAGTTTGAGTACAGTGCAACACAGTAGCACAGTGGGTAGCACTGTTGTCAGGTGAGAGTACCATTAAGAAATGGGTATTTATAAATGGGTATGCATATAAATATCCATAGTATTTGAGGAACCTTTTAAAAGGGTCCTAATTGATTGCATAGGACTGCTTCTTAAAACAAAAAGTGGGAATCAATATCTTTTGACTATAATGGATGTGTCTATTCGGTTTCCAGAGGCCATTCCAATACGTAATATTACAGCTAAAAAGATTGTGGAGGAGTTACTTAAATTCTTTACTAGATATAAACTATGCACAGAAATACAATCGGATCAAGGATCAAATTTTACCTCAAGGTTATTCAAAGAAGTTATGGATAGCTTAGGAATAAAACAATTTAAATCAACTGCGTACCATCCAGAGTCGCAAGGAGCATTAGAAAGGTGGCATCAGACATTAAAGACAATGTTTATTGTCAAGATTATCCAGAGGATTGGGATAAAGGAATTCCATTCGTACTGTTTGCAATTAGGGAGGCACCTAATGAGTCAACCAAATTCAGTCCTTTTGAACTAATTTTTGGTCATGAGGTAAGAGGACCACTTAAATTGATTAAGGAAAAATTGGTGAGTGAGAAATCGGAAATTACATTATTGGATTATGTGTCACATTTTCGGGAACGATTAAATAGAGCAGGTGAATTGGCTAAGTTTCAAAGTTGCACAACATGTGATGAAACGGGTAGCGGGCAAGAATTCCAAAGTTCGTAGTTTGGCCAGTGGAGATAAAGTTTTAGTGTTGTTACCAGTGGTAGGTGAACCTTTAAAAGGTAGGTTTTGTGGAATTTATCAGATTGAAAGGAAATTATGTGAGGTGAATTATGTGGTACAAACGCCAGATAGAAGGAAGACTCACCGAGTGTGTCATGTGAATATGCTGAAAAGGTACTTTGAAAGGGAAGGAGAGAAAAAGGAGGAGGTTTTAATGATTCTAACTCAGAGTGATGAACCAAATTCTAATGACTGTGAATTTGACATACCTCAGATTAAATTGGAAAATGAGGATATTCTTAATAATTGGGATAAATTAGGGCAGCACGGTGGCACAGTGGTTAGCATTGCTGCCTACGGCGCTGAGGTCCCAGGTTCGAATCCCGGCCCTGGGTCACTGTCTGTGTGGAGTTTGCACATTCTCCCCGTGTTTGCGTGGGTTTCACCCCCACAACCCAAAAGATGTGCAGGATAGGTGGATTGGCCATGCTAAATTGCCCCTTAATTGGAAAAAATTGGGCACTCTAAATTTATTTTATTTTTTTAAAATTGGGATACATTGTTGAGTTACCTTCCAGAGCAAAAACAAACTGACCTGAAAGAGTTATTGATATCATGTGGGCAAGTTGCAGAGATTAATTGGGAAGTACTAAAATGGCTATACATGATGTAGATATGGGAAATGCTGTTCCAATTAAACAACATCCATACAGACGTAACCCTTTAAAATTGGCACAGGTTAACAAAGAGATTGAGAGTATGCTTAAAAATGGCATAATTGAAGTGGGTTGCAGCCAATGGAGCTCACCCATAGTGATGGTACCTAAACCAGAAGGTACACAATGGTTGTGTGTGGACTATAAAAAGGTTAATGCAGCCATAAGAAAGGGCTCTTATCCTATCCCACGTTTGCAGGATTGCATTGAGAAAGTGGGACAATCAGCTTTTATTTCAAAACTGGATTTACTTAAAGGTTACGGCAGGTACCTTTATCCGAAAGGGTGAAGGAGATTTCAGCTTTTGTGACTCCAGATGGTATATACCAATTCAAAGTTACGCCGTTTGACATAAAAAAACACACCAGCCACATTTCAACGGATAACTAACAAAGTTGTTTCAGGATTACCCAATTGTGCGGTATACATCGACGATCTGGTAATTTTCAGCTAGACACGGAAAGAATATTTAAATATTCTGATGGAGTTATTCCATCGGCTTCAGGAAGCGGGTTTGGTGATAAACCTAGCCAAAAGTGAATTTGGAAAAGCCCAAGTCACTTTCCTTGGCCATACAATCGGACAGGGTTGAATGGTCACACGGGATGTGAAACCAACAGGTATTGAGGAGGTTCCGATACCCTCAAGACAAAGAGAAATAATGTGATTCCTTGGCATGAGTGGATTTGATCGAATATTTGTGAAAACGTTTTGGAGCATGATTGCTCCACTGATGGACTTGCTGAAGAAACGTTGAAAATTTCAATGGACAGCAGACTTCAACAGGCATTTGCCTGAAAGCTGTGATAACCAATGCTCTTGTGTTGGAGAATTGCAAGGGACTCTGTGACCAGATTGAACTAAAGTATCTGACTTTAAAGACAAATGCCAAGGCATAGAGAAATGGATGGATCGTGCAGAGACCTTCTTGTTCAATGAGATTGTCAATCAAGAAGGATTTTAGTTGGAGGAAGACGCATGGAAAAAAAATGGACTATATTATTATACCTGCCTGCGTGTGTTATTTTTTAAAACGTAAAAGTATATTTACTGTGTGCATTTCTTAAAGGATAGTGAAAAGGTGAAAAATGAAACCAAAGTGATGTTGATGGTTTTTTTTTCTTGGGGAAGTGTTATGTGAGAGTACCTTTAAGAAATAGGTGTTTATAAATAAGTGTGTATATAAATATCTATAGTGAGAGTACCTTTAAGAAATGAGTGTTTACTACTGCAGTGATTTCAGAGAGTGGGTGGAGCTGGTCTGTCTGTCAGCTTTTTTACTTTCATTTTAGGCTGCAGGGTGTGTTTTAGTTTTGTTTTCAGTATTGGAGCTGAAGCCAGACAGAGCAGCTGTGCTGTTGATCTCTCTGCCATGAAAAGACTATCTCTTGATCATTTGGTGACTTCAGAATTATAAATGTTTTCAGTAGTGAATGGAAACCTGATGTGCTTTTGTTCGAAGGTGTTTCTTTGATCTTCTGGATGTTGTTTGGGAAGTTATTAAGGATTACTTAGTGTTGTATTCTTTGGGGGGTTGTATTTGAATCAATGGTTGCTAAGATGTTCATTGTATGTTTTAAAAAGGTTAACTTGAGTTCATAGAATAAACATTGTTTTGCTTTAAAAAATACTTTTCCATTTCTGCTGTGCCACACCTGTAGAGTGGGCCATGTGCTCCCCATACCACAATCTATTAAAAGTTGTGGGTCAGGTGAACTCCATGATACACTTTGGGGTTCTCTAAACCCTGGCCCATAACACTGTTGCTTCACAGCTGCAGGGTCTCAGGTTTGATTCTCGGCTTGGGTCACTGTCTGTGTGGCGTCTGCATGTTCTCTCCGTTTCTGCATGGATTTTCTCCAGGTACTCCGGTTTTCTTCCACAAGTCCTGAAAGACCTGCGTTAGGAGAATTGGACATTCTGAATTCTCCCTCCGTGTCCCCAAAGAGGCACTGGAATGTGGCGACGAGGGGATCGTCACAGTAATTTCATTGCAGTGTTAATGTAAGCCTACTTGTGACAATAAACATTATTATTATTATTTATTGAAGCAATTCCTTCGGCTTGCAATCGGAGAAGAATGTTTTCATTCTTCGGACTTTATGTCGAAAAACTATCCATTATATAGAGTTACTGTGAACGAATAGTACAACAACTTCAACCGTGTGCTAGCTCTGCTGCCTTAGCGTATACACGTACTTATACCCTCCTTCACCCACCAGTAAGATAGGCTGTGCAGATGCTGCCTAATGTACAATATAGAACTGGAAAGTGTACTTTATTTTCTTACATTGGGCTAGAATCTCTGCCGCCCATTGCCGATATCCAAGTCTTTAATGCGGCAGAGAATCAGGCGTCCGGGAAAAATTGGCATGCTCTGGCCCCCTGCTAGTGACGGGATCGGAGTTCGCCCTTGTGCCAGAGTAAAGAATGTAAATGGATGCAAATGGTTTGCATCCACTTAGCGGGCTGGGCACCAGAATCTCCAGGCCTGCGTGTTTGTCCGGTCCTCTGGGTCGGGAATCACATGAGCAAGATCCACTAGAGGTATCACCAAATATGAACATTTGTGGTGGGCCTCGGCATGGGCCCAGGGAATAACTCCTTGAGGGAGTTGCTCCCAAAGACCATCTGAGGGCCACCCTCTGCCCAAAAGTGCACTCTCTGCCCACCCTTCCCCTATCTGATCCCCCACCACTGCACCCTCCTGAGACGTCTTAAAACAGGAGAGCCCCAGGGACCCCCTAACTAAAGGAACCCCCAGAAACCCCCTAAATAGGGAAAACCTCACAGTGACCCTTGTAACTACACTGTTTATAAACATAAACCACATCAGAGAGAGTTGAGTGCTGTCAATTGTCAACTCGGCATTTCAGAATCACTCAAGCGTGAAGGGGCGTATTTGGAATGCACTTACCTCTCTTTGATGTGGTTGATGTTTGTAAGCATTTTGGGGCATGATCTAACCAAAACAAACAGTCCTCAAGGATCATTCCTGGCCCTACAAGTGGCAGGAATGACCCAATTATCTCATGCACTCTGCTTTGGTGGCCCAGCGGGTAGCACCCGCACCGAGGCTGCACGTCATAGCATTTTCAGCACTGAGGAGCTCTGCAACTCCAAAATCTCAACCCCTCAATTTCTCATCTCATCTATAATGGGGTCCTCAGGCCTCCACCCTATACCCCACCTCACACAGGCAGGGAACCCCTGTCCCAATCCCCAGCACAGGCAAAATGCACAGACACCTTGCATGGAGTCCAGCCACCTGGGTCCTCCAATCACCTAGGAGACCCCCACAAGTGCCGTACTACATGGTCCCCAGTTGTGGGGACCAGCACTGAACGCACTCATCAAAGGTCTCCAAAGCAATGGGGTTAGATCCCAAAGTCTTGGGTAGATCAGGTGAGTGCATATTAGCATGAGACTAGCGAATCACTCCAATATGCAGATTTGCCAAATACCACTCCCAACCACAATGGGCAGGATCCAGATTGCAACGTCTCGCGAGACTTTGCGAGGCCTGGTGAGCTGGATGAATTCCGGAAGAGGCATCTCCTGACATCAATGGCCGTGTCACGCCTTGGCAGGACGCTGCCGATAGAACACGCCTAAGGTTACAGCACTTAGAGTTACTGAACTATGAAGGAAGATAAATGAAACAAGGCTCACAGCTGTTCTCTTTCCAGGAATGGACACAAGGCGTTTCCTGGTGAGTGCTTCAACTGTAATTATTTTTCACTGCCCCTGTCTGGATTACTCTCTAGCTTCTCTACAGAGATCTCTTTTCTTGGGGGTTGGAGTTTGTGGAGAGGTCCCTTTAATTCGGGGGTCCCTGTGAGGGCCTCCCTACTTCGGGGATCCCTGTGGGAGGTCTCCCTATTTATGGGTTCCCTGGGGAGATGTCCCTATTTAGCGGGTCCCTGAGGAGGGGGGGGGGTCTCCCTATTTAGGGGGTTCATGTGGGGCTCTCCCTACAAAGGGCATTCCAGTGGGAGGTCTCCTGTTTAGCGGGTGCCTGGGTGGGAGGGATCTCCCTTAAAAGGAGGTCCCTGTGGAGGCAGGGGGTGCTGGTCAGGTCACCCCCATATCTGGGGGAAGGGAGGACATCCTGAAAATCCGGGGGGTTAGGGGCTGTTTTGCAATGCGGGGGGTGGCCAGCCGCAGGGCTTCGCTATTGGGCCACCCACTCAAACTGGCGGCCCGATAACGGGAGTTCCTTGGGAATCCCTCATACTCCTCACCATGCATAAATTGGCATGGCGAGAGATATTGAATTTCTTTGTGATCTGAGCTCCAGTAGCAATTCTCCTCTGGCAGAAGAACATAGGGCGTGATTCTCCATAGTCCGACGCTGAAATCGTGTTCGGCAATTGTGCGGAGATTGGACTCCAATACCAAAATCGGGGCCGGCGCTGGTTTGACGCCGGTCTGCCATGCTCCACCACCTCAAAAACAGCATCATCGTGACATGCAACATTTCAGCGCCATTAGTGCGACACTAGCCGCCCGCCCGCAATGGTCGGGCCCCGATGGGCCGAGTTCCCGATGGCGTGGGGCATGTGCGGTTTTGGGCCGGCATGCCGGTTGTGGACTGTGTCCAGTGCTGCCACACTTGGCCGGGATCCGTGCAGCTGGCTAGGGTAGGCATCTGCTAGGGCTGGGGGTGGGCTGTGGGGTCGCGGTTTGCGGGTTAGGTTATGCACACGGCCGGTGCCATATTGTACAGCCCGACCGGTACTGGAATCGGTGAGAGGTTCGCCGATTTGGCGGTCGTGAAACACCACGTGTCCCACGCCAGCGGCGGTACGTAGCCGCAGAGATGGTGAATTCCGCCCATAGTCTCCCAAACGGAGAAGCCCGGTCATTGTTTCCTTATGTATGTGAAAACAAGTTTCAAAACTTATCAAACATTAATAAGTGTCTAAATTTGAGGCTCACCTTGATCTCGAGGCCCAAGCCAAATGGCCCTCCCCAACCTAGTTAAAATCCTGGAACTCCCTTCCTATCAGCACAGTGGATGCACCCACATGTCAGGGACTGCAGGAAGGCGACTCACCAGCACCTTTTCGTGAGCAGTTAGAGATGGTCAATAAATACTGGCCCAGTCAATGATGTCCACATCCCATAAATGAATAAAACAAATATCCAATGCAACTGGTATGTCTTGCATCAGTCCATGAAACAATCTCTAACTGATCAAAAAGATTGAAACCCAATGGTGAAGTAACTATTTGTAGAAGTTCACCTTGTTTTCCTTTTCATAGAGCTGAAACGAGCTAAACATGCACATTGCATGAAGTAAGTCAGCGATATTTCAAAAGTGGGAAGATGAAATCTTGTAAGCTGCTTCAACAAGAGGAATGTGTTGAGGTTAAAACAAAATGCCCCATTCTTCTCTGCAAGCAATGCAATTAATTCTTAATTGGGAAAATAAATTGGAAGTTTGAAATAACAGCAGAAAACACAACAGGTCCAGTAATATACGGAGAAAAAGAAAACAAGGACATTTTGGCGAGACTTGTTTTCTTGTTTAATCAGGAATTTTACCTTAAATGTTGAAATATATTTTTTCTCATTTCAGTTGCTGATAGTGTAGTTTCAGCATAATTTGCTTTAATTTCTGATGTCATTAAATAACACTTGTCATTTGAGGATGATTAATATTTTGCACTGTGAGTAATGGATAAATGATATTCAATTCCTCCTGAACAGGTAGTGGTGTCGTCAAATCCTGAGGTTAGTTCAAGAACAATCGTTTTGACACACCAGAACCATCAGCTGCTCGTATATCCTTTTTAGATTACCCATTTGAATCCCTATCTATAGAAAAGTCAAAATAATTCATACCAGGTTAATTGAAGATTAAATAGATTGCAAATGTCAGCACCATAGCCGTGTCAAGTAGCACTCTGAGAGGGGACCAGGCAGAACTGGGGACCACCCAGTTGTAAAGAGGCAGAATGGGGAGCTTCTGGGACTTCTCATGACGTCTTTCGAGATGCCTGCGAGAATTTTCCTCCGTCAATTCCTGAAGTGGTTACAGGAGATTTGTTGGGTGCAAGGAAGGGCGAAAGAATGGGTGTTGACATTCAGTCAAGTTCAATGTGAGATAGGTCTGGATTCTAAATTAGGGAGAGTATTCCCACCAAAACTGAATAGTGTGCAATTCGCGTTGCATTTGGGGGCGCTATTTGTTCTGAGATTCAGGACAAGCAAAAGGACCAGCATTCTGTTGGCGTAAATTGGAAGCAATTCCCATCCCCATGTATCATGTAACTGCTGGGGCTGGAATTCACGCTCAAGAGCCTGACAAGCTGGAGCTGCTTATAAGCACTTCACTCACCACACACCTATTCCAGTCACACGAAGATGGATCAGAGAAGACCTGCCCCCACCATCCCCCCCCCCCCCCCCCCCCCCCCCCCCCACCACCCACCCTCAATTCCACGATTTTGGGAGTCTGAAGCATACCAACTGCTCGATGGCAATGAGGAGAGGAGAAACACTCTCATCTCCAGGGTGGGACGCACTCTCAAGCCTGTCCTTCTGAACTGCACCTAGGAGGAGGTGGCAGCGACAGTCAATGCTGCCAGCATCACCATGAGGAGACAGCTGGTGATTCTGAGGGGTGGGTGTCACTGTCCTGAGAGGGTTCCAAAGGCCACAGTACAGGTGTCCTTTGGTTGCTCTGCTAATCCCCTGCTTCCTCTGCAGTGGGGCTGCACTTCTAAGGAGTGTACTGAGGAATGCCAGCACTTGGTGGGCTATTGATTGAGCTGAGCCATGCCCATTTCATTGATGATACCGCTGGGGTATGAGGGTTTCCAGAGGGGCGGCCGATGTGGGCTCTCACAGCGCCAGAATCTCTCTGAAGATTTACAGGAGACAGCGAGCAGTCATTAATGTAAACAGCCAGGAGCCTGTAAATAGCCCCAGTGGGGTGTGTTTATACCTGCAGCAATGGTGACCTCTGCCAAACCACCCCGATCCCAAAGGGGTGCACACCGAGTCCAAAAACTTTACACCAAGTCGTTCCCTGCTACTGCTCCGGCCCAGGCAGCCACTCCCCACCAAGCACGATAAGTTTTGTTAGTTTTTGAGAATTTATTTTTACCTTCTCACTCCCCTCCCCCCCCCCCCCCGAAAAGCCACAGCACCCAGGCCCCACTTGTAAATACTTGCATCAATTCGCACCTGCGTGACCTCCACCTGAGAGGGGTGGAGCACCATGGAGAGATGGAGTATGCAGCGTCTAACCTGCTAATGAGATTTAAATCCATACAAATTATGGTTTTGCATGGACTCCGGAGCATGGTGTCGGAATCAACGCTGGCTGCAAATAGTGATTTTTCCATTACACGCTATTCTCCACCTGAGCACAATTCTCGCTGCCAGCAGCAGGAGGCAGAGAATTCAGCCCATGGTATATTGGTCAACAGAGTTTCAGCACATCAATACAACATCACATCAGATCTGGAATACAATTAATCATTTATAATACAATGTTTATAGTTTCACAGAATTGGATGCTCCTGCTTTTTAGCTTTGTCTTTTCAAGCATGGCTCTACTCCATTACACAACTGCTGAAGGTCTTGACACCAATGTGTTTGCTGCATGGGGAACATTTTCTCTTCTAGATATCCTGGGTTTTTTCCTGCATTCCCTTCGCCATTGTAATAATTTATATCAGCTTCCCCATTAGCCTAGTTACTGATTTGGTTTATGTTCTGTCGCCTGTGCTGTAATGGTCACTGAAGTGTCTTGATCCACCTCCAGTGCTACGGTGTCAGGTAAAATTGGAGGGGAACCTCTTTTGGGGGCTTTTGTGTTTATTGGAAGCATTCTCCATCTCTCCCTTCTCCAAGGTCATAGCGCCCTCCTTTTAATCTTTCTAACCAGCTTCTCAAACCTGGCCCCACCTTCGTTCCTCTCCTCGATGGGATTTGCCAGCCAGGCACCATCAAAACCCCAGTCGTACCTTCAGTCCTGCTTCATAACTCTGTGAGGCATTTTCCAATTTTCTGGCAGAGTGCCGCAGCAGGCAGGAAAAAGATAGCTTCCTCCACCATATCATTCAGCTGATACGTGTAATAATTTGAAGGGGCAAGTCCCACAATGTAACGCTGCTGGTGTGTGCTCTGATTGAGCCCAGCCCACCAACAGCTTAATTTTTAAAACCTTGGGGTGTTCTTTGCAAAAAAAGTTACAAAATAGAACCCCACCCACTGGGGCAGTGCCAGGGGGCAGAACCAGGTTACTTCCCAGGTGCAGAGGCCTGATGAAAATAGTACATTTATTTTAATGGGGATCCTGACATTGAATTTTGGGTTTCCGATTATGTCACTGGCAAAGGGGTAGGGAAAATTGTCTCACTTATTTACGCCCATTTTCTGCTCCCTTTGCCAATCCTGCCCGAAGAAAACAGGACGGGAAAATTCCCCACCTTTTCTTCTTCAGGTTCTAGCTGTGGTCCCAATGGTGACCACCGTTTATACCTGGTTTTGCTAGGACTACAGAGCTGCCAGCCACTCAGATTGGCTGGTAGCTCTCTGAGGCAGGACCTCCTCCCCACATGGAGTAGCAAGTTTCACTCTGAGCTAATTAATTCTGCTCCCAGCATAAAATGGTTTCAGACTCCTGGCTGATATTTTAGTCAGGGTGTGGGGGAGCTACAGTGCTCCCTTAAATCTAGGCCAAACAATTTTGAAGAATTTAAGAAATAGCCATTCAACTGCTCCTTAAAAAGCCTAATTACATATAAGTGGATGTTAACGCAGGATATGCCTAAAGATATGACACTTTTATATAAATTTTGCACTGACACTCTCACACATACAGGGAGTTCATTATGTATAAATTTTACTGTCAGCCTCATTTCAAATATCCTTTTAAAGCCCTGCAGCATTGGGCAGCTTCTCAATCTCCTTCTCCGTGCCCATGTTTTGAGGTGTAAAATAACACTGACAATCTAATATAGCATGCATACTCATCCAATATCAGAAGTATGCTACACTGCATAATATTTAGTGCACCCTGCAGTGATCCAGAAACTTGGATTCAGCCCATTATTATTGTAAATCAGGCCCAAACAGTTGCTGTAGACCTCTAGAGAAGGCTGGAGGCTGTCATCAAATTGGTTGGTAAAAAAAGCCGACACCTGTGAACCACGGCTGAACACATAATCATGCACCCACCACCCCTGCATTGAGACCATAAGACATAGGAGCAGAATTAGGTCACTCAGCCCATCGAGTCTGCTCCGCTTTTCAATCATGGTTGATATTTTTCTCATCCCCATTCTCCTGCCTTCTCCCCATAACCCCTGATCCCCTTGTTAATTAAGAATCTATCTGTCTCTGTCTTAAAGATATTCAGTAATTTGGCCTCCACAGCTTTCTGCAGTAAAATGTTCCACCGATTCACCACCCTCTGGCTGAATAAACTTTTCTTCATCTCTGTTGTACAGGATTGTCCCTTTAGTCTGATGTTGTGCCCTTTGGTTCTAGTTTTTCCCACTAGCGGAAACATCCTCACCACATCCACTCTATCCAGGCCTCTCAGTATCCTGTAAGTTTCAATAAGATCCTCCCTCATGCTTCAAAACTCCAATGTGCACAAGCCCACAGTCCTCAACTGTTCCTCATACGACAAGCCTTTCATTCCAGGGATCATTCTTGTGAACCTCCTCTGGACCGTTTCCAAGGTCAGCACATCCTTCCTTAGATACGGGGCCCAAAACTGCTTATAATACTCTAAATGGGGCCTGACCAGAGCCTTATAAATCCTCAGAATTACATCCCTGCTCTTGTATTCTGGCCTTCTCGATATGAATGCTAACATTGCATTTGCCTTCCGAACTGCTGACTGAACCTGCACGTTAACCTTAAAAGAATCTTGAACAAGGACTCCGAACTCCCTTTGTGCTTCTGAATTCATGCTGACTCAGTCCTATTTTATCATGCACAATCTCACCTTTAATAATGGACTCTAAAATCTTATCAATGACCAAAGTCAGACTAACCAGCCTATAATTTCCCGTCTTCTGCCTCCCTCCCTTCTTAAACAGCGGTGTTACATTATTAAGTCGCCTCCTCCCACCAACCCTCTAACTTGCTGCTGTCCTCAGTCGATGTCACAGCTGGTTGATCTTGCTCCAATCCTCAATTAGCAAACTGCCTCTGCTGTTTAATTATTCATCTAATCACAAATCACAAATGAATTTCCAGCATACGACATAGCTATTCTAAATGGACTTGCACTATGAGCTAATCTTCAACATTTCACTGAATAGTCAAGGCACGTAAATGAATAGATAATCATGTATTATTTAGTATAATATTGGCCTGAATCAATATATAAAATATTAACTATTCACATTTGTCGGCTTGCACCAAATAGATGAAATGCTGCAATCAATATCCATTGGTGCGCCCTCTTAAAATTATAAGTATTCAAAATTCTTTGGCATGTTATTGCTTAAAAAAAGGGCATAATTGCAAATTGACTGTTACAAACATCTGATGACAGATATGACTATCCAATAATTTGTCTGTTGTTCCTTTCTCATCAACCAAGAGTTCACCCGAGAGTTAATGTAGCTCAACAAGCATAGTGATGTTGGGTGAAAAGGACTCGGTGCAAGTTCGGGTATGAACAGTCGAAATTTCAATGGGATCAAGTTGGTAGAGGGTGCAAGATGGGAAGTCAGCCAGGAATAGTTACGTCTGGAGGAAACAACGGTGTGGTTGGGCGTTTCAGCAGCAAATAAGGTAAAACATGGGCAGAATCGGCAATGTTATGCAGAAGGAAGTTGGTGACTTTATTGATGGCGCTGGTATATAGATTGAAGCATTGGGTTTTCAGCCACCTTGCAGTAGCAGAATGGAAGAAGCACTGAGGAAATTCCTCAGGTAAGCGAGTGTTATTATGCTTTATGCAATGTTTTTAAACACAGTGCATATCTAAATGCTGTACATTTTACAAATAATTCAGTTAAACGGAATATATTCTTCATCCAACAATTAAATAATCTTTAAGTAGCATCATACCTAATGCAAATAAATTGATTTTCACCTGATATACTGAACCAAAATTTAGCTCCAGTTGTGGAATAGGTTCAATCAGGTTAGTTATGGCCAAAGTGATAAAGACATGTAGGAAAGTTTAAAAGGCAATGAGATGAGGCGGGACACAGATAGGCATGTTTCAGAGATGAAAGTAGGAAATCATGCTGAAGAATTGGGTATAATATTTGCAACTCAGCACAGGAGTGAGCAGGACGCTGAGGTTCCATGTGGTCAAGCTGAGTTTGAATGTGCATTTGTGGAGTTAGATGGAACCAGGATTTGTTTTAGTCATTCAAAGGATGTGGGCTTTGCAGGTTAGGCCAACGTTTACTGCCCATCCCCAATTGCCTTTGAGAAGATAGTGGTGAGCTAAAGTAGGAGCTAAGATTTCTAGCGGGACCCAAACAGGATGACAACCTGTAACTTGCTGTTGGGTAGGCAGTCTGACAACATAGTGACAGTGAGGATCAAAAGAAGGAGGTGGAGAAGCACAGCTGGATATTGTTGACATGTATTGTAAAGCTATCTTCAAGTTCATGCATGAAATTCTAGAGTGGCAAAAGAGAGTCCGTGGATGGATGTGGTAACACACCAGGAATGGTCATGCAGGTTGAGTGGAAGGTGAGATGGCAACAGTAGGGATGGAACCATGAGAGTTCAGTTTTAGGGAGATGGATCATGATGGTAGAGATAGTAAGTTAAAGTTCCAGGTGAACTCAATTAGCTTGTATCTATTAAATATTCCGACATTGGGACTTAAAATAAAAGCTATCTCAGCATCTAAAAAATTAATTTGATTGGTAATGTTGAACCTAAAACAGCCCACTATATGGTGTACTTACAGAATCTTGAAGTAAGCTTGAACTATTTTAATGCAATCAAAATGAAATTATTCAAATGCTTTTTAAACACTTTTTAAACTAAAACACACTGGTGAATAGAAACGGTGCGACAGGTTTCACGTTTGAAACTTGCTAGCTTTGTTCTTGCTCAAGCAAGTTATCTATCATTTGTCCAAAAATGTCACACTGAGGCTCTTAATGCTGTAATGAAGTGCTCATATTACATGAGCAGCAGCAGCAACACCTAGGTCAAAGTTATTATTTCATATCACCTCTATTCATCAGAGGAAGCACAAGGCAACTTACTCTGACAATTGAAAGTATCCAGGAAACCATCACATTGACTGCTCGGGACTGTTACTATCTTATACACTGATGAACAGCCAGATGTCAAATTTGAAATTCTTCAGTCAGTTGGCAGCCTCCTCATCAACCTCATAAGGCAGTGAAACTGCCATTGCAGCACATATCGGGACACTTTTCCATTATATGCACCATGTTCTGAACTTCTCACAGTTGCAAAGACGTGAGCCACAGTGTCCCCAACTGAAGAGATTGTTGCAGCAGAGTCCGAATCCAGTCTGAAACCTATTCAGTTTGACCCATTCGCCGCGTGGGAGATCGAAGCCTGGGATTTCAACCAAGAGCTGATTTTGGGCTGTCTAGTTGGTGTTGTGCCACAGGTCTTCCACAGGTCAGTAGCAGAACTGCCTAGCTTAGGCAGGTTGATCCAGATGTGCCGTCTTGAGATGAGGTATTTGCTGGGTGGGCGGGTGATGTCCTCTACTGGTGGCAGATCTGGATTTTTGAGCAATCTTTCACGCAATGATGCTGTGTTAGCTAAACGATGGTTTGTAATGATGCAATGTTGCAGAGCACAGGTAGCAAATTTGAAACAGGTAGCACTCCTGAAATGTTCCTCATGGTCTCACTCAGCTGGACATCTACCAGTTTGTAATGCAGAGAGTTCATTCAGACAGAAGCGCAGTACTCAGTTGCTGAGTAGCAGAGAGCCAAAGAGGAGGTTCTTAAAGTTCTGGGGCTGGATTCTCCAGTGCCCCAGCCGCGTGTTTCTCGGTGACATGTTGTTCGCTGGCAGCATGATTCTCCACTTCCACTGCTTATCAGTGGGGTTTCCCATTGAAGCCACCCATGTGGGGGTGCACTGCCTGCAAGAAAAGAGGGTGGGATTCTTCAGCCACGCCCATCCACTGACAATAAATTCCCGCCTTAGGTCAACTGACTTTATATGGTCCCGTCCGTGGCAATCTTGCGGTGGGCGGGGCTGAAGAATCCAGCCCAGAGAAACCCAATGGCCAGAGAGTTTTGGCCCTAGTGTTGGCTCCCCAAGAGTTTCCTGCTAGTTTGCTGATGAGATTGTTGTGTGTCTTCAGTTTAACTGAGACTCGCTGGAGGAGTGGCTTGAATGTCAATGTGTAGTCCAAAATGACACCAAGACAGGTAGGTGTAGTGTGGTGTTTGATGTGGCTGCTAGGGACAGAAAATGAAAGAATGACTTTTCACTCTTGTTGTGGAAAGCTTGCTTCTTCCCAGTGTGCATATTTTACAAGCGTACAATTTAGCAAAGATGGTAAGGCCTTGGAGAGGGTGCAGAGGAGATTTACCAGAATAGTACCAGTGACAGGGTTGACTATGATCTGGAATATGATATGAAGCAGATCCAATCATAACTTTCAAAGGGAACTAGATGGACACAAGAAAAGGAAACATTTGCAATATAGTCAGAAAAGGAAATTGGAGAGATCTATCAAAGAGTTGGCGCAGTCAAAAGTGTTGAGTGGTCTCCTTATTTGCTTATTGAATCTAAGATTCGAAAATTAATAAATATCATTAAAGGTATCAGTGTAACCATGAGGACAGTTATTTTGTGCAGAAGGTTGTCCTGCCATGACCTTGTGAAGCCTGCTCCAGTAATACCATAAACAGAACTAAACTTCATCACGTAAGCTGGCCATGGTTTAGGGGCTGCGTTCGCCGCAGGAGCAATTCCCATAATTGCCGCTCAATCGCATGAAAAATCAAAAAGGGAATCCTGATGGTAAGATTACAATTTGTGATCTTCCCAGCCCCTCTTTGATGACGTGATCAGGTTCACACCCAGGAAGGGTGCAAGCCTGATATGTATGATCTCATTAATGGGCGTTTGAAGTAATGGCCGGCCTCGTTGTATTTTCCCACCCAATCGTTATGACGTCACACCAGGGCAAATCACCACTGGTTTTCAAAAATGAAAATGTATAGTGCCCAGGGACATGCCTGGGCATTGCCCCCTTGCACTCTAGCACTGTTCCTTGACAATATCCCCAGGTAGCACCGCCAGAGAGCCCTCTGAGGAGCTCCCTCGTGAGGATTCCCCTTATCCATGGGAGGGGTGGGAGGAGTTGTCCTTCTCCATGTGGGAGGGGGTTCCCTGTTTTTGTGGAGTGTCTCATTGTCCATGGAGGGTGGTGGGTTCCCCATGTTCATGTGGGCTTTCAGCATCCGTAGTGCAGAGCGGGGGGGGGGTGGGAGCAGGATGGAGCAATGTGTTTTGTATTTAAATTGGAGATCAGGGCACCCTTTAAAAAAGATGCCCCATCTCGGGATTCCCAGCAGTGCTGACTTTCTTAGGCCCTGCTCTTCCAGCTGAATGTATGAATTTTGATTTCCCTTCGAAATTGCAGAGTGCTGTTCAATACCACGAGAAAAGTTCGCAATGCAGCCTGTAAACTTCAACTGATTTTTGTGCCTGAGCAAACACTTTGGGGAAATTTCCAGCCTCATTTCATCACATGGACAAATGTGGTGCAATCAAGAAAAGCCAGCATGAATTTCTTAAGGAAAAATCATGTTTAACTAACTTACTGGAGTTTTGTGAAGAGATAACAGAGAGAGTTGATAAGGGCATTATTGTTGATGTGATGTACATACACTTCCAAAAGGCATTTGTTATAATGAGACACAACAGTCATGTCAGCAAAGTTACAGGTCTTGGAATAAAGGCAAGTAGGGTTAGCCTAGATGGGCTTTTTGGTTGTCAGGTACCAGTTTGGGGCGACGGGCCTGTTTCCTTGCCGTAGATTCTATGATCTTATGCTTTCCTCATTCATTGGGCAAAGCCTCACCATAAGGAAACATGTTATGAGAAATGTGCATTCACAAACTGCTTCTCAAGAGTAGTTTGAAAGAAAAACTCAAAACAAGGAACAAGCTTGTGGTTCTTGTAAAGATTCGGGGTTGGATTTCTGTGGAGGTTCACCCCATTATCTATCATAACGCTCCACAAACCTTTTTGGCATGAACCCCCTTGACCTCCCAGAAGTACTGTCGTAAACCCTGGAAACATTCCTAATATGCTGAAGAGCTAAACCATAAAAATATTGATTGTGTTTGGGCAATAAATAAAAACATACAAAAACACAGTTAGAAATATTTTCTATTTTGTGTAAGTATACATTTAAAATTAAAAAGTTCTCTTATTCAACTAGGTACTTAAGTCTTACCTTCCTTTTGTTATTTTTAATTGGAGAAGTGACGCTGTTTCTTATGCTCTCAAATGTGTTAATTTGTTTACTATTAGGGCTGCTGCTGGAAAGCTAGATCCTCATATCAGACACTCTCACCAACTCTCTCACGCACACAGGACGCGATCCTCCGGCCATGCAGCACCTGGAGACCCTGCCCCCGGGATCTACTCGGTTCGCAACACCTTGTGAGATGTTGCAAGGTGAATCCCACCCACAATGGGCCAGATCACTTTTTAACACGTCTGCATATTAGAGCGAGGCAGTAAGCCTCACTCTGATGTACAGATTCCCGATGCACCTGAGGCTTTGGGATTCAATCCCTTCATCTCGCGGACCTTGGGGGAGTGCCATTTGGTATTTGTAGTGATCCACGGGAGGCAGGAGTTCCGTCACCACACCAATATTTATTTACAATAACGATATTACAGGAGCAGCTACAAACAGTGCTGCTAGCAGTCCAGTCAACTTAAGACTGGCTCACAAAGCCTACACAGGTGCTTATATGGGCCCCCTCAATGAGCTATCATTGAGGGAGCTCATACTCCAATTGGCCAACCAATAAAGCCAATTGGAGTTCATTACAGTATTGGTCCCCACAAACGGGGACCAGATGGAATGGCATTCATGGGGATCTCCAAGGGAATTGGAGGCCCCCAGCTGCATGCCCTTTGATTCGACAAAGAGTCATCAGACTCGAAACGTTAGCTCTTTTCTCTCCCTACAGATGCTGCCAGACCTGCTGGGATTTTCCAGCTTTTTCTCTTTTGTTGCATGCCCTTTGGGCAGGGTGGTGCCCTGGCACTGCTCGTGCCATCTAGGTACTCTAGCAGTGCCACCTGGGTCCAATTCTGGCACTGCCAAGGTGTCCAAGTGGCACTGGCAAGGGCACTGCCAAGGTGCCAGGTTGGCACTGCCAAGGTGCTCAGCTGGCATTTTCTACACGCACGCGATCAGGCCAGGGTTTCCCAGCATGGGTGTTTAGGGGTGGGGTGCCGGAGTGGGGGTTGTGCGGTTGGGGAGCTTCACATATTCATTCGGGCTGGAGCGGGAGATTGTGGATTCTTTTGGGGGCCTCGGAGATGGGGTGCCATTTAAAAATAGTGTCTGGACTCTTGCTATAACGGGGAGTTGTGACGAGCGGAGTTCCCCATTGTTAAATGCAGGGCTATGTGCGTCCTTGGCTGAGCGTTCCCCATTCAGGCCCCTTATTCAAAGTAAGTCGCGTTGAATAGCCATGTGTGTCTCAGCATTGCGAGTGCCCGGAAACTCACAGCTAAACGCGCTCACTCAGGGACTTTCTTCCCTTTTGGGAAGATCACGCTCACACTCTCGCTCTCACACACTGTCATACACCCGCAAACTCAACTCCTCTCTTTTTAACACACACACACACACACACACAGACACACACTTACCTCACTCAACTCTCTGTCCCTTGCTCCAAGGCCACCACCTCTCTCACGCCATGGCCACTTCTTCTCTCACCCTCTGGTTCTCTGTGCAATTTCAAAGTGCTGCCGAAGATTGCACAGCTAGCAGGGTGGGGTGTAGCCTAAGATCACCAGCAAAGTTGGGATTCAGAGATTGGGGCGCCTTTTATCTCAAAGTGAAGTTAAAGGCCCCCACCTTCCCCTCGACACTGGGACACCCAGCAAACAAGGGGAACACCCTTAAACCTTCAACACAAAGAGCCAAACTCCACCTACCACTCAATGGTCAAGTCACTCACCTACGCTCCACGCAAGCACCAGAGTAACCCAACCACCCCCATTCTCACTGGCATTGTGAGGACCCCATCCAAAGTCTCTGACACAGACCACAATCAGTAAGAACCTAACCCTAACCCTAACCTCCGCCACAATAGTCCTCAATACCGGAGCCCTGCAAGGCTGCGTACTAAGCCCCCTACTATACGCCCTGTGCACACACGACTGCGTGGCAAAATTTGGTTCCAACTCCATCTACAAGTTTGCTGACGATATGACCATAGTGGGCCGGATCTCGAATACCGACAAGTCAGAATACAGGAGGGAGATTGAGAACGTAGTGTAATGGTGCAATGACAACAATCTCTCCCTCAATGCCAACACAACTAAAGAGCTGGTCATTGACTTCAGGAAGCAAAGTACTGTACACACCCCTGTCAGCATCAACGAGGCCGAGGTGGAGATGGTTAGCAGTTTCAAATTCCTAGGGGTGCACATCTCCAAAAATCTGTCCTGGTTCACCAACATCGATGCTACCACCAAGAAAGCACAACAGCGCCTATCCCTCCTCAGGAAACTAAGGAAATTTGGAATGTCCACATTAACTCTTACCAACTTTTACAGATGCACCACAGAAAGGATCCTCTCTGGCTGCATCACAGACTGTTATGGCAACTGCTCGGCCCAAGACTGCAAGAAACATCAGAGAGCCGTGGACACTGCCCAGTCCATCACACGAACCTGCCTCCCATCCACTGACTCTATCTACATCTCCCGCTGCCTGGAAAAAGCGAGCAGCATAATAAAGGACTCCTCCCACCCGGCTTACTCACTCTTCCAACTTCTTCCATCGGGCAGGAGATACAAAAGTGCGAGAAGACGCACAAACAGACTCAAGAACAGCTTCTTCCCCGCTGTTACCAGACTGCTATACGATCCTCTTATGGACTGACTTCATTAACACAAATGAATGCTTCCCTGTATGCTTCATCCGATGCCGGTGCTTATGTAGTTACATTGTGTACCTTGTGTTGCCCTATTATGTATTTTCTTTCATTTCCTTTTCTTTTCATGTACTTAATTATCTGTTGAGCTGCTCGCAGAAAAATACTTTTCACTGTACCTGGGTACACGTGACAATAAACAAAATCCAATCCAATCCAACCCCCCATTCCCCCCCCCCCCCTCCCCCGGCCAACCACCCACACACTCCGGGTCATGTTTCATCCATGTTGAGCGGTTAGAGCTCCAGCCCTAAAAGACCAACTTTAAAAGCAGATTTAGTTCAAAGTTCCAATATTTTCAAAGCCAGCCTGTCAGATCAATTTCATTTGTTGCTGCTGCTGCTTCTGAACTTTGAGCAGCTTCGCAATTGCAATTTTTTATTTAAAACCCCGCGAGCGATTCCTCAGGTGAGAAGCAACGGCAGCAACTGAGAAAAATGATGAGGCAAAGTCCCTGTAATTTCACAGTCAATTGGATGCTGGGTAATGGCATTGGAGGAGGGGTTTGGGGAAGGTTTGAGTGGGTGTTGGGGGGGGGGGGGGGGGGCGGTAGGGGGAGGTTATAGGGGGAGATTAGCAACAGATTTGAATTGTTTTTAAATACAGTGGTTTATTTGTAGCCACTTTCCTAACATCATTTGATTGTTCTGTGATTAATTATCCTGAGAGAATGAACATTGGGACTTCAATTTCACCATTGTCATAGTCACTCTGCCCAGACCATGCAGGTAAAATGGAAGAAACACAAAACCTACATTTCTGCCTCCTTTCGCCATTTCCTAAATTGCTTTCCGGCCAATTGAATACTACTGAATTGTAGTCACTGGTATAATATAGGCAATGTTATCAAATAGCAGGTATGAGGGACAAAAGGCTTACCCTTGTTCCTAATACATATGCTTAGATGTCATTCTGTGATCGATGAGATGATCTAGGCTAGATAGCCTTTTTCATCCATAATTATCTTGCAGAGGGTGGAATTATGGCTGATGCTCTGTCTTATTTTGTTGCTGTTGTAAGTTTACTGTGAGTGGGCTTTGTGGGATGGTATTGCCAGGACAGGAGTGTACAATGTCCTCAGAGCGAATCAGTATTTACACTGTGCACAATCTCAACAGTCTTTTCCATTGACTTCAATCTTGTCCTTTTATCTACTTTCCTATTATCCCAATCTAGTTTTACATACTAGATATTGAAAATATATTGTAGCGAGAAGCAGCAATCAGCAGTCTTCAGACTTGCTGATCACAAAAAAGATACAATTGTGAACCATTCAGTCTTTTTTCTCTGGCGTCTTAAACATTCTGTTGCAAAGACACACCCAAGGGTTCAAAAACAGGTGAAGCACGAGTACTCCTGATTTCTCTCCCTGGCCTTGCACAAGTAGCAGGACATATGGGAGTCAGGACATAGGCAGCTGAATTCTGGATAAGATGATGTTCGCATAGGAAATAAGTCAGGACATCAATGAGCTGAGTGCTTAAGTAATCAAAGCTGCTGGTGCTAAAGGCATTGAAAGGATGGACAGGTGTGAAATAGAGGTGAAAGTAAGTCATCTTTGTGATCCATATAAAATGGAGTTTGTAATGACCTCCAATTAGCATTATTGGTTGGCCAATTGGAGTATGAGCTCCCTCAATGATAGCTCATTGAGGGGGCCCTTATAAGCACCTGTGTAGGCTTTGTGAGCAGTCTTAAGTTGACTGGAATGCTAGCAGCACTGTTTGGAGCTGCTCTTGTATCTAGTTATTGGAAATAAATATTGGTGTGGTGACGGGACTCCTGCCTCCTGTGGATTATTACAGAGTTTGAAATCCAGCTTTCAGCAACATGTTTTTGAATTACCAAGAAGTCTGATTCAAGCTGAGCAAAGACAGAGAGAGGGGTGTTTTTTACGCTAAAGGGCAGTTTATGGTCGAGCCCAGTACTTTCCAGACGCACTATTGGAGGAAATTCTGGTTGATTGACAAGGGAAGCACGGTAGCACAGTGGGTAGCACTGTTGCTTCACAGTTCCAGGGTACCAGGTTTGATTCCCAGCTTGAGTCTGTGCAGAGTCTACACGTTCTCCCCGTGTCTGTGTGGGTTTCCTCCGGGTGCTCCGGTTTCCTCCCTTTTGCTGTTAGATAATTTGGACATTCTCAATTTTCCCTCTGTGTATCCGAACAGGTGCCGGAATGTGGCAACTTGGGGATTTTTACAGTAACTTCATTGCAGTGTAAGTACGCCTACTTGTAACAATAAAGATTATTATTATTATTATTATTAAACTGTTTGAGATAGTACCATTGGAGATGTAGAGCCAAAGGCAGGGTTAGGAATGTAAAGCTGAGAGGAAGTTTACATAAGGACATTGACTCCTTGCAACAGAGGTAATCTTATATGGGGTAGTAGATAAATAAAGAAAGGAATCCAGCAAAGGATTGGGAAATCTGGGCAGAGCCATTGAACAAAGTGGTCCTCCTCATGCTGCCTATGCTAGCTCTTTGAATTCAAAACTAATTTAACTTCTCCGAGCCCTTCCCAAAGCCTTGCATCTTCTTCTTTTAAAATATTTAACCGCTTGCTTGGCAAAAGGTACAATGGTCTCTATCTATTCCCTGTGGGGAACCTCCAGCAACTCATTGTGTAAACAAATCTCTCCCCACTCTCAGTGACAATTTTAAACATAATTTGTACACGACCTTGAAACTTTAGGCAGAGCCTATGTGACACAAGCTCCAAATATTGGAAACAAATTTAACGATCCAGGTCATAATGAACACAGGAAATCATTTTTATACTGGAATGAGGCTTGCATGTAGGTATCTCAAGTAGCTGGTAGAGACCCATAAAAGATTTCAATCAAATTAGCAGGGGCCAGAATGCTCATTAGTCTAAAATCACAATTTTGCTCTCCACTTTTGATTGCAAATGATTCAATGACATGCCACACACCGACAATGCAAGGCACATGTGTGAGATTGAGTTAATATCCTTTTCAATTGCAATTTCAGCTCAGAAGCAGCATGAATTTCACAGTAAGATTGGTGGCACACAATCAAAATGTAAAAAATTTAAGTTAATAAGGATTCAATTACTTGCACATTCATGCTACTGTGATGTGATCTTTTCCAGCTCATCTAACAGTGCTGTAGCTTCCATAACAAAAACAAAACAAGCTTTTCTAATTCCAAAACCATCTTGGGACAGATTCTCTATTGCCCGACACCGCGATTGGGATTCCTGATCAGGCATCCCCTGAAAAATGGGTTTGGTGCCCATTGCGATGCTCTGATCCCCTGCCAACGGTCTCAGCGTGCTACCTGCCCCATGCTGGTGGGAGGATGAAAATCGGCAGTTTCACTTCCTCTTATTCACAACAGAAAGCACTTAGCTCCTTTTGGTATGGTGAGGAGCCATCAATTATAGCAAGAGTGTTAATAAACATTGTGGTTAGCATCACAGTATGGCACTTGAGATGCATTCAGTCTGAAGGGAATGATAGATAAACATTCCATCAAGTATCTGTCTCTGGAGTAATAAAACTTCCAATCACTGTCCAGTACAATGTATTTCTCTGTGCAACTGAATGGGAGTTTTGCATTGCAAAGGCTGTCAAGGGATTTGAAGCCTTTCAAGTGCACTTGGTTTTCAGGGAAGCCTCTGGCACTTGTAACAGCTTCTGCTTTAAACACTTTTGTCTGAGGCAGTAGATATTCAGGAAGGGTAAATGAAAATGCAGTGAGTTTTCATTGTGCTGCCTGGACTGCTCTTCAGCTTTCAGGGGTGACTGATGTGGGCCCCTGATGGGGGTCTCTGATGGGGGTTTCTGATGGAGGTCTTTGATGGAGGTCTCTGATGGGGGCGGGGGGGAGCTCTGATGAAGGTTTCTAATGGG
The DNA here is from genome assembly GCF_902713615.1 of Scyliorhinus canicula. Taxonomy (NCBI): domain Eukaryota; kingdom Metazoa; phylum Chordata; class Chondrichthyes; order Carcharhiniformes; family Scyliorhinidae; genus Scyliorhinus; species Scyliorhinus canicula. Next base: position 114,441,138 of record NC_052148.1, on the reverse strand, counting down.
GGTGACTAATAGAGGTGATTGATGGGGGTGACTGATGGGGCGGTCGATGGGGAAGGGTTGGGTCACCATCATGCATGCGTGCTGTGGAGGGGTGACCCGTTATTCCTGTAGTGGGCGGGGAGGAGGGCAGGATTTGCATTGTAGGGGGGAGGGGGCCCACTGCCAGACCTTGCGATTTTTCCACCCACTCAAAAAAACGGCCTAATATTGAGATTCCAATGGAATCCGCCGACTGTCCCCCATGCATCAATCTGTATGGTGACGGGGAGAGGCTCACATCCTGAGCCTTGTTTCGAGCGCCAGCGGAGACCAGTCTCGACTCTCACCTGGCAAGAGCACTTAGGCTCCGGAACAGATAATCCTGGCCCTTTCGTTGTTTGATCACAAAGTAATCTTGAAGTTGAGGACTGTCAGGTTACACCAACTATCTGAAGGAAAAGGGTTTGGATTCTCCGCAGCCCCGCAGCGAAATCGCGTTTGGCGCGGGGGCGGTCAATCGCCTTTTACGGGCCTGGCACCGCTCCCGCAATTTTCCAGTCCCTGGAGAATCGCTCGCTCACAAATCACGCCACACAGCTGGGGGGCCATTGCCAGAGGCCCTCCCAGCGATAATCCAATCCCGGCCGGCCGATTTCCCGACATCGTGATTCTAACCACATCTAACCAGTCGGGACTCTCGCGCGGCGGCATCTGGGATTCAGTCCACGGCAGCCCTGGTGGGGGGGTGGGTGGATCCATCACCCGGGGTGGGGGGCTTATGGGCGGCCGGGGCAGCGATCGGACAGGTCAGATGAAGCGGCGCGGAGCTGACCGGGGGGACGTTCTTTCTTGCTGTTGGTCCGCGATCTGAGTTCGCCATGGCGCTTGGCGCAGCCGCTGGAGACCGCCACCGTGCGCATGCGCAGACTCGGAACCGGACGTGCGGGGGCCCATATTCACAGCCAAAGCTGTGTGAAGCTCCCCAAGTCCCTGCTAGCCCCCTGCAGGTAAGTGAATTGTTCTCTATTTTTTTCAGGAAAGTCTGGAGTAAAACGCCAGCGTTTGTACGATGGTGTGGGGACCTAGCCCCATTTTTGGAGAATCTAGCCAAGATGTCCCTGAACAGACCAAAATCTGAAAATGAAGCCAATTCAATTATGCTGAACCTGATGAACACTTTAATCATGGAAAATGGTTTATCTTTAAGGACTAAGAACATTCTGGAAGAATGTGTGGTTTTTTTTAGATACACTGTCCTTAAGGAGTTATAAGAGGCTGGTTTAGCACAGGGTTAAATCGCTGGCTTTGAAAGCAGACTAAGGCAGGCCAGCAGCATGGTTCAATTCCCGTAACAGCCTCCCCGAACAGGCGCTGGAATGTGGCGACTAGGGGCTTTTCACAATAACTTCATTTGAAGCCTACTTGTGACAATAAGCGATTTTCATTTCATTTCATTTCATAAATCAAGGATTGCTGCTGTTCTTGGAAAAGACAGCATTTTGCAAGAAAAGCAGTTTTAAGGAAACTGGAAACATGTTGACCCTAGTGGACTGTTGACAACGGGTCACTGGGTGGTTTGTAGCTTTGAAAAATAATGCCTGGAAAACTGTATTTCAAAAGCGAATAGGCTGGTTTTCTCCGGCCCGCGAAGTCCTGCCGCTGACAGGCCAATCCCACCGGCGGGAATCAAAACACCTCTGGTGCTGGCAGGATTGGCGGCGCGGGCAGGCTCCAGGGTCCTGGGAGCAATCTGACCCTGGGAGCTGCCCCCACGGTGGCCTGGCCCGCGATCGAGGCCCACCGATCGGTGGGCAGGCCTGTGCTGTGGGGCACTCTTTTTCTTACGCCCTGCCATGGCCTTCACCATGGCAGGGGCGGAGGAGACCACCTCACCGGCGCATGCGCGGACTTCCAAAGGCCGTTCGCGCCAGTCGGCGGAGCGGCAACCACTCCGGCGCGGGCCTAGCCTCTCAATGGGAGGGCTTGGCCCCTAAAGTTGCGGAGAATTCCGCACCTTTGGGGAGGCCCGACGCCGGAGTGGTTGACTGAACTCCAATATGCCGGGACCCCCCGCCCCACCGGGTAGGGGAGAATCCCGGCCAAGGATCAATTATTTAGGTAAAGAAGAAAACAGCTCTTGAAGCTCCTGACTCAGTCCAAAGCAAAAAATGAATGTAAGTTGCTTCTAAGCTATTCTACATGTTGAAATTGTGTGTCTGCAAGTTTTCCTTGTGTCCGCCTGAATAGTAGTACGAATCATTGACTGTTTCTCAGAACAGTGCAGAGAGACCAACCATGTAACCCGGGCACCATCTCAAGGATTCAAGCATTCATCCTATTTTCTGGATTTCAACCTTTCGGCAGAATTCTTCTTTTCTTTTTGGTGTGTATGTAAGTGCGATAGAGAGAGATTTAGGATTTATAGAAAGCATAATTATTATACTTGCATATTTCATATTGTATGTTAATATGCTTTATCTTTTTACTTTACAAGACTGGCCTTACAATAAACTAATAGTTTTGTTGTTTATGGAAGAAACCTGGACACTGAGATGCAAAGGTAAATCACATATTTGTCCATATAGTTGGCTGGAAAAATCATTTACAGATATGTTGTGACCCATAGAATAATGGACAGACCTTGCACTCCTCCCATGTAACTAAAGACAGATTGTACACATCCTCCCATCTTGGGTGTAATTATGAGGCTGGGGTGTCGTTGCCATTTGGTGGCTGGGATTTCCATTTCCATTGTACACGAATAATTTTCTTCCGAATCATTAATTTTTAATGGAAATAATGCATCATCAGACACAGTAGGATTTTGAGTTATTTGCTATTAATTTACTTCATTATTAAACCTTGGGTAATATTCATTGTCTCAAAATCCATCGATTGATGGATTTGGGGCTTTAGGCAATTTTCATTTTTAATTATGGATTTGTGTATTTTATTTCTAATTGGAGAACTGTCCAGTAAATCAAGTTACATAAGAGCAGAAAATTAGATGCATGATGCTAAAGCATTGAGTGATAGAGTGGTGTGCCAAATGTGCCCCAAAGTTAGAGCAAAAAACAAATACTACAGCTGCTGGAATCTGAATTTAAAACAGAAAAGGCTGGAAATACTCAAGTCTGGCAGCATCTGTGACGAGAGAAACAATATTAACGTTTCAGGTCAATGGTCTTTCATCAGGACAGTTCATTGAAAGGTCATCAACCTACTTGTTAACTCTGTTTTCGCTTCACAGATGCTGTCAGATCTTCTGAGTATTTGTAGCATTTTCTGTTTCTTTCTTGTCTCAAATTTACATCCTCTTTAGTTCTCTCCAGAAAGCCATAACTCCCAATTCTCTTTCCTATTTAACAAACATCCACAAAGGACCATAGGCAACTCTGTCTATTAGTGAGAAACAATTGGTTATGTATAGCCTGAGGGGCACCGCTCCACAATCATGGGGCAAGAAAAAGCGACAGGAATGAATGAACTGTTGCAACCTGTACGGGGATTGAACCCATTCCATCATTCTGCATCACATTTTAGTCATCCAGTCAATTCAGCTAACTGACCCCCCCAACTGTTCACTCATGCAAATTCTGTGTATCATAGCCCAAACTTCAAATTCAACTTCCAGTTCATCATCGTACTTTACTGTACAGAAGTGAGTTTAGAGTCACAAAACTGAAAGTAAGATTTTTTAACTTTGGGTAGGTCATCGGGATGTTATTCCATTTAAGGAACTATAATGGATAGAATGGGTTTGGGAGCATGTAGTCTTTGGTGATCACTCACTAACGGGTCTGAATGTCCACCTAAGATACTCCGTGTAATTGGTCATGGGTTCAGTGGATCTCTCATGGCAGATGAGCCTGATCCTTGGACTCGAGATTGCGGGTATTCCTTTTCAGGCTCCTTTTCCAGGCCCCCTCTTGCTGTTGGATGTTCTCGAAGAATTGTGTCCCTTCAATCAGGAAGTTCTTTCAAGTAGGTTAATTCAGAGCAAGGTTCTCCCAGGAATTTACATCTATGTTCCATTTCTTGAGGTAAGCCTTGAGGTAAGTGTTTTCTTTGTCCTCCTCTTGTTTGGGATCCTTCCTTGAGCTGGGTGAAGAAGATTTGCTTTGGCAGCCAGGACTCTGACATCTTAAGAATAAGGGCACACAGCAGAGTTGGTTTTGGATGATCATAGCCTCGAGACTTGTGCTATTGACTCCTTCAATAACACATGCCTGTTCGCCCACTTGATTCAGAGCTAAAGTATATTTGGATTTTACAATGTATTTTAAGCTGTATTGTTTGAGAGCTTCCTGATTTAATGTTCATCCTTACAAACCTCAGTGATTATTTCAAATGCTTTAACAACGTTTATTGCCGCAGTTGACGTATGAAAGCCTTCTGTAAGCTAATGTGAACTAACTATCTCTCTGACAGGTATTACAGATTCCAGTGCAGATTCAAAATCTGTCGTCATGCTTCACCTCAGTGGGGACAGATCACTTGTAGCTAGGCTTCTTAAAATCCTTGAACTTAGTTTGAGGCATTGAACTATGCACAGGGATCATGAGCGAAGCATCAGCTCCAGTTGGCGAGGAAACAAATCAGTTACCACTCCGAAGAGTGTACAGGCAAAGGACAGCATATGAAATGATGTCAGAGGAGATGTGTGCCAGGAACCTGTTCTTCAGCAAGGAAGAAATGGGATGCTTTTGTGAAATGTTGAACCAAGTCCTGAACCGAACTCTAATTGCTGCTCTGCCTTAATAGTGGAATTAAAACTCACAACAGCGCTGAATTGTTTTGTGTCTGGGCCCTTTCAACTTGCCATTAGTGACATATGTAATATTTCACAGAATTTTGCCAGGACCTACTTTCAGCAGGTAATGAATGCAATTTATTGTAAGACTTTGGCAATTATTATCGTTATTGTAAGACTTTGGAGATTATTATCTTTGGCACATCCCCTGTGAAGATTAAGGAGAGGCCCTGCACATTCTACAGGATTGCTGGTTTCCCAAAAGTAATCGGGACTGTCGATGGAACAAATATTGCATTGAAGGCACCAAGAAATGACACTGTTTCATCCATTAACAGGAAGGGGTTAATTCTTTAAATGTGATGGTAGTGTGTGGTACACAAATGAGGATTCTCACTGTAAATGCAAACAATCGTAGGAGTGTCCATGACTCATTTGTCTTTGAAACTCCATGCATCACTGGTCCATGGCAACACCACTAGGAATTGAAGAATGGTTATTGGGCAATAAGAGATACCCATTGAGAACATGGCTTAGGACACCATTCCAGAGGACCAACACTGAAACACAGGAACATAGAACATACAGTGTAGAAGGAGGCCATTTGGCCCATCGAGTCTGCACCGACCCACTTAAGCCCTCCCTTCTACCCTATCTCTGTAACCCAATAACCCCTCCTAACCTTTATTTTTTGGCCACTAAGGGAAATTTATCATGCCCAATCCACCTAACCTGCACATTTTTGGACTGTGGGAAGAAACCGGAGCACCCGGAGGAAACCCACGCTGACACGGGAAGAACATGCAGACTCCGCACAGACAGTGACCCAGTGGGGAATCGAACCTGGGACCCTGGCGCTGTTAAGCCACAGTGCTAACCACTTGTGCTAACGTGCTGCCCATCGCATGTGCGCACGTAGCAACGCATCAGGTAGTGGAGAGGGCAATTTGTGTTCTGAAATATGTTTTCGATGTCTTGACAGGTCAGGGGCACATTTCAGTATGCAGCAGTGATAGTCACAAAGATTGTTGTTGTGTTATGCATTGCATAGCTTTGCCTTTCAACATGGGCTGAGAATTCACCTGGATGATTGCCACCAGAAATTGACAAACTGGAGGAAGGTAATCTGGAGCCTGATACAGGCAAACCTCCTGGTGTTAAAACCCAGGCTCCAGGTGATGCAAGGGCCATTCGAGATTGCATGGCAGCTTCTGCTTTCAGATATTGAGCTTGTAAAATTAACAATTAATCAAGAACCTCCCTTCCCCCCTCTTCCCTTCCCTCCCCTCTCTCCCCTTGCCCCCACTTCACTCCGCTCCCGTTTGCAAATAGACAAAACCGTTGTGTTTATGTGGAAAAATACATTTTATTGATCGGTGTATTGAAGTGAGACAATATATTTTATTGCAGGAAATTTGTAAAAATTGAGGTAATTTTATGTAATTGTTCAGCTTATAAAGTTAAACATGAAATGTTAACTGGTTTCAAAGTTCAGTATTCTAAAATATTTTGTGAATCAATATTTTCCCTTAAACTTTACAAGCTTCAACAAATATCTCACTGAAACATCAAAACAAATTTAATTTAATTATGAGATAATTATAAATTAATAAGATAATTGAAGTAAATAAGGCAGAAACATAATAACACGGGTAAGTGTATCAGTCATACACTCCCAGGACAGCAGGCACAGTCTTCCATAATCCACTTGCAATGGTCACAGGCATGTTGAATATTGATCGAATGGAAACCTTTCTTGGTTCACAAATAGCACTGGTCTCAATGGAGCTTTGTGGCCACTTTGTGCAAACGATGACCCTTTGCACTTTGGAGAATCAAACTATAATGGTGAGCATCTGGCTCATTCAGCTTGACTAGGATTATTCATGCTAAATGAAATGAATTCAGTTGTTTCTGCTCAACCATCCATTACCATAGTTGGTTGCCTGCCATTTTGCAGTTTCGTTGACAGCTCCAAGTGGTTGTAGAAGTGGGACTATGAATTCCAAAGCTTGTTGTTCGGAGGGATTTTGCACTTGAATTAAATGTCTGTTTTTCTAAGGCGTTACGTAGCTGAGGAAGTGTAAATGTAGTAAATGGGTTTTTATGAACGAGTGTGGGTTTATTTCAGTACACAAAGTCTGCAATTGACACTGATAACTTTATTTTGTAGAAATTTATCTCATCTCTGCCTGAGGTCTGCCTATGGTGAATACTAGGTGAACTGGCATGGCAGGTTTAAGCGCAAACAGTGGTGCTTGGGGGATTAGGTTGGTATTAGTTGGCACCAAATTGGCTAATGGGGCAAGAAAGGTCATGGTGGTGTGGGCAGGGGCATAGGTTGGCAAGGGTGGCATAAGGCCATGGGGTTGGTAGAGCAGCATAGGCTGTTATAGATGGTATGAGTGCAATAAGGATGAGTACAAGGGTATAGGTTGGCATGGAGGGCATGAAGGACTGTAGCTATCTGGGATGGCCACTTACAACTAGGGACAGAGAAACTCGCAAAGCCTAGTGGGTAAAATGGACAAGGCAAGACTCAGGCAGGCTCAGAGCCTGAAATGTATATTTACAAGCAAGAAGTCCAGACGGTATCGAAACTCCGACCAATTAGCATTTTGATGGGCCGATTAGCATTTGATGGCCCATCTTCGCCAAAACAAAGGACGGTTCTCGAGTGACCAGTACAGTCCCAGACATTTTGGTACTACTCCCTGTTCAGGGGAAGCATAAACAACAGGGTCAGTAACCGCTTGGGACACGACCAGCCATCCAGATATCTGCCCACTTATTTATTAGGAATCAAACAGAGTGATCAGGGATCACCTAATTAGTGGGGCCCAAACTGAGTGCGAAAACCTCCAAGTATAAGAAGAATGGTTCATCATATGTTCGTCTTCTCTTGGACCTGGCGCCCTGGCCATGACCATTTCCAATTGCAGCAACACCAGAAGCAAGTCCAAGTTCCATGCTCGCTACCAGATAGATGAGCCTAGCTGAGCAGCAGTTAATTCTCCAGACTCGATAATTCCAGAATCGGGCAACATCCACTGTTTCTCTGACCTAAGTCGGGTGCCTGAAGTTAAGTACAGATTGTCTTAGTCGATAGGTGTTGTTAATTAGTAGTATTTATGTTGCATGACTAATTGTGTGTAAATAAAGTACCCTTGGCCTTGAATTAACTAACTGGTGTTTGGCTCTTTGATCGATATCCGGTTGAACCTTGTGGTGGTATCATTCGATACCTGTCGACTATTAGCATTGGAACATAGATATCAAAAGAAAGGAGGGTAAACTCACTGATTGCCCTAATTGGAACAGAGCCATAGATAAAGAAAAGAAAAGCACAACAGGGCCATGGAGATAGGTACATGTGGCATAGGTTGGCATGAATAGGGCATGGATTGTGTGTAATGGGGGGATGGAGCGTGAGAACTCAGGGCTGGAGGAATGTTATATGTTTTATTCTTTTTCTCTCTTTCTGGGCACAGTGACGGAGCCCGAATCAGGCCCTCTGCTTCGTCCACCTCCGCACATGGCAGCCTCTTCACTTCTTCTTGGATTGCCCACACTGCCTTCTAATTTAACCCACCTTCCACAGGACCAAAATGTCCAGGCAGTTATTTCTAAAGGTCGGGTTCACAAAGCTGGGAATTCTCCTGGCTCTGTGCACCTGGCTCGGGAGTGAAAATCTGGACCGCAGTGTTTACATTTAACTTATTCATAACCATATAATAAATGCATTAGTGAATAATCAAAATTTCATGATGAAAGATGTCTGAAAATAATGGAACATACACAGTTCTCACATTATACTTTTATTAGCTTTCTTGACTATGAGACAATTTAATATAGCCTCAGTAAACAGAGGAACACAAGAACAGCACTGGGCAATTCAATCCCTCAGGTCTGTCCTGCCATTCAATGAGATGATAGTTGATCTGTATTCAGTTCCACTCGCTGCCTTGTCTCCAAACTCCGCAATAATCTTGGTTGGCAAAACATTATCTCAGATTTTAAATGATTTATTCAGCTACCAGCTACTTAGGCATTCCCATCAGCACAAAAAGTTTCTCTCCATCTCGGCTGTCAATTTCTTTCAAAATCCTACAAATCCTAATCAAATCACACCTTACACTTCTATGTTCCAGTGAGAAGTCTTACAACACCAGGTTAAACCAACAGGTTTGTTTCAAATCACTCGCTTTCGGAGCACTGCTCCTTCCTCAGGTGAATCTATGTTCCAGTGAGGACAAACTTAGATTGATGCTTTTTTCATCTCATAATGATCTTAGAGCCTGGTAAAAATGATGGTGCTTTTTACCAAGTAGAATATAACTTGGCCATGGTGTCTAAAACTGTAACATGCTTAGTACCTGGATGTAATCTAACCAAGGTTTTGTATTGTTGTACAAATCTTTCTCCCCTTTAAATTCGAGCTTTCTAGTTATAACTGTTAACATTTCATGAGCCTTTTTGATTATTTTTGTTCCTGAATGTGATACTTTAGCAATCTCTGTAGACAACAGCTAAATTGTTATCCCCAATTAATTAATGGGGTGTGAGCATCACTGGGAAGGTTATGTTTGTTGTGCACCCCTAATTGCCATTGAGAAGGTGATGGTGAGCTCCATTATTTCTAGTTTTCACAAGTTAGAAAATACTCAAACCTATCCCTTTTAATCCAAGATGGAGGATCTCACACTTTCCTAATTTGACATCCATCTGCCATAGCTTTGCACATTTATTTAATCTATCAATGTCTCCCTGTAATTTATGTTCCCATCTAGTCTACTTACTATGTCACCAATCTTTGTATTATTGACAAACTTGGATATACAGCTCTCTGTTGTATTCTCCAAGTCATTGTTGATATATATAGTTATTAGTTGAAGCCTGAGCACAGATCCTGAAATGACAACAATCATTTAAATTTGAGTACATACCTATTATCCCTATTCTCTGGTTAGACAGCTGAAAATAATCTCTTAACCAGATCAGTAATTAACATTCAATTCCACAATCCACTGTTGATATAATCAATTATATTCACAGCTGATACATTAATTTATATACCACATGTCAAAAATGAGCATGGATCACAGAGAGCAGACTATATAAATAAGTAGGAGCTTTAGTAATCGTGATTCATGTATGTTCCACATAGGAATCCCAAACATTTGCCAAGGTCCTATTCATCTCCATTGGTGGGATACCAGCAAAACTCCTTTAAAACATGTAAATGATTGTATTTAATCATTTACACCATTTCTTTGCTCATCCAGCAATGGATGGAAATTCAGGGATTGACTGTGTAAATTAAGATGGATTTGCAAGATCGGTAGGATCAGAACTTCCAATGCTTCTTCCCAGTTAATAGCTAATTGGTTTATTCCCCAAGGACCAGAAAGTGATTCAGTATACTGTGTAAACATAATGCAGACTGAATCAGGTGAGGATAAATACTGAACTAGCTATTGTCCATATTGTGACAAATAAAGTTAAGTCACTAAATTTCAACCTCTCCACATTATACAACCGTGTCACTCAATGAAGAAAGGTAAATATGTACCTGTTCATATCTGTGCCATTTGCCTCATCTTGATGGGTTCCCCGCTACCATCGGTATATAAGTGCAATTTGTAACCACTGACTGAAGTGAATGTTTTCTACAATTATTATATTTCTTGCCATTGGTTACCTGGTTATTCCTAGCATCTTTTTAGGAATGTGCTGAGAAGTAGTGGGGCGGAGTTGGGGTGGGGATACCGATGTCGGTGAAAGAGGATCTCTGTGACTTATGATATCCCAGAAAATAGGCAGCCAATCCCAGCTTGGTAGCCTAACGAGAAATAAAAAACTCTGGGATTGCTGAAAATCTGAAATAAAAACAGAAAATACTAGAAGTACTCAGGCAGCATCTGCAGAGTGGAGAATGGAAATACTCTCTGGTAGGACAAAGCAAGAAGATAATCCCAATGTGTAATCTGATAGCATGTCAAACTGGTGACAGTTGTTATCCATACTCTTTATCATAAGTGAAGCCTTCCATAGGCTGAATTTTATACTGTAACAGTAGTTCCAGAACCTCACTTCAAGATCAGGACTGAGGCCAGCTCTATTTCGTTCGTTTGCCATGCAGCCATTAAATGGTCTACAGACCTTTAATTGCCCAGAGACAAGAATCCAGCCTTCACTAAGAGGGCGTCCCGCCTCAGAACTGCGGGTCAATCAGCGGACCAACAGTTTTCTTGTCCCATCTGGAAGTGCTGGCCGCTGTTGGGACAGTAGTGAGATTGAGAAGAAGGCTTTTAGCCTTGGCACTGGGATAGAAGGTGAGCCTGGGGTCTCACTGGGACCAGGCTGATAGGTCCTGGCAAGAGCTGAAGGAGTGGGAGGCATGATGGGAAAGGGCAAGAGGTTCTCATCAAGGAGGCACGGACCCCTCCCAGCCCAAGTTGTGGTGATATGCTTCTGCCCAATTTTGTGTATAGTCAGTAATGCGACCTCCAACCAGCTGGGGGTGTCAGCCATCCTTCATGTGACTTGAGATACCTGCCAGTTGGTGGTAGGACATATGAGAGGATAGTCACACTGAGAGCAGTTCCAGGAGAATTCACTGAATTAATTTTGTAGTTATTGTTAGCTATCTTTCCATGTGTTTATTGACAAGTCATCATTCTAGTTAAACAACTAGATGTTCTATGTTCATCATTGCAATGGTTGGATCACAGAACACAACACAAGTCTCACCAGGTTTCACATGGTACCCTGATAACTAGACATGGGCCTTTCCTGCCGTGGGCAAAATCTCAGTGGCAATTGAAGGAGGTCTTTAATTGGGTGCTTAAGGGTTTTAAATTGGCCTTGGGGTGAGCAGGCAACCCAACGCCTCCCCTGTTGGTCAATTTGCAGCAGTGGGGTCAGTTAGAAGTGAGGAATGATGCCACTGGCATGGGGCCCAATTTTACAGCACTCTTGCCTGCCATCCCATCCCCAGGGGGCTATAAAAGTCCAGCCCAAGATTTTATGAAAATAAAAATCATTGGCATTTTTGGCACATACCACATGTCTTTATAGAGGTAGAGTCCTATTTTTAAGGATGAACATTTCAGATACACCAATGGCAATTAATCAAAAGCTGGAACAAATTAGTGTACTTGATCCAACTATAACTGTATTAGTTGCTATACAACTATAAATAGACATATACAAGTACCAAGTGTATGTTAAAGGACACAGTCATGGAGAAGGCTATTTTATTATTAGTTTATAATTAAACGCTCGATGTAATTTTGCATTAGATATGGGATGAATTCTGACAAAACTATCCTGATCTTCACATTTAGTGAAACTACTTGCTTTATTTTCATTTTGAGTGCCCCATCCATCATATCTCCATGTGATGGGTGTAAAAAAAAAGCCTACGAAATGAATAATCGGGTTGAAGTAGGTTCTTAATTTTTATTTTTGGCATAAATAGAACCTCCTGAATTAACTGAGTGACACAATCTCTTGACGTATGGAACATGTAAAGAAAATAATTTCCATCTGCAAGCACTGTATTTCCTCTGGATAATTTAGAAATATTTGTTCTATATGAAATTCACTACAGAGCATATTCAAAATTGCAGTCATTGGTTTATCAGATTTACAGTCACACTAGCAATTTTCGGGGTAAAGATGGTCAGATTATATATAACACTAGAATAAAGTTTCTAATTTTCAGTATTTCCATGTTAAAGGTTTGAATACCAGCAGCAATGCCAAAGCCAGCATTAGGACTGTCTTAATAATTTTTGTAGTGGTGCACTTGCTCCAATAATGTTCTGTACAGTGTTCAGATCTACATTATGATAAAAAAAATACATTGTGCAAGTGTTAGGTTCAATCCTAATACTATATGAAAATACAGCATAATGTAGATAAGAGAGAAAGTATACAGTTCCGTCGCTGCTGATGTGAATGCTAGCAAACTTGAATTTCCATGGCTGATACTCCATACATGCTGGACAAAGGGATGATACTCACTGATGACGATATCTCAAGTTAGAAACAGAAAGAAAAGGAAAAGAAATCAATGACCCTTGTTCTATCGATATCTGTGAAACACTGGGTTGAGGGGGTGTAGTTTGCTAAATTCAATAGCACCCAACGGGTGCAAGGGTATTGATGCACAATTGACACCTGCTTATTGATAAAGACAACATGCCAACCTCATGCTACTTGCTCATTTCAATGACTTAAGCATCCAACCAGCACTGGCTGCACTACTGATTGGCTGAATTTACTGGAAGAGGCTAATATTGTTAATGGCTAGCAATCAAATGAAGCTAGATTGCCCTGCTCAAAGTTGTTCTATGTCTCTTGAAGAGGAGTTGCATTGTGGCTGGAACAGGTACTGGCAGTCATGCAGGAAGTGATTCACTTGGGAACCAAATGGCACAGCATGACAGTGAGCACCAAGATGTTTGCACGTTGCACATCCCATCAACTGCAACACGAGCCACAAACACTGCTCAATTCACCACACTCAACACCCACTTAAAATTTCTATCATTCAGGACATTAGTAGCTTCCCTTCACTCTCACATATTTAGCAATGCTATAAACCTCACATCCACATCTCTCAGATTACCACATAGGCACATCATAAAAGCAGGTTACTCAACATCTACCAATATACCTTCCTTTTCCAACAAGGTGACACATTAAAAAAAGGTAGCATAAGATAACCAGAGAGGGACAGTCCAAAACCCTTCCAGGAGAAAGCAGGAGGGTGATTATTGACTTTTGTCAGGAATATGATATGATTTCTGACTAAATTTGGATTGTAATATTTATTTTTGGTGATATGTACTTTTGCATTCTGGCCAAGCAGATACTGAGATGGTCAATAACAGGGGGAAGGAAAGGCATGGGACTGTTAGCGAATAGGGAAGTAAGGTTGCAATTACAGATATTGTACTTGGATGAGTTCAGCAGGAACAGCTCATCTGGAGCGGCAAGCCTTGGGTCTCCTCCTTCCATTCTTTGCTCCTCTGCAACATCCTTGTCTGTAGCAGGCGGAGCCTGTCATGCACTCTGCCGAGTACTGCAGGGTTTCTCCGAGGAATCATCATTTGGAATTCCATGATGGTCCAGCACTCTGCCACAGAGTAAAGGCAGAACAGCTACTTCCAGGATATCCATTATTGACTCTAACATATTGCTGTGTACAGTCAAACACCAAACTGATCTTGAGGGTAGAATCTCTTTTGGTTCCCAATGGGGCAGAGTTGACATGCAGCACCCCCAGTAAGAACATAAGGAATCAGAGCAGACTTAGATAATATGGCCAGTCAAGCTTGTCCTTCTACTTAATAAGATCATAGTCAATCTTAGACCTCAACTTCACTTTCCTGCCCAATCCCCATATCCCTTGATTCCTCCTCCACTACCCCCCCCCCCCCCCACGCCCCACCCAAGTACAAAAATGTATCCATATTAGTCTCAATTATACTCAATGACTGAGTATATATTCAATGACTGAGTGTCCACAGCCCTCTGGAGTAGAAAATTCTAAAGAATCACAACTTTCTAAGTCCAGAAATCCCTCTACCTCTCAGTTTTAAATGATGGATCTTTTATGCCGAGACCATGCCCACTAGACTCTGCAACCAGGAGAACAGCCTTTCAGACATTATTCTGTCAAGCCTCCTCAGTATCTTTTAATTGCATTATTCTAAACTCCAAAAAGTATTTGCCCATTCTACTCAAACTCTCACAACCCACTCATCCAAGGTATCAGTCGAGTGAACCTTTGCTGCTCCTGCAAGGCATGTCCTCCATTAGATAAGGAAACCAAAACTGTGCTGTAACCAAGAATAGTCTCACCATCACCTTGTACATTTGCAGCAGGACTTGCTCAGTATTTTACTTCAACCCCCTTACAATAATGACCAATCTGCCATTTGTGTTTACATCTGTGCCACATTACTCAGTGATTGTGCCAGCTCCCTCTGGGACAGGCTCAGGTCAGCCAGTGCCCGGCAATGCTGATGATGCCCTCAGCCATAACCGGTTGTGACTTGGCCAAGCTCTGGAGCGCCGCTTCAATGTCCACATTGCCCTGGTACGTAGCAGCTTGTGACAATGCATGTCCTGTGCCTTGGCCACCGCCCGCATAATGCCCCAGGCCTTGGACATCCTGACCCATGGCCAATACCTTCGCCCCCAATGCCACCACTCTGAATGCCACTCGTCCAACTGCACCTGCAGGCGCTGGATGATTGCTGACAGCCCCTCATGCAGTCCCTCGCTCTGCCTGCATCTCCATTATCGATGGGACCACTCTTTCCAGAAGCCTGAGACATGTCTGGATGGCAGATAGTCCCTGGGATCGGGTCCACCTTATCGTCCGCCCCCTCAGGGGTTCTTAGCTCCATCTGATGTACCACAGCATGTGTGTGGTGTGCACCAGATGGTGCCCCAGGAGCCTCTTCATTAAAGTGCCCAACCGATGAGAGTGACTCTGGGATGGTGGAGAGTTTGGGGACAGCTGTGATGGGAAGTCCGTGTGATCCCCGGACTAGTGCTCCGGCGTGTCTCGGGCTGGCCTTTGGGGGCTCTCTTCGCTACCTTTCGCTGAAATCTGCTTGCATTTTGCGGTCAGGGACACCAGAAGGGCCCACCTCATCACTAGGTGATCCTGTAAGACACAAGGCATGAAGCATGATTGCCTCGTGGGTTGTGGTGGTGGGTAGTGGTGTGTGGGGCGAGGGTCAGGCTACACATGCTATAGGAAACTGCAACACAGCCATGCCTCACTTGCTGTCCTCCACCTTGGTAACTGCCTTTTCTCTTGGCCCACTGATCAGGTCTAGTGCCTGCTGCTCCACCACGGTGAGAGGCTGAGTATCCCTCTTTCACCCTGGATTTGTGGGCTGTTTTCTCCTGGGGGGGGGGGGGGGGGGGGGGGGAGAGATAATGTGAGACACTCGAACGTGGACAGCACAGCGGGAGGGCAGATGGTGGCGTCCGTGGCCAGGGCAGCTGGCCATGGTGACCAGTATGGGTGCTGCCATGCGGTGCAGGGTGGGGAGCAAGCACACTGCTGGAAGGTGGAGGGTTATAGCTATGTGGGATGGGAGTTGGTGACAGAGACACAGCGCTGCCTAGTCATCCTGACCGCCCTGAGTAGCTTCTTTCGGCACTTCTGGTCAAACCTGACAGTGGGGCCCATGGCGCTCACGGCTTCTGCCACCTGCGCCAAGGCCCGGTGTACAGCGGCAGCTGGCAATTTCCTTCTCACTTTGCGGAACAAGGTGGCCCATGTATCCTCCACAGCATGCACCATGGTCTCCAGCTCAGCATCGCCAAACTGCGTGCCTCTCTCTGTACTGCTATCTTGTTGGCTGGGATGAGGGTGTGTGGGGAGTGAAGTGTTGATATATGGCTGCAGCATGTCAGCCTCTTGAGTGACAATCAGGACCCAGGCGAATTGAACACTGATTTTCATTGGAATCAATCTTGGTCCACATGGCACCGGTGCTAGCCCATCTGCAGATCATAAATTGCTCTGGGACCGGCACCAATTTAGCTGTCATCGAAGTCCACCAATTCAGTCCCCGCATCAACACTTAGGGCGGGATTCCCCGTTGCCGATATTGTAATCGGCGATCAGGTGGAGAATTCCTATTGACAGCGAAATCGGGGGCTGCGCTGTTTTCGGATGCTTCGCCCCTCTAAAATGGCGTAGTTGGGGAGTGCGCTGCACGTCATAGGGAATGGCTCAGGACGTCACCTGAAAGCCCTTCCCCAATGCGCCGCCCCCGATGGGCCGACTTCCTGATAGCGCTGGACATGTGTGCCCTGTGTTTTCGTCAACCTCACGTGGCAGCTGCAGACTGTGTCCAGTACTGCCACAGTTGCGGGGAGGGAGGACCCATTCCGCTGGCCAGGGGACTTCGGCGGGGACTGGGGGACTGGTGGGGGGGTATTCCGGGGGTGGCGAGGGGCGTTACAGGGGGGGCACTGTCTGGCAGGTCAGGTTTACATGCGGGAGGCTCCATGTTGTACGGCGCGACCGCTGCAGATCGTCTCCATGCGCATGCGCATGCACGGCCACGGACCTGGCCATTCTTCGGGCATGTTTGGCACAGGATACGGGAGTTTTACCCAGCGCGGTTGCTAACCCCTCACTGGTCCCGGAATCGGTGAGGGTTCAGCACCAATTTTGGCATCGTAAAACGGCACTGTTTCCATGCCGACAACGGCACTTAGCCGCAAAATTGGATCCGGCCCTTAGTTTTTGAAACAGAGAATCCCGCCCACAGTCTTTTGAGGCGGGGTTCCATTCTGGGATCTTCCCGTCCAGTTATAACATCAACTAGGATCATAGCCCATATATCTGCTGCCCTTATCCTTCTAGATGGTAGCAGTTGTGAGTTTGGAATGTGCTCTCTTGCATTATACTCCCTCTCAAGTGTTGATTATTAAGGAAAGCCAGCCTTCAGGTATTATAGGAAAATTATGTTTTACTAATTTGTTGAACACAGTAAGAAGTCTTACAACACCAGGTTAAAGTCCAATAGGTTTGATTCAAACACTAGCTTTCAGAGCACTGCTCCTTCCTCAGGTGAATCCCTCATTTGTTGAATTTGTCCCTAATTTGTTGAACTTTTTGTTGATGCAACAACAAAGATTGATAAAGGCAAAGCAGTTGATATGGTATTTATGGATTTCCTTGATAAAATACCACATGACAAGTTTATTAACAAATTTGAAGCTCATTGAATACATGAAACAACGGTAGCATGAATACAAAGTTGACTAAGTGAAAGGAAACAAAGAGTAGTGGTGAGAGAAGAGAAACTTGGGATATTTGTTCGAGGTGTTCAAAATCCGAGTGTTACCATTGGTGGAATAATTGAGAGCCAGAGGACACATATATGAGGTGAAAGAATCAATGGCATGATGGGGGAAAACATTTTTATGCAGCAAGTGGTTATGATGTGAAATGCATTGCCGGAGAGTGCAGTGGAGGCAGATTTAAATATGGCTTCAAAAGGAAAGAGAAACAATTTGCAGCGCAATGGGGAAAGTGCAGCGGATTGGGCCCAGCTGTGCTCATCTTGCAGAGAGTCAGTCCTTCTGTGCTGTAACCACTCTGTGATATTGTCCCTGATGTACAGTCACTGAAATTGAACACGATATTCCAGATGTGATCTAACCAAAGGTCTGTACAGCAGAAACATCTTTTCATCCTCTTTGTATTCTTTGAAATAAAGGCTAACAATTCATTCGCCTATTTTGATTTCTTTTGGTACCTGTGAACTGGCTTTTAATGATTTGTATACATTGGCATCCAAATTCTGTTACTCTTCCAGAGCCCTCTGTCTTTCACCATGAAGAAAAAAATCCAATTTGTCTTTTTCAGATGCAAAATGGGTGACCTTACACTTCTCCACATTGAACTCCATTTGTCATAGTTTTACCTATTCACTTGGTTTGCCAATATCGCTTTGTAACTTCCTACTCCCATCCTCACAACTTACAGTGTTGGTGAACTACAACTTCATCAAATAGTCCAATCTTTATTCATCTTTAATGGATGTACATTCTCCTTAACCCTCCATGCTATACTCTCAGTGCTTGTTTCTGACCTCTTTATTTCCAAGCTGCTAAGCACAAAGTTCTTTTGCACAGGCTTGCAAACGTCTTTGAAGGGCAATCATTGAAAAGAAACACATCACAAAACAACATTGTCACTGAAACAGTGATGCTGGACCCAGCCACCAACAGCCAGTTCAAACCTCAACAAAGGGCGTAAGCGAGGTTACAGGAGCAGTGATTGTGTGTGTTTGTGTGTGTGTGGGGTGTGGGTTGAGAACAGCAGGATCTGATAGGGTTGGGGGGGGGGGGGGGGGAATGTAAGCTGGAATCAGCTCTATGGGATGAAGAGGAGAGTTGGCAGAATTGGGAGTGGAAGAACAGGGGTGCTGGCACAGCCAACTTTTGTCGTTCATTTTAGAAGTGTTGCAAGCACAAGAAAAAACATCACAACGCATGTATTAATTCAAAATCTCTCCAAACACCAGGTATCCAAACACCTCTTCCTCTTCCTATGGTCTTATTTCCAAAATCTATCTAGTTGTTTGGAATTCTTCCAAAGATATCACCTGCCATTTAAAACTTAATTAAAAATTAGCATCAAATCAAACATACAAAATCCGGTACTTAATCCAATCCTGTATTTGTATTTCAAGATCTCTAAACCTGCCATGAGCATACATTTTCTTTCTGATCTTAATTTCAAACTAGTTTTTCATCCCGGAAGCTCTGGGTGTGTTTGCCTTACCTTTCTCTTTTGATTGTGTCTGGACTGTTTCCATTTTGATGGTAGCCCATTGTTCAGCGACATTTTTCCTGCCAACCCAATGTTCCAGTCTATCCAGCCCAGCACCGTTCTTGCCCCATTGAAGTTGGCTCTTCCCCAGTTAATTATTCTTATTCTGGATTGACTATTGCTCTTTTCTATCATCATCATAAACCTTACGATATAATGATCACTATTTCCTAAGTGTCGCCCCACTAACATTTGGGTGCGATTTATTGACTTCGCTACACCTGACTTAGTGAGATGAAGAGGTTGTTTAATTTCACAAAATTCACGAAGCTCGAAACATCTCGCAAGATTTAACAAGATCTCCCAAGATGTTGCGATCTGGATCTCGCACTCCAGATCAACATATTTAAGTGAGCCATCAGGCTCATTCAAATATGCCTGCACCATATTCTGCCGGGGCCCAGGAACCCCCTGGGGGCCCTCACCATGGTGCCATTTAGCACTGGCCCACACAAACATGGAGCAGGCGTAACGGCACCTTAGGGATCTCGCAGGCCAGAGACCACTGGGTGGTCGGGCTCTGAGCAGGATGGTACCCTCGCACTCCCATTGACACCATGGCACATTGGCACTGCCAACCTGACACCTTTGCACTGCCTCCCCAGCACCCTGTCAGTGTTACCCTGCCAGATGCCTAGGTGCCACTGCCAGGGTGCTAGGCTGGCAGGACCAAGGTGTCCAGGTGCCAGGTTTTCCATGACAGGGGGTGCCTTGCCCTTACGAGATGGGGTGAGGGGGTCTTGAAGAGCCCTCAAGAGGTAGGGTGGGTGCAGTGCGGAGGTCCAGAGGCTGAGGTGGAGTGGCTGGGGGTTCAGGGGAAGGGGAGGGTGGGGGTGGGGGGGGGGAGGAGGTGGGGAGGTCGGTCAAAAGATTGGGGGGGGCATTTAAAAATGGCATTCCGATCTGCAAGTAGTGTTCCTGTACTGGCTAGCTGAGTACAGGAAATGATGTTAGGAAATGATTAAAGACAAGAGACCTCACATGGAGAATTATTTGGCCACCTCATCTCCTTATCAAGAGTAAGAATAAATCTCACATAAAAGGATTACAACCATAGTGCACTGGACATCATTAAAGGACTAGGGTATTATCCGATTATCCGATTAGGTAAGAGTGAACAGAATAGGCCTGTGTACTGGACCATGCAGGTGATTGAAATGCAATCTATGTGAAGCACCAAGAGTCTCACAGGGCTTTGCAGAGTCAATGCAAGCAAGATGTTTAACTTGGCTGGGGGATGATTTTCAATTCATTCATCGGATGTGGGACTCGCTTGTTAGGCCAGCATTTATTGCCCATTCCTAATTGCCTCTGAAAAGGTGGTGGTGAACCGCTACAGTCCTGGACATGTAGGTATACCTACAGTGCAGTTAGGGAAGGAGAGACAGAATTTTGACACAGCTATAGTGAGCGAATGGTGATATATTGCTAAATCAGGATTGGAGGGGAACCTCCAGGTGGTGGTTTTCCCAGGTTTATGTTAGCTTTGACCTTCTAGATGGTAGCGGTCGTGGGTTTGGAAGGTGCTGCTTAAGAAACTTTGGTGAGTTCCTGCACTGCATCATAGAGATGTACACATGACTGCCACTGCTCATCAGTTTGTAGAAGGGAGAGCAATCAAGCAGGCTGTCTTGTCCTGGATGGTGTTGAGCTTCGGAGCTGCACTCATCCAGTTCAACACCACGCTCTCAAGGGCGATTAGGAATGGGCAACGAACTCTAGCCGCACCAGCAAAACCCAAATCTCGGAAAAATGAATTTTTAAAAAATTGCCTCAAGGGGTTTGTATGTCAGTAGTTTGTTTCATGCAAAGGATCACACTACCAGCAGGGCTGACATTCAGTAGTGCAATTTAATTCAGCTACCATAAATCAAGGTACATGAGGACAAATATAATGTCCATTACAGATAATGAGCTGTGGCCTGTCAGAGGATTGAAAACTGAACAGTCAAAGATAAGTATCAGCAGCTTACCCTGCCTGGAAACTGTATTAAGAACAAAGAACAAAGAAAAGTACAGCACAGGAATAGGCCTTTCGGCCCTCCAAGCCTGTGCCAACCATGCTGCCCGTCTTATCTAAAGTCTTCTGCACTT
Organism: Scyliorhinus canicula; assembly: GCF_902713615.1. Classification (NCBI taxonomy): domain Eukaryota; kingdom Metazoa; phylum Chordata; class Chondrichthyes; order Carcharhiniformes; family Scyliorhinidae; genus Scyliorhinus; species Scyliorhinus canicula. Next base: position 114,419,923 of record NC_052148.1, on the reverse strand, counting down.
CCAGGGTCCGTATTCCTCTATTCCCATCCGATTCATGTATTGGTCAAGATGCCCCTTAAACGCCACCATCGTCCCTGCTTCCACCACCTCCTCCGGAGGCGAGTTCCAGGCACCCACTACCCTCTGTGTAAAAAATTGCCTTGTACATCGCCTCTAAACATTGACCCTCGCACCTTAAACCTATGCCCCCGAGTAATTGACCCCTCTACCATGGGAAAAAGCCTCTGACTATCCACTCTGTCTATGCCCCTAATAATTTTGTGGACCTCGATCAGATCGGCCCTCAATCTCCGTCATTCCAGTGAGTTTATTCAACCTCTCCTCATAGCTAATGCCCTCCATACCAGGCAACATCCTGGTAAATCTCTTCCGCACCTTCTCCAAAGCCTCCACATCCTTCTGATAGTGTGGCGAACAGAATGGGACACTATACTCAAAAGTGTGGCCTAACTAAGGTTCTATACAGCTTCACCCTGACTTGCCAATTCTTATACTCAATGCCCCGGCCAATGAAGGTAAGCATGCCGTATGCCTTCTTGACTTCCTTCTCCACCTGTGTTGCCCCTTTCAGTGGCCTGTGGACCTGTACACCTAGATCTCTCTGACTCTCAATACTCTTGAGTGATCTACCATTCACTGTATATTCCCTACTTGCATTAGACCTTCCAAAACACATTACCTCACATTTGTCCGAATTTAACTCCATCTGCCATCTCTCCGCCCAAGTCTCCAAACGATCTAAATCCTGCTGTATCCTCTGACAAGGAAATACAAAAGTCTGAGAACACGCATGAACAAATTGTACCCCGCTGTTACCAGACTATTAAACGACCCTCTTATGGACTGACCTCATTAACACTACAGCCCTGTATGCTTCACCCGATGCTGGTGTTATGTAGTTACATTGTGTACCTTGTGTTGCCCTATTGTATATTTTCTTTTATCAAAAATACTTTTCATTGTACCTTGGCACACGTGACAATAAACAAAATCCAATCCAATCCAATAGCCCCATTATCAGAGAATACCGCCCATGTGTCTGCTGATATGCAACACCATACCCCCACACCAGGCATCTACCGAGAGGAAACCAGCACACCCCCCAACACAGGCAAGCCCTTGACGAGAGGTGATGGGGACAAAACAGTGAGACCTGTAAATTGCGAGCTTCAGACCGGCACATAGGATTCAGTAGTCTCAGTCTTGGAACAGGAACAGAAGAGCGTTTTGGCAGTTTTCTTCACGACTGATCATCCCACTTCAGGGTCCACTCTGCTTACCCAGGATGGGGAAAGGGCTAGAAAAGATAACCTACATATAGTCACTTCCACCTGTAGTGATATCATGGTTGTGTTGTAATTCACCGACTGACCACTAGGAGTCACATTAGTATATAAGTGAATGTTAGAGTCAGGTGACCTCAGGCTGACTGGGGAGCTGGGAGATTGTAGTTTGTGCATGTTCATATGTTTTTCATCTGTTTTGTATACATTTGTACCACCTTTAAAGTTAATAAATTATTTATAGCTTTAGCTAAAAGTGTTTTTGCCAATCGGGCCATCCAACAAGAACATTACACAGTCCAAGGCCCAGCTGGAAAACTGCATGCAGAGGGTTCATCTACCTGCTGTCAGAAAATCAAAGTTAAACTCTAATTCGGAACATGAAATGTACAAACTCTCTGAAAAATGAGCAAAACTATGAACTGGAACAGAGAACTGCCCCTGTTGCCCATGAACCGGGGACTTCAACATTGACGTTGCTGCCCTGCAAGAGACCCGAATTGCAGGCAAAGGGCAACTGAGGAAAGAAGGCAGTAGTTAGACCTTTTTCTGGAGAGGAGAAACCGAGGATCGGTCAGGATGCATGGACTTGGTTTCGTCATTAAGAATGAACTAGTCAACTGACTCTGGGAGCTCCCTGTCGGCATCCACATCTGGCAAAAAGGCATAACGAGCTAGGCAAAGAGGAGACCTCATCATTTAGCCATGGTGGTAGTACAAAGAAGAACCAAGGAAGCCAAGAACCAATGGTGGACTGAGAAAGCTAAGGAGCTGCAGCTCCTCACTGACAAGCTTGACAGCCGGGGCTTCTTCAGTGCCACCAAGGCAATACATGGACGCAATAACCTAGGCCTCAAACCGGTGCAGAATAAAGATGGAACCTTCTTAAGACAAGAGGAAACATCAGCCTTTGATGGAGAGAACACTTCAAAAAACTTCTAAATCATGACACAAGTGTTGGAGGAAATCCCCCGGGCGGAATTCTCCCATTCGGCGGCAGTGTCCACACCGTCGGAAACGACGTGCCGTTTTACGATGACATGAACGGGCCACTGGGAGTACAGAGTCTGGCCCCTACAGGGGGCCAACACGGTGCTGGAGCAGTTCACGCCGCTCCAGCCTCCCATCCCAGCGCGAACTGTGCAACGCAGAATCCGCGCATGCGCAGTGGCGCCGGCACCAAGCCGCGCATGCGCGATGGCCTCCCTCAACGCACCAGCCACGACGCAACATGGCACGGGAGTTCAGGGGCTGATGCGTAAGAAAATAGGCCCGGGGAGCGAGAAGCCGACACGCCGATGTGTGGTCGGCGATCATGGGCCAGGCCCCATCGGAGGCCCTCCCCCCACAGGCCACCTCCAACCCCGCGCTCGGAGATCCTGCCGGCTGCGACCAGGTGTGGACAGCGCCGGCGGGACTTTGCCTTTTTAGAGCGGTCAGTCGTCCCATCCGGGCAGGAGAATCGGCGGCTCGGCCGCATAGACCGGCCCGCGACCGGCGTTGTGTCAAATGCGCCGGCGCCAATGGCGCCGATTCTCCGCTCTGTGGAGAACCGCATGCCAGCGTCGGTGCGGCATGGCGTGGTTGTGGGGATTCTCCACCCGGCGCAGGGCTGGAGGCATCCCGCCATCAACTTTCCATCAGAGATAATCTTTGACTCCCACCAAGCATGGACAAAGTCAAAGCTTTCAATGGACACATGAAGAATGCAAAAGCTGCAGAAGTGGATGTGATCCCAGTGAAGATTTTCAAACTTGGAGGGGAAGAGATCATTGGTCATCTCCATCAGCTGTTGCTAAAAGTCTGGGATAGGGAAGATATTCTTGCTAACCTCAGGGATGCCGCCATCACCACCATCTTTAAGAAGTGATGTGGAGATGCCGGCGTTGGACTGGGGTGAGCACAGTAAGAAGTCTTACAACACCAGGTTAAAGTCCAACAGGTTTGTTTCAAACACGAGCTTTCGGAGCACTGCTCCTTCCTCAGGTGAGATCTTTAAGAAGGGAGACAGAGAGGACTGTGAGAACAACTGAGGAATCTCCCTTCTCTCCATCACCAGGAACACCATCCCCTGAATCCTCGCTAGCCACCTTCTCACAGTCATTAATGGAATCCTTCTGGAAAGCCAGTGTGGTTTCTGACCAAATTGTGAAACAGCGGACATGATTTTCTCTGCTAGACAACTTCAAGAGAAATGCCAGGAGCAACACCAACCACTTTACATGGCCTCCATCGATCTGACCAATGCTTCTGACTCAATCAACCAGGAAGCACGAGGAAGACCGCGTCAAAGGCCGGTTGTCTAGAGAACTTCATCTTCATCCTCCAACTCCTCCATGACAATATGTTGGTGACAGTCCTTATTGACGAAAATAAGACAGCAACCTTCTTTGCCAATACTGGAATCAAGCCGAGAGGTGTCATTGCCCTCACCCCTTTCTTCATCTTCATCACCAACATCCTTCACCTTGTCAAGAGCAAGCTTCCCAGTGGAGTGCGCATCGTCTACAGGATGGATGGTAAATTTTTCAACCTTAGCCAGTTGAAGTCCAAGAAGAAAACAACACTGACAATGCTGGTTGAACTTCAGTATGTGGATGACATCATCTCCACTCTCTCAGAAGAGAATCTGCAAGCCATGCTTGACACCTTCATGGAAGCACCCCAACGAATTGGTGTCAGCCTCAACCTCAACAATACTCAGATCCTTTACCAACCCACCCAAGACGAGATCTGGGGCGCGATTCAACGGCCTCATCGCGCCGGATTTGGTGTTGGGAGGAGGCCATTGAATCTCCCGAGAGACCTCTTGCAAGATTAGTGATGCTCAAAAAGTCTCACGAGATTCAACGGAACCTCGTAAGGCGTTGCAATGTGGATTTTGCTTTTGCTCTGCGAGATCCAGGTCTGCATATTAAATGAGCCATTAGGCTCACTTCAACACACGTTCACCAGATTCATCAGCATATCACCTCCATACTCCCACAACGCCTTGATCCACTGCAATTCGCCTATCGCTGCAACCGGTCCACAGCAGATGCCATCTTCCTGGCCCAACACTCATCCCTAAAGCATCGCAATAATGACTCCTACATCAGACTTCTATTTATTGACGACAGCTCTGCCTTCAACACCATGATCCCAGCCAAGCTCATATCAAAGCTCCAAAATCTAGGACTTGGCTCCTCACTCTGCAACTGGATCCTCGACTTCCTAACCCTCAGACCGCAATCAGTAAGAATAAACAACAACACCTCCTCCACAATAGTACTCAACACCGGAGCCCCGCAAGGCTATACTCCTCTATTATACTCCCTGTACACACACGACTGCGTGGCAGAATTTGGTTCCAACTCAACCCACAAGTTTGCTGACGATATGACCATAGTGGGCCGGATCTCGAATAATGACGATTCCAAATACAGGCGGGAGATTGAGAACCTAGTGGAGTGGTGCAGTGACAACAATGTATCCCTCAATGCCAGCAAAACTAAAGAGCTGATCATCGACTTCAGGAAGCAAAGTACTGTACACACCCCTGTCAGCATCAACGGGGCCAAGGTGGAGATGGTTAGCAGTTCCAAATTCTTAGGGGTACACATTTCCAAAAATCTTTCCTGGTCCACCCGCGTCGACCACCAAGAAAGCATAACAGTGCCTATACTTCCTCAGGAAACTAAGGAAATTCGGCATGTCCACATTAACTATAACCAACTTTTACAGATGCACCATAGAAAGCATCGTATCTGTCTGCATCACAGCCTGTTATGGCAACTGCTCGGCCCAAGACTGCAAGAACCTTCTGAGAGTCATGAAAACAACCCAGTCCATCACACAAACCTACCTCCCATCCATTGACTCCATCTACATCTCTTGCTGCCTGGGGAAAGCGGGCAGCATAATCAAAGACCCCTCCCACCCGGCTTCCTCACTCTTCCAACTTCTTCCATCGGGCAGGATATACAAAAGTCTGAGATCACACGAACAGACTCAAAAACAGCTTCTTCCCCACTGTTACCAGAGTCCTAAATGACCCTCTTATGGACTGACTTAATTGACACTACACCCCTGTATGCTTCATCTGATGCCGGTGTTATCTAGTTACATTGTGTACCTTGTGTTCCCCTATTATGTATTTTCTTTTATTTCCTTTTCTTTTCATGTACTTAATGATCTGTTGAGCTGCTCGTGGAAAAATACTTTTCACTGTACCTTGGTACACATGACAACAAACAAATCCAATTCATCCAGTGCACGGGATTCACTGGCTGCACCCGGGAGACCTCACTCGGCGGCCGTTTAGTGCTGGTCCACACAAACATAGATCATAACGGCCCCTGGGTGAGTTTCCAGGCCATTGGAATCACCTGGGTGGTCAGGGACAGGGCAGGGTGGCATCCTTGCACTCCCCTTAGCACATGGGCACCTTGGTACTGCTAGCCTGTCACCCTGAAAGTACCACAGGCAGCCTGGCTGTGGAACTATGGCATTTCCAGGGTGCCTGGATGGCACTGCCAGGGTGCTAGGGGCACTAACAAGGTGCTGGGCTGGCAGTGCCAGAGAGCCCGGTGCCAGGTTGGCACTGCCAGGAGTGTGGCCTGAGGGAGACCTTGCCAAGTGGAGGGGGGTTAAGGAGGTGTTCCCAGGGGCTACACAAGGTTGGGGGTGAGTGCGGGTCACAAACAACTGGAGGAGGGCCTTAAAGTCGGGGTGGGATGGTGGCAATCGGGGCAGCTGGTCAAAATTTGCGAGGAACCTTTTGTGCTCATGAGCTAATGCTGTAAGAAATCCCTATAAGTGTGGCCTTGGCGAGTGCCCAGAACATGTTGCTAAATGCACTGTTCAGATCAAGTCCACTGAATCACGCCCCACATTATCCCTTCATCAAGATCAACTGAGAAACCGACCAAACATGGAATATTTCCATACCTGGGGGCCATCTCTCCTCTCAGGTTGTCATTCAGGTGGAGGTCCAACATTGTATCCAATCCACTTCCAATTCGGATGCCTAAGAACGAGAGTCTTTGACGACCATGACAGCCGTGCTTACACCAAGATCCTCTCAACTCTTCCATACAGCTCAGAAACTTGGACTACATACAGACGCCAAATCTGGACCATCGAGAGTTAACAGCAATGCTGTGTGAGATGGATTCTCCGCATCAGCTGGGAGGACAGGCGTACTAACATCAGTGTCCTTGGGGCAGCACGGTGGCACAGTGGTTAGCATTGCTGCCTGTGGCGCTGAGGACCCGGGTTCGAATCCTGGCTCTGGGTCACTGTCCGTGAGGAGTTTGCACATTCTCCCCGTGCCTGCATGGGTTTCACCCCCACAACCCAAAGATGTGCAGGATAGGTGGATTGGCCACACTAAATTGCCCCTTAATTGACAAACATAATTGGGTACATCAGTGTCCTTGAATGAGCCGAGAGCATCAGAATTGAGGTCATGATCATCCAAAACCAACTCCGCTGGGCTAGCCATGTGCTTGGGATGTCAGAGTCCTGACTGCCAGCTCAAGGAAGTTTCCGAACAAGAGGAGGACAAAGGATGCACTTCAAAGACACCCTGAAGGCTTACCTCAAGAAATGCAACATAGACTTTAATGACTCGGAGATCCTTGTTCAGAAGAGACCTACTTGGAGGAACCTCCTGACTGAAGCGACACAATACTTTGAGGACACCCAATGGCAAGAGGAGGCCCGGAAAAAGTGCCCGAGAAAGGAATACCTCTATTTAGAATCCATGGACCGATCTCACACTCAGAAACCTGCCAAGTGTGCAGTCAAAGATGCAGCTCCAGGTTTGGGCTTATCAGCTACGCAAGAACCCACGACCAGTAACAATCAGGAGGACAGTCAGACTTGTCGTTTCTCTTCCATCTGCAACCTTTTAAATTCCAGCTGTTATCCAGGGCCACCTTCTCATTTATGCAGACATACCTGCTCTCCCTTCCTATTCCCATGACTGTTAGCATGTCCATACCTGTCCTGACCCTGATCCTTCCCATTCTCGAGCCCAGCTATACACTGAGTTTCTGCAAATGTAACACCTTTATTCAAAAAGCAGGAGACAAAGTAACAAGTAACTGTGGGCCATTTAGCTTAACTTATATCATTAGGAAAATGTTAGAGTCCATTATAAAGGATGTAATAGCACAGTATTTAGAAATGCAAGATGTAATCAAGCAGAATCAGCATGGCTTCATTGGGGGAAATATCATGCCTGATAAATGTATTAAAATTCTTTGAGGTGATAACGAGCAGGGTAGACAAAGAGGAACCAGTAGTTGTAATATACTTTGATTTCAAAAAAGTGTGCGAGAAGGTACCACACAAAAGGCTACTTAATAAGATATGAGCCCATGGTATTGTGGGTGGTATATTAGCATGGATAGAGGATTGGCTAACTGTTAGAAGGTAAAGAGTTGGAATAAGAGGAGCATTTTCAGGATGGCAACCTGTAACTCAGTGGAGTGACACAGGAATCAGTGCTGGGTCCACAATTATTTACAATATATATTAATGACTTGGATGAGGGAAGTGACTGCACACTTCCAATTTTGTGGATGACACAAAAATAGGTAGGAAGGCAAATGTTGAGGATCACACAAAAAGTTTACAAAGGACTATAAACAGTTTAGGGGAGTGGGCAAAAACTTAGCAGATAGAATATAATGTAGGAAAATGTGAAATTATGCACTTTGGCAGGAAGAATAAAGGAACTGAATATTATTTAAATGCGGAAAGCTGCAGCACAGAGGGATTTGGGTGTCCTCGTGCATACATCAGAAAATGCTGGCATGCTAGTTCAGCAGGTAATTGCGAAGGCAAATGAACGTTGGCCTTTATTTCAAAGGAAATGGAGTATAACATTAGGAAAGTCTTGCTAAAATTACACAAGGCACTAATTCCATCACACCTGAAATACTGTGAACAGTTTTGGTTCCCTTATCTAAGGAAAGATATACTGACATTGGAGGCAGTCCAGAGAATGCTCACCAGGTTAATCCTGGGTATTGAGAGATTTTCTAATGAGGAGAGGTTGAATAGATTGGGCCTGCACTCATTTGAATTTAGAAGAATGAGAGGTGCATTCATTGACACATGTAGGACGGGATTTTCCAATCCCGCGGCAGAGCGTCCACGCCGTCGTAAACACCGGCGCGTTTTACGATGGTGTGGACGGGACACTCCCACAACTAATTCTGGCCCCTACAGGGGTCCAGCACGGCGCTGGAGCAGTTCACACCGCTCCAGCTGCAGATTTGTGGGATACGCGCATACGCAATTGCGCCGGCGCCAACAAGGACATGCGCAGTGGTGCCGGTGCCAACACGCGCATGTGCAGTGGCCTTCAACACGCCAGCCCCCCCGACACATGGCGCAGGACTACAGGGGCTGGCGCATAGAAAAGGAGACCGCCAGCCACAGAGGCCGGCCCGCCGATCGGTGGGCCCCGATCAAGGGCCAGGCCACATCGGAGGCCCTCCCCCCCGGGTCGGACCCTCCATCCCCCCCAAAGGCCGCCACCCGACCCTTACATGCCGAGGTCCCGCCGGCCCAGACTAGGTTAGAACGGCGCCAAAAGGGCTCGGCTCTTTTCTTACTCCGGCCTGCTCAGCCCATGCGGGCCGGAGAACCAGCGGGCCGGCCGCACAGAGCTCGCAAACAGCGTCGCGCCAACCACGCCGGCGCCAATGGCGCCGATTCTCTGCTCTAATCGCGTGCCGGCATCGAGGGGCGTGGCCCCTTCACGGGCATTCTCCAGCCCGGCCCAGGGCTGGGAGAATCCCGCCCATAGGATTTTCAGGGGGCTTGACAGGTGGAGTGCTAAGAGAATGTTTCTTCTTGCAGGAGAGTCCAGGAAGCAGAGAGCATAATCAAAGTGTAAGGCAGAGATGAGGAGGGATTTCTTCTCTCAAAAGGTAGTGAATTTGTGAAATTATTTATTGCAGAAGGCTGTAGAGGCTGGTTCGTTAAGTGTGTTCAAGGCTGAGATAGACAGGTTTTGGATCATTAAGGGAATCAATGGTTGTGTGGGTAAGGCAGGAAGGTGGAGTTGAGAATTGTATCAGATCAGCATTGATCTAATTGAATGGCGGAGCAGATTCGACAGGCCGAGTGGCCTACTACTTCTACGTCTTATGGTCTTATGGATACCTGATCCCTCCACTAAAACCATCCAGTAACGGCCCATATGCCTACCTGATCCAACTCCTCCCCCACCCCTACCACCGCATGCCAATAACCTCATTCAAACTCTCAACCTCGCCCTTTAGACCCATCTCTCTCTATGATGCTCATTGTGCAGAGACACCATCGACCATCAAGCAGCATACAATGGGGCCAAATCAAGTTTGACACTTGTTACAATACCAGTTGATGTTATAACTGGACGAGGAGATCCCAGAATGGAACACCAGCTCAAAACACTGTGGGCAGAATTCAACCAAAAGATTTCTAAATGCCATTTTGCTCAAGTTTGGCAGGGTGTTTCTTTCCCGTGGCTGAGATCCATCACACTTAGTTATTTTTTGGGGCCTTGGGGAGTTCCTGCCCAGTCAAGCCCACACTTAGAAATCAGAAAGCTGAACTCATTGGCCAGATTGATTCCTCAGAGATCAGGCTGGCGTTTTGAAAGGGTGCCCCAATCTTGAAGTGAGTTTGAGGATCCCTCACAGCCCGCACCCATGGCAATGTCACCCCTCACACACATGGGAAATACCCCACTATGCGGTCGCTGAGGGCTCGCCTTTTTAGGCCTCCTCCCCCCCCTTTTGGGCACCCCTTTCAGGAGCCTCACCCTTCAGCCCCCCCAACCATTAATAGGCCCCTTCATACCTGCCCTTCACCCCCCCCCCCCCACCCTTCATACCCCTTCATCCCCTCTTTCATGGGCATGGCCCCCTCAGGCCCTGATACGTGGCAGTGCCACACTGGCACCTGGGCACCCCAGCACTGCCACCTAGCACCCTGGCAGTGTCCCTTCCAGCCTGGGAGTGCCATGTTTGGGGGGGGGGGGGGGGGGGGGTAGATTGGGCATCCTTCCAAAATGTTGCACCAATCTGCAAAGAGCCTTGCAGGAAATCCCCATGTGGTCTCTGTGGAGAAAATCTCCCCGGTGCCAATATAAACTGCAGTGGGATGTTTCACTGCACCTGTGGCACCGGGAAACAGCCTGCTAAATGCACCATTCAGCAGACTTCAACTCAAGTCCGCTGAATCATGCACAATATCTCCCAAATTATCCTAATAGCTCACAAACCTTGGCACTATTGAAGATATCTTTCTGGTCTCCCTCAATCCAATTCCCTTTCACCTCTCTGTGACTCTACTGACAGTACACAGTTCTGGTTCCCAGTTTCCTCACTTCCGTTAACTCCAGACTTGGAAACTTTTCTTAATTTCTCTAGTTTCCTTAACTAGCTGGACTTTAGATTTCCGGCATCTGTTTTCTGAATCATTACTCCATCGTATGGCTTTCTTCTAGAAAGGTTAGGAGAGATGTTTTCTCTTTAGCCTTCTAAAATCAACTGCTTTTCGCAAAGTTGTGAGTGCTCCCTTCCCTCTCACTACCGATCTCCAACTGCAATCAAACTAATTCAACGAAAACTTAAATGCTTCCCGATCTCACAAGGCCCCAGTTGCTAGCAATCACTGCTGGTTTATTTACTATTCATGCTGTAGCCCTCTCTAAGCACAATAGAAACACAGTTGAAATTGAAACTAACCCCCATGAATACAAACACCTTTGTTCTGCATGAATCTAACTGTAGGTTTTCCCCTTCCAGGCACAGAAATGTTAAAATAAACCCACTTAAAACTATACCTTATTTCTAATGTTTTCCAATACAAGTTCAAGTCCCTTAAAACTACCTTTATCTTCCTGGCACATGCTCACCCTGCTAAACAATCCCCAGATCTTCTCGCCTCCTTAACCACATACCCAACTAAACAGCCCAGATAATGACTTCTTTTCCCAATCACCCACTGTCCTTCCCCGCTGATTCTCCCTCCCTTGTTCAGCCTCTGCTCCACCCTTCCCCGCTGATCCTGCCTCCTCTATCCTGCCTTGGCACAGCTTGGACAACTGGCTCCCAATCTCAAGCAAGAAGCTGACATTTCTGAGCAATCCCCAAGAAGGTCAAAGCAGTGACTACTCACTTCAAAGTCCAGGGAAAAGTCATCCTCACCAGGTGCACAACACTTGTATGCAGTTGGAAATTTGAACGTTCCAATTTCACGTTGGCAAAGAACTTTATTTGGAAGGGGCACTTCATCCTGATGAGCCAGCCTTTAAATAAGCATGCATGACATGCAAAAGGTCTTCCCAACATTGATTTTGGGCAGTTCACCCCACTTTTAAAGTCAAGAGAACTTAAATTGCAAAAGATCATCCAGTCATCAGGAAATTGATTTTTGGCCTCACATCAAATTATATTCCCTTTTCCGCCAAGCTTCAAACTGCAGGGAAGTGGGCCTGGAAGATTGTGGCAGAAACATTGCTCTTTATTTTCACCAAGTTAGGATGACTTGGGAACCCTTTAAAAATGGCGTGCAGCTGCCAATTCCGGATTCCCACGTGTTCTATTTTTAACAACTCCTTTTAAGCCTGCAGGCTGGTTTGTGAGATGAGCCTGCACCCTGCACTCTTGACCTAGCTGGCTAAATTACAGGATGTTCTAGTTCTCCACAATTTTCATGCAGTAGGGCCTGCTTTTCAAAAACTCATACATAGTTTGCGTGAAGGAACCTTTTGAAAGGCCCTCCACATGTCCCCATGCCAAGATATGCCACCACCCATTTCCAACAGCCCCCCATTCCACAATATGCCCACCCACGCCCTATAGCCCCTCATGTCAAGGTATGTGCCCCACATACTCCCTATTGTCCCTCATGCTCCCATGTCAAGCTCTGACACTTCTATGTCCATTCATCCCATCGTGCACTGTATAGAACCATTGAACCCTATCCTGGAAGTAGGATGTGACAAAAACATTTTAGAAATACCAGTCATTCAATGATAACTTTCCGCACAAAAAAAATCCTTTATACTGCAACCCTATAAATGTGTCAACCATCCAGATCCTGGGTGGTTGATATTGTGTAAATAATCATTATGAAATTGACAGTATAGATCAGAGAGCCAAAGCTGTCAATCAGGCAATGTTGTGCCTGGGCTCAGGTATTTCGACTTGCTAATGGATTTTTGGGCTCTCAGCCAAGCCTCATTCTTTATATTTGACTGAGAGCCCAGAAATCCATTAAAGTATGTAACCACCTTGCCTTGAAACTGCAGCCTATTAACGATGTTTCTCGCTCCACAGATGCAGCTAGATCCTTCAAGCATTTGGGTTTCTTTCAGTTTTTCAGCATGCATAGTATCTCAGGAAGGGAATATTGTTCTTGGAGTGTATACAGTAACAACGTGCATTTGTATCACATCCCAACGTAGTAAAATATCTGAAGGCAGTTTACAAGAACGTTATCAAACAACATTTGACATTGATCCACATAAGGATGAGCAAAGGCTTGGACAAAGAGGTAGGTTTTAAGGGTATTTCAAAAGGTCAGAGAGATAGAGAGCTTGGGTTAGAGAGCTGAAGGTATAGTGATCAATGGCACAGCAATTAAAATCAGGATACACACGAGGCCAAAATTGGACAAGTACATAATGCTTGGAGAATTTTAGGTCTGCAGGAGATTTTAGAGATAGGGAAGGGCGAGGACATGGGATACTTAAAAGTAAGGTGAGAATTTTAAAATTGTGATATTGTCTGACTGGGAACCAGATAGGTCATAGGTGAAGTGGACTTGGTGCAAGTTAGGATACGGGCAATGGAATAAGTGAATGCTGAAATCTAAAACAGGGTGTCTGACAAACTCAGCAGACCTCCCAGCATTGATTAGGAAAGAAACAGGGTTAACGTTTCAAGTCCTATTACAGACACCTGGTCAGCTCTCAACAGTGACTAAGAGACTGGACTAAATGGCAATAACTATTTTTAAAGCGGTGCGGAAAGATCGATTTGTTCCAGGGATGATAATATAAGAAATAGGGCTTGGTTATTTTATAAACAAACTTTATTGAAAGAAAACAAAACAATATTTAAACTTTTACTCTAACACTAACAGATTACATGCAGTTTCTTAACATTAACACATTAGTTCCCATTAAACAATACTGTAACAGGACATGCACATGCTGCTTACACAGACAGGTCAAGGCAATACTTGCATTTTTCTGAAGCATTTTTCTTCTGTTCGGGACATTTGTTCAGACCCCATTTGCAAAGCCTGCCTTGGTCGCCACTTTCATGCCCTCTCTGGTCAATTTTTACCTGTAACTGTTCAAAACAGCATTTCTTCTCTCGCTCTCTCTCTAAGCTCTGCCCAGCCCCTCAAACAAAGGTTCTCTCAGATTTCCAAGCTTGAAACTATTATCATCATCTTAGCTGACTGTCCACTCCTGTTTACACAAAATTACATAGTTACGCCATTTATATGTAACTAACCTACCATTGACTGACAAACTGGGCATCAAACTCTGATGGGCTTATGGCAGGACAGACAAGGGTGTCCCAAATGACAATGGATCTTAAGTGGATCATCCTGTCTGAACCAATAAAATTGATTTGTATTCCCCCTAATGAGGTTAATTCTGAATTAGACAAGGTAACTCAGGATGTGGGTATATCCCTCTGACTCTGCTGCTAGCAGTCTATTCCCTCAGTCTGTTTAACCCCTAAATTGCCTGCTATATCTTGGACCCATCTGAACCCAAGTTCCGAATATCTCCCTATCATGACAATCCTTTGACTCTCCTCGTAGATTCTGGCAGACCAGCTGTGTTTTTATAGCGCCCTCTGTTCTTGTTATGAACAGTAGAGTTTGGATCACCTCAGGGAAATGGAGTGATCAGAGGCTGTCTCAGAAAGCATTGGAGTTTTTGAATCTAAAGATAGCCATGAATCAAGGTTTCAACAGCATATGAGTCAAGTGATATGGAAATAGGAGGTCTGGCGCTGGAATGGATGTGATCAGATGCTTATCTCGGGTCAAATACAACACCAAGGTTGCACAGTACAGATTTACCAGAATTAAATTGCCTTTTTGAATGATGCAAATTTGGTATATGTACGGAATGTTGAACAATAGAATCAGAGAATTCCTACAATGCAAAAGGAGGCTATTCAGCCCATTGAGTCTACACCAACCTTCTGAAAGAGCACCCTACTTCGACATGCTCCTCCACCCTATCCCTATAATCCCATCACCCCCATCCCAAAATTTAGAATGGTCAATCCACCTAACCTGCACATCTTTCGACTGTGGGAGAGAACTGGAGGACACCTATGCAGACACGGGGAGAATGTGCAAACTCGATACAGTCACCCGAGGTTGGAATTGAACCAGGGTCCATAAGACCATAAGACCATAAGACATAGGAGTGGAAGTAAGGCCATTCAGCCCATCGAGTCCACTCCACCATTCAATCATGGTTGATTTCAACTCCATTTACCCGCTCTCTCCCCATAGCCCTTAATTCCTTGAGAAATCAAGAATTTATCAATTTCTGTCTTAAAGACACTCAATGTCCCGGCCTCCACCGCCCTCTGTGGCAATGAATTCCACAGACCTACCACTCTCTGGCTGAAGAAATTTCTCCTCATCTCTGTTCTAAAGTGATTCCCTTTTATTCTAAGGCTGTGCCCCCGCGTCCTAGTCTCCCCTGCTAATGGAAACAACTTCCCTACGTCCATCCTATCCAAGCCATTCATTATCTTGTAAGTTTCTATTAGATCTCCCCTCAACCTCCTAAACTCCAATGAATATAATCCCACGATCCTCAGATGTTCATCGTATGTTAGGCCTACCATTCCTGGGATCATCCGTGTGAATCTCCGCTGGACCCGCTCCAGTGCCAGTATGTCCTTCCTGAGGTGTGGGGCCCAAAATTGCTCACAGTATTCTAAATGGGGCCTAACTAGCGCTTTATAAAACCTCAGAAGTACATCCCTGCTTTTATATTCCAAGCCTCTTGAGATAAATGACAACATTACATTTGCTTTCTTAATTACGGACTCAACCTGCAAGTTTACTTTTAGAGAATCCTGGACTAGGACTCCCAAGTCCCTTTGCACTTTAGCATTATGAATTTTGTCACCGTTTAGAAAATAGTCCATGCCTCTATTCTTTTTTCCAAAGTGCAAGACCTCGCACTTGCCCACGTTGAATTTCATCAGCCACTTCTTGCACCATTCTCCTAAACTGTCTAAATCTTTCTGCAGCCTCCCCACCTCCTCAATACTACCTGCCCCTCCACCTATCTTTGTATCATCAGCAAACTTGGCCAGAATGCCCCCAGTCCCGTCATCTAGATCGTTAATATATAAAGAGAACAGCTGTGGCCCCAACACTGAACCCTGCGGGACACCACTTGTCACCGGTTGCCATTCCGAAAAAGAACCTTTTATCCCAACTCTCTGCCTTCTGTCTGACAGCCAATCGTCAATCCATGTTAGTACCTTGCCTCGAATACCATGGGCCCTTATTTTACTCAGCAGTCTCCCGTGAGGCACCTTGTCAAAGGCCTTTTGGAAGTCAAGATAGATAACATCCATTGGCTCTCCTTGGTCTAACCTATTTGTTATCTCTTCAAAGAACTCTAACAGGTTTGTCAGACACGACCTCCCCTTACTAAATCCATGCTGACTTGTCCTAATCCGACCCTGCACTTCCAAGAATTTAGAAATCTCATCCTTAACGATGGATTCTAGAATTTTGCCAACAACCGAGGTTAGGCTAATTGGCCTATAATTTTCCATCTTTTTTCTTGTTCCCTTCTTGAACAGGGGGGTTACAACAGCGATTTTCCAATCCTCTGGGACTTTCCCTGATTCCAGTGACTTTTGAAAGATCATAACTAACGCCTCCACTATTTCTTCAGCTATCTCCTTTAGAACTCTAGGATGTAGCCCATCTGGGCCCGGAGATTTATCAATTTTCAGACCTTTTAGTTTCTCTAGCACCTTCTCCTTTGTGATGGCAACCATATTCAACTCTGCCCCCTGACTTTCCTGAATTGTTGGGATATTACTCATGTCTTCTACTGTGAAGACTGACGCAAAGTACTTATTAAGTTCCTCAGCTATTTCCTTGTCTCCCATCACTAGATTACCAGCGTCATTTTGGAGCGGCCCAATGTCTACTTTTGCCTCCCGTTTGTTTTTAATGTATTTAAAGAAACTTTTACTATCATTCCTAATGTTACTGGCTAGCCTACCTTCATATTTGATCCTCTCCTTCCTTATTTCTCTCTTTGTTATCCTCTGTTTGTTTTTGTAGCCTTCCCAATCTTCTGACTTCCCACTACTCTTTGCCACATTATAGGCTCTCTCTTTTGCCTTGATGCATTCCCTGACTTCCTTTGTCAGCCATGGCTGCCTAATCCTCCCTCTGATAACCTTTCTTTTCTTTGGGATGAACCTCTGCACTGTGTCCTCAATTACTCCCAGAAACTCCTGCCATTGCTGTTCTACTGTCTTTCCCACTAGGCTCTGCTTCCAGTCGATTTTCGTCAGTTCCTCCCTCATGCGCCTGTAATTACCTTTATTTAACTGTAAAACCTTTACATCTGATTCTACCTTCTTTCTTTCAAATTGCAGACTGAATTCTACCATATTATGATCACTGCTTCCTAAGTGTTCCCTTACTTTAAGGTCTTTTATCAATTCTGGCTCATTACATAACACTAAGCCCAGAATAGCCTGTTCCCTCGTGGGCTCCATCACAAGCTGTTCCAAAAAGCCATCCTGTAAACATTCAACGAATTCCCTTTCTTTGGGTCCACTGGCAACATTATTTACCCAGTCCACCTGCATATTGAAGTCCCCCATGATCACTGTGACCTTGCCTTTCTGACATGCCCTTTCTATTTCGTGGTGCATTTTGTGCCCCTGGTCCTGACCACTGTCAGGAGGCCTGTACATAACTCCCATTATGGTTTTTTTGCCTTTGTGGTTCCTCAACTCTACCCACACAGACTCCACATCGTCTGACCCTATGTCGTTTAGTGCTATTGATTTAATTTCATTTCTAATTAACAAGGCAACCCCGCCCCCTCTACCCACCTCTCTGTCTTTTCGATAGGTTGTAAATCCCTGGATGTTTAACTGCCAGTCCTGAACCCCCTGCAACCACGTCTCTGTGATGCCTACCACATCATACCTGCCAGTCACAATCTGGGCCACAAGCTCATCTACCTTGTTCCGTACACTGCGGGCATTTAAATATAGCACCTTTAATTCCCTATTGACTGTCCCTTTTTGTTTTCTTAGTGTGGTGGACCTTGGTTTACTGAGCCTTTCCATACACTGTGTCATATTTTGTGAGATGGGGACTATCGTAACCTCTCCTGAGCTCTGTCTTTTCGTGATTTTTTGTAATCCTAAGCAGCTACGCTTCCCACTGATTCCTTCACCTCTTGGTTCCCTGACTTTCCCTTCCCCCCCAATCTCTAGTTTAAAGTCCTATTGACCACCCTATTTACTCTTTTCGCCAGAACACTGGTCCCAGCTCGGTTCAGGTGGAGACCATCCCAACGGTATAGGTCCCCCCGTCCCAAAACTGATGCCAGTGTCCCATGAAAAGGAACCCCTCTTTCCCACACCACTCTTTCAGCCACGTGTTAACTTCCCTTATTCTTGCTTCCCTATGCCAATTTGCACGTGGCTCGGGCAGTAATCCGGAGATTATGACCCTTGAGGACCTGTTTTTTAATTTGAATCCTAACTCTTTATAATCTCTAAACAGGTCCTCTTTCCTAGACTTGCCTAAGTTGTTGGTACCGACATGGACCACAACAACTGGATCCTCCCCCTCCCTCTCCAATATCCTTTCAAGCCGGTCAGAGATGTCCCGCACCCTAGCACCGGGCAGGCAACATACCATGCGGGACCCTCGATCCTGCTCACAAAGGATACTATCTATCCCTCTGATAATAGAATCCCCTACAACTACAACTTGCCTATTTACTTCCTCCCCTTGAATGGCCTGCTGAGCCATGGTGCCTTGGTCAGCTGACTCATCCTTCCTGCAGCCCTGTTCGCCATCCACACAGGGAGCAAGTGCCTCGTACCTGTTGGACAGGGTCAAGGGCTGAGGCTCCTGAGTTCCTGACTGCTGGTTCCCTTTACCTGCCTGACTTGCAGTCACACCCTGCTGTCCCTGGCCACTGGCAGGATTTAAACTATTTACTCTGACAGGTGTGACTGCCTCCTGAAACAAAGTGTCCAGGTAAGCCTCCCCCTCCCGGATGTGCCTCAGTGTGTGAAGCTCAGACTCCAGCTCATCAACTCTGAGCCGGAGTTCTTCGAGCAGCCAACACTTACTGCAGATGTGGTCGCTGCAGCTCGCAATGGGATCTGCCAGCTCCCACATCAAGCAGCTTAAGCACATCACCTGACCAGCCATCTCTAATTAATTAATTTGTTTAATTTAAGTTTACGAGTTTTAAATTTGGGGCAGATTGGTTATCAACCAATCAGATCACAGCTTCCCTCTGACGTCACTTTTGAAAAAAAAAAGTGGAAAACAGGAAGTTACCGTTGGATCTGTATACTCACCCAGAGACTGCTCCTCCTCCTCTGAACGGCTCCCGAAACTAGGCCTCGATCCCCGGGTTAAAGCTGTCACTCGAGAACAGCCCCTTCACAAACCACCTTCAACTTACCCTGACCGCACTGCACGTATGCAAATGTCCCTGGAACAGCCAATCAGAAGCTCTGCTCTGCTGCCCTCTGCTGGATGCTTAACTTCCGTCGAACTCCTCGGGTGTTGTGAGGCAGCAATGCCACCGTGCCGCCCGTGTAATGTAACTGATTAAATGAATTGCTAAAATGGATGCACAGGAACTATTTTTTCTGTGAGAAATTAAGACCAGACGACAATTACTTGTTAAATCTGGAAGTATATTTTCCCAGATACCTAGAAATCATTCCCCAAAAGGCTATGTCAACTGAACTTTTCAAAACTGAGAGTGATAGATTTTGGTGAACTAAAACTTGGAAGAGTTCAAAGGTGGGTGAATGAAATAAGAATGCAGGTCAGCCATAACTGAATGATGGAACGGGCACGTTGAATGGTCGTCTCCTTTGGCATGTTGCTACATTACAATTAATTACAAACAGAGCAGGCACAGTGAAAAAAGCAGGTTTCCTTCCCAACCAGGCATTACAACAATCTGAAAGCATAAGGTTGCTTTTGCTAATATCGGCATAATGGACCCAGATTTTCCTTTTGAACTTAATTCAAATGTTCGAGCCATCATGGTCTAAGCTTGATCCAGAAAGTTCCCGATTTTAGTGCCCTAGCATTTGACAGCTTTGGTTTTTACATTTACAATGCACCACTTCAAAAGTTGAATTTGTTGTGTCATGATTGGTTCCTGGACAAATATTATTTTCCCTGAGATGAATAAATATCACAGCTACATAAGTAAATATGACGGTGCCACTCACTGTGCCTCTGCAAAAGTAAATAAACACATGGCTGCTCCAATATTTTTTCTTCTCAAGCAGCAATATTTTTACAGCTCTTGAGAAGTAGATTGGTTTGCAACCAAAAATCTTTATAAATGACAAATCTTTCTGCCAGTCAAACAACACATCCAGAAGTGACTCCAGAAAACATTATTCATCCAAGGCTTGAAGTATTTCTCCTTGGATTAAAAACAGCAAAATGGGATGTGTTTTCGGATTATTGTCAATGGGTCAAACATCCTGGAACTCTCTCCCTAACAGCATTGTTTGTGCACCTTCACTACATGGGCTGCTGTGGCTCAAGAAGGAAAAACGGGGATGAGAAATAAATGCAGGCCTTACCAGCAAAGCCCATATTCCAAGAATGATTTTTTTTAAAATTACATTGCTTTCAGATTTTCCATTTGACAGCAAATTCAAAGAATTGTGTTTATCTGTAGCAGCATTATTAACAAATAGAGTGATTTAATGTAAATAATGGGACAGTCTTGTATGTCTTGTATTCAGGACACAAATTGAAATACAGAGACACAATAATTCTTGGAGAAAAATATTCTCTGGATCAAAAATGTGGCAGCAAAACTGTGATGTTCCTGTATTAATTATAGGACGTGTACACAGATTTAAAATAGAACTCAGATCACCAATGGTATTGTTCATTCAGAATTGGAGGATGTACTTTTATAGAACAAAAGTTGTGTGGTGAACAGGTATGACAGGGAATCCATTATAAGATGCAAGTGTGACACAGGAAGTACAGTTCATATATATGATGTAATATATTATAATATGAAGAAGTAAATGAAATATTGTTATAGCATGTGTATCAAATATTGAACATAATTTATTTGTGATGAAGGATGAAACAATTTTCAAGCATTTGTTTTAAAAAAACCAGACAGGAATGTTTCTGCTCTGCTGCCCTCCAGCAGAGGGCAGCAGAGCAGAGCTACTGATCAGCTGTTCTGGGGGAATTTGCAGACGTGCAGTGCGGTCAGCCTAAGTTGAAGGTGAATCTGCGAAGTAGACCCGAGGAGTTTGAGTGAAGGCAATCATCCAGCAGAGGGCAGCAGAGCAGAGCTACTGATCAGCTGTTCTGGGGGAATTTGCAGACGTGCAGTGCGGTCAGCCTAAGTTGAAGGTGAATCTGCGAAGTAGACCCGAGGAGTTTGAGTGAAGGCAATCATCCAGCAGAGGGCAGCAGAGCAGAGCTACTGATCAGCTGTTCTGGGGGAATTTGCAGACGTGCAGTGCGGTCAGCCTAAGTTGAAGGTGGTTTGTGGAGAGGCTGTTGGCAAGTGACAGTTAAACCCGAAACACTTCGTGAGTGTTTCCCACCCTACCTCCTCCTCTAACCAACCCCCCCACCCCACGGTGGTTGGGAAGCGGGAGCAGGGGCCTGTCGTGAAGGTGAGTGAGTGCCTTTAAATTTGCTTACCTTTCAGCGGGAGCAGGGTTTGAGGTAATATCAGGTAAGCTCTTCTTTCTTTTTCTTTTTCTTGTTTTTTTTTTTAATCTAGAGGTGATGTCAGGGAAGGCAGTACAATGCTCCTCCTGCAGAATGTTTGAGGTGAGGGACGCCGTCAGTGTCCCTGCTGATTTCATCTGTGGGAAGTGCACCCAACTCCAGCTCCTCAAAAACCGTGTTAGGGACCTGGAGCTTGAGCTGGATGAACTTCGGATCATTCGGGAGGCAGAGGGGGTCATAGATAGGAGCTTCAGGGAAGTAGTTACACCAAAGACTGGAGATAGGTGGGTAACTGTAAGAGGGAATGGGAAGAAGCAGTCAGTGCAGGGACCCCCTGCGGTCGTTCCCCTGAGTAACAAGTATACCGTTTTGGATACTTGTGGGGGGGACGACTTACCAGGGGTAAGCCATGGGGTACGGGCCTCTGGCACGGAGTCTGTCCCTGTTGCTCAGAAGGGAAGGGGGGAAAGGAGTAGAACATTAGTAATTGGGGACTCAATAGTCAGGGGCACAGATAGGAGATTTTGTGGGAGCGAGAGAGACTCACGTTTGGTATGTTGCCTCCCAGGTGCAAGGGTACGTGATGTCTCGGATCGTGTTTTCCGGGTCCTTAAG
The DNA here is from genome assembly GCF_902713615.1 of Scyliorhinus canicula. NCBI lineage: Eukaryota > Metazoa > Chordata > Chondrichthyes > Carcharhiniformes > Scyliorhinidae > Scyliorhinus > Scyliorhinus canicula. Next base: position 114,398,012 of record NC_052148.1, on the reverse strand, counting down.
GGGGAGGGGGAGCAGCCCCAAGTCGTAGTCCACATTGGCACTAACGACATAGGTAGGAAAGGGGACAAGGATGTCAGGCAGGCCTTTAGGGAGCTAGGATGGAAGCTCAGAGCTAGAACAAACAGAGTTGTTATCTCTGGGTTGTTGCCCGTGCCACGTGATAGTGAGATGAGGAATAGGGAGAGAGAGCAATTAAACACGTGGCTACAGGGATGGTGCAGGCGGGAGGGATTCAGATTTCTGGATAACTGGGGCTCTTTCTGGGGAAGGTGGGACCTCTATAGACAGGATGGTCTACATCTGAACCTGAGGGGCACCAATATCCTGGGGGGGAGATTTGTTAGTGCTCTTTGGGGGGGTTTAAACTAATTCAGCAGGGGCATGGGAACCTGGATTGTAGTTTTGGGGTACGGGAGATTGAGAGTATAGAGGTCAGGAGCACAGATTTGACTTCGCAGGAGGGTGCCAGTGTTCAGGTAGGTGGTTTGAAGTGTGTCTACTTCAATGCCAGGAGTATACGAAATAAGGTTGGGGAACTGGCAGCATGGATTGGTACCTGGGACTTCGATGTTGTGGCCATTTCAGAGACATGGATAGAGCAGGGACAGGAATGGTTGTTGCAGGTTCCGGGGTTTAGGTGTTTTAGTAAGCTCAGAGAAGGGGGCAAAAGAGGGGGAGGTGTGGCGCTGCTAGTCAAGGACAGTATTACGGTGGCGGAAAGGATGCTAGATGGGGACTCTTCTTCCGAGGTAGTATGGGCTGAGGTTAGAAACAGGAAAGGAGAGGTCACCCTGTTGGGAGTTTTCTATAGGCCACCTAATAGTTCTAGGGATGTAGAGGAAAGGATGGCGAAGATGATTCTGGAAAAGAGCGAAAGTAACAGGGTAGTTGTTATGGGAGACTTTAACTTTCCAAATATTGACTGGAAAAGATATAGTTCGAGTACATTAGATGGGTCATTCTTTGTACAATGTGTGCAGGAGGGTTTCCTGACACAATATGTTGACAGGCCAACAAGAGGTGAGGCCACATTGGATTTGGTTTTGGGTAATGAACCAGGCCAGGTGTTAGATCTGGAGGTAGGTGGGCACTTTGGAAACAGTGACCACAATTCGGTGACCTTTACGTTAGTGATGGAAAGGGATAAGTATACCCCGCAGGGCAAGAGTTATAGCTGGGGGAAGGGCAATTATGATGCCATTAGACATGACTTAGGATGTGTTGGTTGGAGAAGTAGGCTGCAAGGGTTGGGCACACTGGATATGTGGAGCTTGTTCAAGGAACAGCTATTGCATGTTCTTGATAAGTACGTACCAGTCAGGCAGGGAGGAAGGGGTCGAGCGAGGGAACCGTGGTTTACCAAAGAAGTGGAATCTCTTGTTAAGAGGAAGAAGGAGGCCTATGTGAAGATGAGGCATGAAGTTTCAGTTGGGGCGCTTGATAGTTACAAGGAAGCGAGGAAGGATCTAAAGAGAGAGCTGAGACGAGCAAGGAGGGGACATGAGAAGTCTTTGGCAGGTAGGATCAAGGAAAACCCAAAAGCTTTCTATAGGTATGTCAGGAATAAAAGAATGACTAGGGTAAGAGTAGGGCCAGTCAAGGACAGTGGTGGGAAATTGTGTGTGGAGGCTGAGGAGATAAGCGAGATACTAAATGAATACTTTTCGTCAGTATTCACTCAAGAAAAAGATAATATTGTGGAGGAGAATGCTGAGACCCAGGCTATTAGAATAGATGGCATTGAGGTGCGTAGGGAAGAAGTGTTGGCAATTCTGGACAAGGTGAAAATAGATAAGTCCCCGGGGCCGGATGGGATTTATCCTAGGATTCTCTGGGAAGCCAGGGAAGAGATTGCTGAGCCTTTGGCTTTGATTTTTAGGTCATCATTGGCTACAGGAATAGTGCCAGAGGACTGGAGGATAGCAAATGTGGTCCCTTTGTTCAAGAAGGGGAGTAGAGATAACCCCGGTAACTATAGGCCGGTGAGCCTAACGTCTGTGGTGGGTAAAGTCTTGGAGAAGATTATAAAAGATACGATTTATAATCATCTAGATAGGAATAATATGATTAGGGACAGTCAGCATGGTTTTGTGAAGGGTAGGTCATGCCTCACAAACCTTATCGAGTTCTTTGAGAAGGTGACTGAACAGGTAGACGAGGGTAGAGCAGTTGATGTGGTGTATATGGATTTCAGTAAAGCGTTTGATAAGGTTCCCCACGGTCGGCTATTGCAAAAAATACGAAGGCTGGGGATTGAGGGTGATTTAGAGATGTGGATCAGAAATTGGCTAGTTGAAAGAAGACAGAGAGTGGTAGTTGATGGGAAATGTTCAGAATGGAGTTCAGTTACGAGTGGCGTACCACAAGGATCTGTTCTGGGGCCGTTGCTGTTTGTCATTTTTATAAATGACCTAGAGGAGGGCGCAGAAGGATGGGTGAGTAAATTTGCAGACGACACTAAAGTCGGTGGCGTTGTAGACAGTGCGGAAGGATGTTGCAGGTTACAGAGGGACATAGATAAGCTGCAGAGCTGGGCTGAGAGGTGGCAAATGGAGTTTAATGTGGAGAAGTGTGAGGTGATTCACTTTGGAAAGAATAACAGGAATGCGGAATATTTGGCTAATGGTAAAATTCTTGGCAGTGTGGATGAGCAGAGGGATCTCGGTGTCCATGTACATAGATCCCTGAAAGTTGCCACCCAGGTTGATAGGGTTGTGAAGAAGGCCTATGGTGTGTTGGCTTTTATTGGTAGAGGGATTGAGTTCCGGAGCCATGAGGTCATGTTGCAGTTGTACAAAACTCTAGTACGGCCGCATTTGGAGTATTGCGTACAGTTCTGGTCGCCTCATTATAGGAAGGACGTGGAAGCTTTGGAACGGGTGCAGAGGAGATTTACCAGGATGTTGCCTGGTATGGAGGGAAAATCTTATGAGGAAAGGCTGATGGACTTGAGGTTGTTTTCGTTAGAGAGAAGAAGGTTAAGAGGTGACTTAATAGAGGCATACAAAATGATCAGAGGGTTAGATAGGGTGGACAGCGAAAGCCTTCTCCCGCGGATGGAGGTGGCTAGCACGAGGGGACATAGCCTTAAATTGAGGGGTAATAGATATAGGACAGAGGTCAGAGGTGGGTTTTTTACGCAAAGAGTGGTGAGGCCGTGGAATGCCCTACCTGCAACAGTAGTGAACTCGCCAACATTGAGGGCATTTAAAAATTTATTGGATAAGCATATGGATGATAAGGGCATAGTGTAGGTTAGATGGCCTTTAGATTTTTTTTCCATGTCGGTGCAACATCGAGGGCCGAAGGGCCTGTACTGCGCTGTATCGTTCTATGTTCTATGTAAACAAAATGGAGCGGAAAGATTCGGTGAAAACAGATGGTTGAGGGAGGCTGATACCCAAAGTTTAAAAAGTACATCTCTGTCGCTATCTCCTGGCTTAGAACCTTTGTGCAACGTTAATTGTTGATGTTATTCTTGTGATTATTCTCCTTGACTAACAAGTTGGAGCTTGTGAGTCAAAGATCCCATTGGCATTAAGCAACTTGGAAAACGTTTGGCTTCCAGTATACTGAGAACTGTAGAAAGTATTAGGAAAATATTATTTCTGTGGGCAACAGTCTCTGCAAAATACACATATGTGAATCTATCCATGGCTCATGCATTACCTGTAATGCCTTGTGCCTTTATCTACTGCAGCAGAATTTAGTGCAGCACTTTGTCGAATGCCTTCTAGAAATCCTAAAATACCACATCCATCAGTTCCCCATTGTCCATCGTGCTCGTAATGTCCTCAAATAATTCTACTAAATTAGTTAAACATGGCCTGCCTTTCATGAACCCATGGTGAGTCTGCCTAATGGGACAATTTATATCCAGAAATGTTAGGTTATGAACTGAGATGATAGGAATAGTTTCTGAGGTTGGTCTGCCATATGAGTTCTGGCTAATTCCATGGCTTGTGACAAGTGTGCTGGTAGACGTTAGTCTCCTTGATGTAGAACATCTGTGACACCTAGGAGGATTGATTATACTTGCACTCCAGGACTATGGATCCATGGAATTAGTGAACTGTTGTCCACCAAAACTTGTGCAGGTGCAGGTTTGAGGGGAGGGGGGGGGGGGCGAGAGGGGGAGGGGGGGAGGGGAGGGGGGGAGGGGGGGAGGGGAGGGGGGGAGGGGGGGAGGGGGGGTTGTTGGGTTACAGGTTCTAGTGTGGATACGTGGGTTGAGGGGGGAGGGGGGGAGGGGGAGGGGGGAGGAGGGGGAGGGGGAGGGGGGAGGGGGAGGGGGGAGGGGAGGGGGGAGGGGAGGGGGGAGGGGAGGAGGGGAGGGGAGGGGAGGAGGGGGGAGGAGGGGGGGAGGAGGGGGGAGGAGGGGGGGGAGGAGGGGAGGAGGGGGGAGGGGAGGGGGGAGGGGAGGGGGAGGGGAGGGGGAGGGGAGGGGGAGGTGGGGGGGTTGTTGGGTTACGGGTATAGTGTGGATACGTGGGTTAGGGGGGGGGAGGGGGCAGGGGGAAGGGGGGGAGGTGGGGGGGAGGTGAGGGGGGAGGGGGGGGAGGTGGGGGGGGGTTGTTGGGTTATGGGTATAGTGTGGATACGTGGGTTTGGTAGGGTGATCATTGCTCGGCACAACACGAAGGGCCTGTTCTGTGCTGTACTGTTCTATGTTCTATGTATCTCTCTTTACCAAGAACAAATATGCTATCCAGGCCATGGTGAAAGAGGAGGTAATCGAGACATTCATCCTCCCCCTTCAGATATTCATAATAAGTCATTACCAACTTTCTTAATGCAGTTGATTCAAAAATCAGAAAATACTTTGGATTGTGTTACAGTGTCTATGATTTCCAAAAGATTGAAACCGGTGTTCACCACTCTTCATCTCATCGTGCACATCACCTTTGTTGATCTAACTAGATCGAACAGACTCCTGGTTTCATGTTGTGTTCTGTAATTTGGAATAACACAAGCTGCCACTTGATGCACTTTTGAGTAAAAGATGCTCCAGACTTTGAAGTAAGTTCAATGTGTTTTATTGAACTATTAGCACAATTCTCAATGTGTTTGACTCTCTGCTAATCTAAATGTAGTAACTCAGTCTAACTGAACCAGCCTTGCTCGAAGCCACATGCTGGGGTATGTTGCTGAGGATACACCCTGTCTCACTCTGTTGAAGTTGGTCTGTGGAAAGTGCCTCATCCCTTTCATAGTGAGATACCACCCCTGAGTGTCCTGACTGCTCATTGGTCGTGTCCTATTCTATGTGTTCATTAGCTGCATGTTTGCATATCATGACAACCTTCTGGTTTGCCCACCACCTCATGTGAATGTTTATGACAGGATACCGAATGGTCATTCTTATTTTTTGAAGGTACCATTGTGTATAGTCTGTTTGCATTAGTGCACGGCTCTTTATAGCTGCATCAGCCTTTGCCCTGATGCATTGGTGCTGCCATTGGCCCTTTCTGCCATGTGCCTTACAGAATTGTTGGAAAGCTGGTCATTTCCTTGGGGTATGTAGAAGGCCACACCTTCAACATGATTTGTTCAGTTTGGGTAATCTAGTAAGTGCATCAACAATTGTGGTTGCGCTGAGGACCTGTAAGCATCGTTGACCTGAGAGGATCACTTTGTACTTGTATCTATCCTTCAGTTGTTCTTCAATGCCAGGCATTTTGGGCTCATCCAGCAGACATTCTGGAAATCTTGCCTGGGAGTGGATGCAATCACCAACTTTACAATCCTGTCTGCTCACTCTGTGTCTGAGAAATCACAGTGTGCAACTTTTCCCCTGCATGTGCTGACAAAGTGGCCTATGGATTCTGCAGGATGGAGTTGAAGTGACTTGAACTCCAACCGATGATTATAGAGGTTTAACCTCATACTGAACTGGTCTTCCAATGTAGTTCATACCTTTTGGGGATCATGTGATCTCCCTCTGTTAATCCTGGCATGCTTACCTTGTGTAGCCCTTTGTTCTCAAATTCTAAATAATTTTTGATGGCTTGCTTATCTGGTTTAGACACCCCTGAATCAAGAAATTGAAGTTCTGCTCGGTCCAAGATTGCAAGAAACTGCAGAGTGTGGTGAACTCAGTCCAACGCATCACAGAAGCTTGCCACCCCCACATTGATTCTGTATACACCTCCCGCTGCCTCAGGAAGGCATACAGCATTGTCAGAGACCCTTCCCACCCAGGAATTGCCTTCTTCCAGACCCTTCCATCAGGCAGAAGGCAGAGAAGTCGGAAGACCCACACATCCAGACATAGGAACATCTTCTTTCCCACAGCTACAAGACTCCTCAACGACTCCCCTCGGACTGATCTGTTCCCTGTAAGAACACTATTCACAACACCCTATGCTGCTCTTGCTCATGTATTTGCTTTGTTTGGCCCCTTGTTCCGCACTGTAACCTATCACTGTTTGTTGATGTACCATTTGTCAATGTTCTCTGTTGATTATTCTGTTTGTCTACTATGTACGTACTGTGTACGTTCCCCCGGCCGCAGAAAAATACTTTTCACTGTACTTCGGTTCATGTGACAATAAATCAAATCAAAATCTGTATGCTGTTTAACATTTTTAATTTGGATAATAGGTTCAATGATTTCCAATTCGAACTGGGAAATTTTGTGGACATTTTGACAATATCCCTTTGACATTCCTGCTTGTTTTATTCAATTTATGGTTCAGCAACTTCTGAAGCCGCACGTTATAATCACCACCTTCACTGGCCCAATTTTTACAACTTTTCTTTTTTTTTTAGTTTGACTCTCCTTCACACTTCCAGTCCACACTTTGGTTACACAACTTTTCCGACTAAGCTAACCCAACGTTGGTCCTCTCAACACGTTGTCCTGTCCCACTTCCAGAACTGACAGTCTGTAAAAAGTCTTACAACACCAGGTTAAAGTCCAACAGGTTTGTTTCAAACACTCTCTTTCGGAGCACTGCTCCTTCCTCAGGTGAAGAAGGAGCAGTACTCCGAAAGCTAGTGTTTGAAACAAACCTGTTGGACCTTAACCTGGTGTTGCAAGACTTCTGTGCTCAGCCCAGTCCAACGCCGGCACATCATGACAGACTTTGCACCTCAATCCCACCATGAGGGATCCATATGCTTACCAACTCTACTTGAATACTATCCCGGCCTGTGTCTTCGAACCTTTTCTGAGCAGTCACCTTGCTGCAATTTCAACACTTTCCAACACAACGGCTTCATTATGATCTGACCAAACATTGAGAGTCACCTCATTCTATGCAGCAAGACTTAAGGCTGTTCACCATGTTTTATCTGTGCTCAATCTTGCTGACGTGCTGTTTTACCACTTCTGGATGCCGTGTTGTGTTTTTCTAACGATATAAAGGCACCGGTCATTCATAAGGAAATGTGTAAACGCATGGTGTGTTAATTTATTTAAACTAGGCACAAGAGAACATAAAAATATGGATGGAAAATGTGAAGACACCAGTGGCTGGTCTGTGTGCGCTGTGTTCTGCTCCAGGTCGAAGAAAAACAGAGGTTGCATCACATGACACATTTCCATTAAAGTGATGTGGAGCTGTTATCTTTCAAAGGCATGTTACCAGCTGACATAAAAAGGGAATCACAACGTTCTTTATAAGCATATAAATCGTTAAAAAAAAGTGGTAAAAGGAGGAGGAATATTGCCAATTAGGGGCCAAAGAGGTCTGTGAATGTTGTGATCATAATGTGCGGCTTCAGAAGTTGCTGTCAATTGCAAATTGACAGCTTAACTTAGCTAGTAAATTACTACTTTGAATCTGTCTTTACCAAGGAAAAATATACTACCCAGGCCATGGTGAAAGAGGAGATAATTCATAGACTCCTCCTCTTCCTTCAGGTACCATGCCCTAAGAGGTGGAACCACGGATTGCATTGGATTGGTCCATGATTATGTTTGCCAAATTACTGCATTGGTTTGCAGTTGTCTTCTGCACTATGAACAGGAAACTCTCCTGTTCCTACTTCTTGTCATCGGTCACATTGGAAGGATTTACAGGCTAATAATCAATTGGTTTGGCCATGCCAAGAAACACCTTGAATGGCCATCAAGTACTGAAAAGGACTTGAATCTAGAGCTTCTTACCCAGAGGTAGGAACACTAGCACTGCTGAATAAGACTTATTAATTCAGACACTAGAAGGATATAAAATTCAGAAGAAGGTATTAAATAGGCTACATGTACTTAAAGTTGATAATGCACCAGGATCAGATGAGATATATCTGAGAATGCTGAAGTAATTCAAAATTCCACCCTTGTTTACAAAAAGGTGTAAGATAAGCCCAGTAGCCAAGGCCAATCTTCTAGAAACAATAACTTGTGACAAAATTAATAGTCACATAGACAAATGGGGATTAACTAATGAAAGCCAGCAGGAATTTCTTGAAGGAAAATCACGTTCAACTAACTTGCTGGAACTCTTTTGAAGAAGTAACAGAGGGAAATGCTGTTGATGTGGTGTACATGAATTTTCAAAACGCACTTGGTATATTGCTGCACAACAGACTTGAATTGAATAAAAAGGATAGTAGCAACATGAAATTAAATTGGCACGTAACAGAACATCGTGGTCAGTGTATGTTTTACACGCTGGAGGAAGATATATAGGAGTCCAGGAGGGGTCAGTGTTGTGGCCCTTGCTTTTCCTAATGTATATTCATGATAATAGACCGTTGTGAGCAGGGTACAATGTCAGAATTTGGAGACAATAAAAAACTTGGAAGCATTATGAACTGTGAGGAGAATAGTGTAAAACTTTAAAATAACATGGACAAGCAGCATGGACATCCAGGTCAAGATTCTCCCTTCCGGGGACTAAGTCCCCTCGCCGGTGGGAAAACCGGCGCAAACAACTCCGGCGTCAACAGGCCCCCAAGGTGAGAAATTCTCACCTGTATCGGGGGCTAGGTGGATGAGGGAGGGAGGGGGGGGGGGGTTGGCGCCACTCCAGCCAGCGCTGAAGGGACGGCGTGAGTTCGCACATGCGCCAAAGGGCCGGCGTGATCTCGCGCATGCACTAAAACGACGGCGTGGTTCAGCGTATGCGCAGGCCGGCCAGCGTATTTTGGCGCATGCGCGGGGAGGGGTTCTCTTCTCCGCACCAGTCATGGTGGAGCCCTACAGGGACTGGCGCGGAAGGAAGAAGTGCCCCCACGGAACAGGCCCACCTGGAGATCGGTGGGCCCCGATCGCGGGCCAGGCCACCGTGGGGTCAGATCCCCCTGCGCTCCCCCCCCCCCAAGGACTTCGCCCGCTGACTTATCTGCCAGGTCCCGGCGTATGGGACCATACAGGGCCCGGAGAATTGCCGAGTGGGCCGCTGCCAACGGCCCCCGACCGGCGTGACGTGAATTCCGCCCCCGCCGAAAAACAGCACCGGAGAATACGGCAGCCAGCGATGGGGCGGGATTCGCGCCACCCTCCAGGGAGTCTCCAATTCTTCTGGATACACACTCTCGGAAGGATGTGAAGGCATTGGAGAGCGTGCTGTAAAGATTCTCAAGAATGGTTCCAGAGATGAGGAGGGTCAGTTACAGAGTAGATAGGGAGAAACTGTTCGTGTTCATGAGGGAATTTAAAGTAATTTGCAAAATAAGCAAAAGTGATATGAGAAAATCTTTTCATGCATTGAGTAGAATGCACTGCCTGAGTGTATAATGGAGGCGGGTTGAATAAAAGCAATCAAAAGAGAATTTGACTGTTACTTGAAAGGGAAGAATTTGCAGGGTAATGTGGAGAAGTTGGGAGAATGGCACTGGGTGAATTACTCATTCGGAGAGCCAATGCACCATAACAACACTTTGATTTTTTTTTGATACATAAACTTTAAAGTTTATTTGAAAACATTGAGTAGCTTGGCACCTGTTTTGAATATTTTACATTGGACACTTCCAAGAAATTGAGTTTATAGGATGCTAAACCTCAAATGTGCCACACAAAAGGTTGCTGCATAAGATAAAGATGCATGGCATTAAGGGTAAAGTAGTAGCATGGATAGAGGATTGGTTAATTAATAGAAAGCAAAGAGTGGGGATTAATGGGTGTTTCTCTGGTTGGCAATCAGTAGCTAGTGGTGTCCCTCAGGGATCCGTGTTGGGCCCACAATTGTTCACAATTTACATAGATGATTTGGAGTTGGGGACCAAGGGCAATGTGTCCAAGTTTGCAGATGACACTAAGATGAGTGGTAAAGCGAAAAGTGCAGAGGATACTGGAAGTCTGCAGAGGGATTTGGATAGGTTAAGTGAATGGGCTAGGGTCTGGCAGATGGAATACAATGTTGACAAATGTGAGGTTATCCATTTTGGTAGGAATAACAGCAAACGGGATTATTATTTAAACGATAAAATATTAAAGCATGCCGCTGTGCAGAGAGAAGTCTTACAACACCAGGTTAAAGTCCAACAGGTTTGTTTCAAACACGAGCTTTCGGAGCACGGCTCCTTCTTCAGGCTCCTTCACCTGAAGAAGGAGCCGTGCTCCGAAAGCTCGTGTTTGAAACAAACCTGTTGGACTTTAACCTGGTGTTGTAAGACTTCTTACTGTGCTCACCCCAGTCCAACGCCGGCATCTCCACATCATGGCTGTGCAGAGAGACCTGGGTGTGCTAGTGCATGAGTCACAGAAAGTTGGTTTGCAGGTGCAACAGGTGAATAAGAAGGCAAATGGAATTTTGTCCTTCATTGCTAGAGGGATGGATTTTAAGACTAGGGAGGTTATGTTGCAATTGTATAAGGTGTTAGTGAGGCCACACCTGGAGCATTGTGTTCAGTTTTGGTCTCCTTACTTGAAAAAGGACATACTGGCACTGGAGGGTGTGCAGAGGAGATTCACTAGGTTAATCCCAGAGCTGAAGGGGTTGGATTATGAGGAGAGGTTGAGTAGACTGGGACTGTACTCGTTGGAATTTAGAAGGATGAGGGGGGATCTTATAGAAACATTTAAAATTATGAAGGGAATAGATAGGATAGATGTGGGCATGTTGTTTCCACTGGCGGGTGAAAGCAGAACTAGGGCCATAGCCTCAAAATAAGGGGAAGTAGATTTAGGACTGAGTTTAGGAGGAACTTCTTCACCCAAAGGGTTGTGAATCTATGGAATTCCTTGCCCAGTGAAGCATTTGAGGCTCCTTCATTAAATGTTTTTAAGGTAAAGATAGATAGTTTTTTGAAGAATAAAGGGATTAAGGGTTATGGTGTTCGGGCCGGAAAATGGAGCTGAGTCCACAAAAGATCAGCCATGATCTGATTGAATGGCGGAGCAGGCTCGAGGGGCCAGATGGCCTACTCCTGTTCCTAGTTCTTATGTTCTTATGATGGGAAACCTTTATTGTTCAAAGTAAATAAATGTTAACCTTTCTACTCTGAATTGAATTGATGTTCAGATTTGATCAAAAATAAACTACAAAAATAACAGGTGTCAGTTTAAGGAGTTAAGCCAATGATGCAGTGCACTGGTGCAGTGGCACATTGTGTCAAGTAGTGATGGACAAAGGCCACATGGCGAGAAAAAGCAAACACTGCAGCAAAGGTAGCCCACTCTATTCATGCATACCTCTTGGTAGCCAGGTGCAGAGCAGCACTGGCAGAAATCCAGAGATAATATGAGTCATTAGGGACTTTTTTTAAAAAGTCAAAGGCGACAGCACTGATTACACAAATGTATCCAGCAGGATGACTAAATTGGTACTTGAAAACACTTTCATATGTATCATCAGGAATTCACTTTTGTAAGGACAACATATTTGATTGCATTAACTGTTAAAACTGAATTTTCAAATTAGAACTTAGATGGCTTCATATTAAAATGACTGTTTAATTACACTATTATTTTCTTCCATATACCAGCAAGATTAAACCTTGCCCTACACAGTCAGTGTCTAGCACAAGGTAAATCAATCTTTAATCTTTGGATGATGTATAACATCTTTTAGGAAATGAACAACCTAGAACATTCATCGAAACAAATGCAAATCTCTGTTGGTTTGCAACTATAATTCAAGTGCACATTTGTATGATGATATATTAGGAAGCTGTTACACACAAAAAAACTTAACCCATAATAGCAATTATTTCCAGTATCTGGAGAAAGTTAAACTCTCTCCTTTAGCTTTAAGTCATATTGCTAAGTGCATATTATGACTCCATAGTTTACTGCTTAGCAGATGCTTACACACTATTTATTGATCAGGAACCAGAAAAGTAAACACTCCCATCAATTTAGTGTAAGAATTCCTTTGTTTTAGAATTGTTAGCTACACGATTGAAAGGTTATCGCTGAATATAGCAACATATGAGATACTCCTTAATTTTATTAGTTAGTCATACAAGTGTTCTCAGGATGAATGCATGACTTATTGACATGATTGCTAAATATAACTTGGCCTATGTGTATGAATACTGAATGACCTTAACAAGGCAAAATGTCTTCTCTGCCTAAAGATCAGAAATAGCAGTATCAAAAGTAACAAAAATGTAACAATGGAGAAAAAGCAAGTCAGCAAGACTACAGGATACAGAAATACACATTTTAAAACTTACTTCATTTAGCTTAATCCAACAAATTCTAACAAAACTTAATCAAGGGCTCCCATAAGTGCCGCTCAGAAATCCTGAAGTGCAGCTTCAAATATTTAATGTGGTCATGTTACAGCCAGACCACATGAGTGTTGGTTCTTCTACTGCTTTAATTTACTGAAGCAATTAACTGAAATTGGCAATTGGCACAATACAGACTTTTACCTTGTTAAGCTATGAACAACATGCTGCATTAATTTAGATGAAGCAATGAGCAAGAGGAATTGACACAAGATAGGAATGGTGCACACCTAAGTACAGGGCAAGTTTGATATGTCCCGAAAATGGGCATCTGTTGATCGCAATATAGACAGTATGACACCTTGGTGCTGCCTACTTATTACACTACTTCAGTGTCCAGCGGTGTTCATTGGACAGAGGAAATGTTCAGTGGTAATTGTGCTGTTGATAGACTGTACTCATGACCAGAGAGTCAATATTATGAGTTAAGTACAAATTACAGCTGGCTGGCATTGCTCAAAGCTTAATCGCACCTCTTAAAAGGTGATGCAGGTACTAGAAGTCATGCAGAAATTGAACACGACCTGTAAGACATTCAACAATAGCAAAGCGTGGGAGACAACAAACACCAAGAGGGTTCTGAATGATGCACTGGTGGAGAAGATGAAGATTTAGAGGGATTTCTTGAACCTGCAGCAGTCCAGGAGACACATGCTTGGAAAACAGTGGGAGCAGAAGGCTGTGGAGGCCAATGCCAGGGGTCAAGTCCCAAGGACCTAGCTGCTGAGCCACAGAAAGTTCAAGAACCAGGCACGAGCAATCAAGGTCAGTGAATGCATTTTCAAATACCCTGGGTGCGATTCTCCGCTCCCGCGCGGCATCGGGAAGGCTGTCGTGAACTCGGCCGAGTTTTACGATGGCATCGGAGGCCGCTCCTCGCACCCTATTCACCCCCCCCCCCCCCCCCCCCCCCAGGGGGCTAGGAGCGGCGTGCCGTAAATCTCTTCTGATTATGCTATTGTATGAGTAACTGTTGGGAAAGAGGAAAGTTGGGGGAAAAAAGCTAACCTGTAACATGTTTATCTTTACTCCATGAATATAGGCAAATAAATAGAGAAGTTATAGGAGGTTGGGAAATAGGATAAAAGTTATAGTAAATGAAGATGGCACAGCACAGAGAATCAACATACTTGAGAGGCTTTGCTACTGTAGTAGCTAGCTCATTTAAGGGGCGATCTTCTGAAGAGTCATGTGACTCCCTCATCCAATCGGTATCTAGCGCATGGGATCACCAGGGCATATTGTGGGCCTTTGCTTAGTTAGATCCTAGAGACATGACTGGAAGCACTGAATCTGCATCACCCTGTAAATTATTGTTATGTTAATAAATGTGACAGTTTGCTCATACTTGGTTGAGCCAAGTTACTACATTTTCTGATGAGGTGAAAAATGCAGGTGTGCTTGCAACATTATTCGCTCAGAGTCTGGTCCAGTTGAAGTCAAGCCTGTGAAGTACAAGAGAGCTGCAGAGGTGCTTGTATTTGGTAGAATGGATCCCTTTGACACCTCTGCTGAAGATTGAGTACAGTATGTTGAGCGATTATAATTTTTCTTCAAAGCAAATGGAGATGATGAGGAGGGAAAGAAGAAAGCAATATTATTAAGTGCATGTGGGACACAACCTTTGATTTAATCTGTAGCCTTTAGTCCCTCAACGCGCCCGACACAAGCTCGTTTATAGAGATCGTGAATTTGGTAAAAGGGCACTACCTTTCAAAGCCTTCTGGATTTTGCACCAATTTAAATTCAACTCCAAGGTGAGAGCTTCAAGAGAGACCTAATGTGACAGTCTCTACACAAAGTACCCCAACAGAAGCATCCCAGGCAGTAGAGATGTGCCACTCTACAAGAAGGCGGAAGCCACCAGAGAGACTGTGTTTTTGAAGGTCTGATTAAAAATGTTCATTGTTGTAAATTATGGGAAAATTAAAATAATTATAATCTTTTATTGTCACAAGTATGAAGTTACTGTGAAAATCCCCTAGTCACCACATTCCGGTGCCTGTTCGGGTACACAGAGGGAGAATTCAGAATTATCAGCCGGTACAGGAATTGAACCCACGCTGATTGCCTTGTTCTGCATTACAATCCAGCTGTCTAGCCCACTGAGCTAAACCAGCCCTGTCACAGATAAGTTAACTATAATTCTGTATCGAAAGGAACTTAGAGGAGGAGGGATGTAGTGCTAGTCCCTTTAAGCGGTGATCTTCTGAAAAGTCATGTGAACCGCTCATTCAACCAGTAACACCTGAGCAAAACGCTGGCTTTGCTCACTTCGATCATAGAGACATGACTGGAAGCACTGAATTTGCATCACCCTGTAAATGCTCATTATGTTAATAAAAGCTTATAGTTCGTTCATAACTGGTGGAGCCAAGTTACTACAGCTATAATAAAGTTGTAGTGTCTGTAGCACAGAAGATGGCCCTTCAGCCCATCGCATCTACGCCAGTCAAAATCAACCACATTACTATTCAAATTCCATCTTCCAACCCTTGACCCATAGCCTCGTATGCCTTGGCATTGCAAGTGCACATTTAAATACTTCCTCCACCATCCTTTCAGGCAGAAAGTACCAAACTCCCACTACCCTCTGGCTAAAGAAGTTCTTCCTTACTTCCCTTCTAAACCTTCCACCCCTTATATTACATCTATGCTCCCTGGTCATTGATCCCTTCACCAAGAGGAAAAGATCCTTCCTGTCTACTCGATCTATGCCCCTGTTTTGTTATGCTCTTGATGTAGCATAAACTGCTTCTTTGATGTGCACTCTGACAAAGGAAGGTTCAGACTTGGAGATAGCTTTAACACCTTTATTAAACAGTTAACGATTCTCCTACTTAGATTTGACTCTCCTGTTAATCCTGCTATATCTACTCAGACTGACGAACCAGTCTGCTACAATCCACGTGGCGGGTGTGATGTGTTTTTAATCAACCCTGTGTACTCACTGAGTGTCTCCACTGGAAAGAGGAAGATCATGCGTGCTGTGTCCTTTTACATGGGTTGGTGTAATCCCCCCCCCCCCTACCCTGTGGTAGTGTCACCTCTGTATGTATCGTGAATGCCCATTGGTTGTGTCCTATCTTACTGACCTATTGGTTGAATGTCTGTGTGTCATGTCTCTGGTGCTCCCTCTAGTGTCTATCTAGTCTATGTGTATTTACATTAACCCCTTGTGTATTTACAGTGATGCATATTACCACAGCCCCTAATAATTTTATATACCTTAATCATGTCACCCCTCAATTTCCTCTGCTCCAAGGAAAACAATCTGTTCAATCTCTCTTCATAACTAAAACTTTCCAACCCAGGCAACATCCTGGTAAATCTCCTTTGCACCCTTTCAAGCTCTATCACATCCCTCCTATAATATGGTTCCAGAACTGCACACTCTGACCATGGCGTAACTAACCTTTTATGCAGTTCCAGTATAATCTCCCTGATCTAAAACTCTATGTTTCAGCAAATAAAAACAAGCATACCATATGCCTCCTTAAAAGCCTTTTCCACCTGTCCTGCTGCCTTAAGGGACCGGTACACATGCACACCAAGGTCGCTCTGATCCTCAGTGCTTCACAAGGTCCTGCCATTCATCCTGTATTCCCTTGCTTTGTTTGCCATGCCCAAGTGCATCACCTCACACTTATCCAGATTGAATTCTATTTGCCACTGACTGTTAAGCCCATCTGATCAACTATCCTCCTCGCTATTTACCACCTCACCAATTTTTATATCATCTACAAACTTACTGATCAACCCTCGTACATTCATTTCTAAATCATTTATGTACCAAATAGTGCCCTTAGCTTGTCAGAACTCTTGACTCTGATTTGGTGTTAACTTGTGCTCTCGTGCACACGTCATCTCCGGCTTCCCATATTCACCTGGTGTCAGCAGGATTTTACACAAAAACATTTGTCACCTAATTCAACTGAAGATCCTGGCAATTCTTTTTCAGCAGCTTACCAAAATAATTAACTTCAAAGAAAGTGTGAAATATTGTTTCCCTTCATGTAATGGTAGAATGATGGGTGTAGATTAACTTGTTCTTAATCTAGGACAAAAGTTTGGCACAACATCGTGGGCCGAAGGGCCTGTTCTGTGCTGTATTTTTCTATGTTCTAATGAGCGGCAACAAAACCATGCAAATATTGTGACTATAGCTGTAGCAGGCACCATTCTAATGGAGTAACTTTGGTATCAAGCTTGTTAATGAGCATGTGTTCCAAGTGGAGTGTGAACAAGCACCCACTTTTCTGCAGCATATGACGTTGGCTTTTAAAAGTTTAAATACTCAGCACATTTCTTTTTATCCACATGGATAACAATTCATAATTGCTTTCATTGAATAAAAATGCAGCCCTTGCTTAAAAAAAGGGATACTACCAGAAGAAATACGCCAGTGGGTGTTTTGATAAGCCTCTGTGTGAACAAGTTACACTCTGGAGGGTTAGGACCACCATCTTGAAAGTGCTACTCGTAATATTCAAATTCTCAGTAGAATTGCAGTTTTAAATACAAAATTATCAATATGTATGTTAATAAGACTTTCCAAGCCGAGTTTTCTGAGATCCTCTGTATCTTCAGCACTGATACTTCAAAAATCTAAATGGTGATCAGTACCAGCATACAAACCTAGCTTGATTCAGAACGGCAATACTCTGCCTACATCAGCCCCTTCTTATGCTGCTGATTTTAAAATATATTTATAGTTACAGTGCCAATGAGTCAGAGATTCAGAAATTTGGACCAACACAAAGAAGAATTATTAAAATATGCTGTTTTCAGTGTATTAATTGAGGCATTTCTAGGGAATGAGTGAAGGACGGAATTAGTCCCAGCTTTTGCACTTCAATACACTATGCAAATGAAAGCCCACTAAATAACAAAAGGGTATTCAGTAGTCTGTATCCCCACAAGTGGTGTCAAATTTACACACACAACCCCCTATCTTGGGTTTGAAAATGTAATTTGCAGCTGGAAAACAGTTTACTGATACTATCCTCATCAGCACGCATCAGAAAACCCACTAAACACAAGAGTAAAAACATTTTCCCTTGTTGAAATTTTGTCCCAAGGTATTTTACTATTTCATATTCATTGTAAAATACCAAAAATAGATCAGTACGAATTACACATCTCAAAAACTAATTAACATTAAAGCCAGTTAAATTTGAAGATAACTGGAGATAACAATTAAATAAAGTGATTACAGATGTGCCAGCAATGCAGTCAGGGGCTGGATGATGGAGATATATTTGTTTGCTATCAGAAGATGAATAGGTGGTGGAGTCTTGCTATAATTAAAAGAACTACAATTAAAATAGCATCTTTCATGACCTTGAGTACAGCCAGTACTCACTGGCTTGAGTACAGCCAGTGTAGTCATTGTTGGAATGTCGGGAAATGCAGCAAACAATTTATGTCCAGCAAAGTCAAATATCACAGCAATGCGGACAATATTTTTTGTTTTAGGTGATGGTGGTTGGGGATAAGTATTGCCAGCACAATGACAAGAACATCCCTGTACTTCCGATTCTTCATATATACCTAATAGGACAGTTTTCTTCACCACAATTCACCAAGTATCAGTGTGAATAGCACAAAAAATTGCAGATATTGAACTGCAAATTGTGTTCAATACAACTCAATTTTCCACGATCTTAAGCACTGGTTTTGAAACTTTGCGCTGGAAGTAGGCCCCTGACGCAATATTGGCCACAATCTCAAATTCAATTTGAGGGCAGCACGGTAGCATGGTGGTTAGCATAAATGCTTCACAGCTCCAGGGTCCCAGGTTCGGTTCCCGGCTGGGTCACTGTCTGCACGTCCTCCCCGTGTGTGCGTGGGTTTCCTCCGGGTGCTCCGGTTTCCTCCCACAGTCCAAAGATGTGCGGGTTAGGTGGATCGGCCATGCTAAATTGCCCATAGTGTCCTTAAAAGTAAGGTTAAAGAGGGGGGGGGGGTTGTTGGGTTACGGGTATAGGGTGGATACGTGGGGTTGAGTAGGGTGATCATTGTTCGGCACAACATCGAGGGCCGAAGGGCCTGTTCTGTGCTGTACTGTTCTATGTTCTATGTTCTACTTACTCAACACTTATGTTTCTTGTAGGCCATCATTTTGAACTTTTTAAAAGTAATTCATTTGAAAATGTATTAAGCGACTGACTGTTGTACCTCATTTACCTGAGTAATTTACTTTTAAAAGATAAAAAAATGCAATTATTTGAAACAGTTACTCAAAGATGATGGATTGAGATAGTGATTTTAAATGCTTATTTTTATGATAAAGCCATGTTCAGCTTGTAAGAGCTCTTCCTGAAGGTTCCCTTATTTCCCCTTTTTTTTATTTTTGCCATTATCATTTTTGATCCACGGATGCTTAATGGACGTGCACCTTTAAGTCAAATAGCGGAGAGAATGAGGAATTCAAGAAGTTGCAATATAGCATATTTTGCTTCCTGTTTGAACAGCAAAACTCAGACCTTATGACACCAAGAGATGGGAGGACTCGGTTCAATTGGTTGGCTGGTAGCCAGTGAATTGGGAAAATAGCCATTTTCTGCCCTGTAACAGGTGGTGATTGGATCCTGCCCCCAAGTTGGATTATTTCCAGAGACCAAAGGAAAGCAGAGTTGAGACCTGGACACACAGAGACAAGGACCTGCTGCCTCTTCTCTCTCTCTCGCTCTCTCTCTCTCCAGAAAGGCTGTGACTTGATGTATTTCTGAACATACAAAGAACCTGAATGAATGAATCTACAATGAAAGCATTACAGGCCACAAACAGAGACCTGGATATGAACATTTACTTTGTAGAAAGGTCTGCTTAAAGACAACCATCTGAAACAATTACATTTTTCCTTTTACTTAATATTTTCACCCCACTCTTCCCCTCGTGTTTGTTTGTCTTGTGTGTGTCTGTGTGTAGAGGGTGAGGGGCAAGTTAAAGTGGGGAATTAGGAATTAGATAATAATTAACCAGTTGTATTTGCTGCATGATTCATTATAGTTCTTATTATCAATAGAAAGTGATTGGGTTTAAATTCACAAACCTGATGACTGTAATTATTCAGCAGCCAAGGGCCAAAGACTTTGGGCATTCTCCTAAGAATTATTTGTTAATTTAATTCTGTTGCGACTCCAGGTCAACGGGAGATGCAATTGGCCATGCACTAGATCAGGGTGTTGTAAAAAGCTGTATTAATCAAACTTTATCAAATTATCACCCAAATGTATCGAGGATTTTATTTTAAAACCATGATTTTAAATAAGGAATCATATTTTAAAATACTGCCCAAAATTTGAAAAGAGACTGATATTCTATTTAATATTTGAGGAAAATCTTAAACAGGTGGGGCTGCAGATTGCAACAAATTAATGACATCATCGAGAATATATGTACTCATTTGGTTATACAGAACTTGAGTATTGCTGAAAAAAGAGACATGCTGACAAAGCTTTTGTCTTGTACTCATCAGGATAGATCATCAGGGCAGATGCAAGAATGCCAAATTCCAACAATTTATACTGCAAGTAAAAAGGTTACTGATTGGCAGGTTAGTTGACTCTAGTTGGTTGGGGCATTGCTGTGGAGAATGCACCAGGGAACTATTCTCCCCAACAGTTTGTTTAATTCAAAAAAGGTGCTATGCCTGGACAAGTTCCTTTTGCCTGCAGAGACAGGTCCCTGCATATTGTATGTAGCTTCTAGCAAGCCTAAGTGAGCCCAACTGATAATCTTCAATTAGTTGTTAAGTGTAATTCTTAGAACACTTGGGATTGTTCAGCCAATTTTCAGGGTCATATCCAACACTTGACATATGCTTTGCGTTTTGAAAACATGGGCTGGTTAAGTGTGGTCAGTGACTATTGCGAACGGCTGAAGGGATATGCTACTTGATACAATCCACATTTCACAATCCACTAGGACCATCAGCCTACATATCTGGCATTACACCGCCACTGAAATTTATAGACCTCGTTATTCATTTGTCAGGTAGGCTTGATGGCAGCATCCTGTTAATGAAAAATACCACTCGAGTTGCTTCAGCATCACCGCAGTGTAAAACAGTTCGATTCACATGTGACTCAAATTATTGAGATACCTAACCCTTCCAGGGCTATTTGAGGGAGGGTGGGCACTTTTCAGGTCCAAAATCATCAGTCTTCGGCCCAACGTGCGGCACACAAAAGCTTTCACGGCACTATAAATTGTGTATTAAAGGCAATTTTAAAAAATTGTATTTTCTACGCCTGTTAAGAATAATGTACAAAGGAGTTTCTAAAACATACAATTGTATCACCTGACAGATATTTATTAATCAAACCTTTAGATGTTTCTATTTTTTTTCTATACTTTCAGATGATTACTATCATAATGCCTCATTTTCACTTTATTTCCTTCTTCTGCACAACTGGAAAAAAAACATCCAAGGCCTCAGCTAATTGCATACTCTAATTGTTCGGAAGTGTGACTGAATGGCCTGGGACAGTTCTCTCTCCACTCTCTTGCCTATGGAAAGCTCCACTTGGATAAATGCCATAGTGGTTCAGCAGAGTTTGAGAACATACGGGTGGAAGGGCAAAGAATATTACTGTTGCAATGTGTTATGTCTGTACACAAATGTAATTGGTACAGGATATAATACTGAGTCAAGCATCTGAATGGAACGATCATGCACTCTTCAAAAAAGGATTTAATTTTATTATGAAAAAGCTATTTTGGTGTATGGCTGCAGTAAAGCATTGGGTTCCATTAGTAAAGGGATAGAAAGCAAATTAAAAACACTGATATTGTTACAACATAAATTACTAGTTAGAATACATCAGGAGTATTTTGTGCAATATTGGTTATCAGACTTGAGACAAGCTGGGTTGTGGCGATACACCAGAACTTAAAATATGATTGAAGATTCTTGTCATATTTAAAAGGAGACAACTTGAAAAGACCAAACAGAAATTTACAAATTCATAAAGAGATTGATCAGCTAATACAAACCAATGATTTGGCACATAAATTTCAAAAATTAGAGGACCTCATTTAAAGGCTATATGAAGTTAAGGGTAACAAAGGAAACCGCCGTGAAACATGTGCAGAAAGTCCCGCCTGTAGTGTTTCCAGACTAAAAGATAACAGTCATATGGAATAAACTTACCACACAAGACCACTTAAGTAAATAATGGATTTTCACTGAGTCAGGATAATTTAGGAGCTCTTTAAAAATGGCAGCAGGACAGGCTTCCGAGGGGCAGCATGGTGGCGCAGTGGTTAGCATCGCTGCCTACGGCACTGAGGATCCGGGTTCGAATCCCGGCTCTGGGTCACTGCCATGTGGAGTTTGCACATTCTCCCCGTGTCTGCTTGGGTTTCACCCCCACAACCCAAAGATGTGCAGGTTCAGTGGATTGGCCACGCTAAATTGCCCCTTAATTGGAAAAAAAATAATTGGGTACTCTAAATTTATTTTAAAAAAGGACAGGCTTCCAAGATCCAAATCCTATTCCCAGGGTATCTGATTTTCAAGAATGCCTTTTAAAGGGACGGTTCAGGGCACAACAGCCCCCCATGCTCTCCCAACTAGCCAGCTCCATTGTGGGGATAGACATGTCCTAATCCTCCACGATTTTCAAGGAGTTGGACCAACTTTTTGAAGAGGTGTCGTGAACCACAGTCTACATGAGGGAACTTTTGGAAAAGCAAGTTCAAAAGGTTCTTCTCATGCCTCCCCATGTCAAGGTATGCCCTTACATTCCAACCTTGCAAAGGTATTCCCCCATCCCCCTAAGGCCCTCATGCCAATGTTTGCCTCCCAAACCACCACAATGGCACCTTCTGCAATTCCATGCCTATTCACCCATACTGTATAGAACATATGAACCCAAGAGTGATAGTAGTATGTGTAAATAAAAACTTTAAAAGTCATTTATTGATAATTTTGCATTTTCTTCAAAAAAAACCCTTTCACTAGAACCCTATAAAAGTGTCAATCATCCAGACCATTTATAGGGCTGGAATCTTCCGTCCCACCAGCAAGATGCAGACCACGTAAAAGGTCCATTGACCTCGTGCGGGAATTCCCGCTCATCGGGTGCGGATGGAAAATCCCGCTCAAAGTATCAATTGCTCACACTTGAAACCGCTTTATATGTGTAAATAAACAATGCAAAATTGTCAACATAGATCAAAGAGCCAAAGCTGTCAATCGAGCAGAGTTTCCCTGGGGTCCAAGTGTTTTAACATGCTGAAGGATTTATTGGCTCGCAGCCAAGTTTCATTATGTATCCTTGGCTGACAACCTGTGTCCTAGGCTAAACATTGCTGCTTCCTACAAGCCTGCATCCTTTTACAGAGGGGTGATCCTGGCTCTCCACTCAGGTATTTATGGGAACCTTTCTAGCGGTTGTGCTGTGTGAGTTCAGCAACCTTTCCAGTGGTTATGCTGTGTGAGTTCAGCAAATGGAGAATGAAATGCTGGGGTATTCAAAACTCAAAACAGACTCAAGAAAATGCGCAAAACCCTAATTTAAATAAATTCTGATCTTTAAATACCTCTGATGTGCTGTTCCTGCAGCCAATGCAACATTAGATTGGAGAGTGGAAACATCTGCCCCACATCTTCCTATCAAATGTTAACAAATTAATTTCTAATTTGTTTAAGTGCTTTAGACCTGACCATATTAAAGCATTTCAAGTTGGAATTGTGTGCATGCTTTCTGCCGCCACATTGGAAGCTTAGTAGGGTAGTTAGTGCTCAAAAGGTGCGTGCTGCACAAAAACAACTTATAAGTCTATTGTAGAGTTGCATTAATCATTGCATGATGCAAGACAGGAGTAGAAAATTCAACCATTTGTGCCTGAGTAGGTTCTTTGTAAAACAACTATCCAATTAGACCCACACAAGGGACAACACTGCCATATGTTTCTTCAGTAAAGCCTGAGGAGTACAGGCTATTGGTGATAAAAGCCTTCCATGCAATTTACATCCATTACTAACTTTGTCACTCCATTCTAATGCTTATATAAGAAAACTTACTTTTTCAAGAGAATTGGATCTTTAAAATCCAAAATGTTGACAGCTAAAAGTCATTTGCAATAATAGGTTTACATGCCCACAATGGACAGTGTATAATTCCTAATGAAATATATTTTCATTATTTAAAATTGACTCAGTATTCATGGCATAGAAATACTCACTAAAATGCAAAATAAATTGTATTTCATGTTCTACTGCATTTTACAGTACACGAAGGGAAGATAGAATATGGGCCATACCATTGGGACCAAACTGTAGACTGTACGATATCTTCCAAATCATTCCAGCTAGTACTGAATCTAGTTTCATTATGTATTGAAGCCTTCCTTAATGCATCTCTTCTAGCCAAGTCTTAGCTTCTTACTCTTGTTGGCATGGTTCAATCGTATTTACAATAAATAGTAACTTATTTTGTTTTCTGACTTTTGTCTGTCCGCTTCTAGTCAGGTTGCTCGAAGCTCCGTGCCCTTCCTTTGCAATCTGTTTCCAGGCCTCTAATACAAAATAATCTATGTATTTTCCTCCCTGTAAAATACCATGTGATTATCAATCAGTGCCTTCCCTTAATAGCATGGCCACAACTGTACTTTATTGTACAGGGAATCATGGGCACAAATCGGTGTTTCATCACTTTACTGTATTATGTTGGGCCCTAAAGCACTTAAGTAAATTAGACATTAATTTGCTAACATTTGGTAATAAACGTTGGGGCAGATATTTCCACATGCCAATCTAATTTGCACGTACACAAAACCTAAAGTAATTTCCTTGATGACAAAAGAAGCAGAGTCCCTTTACCTGTGAACACAGCTACTTTTTCACAAAGAATTCACCTAATAGAAAGAAAACAAAATGTTGCTGCAACACTTAATCACATGCAAAGTAGCTTTGATGTACTTATATACAATACTTAAAAATTGACTCAGATGAGAAAGCATAAAACTTTGTGGGCAGCACCCCACAAAGTGACACTGCTGCCTACTGCGCAGAGGACCCGGGTTTGATCCCAGCGCCGGGTCACTGTCGTGTGGAGTTTGCACATTCTCCCAGTGTCTGCGTGCATTTCACCCCCACAATCCAAAGATGTAGAGGTTAGATGGATTGGCCACGCAAAATTGCTCCTTCATTGGAAAAAATAATTGGGTGTGCTAAATTTACGAAAAAACACTTTGGTGATTGCATCATAATATGATATAATAATCTTTATTATCACAAGTAGGATTACATTAACACTGCAATGAAGTTACTATGAAAATCCACTAGCCGCCACGTTCTGCCGCCTGTTCGGTACACTGAGGGAGAATTCAGAATGTCCAAATTACCTAACAGCACATCTTTCAGGTCTTGTGGGTGGAAACTGGAGCACCCGGAGAAAATCCATGCACACATGGGGAGAATGTACAGTCTCCGCACAGACAGTGATCCAAGCCGGGAATCGAACCTGGGACCCTGCCACTGTGAAGCAACAGTGCTAACCACTGTGCCACCGTGCCACCCTTTAAAAATTTAGGTGTTACATAAGGAGAGGGAATTGTTTAGATATATGAATGCAGGATCCAATAGGTTATGAATGTCATTATTAATGTTAGACTTTTTAGTTCAATTTCTGTAGTAACCTATTCCAACTAAATCACATCAATAATAATAATACTAATAATAATACTACTACTAATAATAATAATAGCTTATTGTCACAAGTAGGCTTCAATGAAGTTACTGTGAAAAGCCCTTGTCGCCACATAGGTTAATCAATGGAAGCAATCAATGCTCCAGCAGGCAGAGTGTCTGCTACTTTATGAAGCTTTACAATGCATATTATAGATTTTTATCTTACTTAAAGTTCAAATATTTTCATGGCACACTTAATTGATGATTGTATTATCAATTTACCAACCTGGTAAAGTATGCTGCAAAATTTGTTCAATCTCATTTATTTCCCAATTCAATTTTTCTTCTTTTCCTAGAAGGTTACAAGCTGCCATACACCTGTCCCAATACCCTAACCATGAATGACAAGTCCGTCTTTGGAAAATTTCAGACAGGAGCTTAAAATGCTCCAATGTTTTTTTAAATTTAAACGTTAAGAATAAAGAATTTCCAGCAGCAAGATTTGTTTAACCAAAGTTTACAGGGCTGGGAGTTGTTACTGACTCCTTCATGATAATGAAAATATTCCTCCAACTACACTTTCAATATTTTATGGCAATGCCATCTTCAAAGTATGGTACAACACTAACTGAATATCTAACACATAGGATGAGAAATGTATATGGTATCGTTTAACACTGAGAACTTTTGTTAGATACTAAACCTGCTTACCAACTGAATTAATTCAACTGGATTACTATACTTCATTAGTATTGGTGCAGAAATTTGTAATGCATTGTTTTTATAAAACATGTTGAATGTGTGTGCATGACCTATAGAATGTTATCAAATTTCTCTCATCAGCAATTGATATTGAGTGGTACAGAAGGAAATAAACAGTAAATGAAAAGAAGACTGCATTTATTGGTGTTGGAAAGAAAAAGAAGGGAGAAACAGGACTAGAAAGAAGAGAAGAAAGGGAGCAAAAACACGAGAGACAGAGGTAAAGAAATAAAGGTAGAGAAAAGGGATTGGGTCAGGAGCCCACTGTAAGTTTATAATGAAAATGTCAGAATTGGCTATACCATGAAAGGTATGCCCAAGACAGCATTAGCTAATTCCATTTTTCATTAAGGATTTAATAGTGACAATTGTGATGAGAACTCAAAATGAATCCAACCCTCTATTTCCCACCAGAAATAGATATAACCATATTTCAAACCTTGCCAATGCCCATATGAAAATTGACAATTTCAAGGTAATAATTTACATGATGCAAATATAACCAAACATGTATATTGCTTGTTACATCAGTGAAATACCACAATGTCCTTGCATATTCTGTGTAAGCCATGTATTAACATTCTGATGATGGCTACTTCCCTTCAGTCCTACATTATAATGCTCAGCTTCGCAAATCTACAGACGTATGTTTTTTTCTGAGGGAGGGACAAAATTAAATAGCATTCACAAAAAAATCATTTAGCAATCCACTCCTTTTTCAATAAAGCAAAATTATTGAACCCATAAGTACTAACAGAGCATGAAGTAAAATTGAACTAACGTGGGTGATTACTAGAGTTGTACGCACAATATTTAAACACACTGTATTAGATGAAATGACTGGCTTTAGCAAGCATACATACTCTCCAGTTTGAGAAATGTCTCGGGAAATGTCAGCCTTGGGAATCCCTGACTTTTTGGCCCAGGTTAGACGCAAGGAATCAGTTGTCCAATGTGCTCACCGAATCTCTTCATCTTTTCCCTCCCATATTTTCTAGAATTTCTATTTTCTAAATGTTCAGCAAAGTGTTGTTCGGCCATCCAACTCACCACATCTTCATGTGTGTGTGTGTGTGTGCGTGCATAAGCCACTGACGTCCATACCTAATTCGATTGAAATTGGGGCTCGAAAGTCTCCCGGTGTTCAAGGGACAGTGACAAGTCTCCAAGAGCTGCAGTAAAAAAAAACTTGAAGGCGAGTAAGGCATGCAAGGGTAGATCGAATAGGGACTGACCAAAAGGAAGGCAGACCCAGTCAAAGCTCTGAATGAACTCTCAAAGCACAGATTGGCTTCTTGGCATTTCCGTGCACAGAATCAAATCATTCCCAATACAGCAGTAAAAGTTCGCATTGTATTTCCACAATATTGAGATTACCATTAAAATTAAACTAATTTGATACGAAAAACAACTAGCAGTCGCAACGCATCACTGGCAGACCACCCACAGCGAAGCAGTTTGAAGTATTATTAACCTCATCAGGTTTTTTTCTCCGCTCTGTGTTGGTCACCACACTGAAACACGTTCAAATTCGAGCGCCGATGGGCGAGATCCCACCAATCATCCCAAATAAAACCGAACATTCATCGCACACTGCACTGAACCCGCCAACATTTCCTCCAACTACAGTACAGCGAATCCCAGAAGGAACACATCAGGCAGACACACGCAAGCCCCTTGACACACAGTAAAGAGGTTGCATCCAGTGGAGAAATCGATATCAATTATACATTAGGCTTGAGAAAACAACTTTTATAGTTGCACATTAACTCAAATAAAACCACCGCTCGTTTTCCGCTCTCTCCAAACTGCATGCGGTCACACAAATGCAGATTGTGAGGAATGAGAAGCTTGAGAATTAGAAACGGGAAGAAGCACGGAGTGGAGAGGAGAATCATTCAACAGAGAAAGCGAGAGGAGAGAAATAAACACTGAACGGGGAGAAAATTGGAGAAGAAGTCGGGATAGTTCTGAGGATTATGGTTTATTTGTCGATATGCAAATATTCCCGGCGGTCGTTAGGCTCTTTTTCCATTTACAGACCCTCGGAACGTTGACACAATTGATGACAATTTTGTCACCTACCTGGAACTTGCCGGTGATGAGCAACAAGATTTTTCTAATCACTGATGTCACATACCTTTAACTCTTTGGGATCCAGGATTGGTGTACCGAATTGCAGGAGAGAGGCGGAATGAAGAAGTGGAAAGTTGGAAAAATCTAGACTTGCAATTCCCAGCTCAAACTCAGCATCGTCCACTGCCGAGCCCGGGTTCCGCTCAGTCTTATTCCCATAGATCACGCCTCCAGTGTTTAAAAAAAAAACACTTTTCTTCCCCGGGATTTCTTTTGCAAAAGCAGATAATGCTCCTTAGCCAGCAGATCACGTCTCGGGTAATCAAAAAGAGAATTCCTCTTTCGGGAAGAGAAAGATTGTCTTTACTGGGAAACTAAATGCCAGAAAATCGTTGCATCATTAACAACCATCTCCCTTGTATGGCATCATGCGGCAATTTACAGGAACACAAATACTTAAACTGGCGAGTACAGTAGATGGTGAGAGGCTTTCTCCATTATGCTGATGTAGGATCTAATTTC
This sequence comes from Scyliorhinus canicula, assembly GCF_902713615.1. Classification (NCBI taxonomy): domain Eukaryota; kingdom Metazoa; phylum Chordata; class Chondrichthyes; order Carcharhiniformes; family Scyliorhinidae; genus Scyliorhinus; species Scyliorhinus canicula. The sequence goes on along the minus strand of NC_052148.1, from coordinate 114,369,382 downwards.
ATATCTGATCAGCTGCGAGCCATTAGCATGATCAATTTTGCCGGCCGAGGTTAGAAACAATGCCGAGAGCTGACTTCAAACTGAAACTGCTGACAGCTGATAATATTCACAAGATAATACCAGAGAACCAGAGGAAATGCTCTCATTTTAACATTCTCAGCAAAGCGAGAGAGCAGGAAGCGGAGGCAGAAAGGAGCATCTGTAGCAAACAAGGGCTGATTCACTTGTGTTTTACTGCCCTTGACCACCAGGTGACTACACTCCTGTCTTTTTAAGACACTGAGGGGTTTCTTGTAAGTCGGCAGCGCTGATATTCTTCAACAGCAGTGCTCCTACTGGTCTTAATGCCCGTCTACTATCGTGAACATATTAGGCAACTGGGAATTAACCACTAAAGCAGCATTTGGCCTCAATTTGGCCGTAACTGTTCATCAATTTACTGACGCACTATTGTATGGTGCACACATCTTAATCGGTTTGAAAAGCTGACATGCTGCCAAATAAACTTTTTTTTAAAATAACGTATTTTTAAAAATCTATTGCTCCTCGTTCTAATAGGGGAGACTGCAATCAACATAAACCAGCGCAATGGTTACAATCTGGATATTCAGTATTTAACTCCTTTATAAATGATATAGATGAACGCATCTGCGAGAGGCTGTCAGCATTGCTGGGCGTTAAAGGCAGCTTTCAATGCGACCCTTTGTCTCAAAATTAATTAATTTTAGTCTAAAATATCTTTCAAAGAAAGATCAGTTTTCAATATTATCGACACGTCTTCAATGTGCCAACTTTGGCCTGTACGTAATACTTCTATAAGAGCTAGTTTTTCAGAAAGATTTTGTTCATCAGATCTCGGGTGACGCATCTGCAAATTACCATGTCACACTCACACCCGATTATAAATAACTTTCGACCAATCAGCAACAAATCACTACTGGAAGGAGGATGCGATCTGCAAACGGGAATAATATTAATAATCAATCAAAATAGACGGTCAGCAAACATCTTCCAATAAAATAACATATTAAAATATTATGCAATATAATATTACGTAAATATATTACATATCTATTAGCCACCATTTATATAGTTGTGCACATCAGTTGGGAATCATAGAAATAATGGGAATATGAATTCATTAAATTAATCTATATTTATTCTTGGTCCCCCAAATTATAACTCTCACCCTGCTGTTTGAATCAATTCATGGCCTTGCTCCTCTCCATCTCTGCAGTCCTACAAGTTGCAGTTACAAAATTGAGTACTACCAAAAGACCATACGATGTGATCATGTGCATGCTTAATAGTAAGATCAACAACAGGCTACAGTCCAAGATTAAAACTCCCACAACTAACAGATCAAATTAAAGCTCCATCCAGTTGTGACGTGTGGTAGGCAATACCGCAATTAATGGGAGGAGGAAGCTCCATGAATATCCCAATCTTCAGTAATATTGGAGTCCAGAATACAAGTACAAATGACAAAGATTGTAACAATCGTCAGCCAAAAGTACCCAAAGCATGACCCTTTTTGTTGTCATCCTGAGATGCCATCATCACAAATGTCAGTCTTCAGTTAATGTTATCACTCCACATGATATTAAAAACAGGCTAAGTGCATTGATCACAGATAAGACTGTGGGCCATGAGAGAAGTCAGATTGTAGTACTGTAGAAGTGTGCTTCAGAGTTCACCGATGCTCACTTTGAGTTCTATTCAGCTCCAGATCTCATTGGATCCTTGGCCCAAATATGGGCATAAGACCTAAATCCAGAGATGAAGGTAAGAAATACTGCCATTAACATCAATACAGCGTTCAACCAAGTGTGTAACCAAGGAGCCCTCGTTAAATGAAGTCAATGAGGAGCAGATCAGTCAGGATTTTATTGAATGGCAGCATGGGGTCGGGAGGATAAATGGCCTACTCCTGCTCCTATTTCCTATTTTCTTATGTTCTGAAATGGCTGGAATTATCTCTGATGCAAAGGGATGGTTGTGTTTTCTCTAGGACAATAATTAAAACAGGGACACCACTGATCATCTCTCTACCACAAGGACATTTGTGGAGATGGTTGCACAATGTTCAGCTCCATTCACTATTCATCAGGGTAACAAAGCAGTCCATTTCCACATGCAGCAAGCTCTGGACAACATCTAGGCTTTTAATGATGTGTAATTAACATTTGTCCCCACAAAGGGCAAACAATGATGATCTGAGTATTCCTTTGACATTCAATGGCATGATCATCACCAAATCATCCATCAATATGCTTTGGTGCAGACACGATGGGCCGAAGGGCCTCTTCTGCACTGTAATTCTATGAACATGCAGAATGTTACCTCTGGCCAGAAACTGAACTGGACCAGCCACAGAAATGTCATGGTTAAGAGGTGCTCTGCAACAAGGGATTCACCTCTTGACTCATCAAGTTCTCTTCACTATTTACAAGGCCCCAAGTCAGGGAGTGATGAAAAACTTTCTATTTATCTGAAGAACTGTAACTACAATGACATTCAATAAGTTTTTCCCCATCCACGACAAAGTAGTTTGCTTGATCAGCATTTCATCTACAACGTGCACAGTCACATCTTCCACCATTGGCTGTACCTTGACTGTAATATGCACAATGCACAGGATGCGGAACAGCAAGCTGCCAAGATTTCTTCAACACTACCTCTCAATCTTAACAACCTCACAACAACAAGGCCACCAAGTGCATGGGAACAAAATGATTTCCAAGTTCCGCTCCAACTTACACAGCACCTTGATTGGAAACCATCCTTTATCGTCGCCAAGGCAAGGTCCTGGAAGCTTCTCACCAAACAGCATTGTCGGAAAACCTCCATTATACAGTGTTCAGTGAGTATGAGTAACCTACACCATTCTCTCAAGGCCAGCTAGCGATTGGGCAATAAATGCCAGTTTGACCAGCAATACCAACAGCCTGAGATTCTCTCTCCTCTAAAAATAAGCTTTCTTCCATTGAGTCACCTTGAGCTATCTCTTCAGCTCTGAGTCCTCACACGTTCTGGAATTCAGCTTCTGACAATAAGCGATTATTATTATTATTATAAACTCTCTGCCTCGCCACTTTCGTCATTTGCAGAAAGACCCTATTTGAAAGTCATTTCTGACCAAATTTTTGGCATATCTTCAGACATCTATAAAACAAAATATCAAAAATAAAAATACATCTTTACGATGATAGTTATGGTTGTGAAATTCTGTACACTGAAAGATGAATCAAAATCCAAGTGGAACATGTGTTGCTTGAATTAGCTTGAGGTCTCTGATGAAGATTTTATATTCTTAAGATATTATTTGTAATATTTCAAAATTAAAATTTATTTTAATTAGCAAGATCTACTGTTGATATTGAACAAAAATAAAAATGGAGAATTTTTTGCAAAAATTAAGTGTTCCTCCTCCTATTTGTGCATGCTTAACTTCAGCTCTTTCAGAACCGACATCTGCAGAAAATTCAGCAGAACCGACATCTGCAGAAAATTCAGCAGAACCGACATCTGCAGAAAATTCAGCAGAACCTTAGCTAGGTATTTCTTTAAAGATCTCAGCTCACTTGTCAACAGACCCAAGAATCACTTATGATAGTAATGATTTGGAAATATTGGAGTCACTTTATTACTGTAATTTTGCATTAATTAAACATATATACTTACATTTAAAATTACTTATCTGCCCTTTTTATTCTCGATTCTATATGGGGGGGGGGGGGCTGCATTTCTCAGTTCAAATAATGATGAGGCCATTTGTGCTCACTGTTAGTAAAGGGTAAATTGGACTACAACTTCCAACAACCACACTCATGCAGTTAAATGAAAAATCAGGATGTTCCTGTCCAAGTTGCTCTGCAACTCCAAAAGTTGTGCTATTTCAGTATTTCACCAAGCGATTAGCCACTCAAATAGATGGAGCAGCAGGAAGTTGTTGTACTTATGTGACAACACCCACTAAATTCACCTGTATCAATCCATTTTTTAATAGTATGCTGGGTCAAACCTCCTCTGCACTGAAAATTAATGTTTGAAATCTGAAGTTCCTTCAGAATTTAATTATTGTTGGAGATTAATATATTATATATATATATAAATTATATACATATTTTACTTTTTAAAATTTCTCTTTCTCAATTCATTCTTTCTTTCCCTCTTGTTTTATTTACTCTACCTGATTTGACATTTAATTAAATATTCTAACCAATACTTTTGTGTTAAGACCGCACCGAGCGTTAGCCATTCTTTATTCAGATTGGTTAGGGAGATGTCAGTTGCGTGCCCTGCTCACACAGGTCGCAGATTCACCATTGAGGACAATACACTATTTTTCTTGTGCAAAATCTAATTGAAAGGTGATGGGCAAGTGCAAATGTAATGAACAGCAAGGATGAAATCTTTTCCATTCTGTTTTAAATAGGAAGCTTCTCCATTTACCTAATCACATGCATTCAGTGATCCAGTATAAATAGTGGAGTTAGGACCTACATCATTAAAATACATTTCAGGCTGAAAACCACTCAAATGATCTAATTTTTAGTTATTCCATGAAACAGATCATTGAAGTTTGACTTGGCATTATTATGGTAGCTAGATACAATTTCAGATGTGTTTTGGGGCAGTTGCAGGAAATGCTAAATAATCCATTGCTGGTTCATCCAACAACCTGATGGCTGAAACAATCATTGAAAATCTGGTGTAATGGTTGTACTAATATAGATAGCATCCAGTCTGGTTGCAAAATTAATAAGTTGCACTCTTATAGTAGTCAATCAAAACAGTGAAAAGATGTGAAGTATAAGCTTCTGTATGGGATTCTGTTCAATACCATTTTCACAGCAGATCAAATATTTATGAATGGTGCGTTACTTACAAACTGAGACCTGCAAGTGTTATTTTCTGCCACACTGATTTAGCACAGCCCAGGACTCACAATTAACTCTGAATCCTGGGAAACAACTTGCTGAAAAATATGTAAGATTCCAGTGAGCCTCCTGTCAGTTTGAGTAACAGAAAATATTCAGAGGCTACATTATTTTATATAGTTTAAACTATCTTTTGATTTATTTACAAATCAAGTAATTTTCAAGTATAAATGTAAGATGCTACCTGGTATAATTTCCACTGGTCAATGCAGCAGATTGTGTTGAGAGTCTCCCAGCTACTCTCAAACTCTTGAACCGCAGTCTTTGGTAAATTGGTTGTAAGCAGGATTTCTGGTACTCTATCCAACACCATCCAGTCAGTGATCAGAAACAAAAGCTATGAGAAGAATTGTGGGTTATAAGAATGGTACAAGAACTCGTTCAGGTTCAACAACATTTATACAGCACCTTCAACAGAATAATATTTCCAAGACACAGCACAGAATTTGATTGAACCACTTAAGTAGATTTTAAGACAAGTAATCAAAAAAATGGTTGCTTTGGTTTCTTTTAAGGAGGCTCTTTGATTTGATTTATTGTCACATGTACCGAAGTACAGTGAAAAGTATTTTTCTGCACATATCGTAGACAAAAAGAATAATCAACAGAGAACATTGACAAATGGTACATTGACAAACAGTGATTGGTTACAGTGCAGAACAAGGGGCCAAACAAACCTCCTCTTAAAGGAGGAGGTAAAGAAGCAAGGAGATTTAGGGAACGAATTCCAGAGAGTTAGGTCAAGACAGCTAAAGGTATGTTCAAAGTATTTTATTTGATGAAACTGGAATGAATGTGAACACTCTTAACACCTTGATGAATAATGGGTAATAATAGCTGGCTCCCCAGCATAACATGTAATAATTATTAGTAGTTGAAAATAATTAGAAATTACACTTTCATCTTCACCACCATAGCAGCAGGGATGCAAGTAACAGATCCCATTGATTAATCAGTGCTCTCTGGCTGTGCGTTATATAAAGATCATCTATTTTAGTTTACAATAAAGCATGCAACAGGCTATTGGAAAAGTTGGTTGCCATTTTTTAAATATACATATACATAAGATATACATGTTGAAAAAGACAAAAACTCAATTTTGCTGGATTAAGCAGCATACTTTGAATTTTTATCCAGAATTTCTTTAATTGTTTCTTTGCAGTAACTTGTGATCCCTATTTTGTAAGTTGGCATGTTCTACTACCATCACTGGAATTAATAATCAAGAAAAATACCTACCAGAAATAATATCATTGTTTGTCATCATCTTGGCATTGGCCATTAAGGAGATGACTCTTTTAGGACTATCTTGGGTGACTACCTTCCCGAGAAATACAATTATGTTTCATAGCCATTCTTTGGCACTGGATAAAGAATGCACTAATATTGTTGCTTTAGCCATTCTCTATTCCTGCTCATTGTGGCATTCTATATTATTCATGGGTACAGGCTTTTTTCATAGATTTCTAGAAATATATTGGACTGTTTGCTAATGTTCCGTCTCAAGGCTAATCGCCATTCATTTCAAATTATATACATCCTGGAAATGATTTAACAACATTACTTCCTATTAAAGATGCAATATTTTGTAACTTGCAGTGAAAGCTGTGCTAGTCTGCATGTCTGGTTAACCAGATAGAAGTTCAACTTGGCAGAGAAGTCAATCAGGAACATCACAAGGCCATACATTGTAACACGCCATACATTGCGTGGAATCATGGCTATCTATTCACAACTTTAATAGTATCGAGTCTTTCTAATTTTACATATACTAAATTCGGTGGTCATAATTAGTCTGGAATACATTTCTGAACATGTGTAATATATTGTGTTAAAACATGTATTTAAATGACTGTATGGGACTTGGATAAAAAAGAAATTTACTTTGTAAAGTGTCGGGACCCAGTCCAGGCTGCCACTATTAAAGTACCACCTCACCTCTCTGGTGGTTGAAAAGGCATTGTAGTTTATCGCTGGCTGAATGACGTAATACTTTATTCAGCCACATCAGGGAAGTGGTGGTGTTGCACTTTAAAGTCACCAATATGATGTTATATCCCAACAGCATCGCCAATACTGTGGGTGTTTCTATTTCTCTCACTGAACCACAAAGCTTTCCCATATATCGGTCAAATGACAACACAACCAGTTAGTCAGTTCAAGTTCAAAGATAGTTTATTTACACACAAGGGTTACTTTGAGATGCAAGCACAATATACTACAAGTTAAACTACACCTATCAGCTACAATAACCTATACTTAACTTCAGGATGACCGGCATTGTGCAAGTGGATAAGGCCTTTATCTTGATCTGGTGGGTGGTTTGAAGAAGTGGCTCTGTCTCTGCTGGGCTCATCCGGCAGGTAGCGATCGTTGGACTTGAACTTGGCTGGCTGTTCCTGCTACAGTTGGCTGACACGGGCCAGATTCAAAGGAGGCTGGCACAGGCTGGATCCAAAAGAGACAGAACACATGGCTGTGTCCTCTTTTTATCCATCTAAGGTTTTGCGCTCTTTGGGGTGGTCCTTAATCTTGGACCCAATAATTCGACAGGCTTCGATCACTGCCTTCGATTTTGGCCAATAAAGGGGGGGTGTCTTATTGGCTGGGCGGTTCCTTAGCCATCATTGACCTTGGCAGTTGGGCTCTATGAGTAAAGGGAGTGGTGCCGATCAGTTTGTGGCTGTACCGTTTTCTTGATTGGAGTTCTATTGTCCTGGGGAATGGCCATTAAAATGCAAATGAGCTACCTGCGTTTCAAATACACAGAAGCTCTGTATCTGCCTGAGTCCTAGGTTGGCCATAATTCCCATGGTCCTTTGCAGGTGGCCATCTCAGATGGCTACATCCCGTCCTCTTGAACCTGAACGCGAAGCATGGTGGATCACACTGTTGATCCTTTATCATCCTTGGTGTGCCCTTGGTCAAGGACAGGTTCTACACTACTCTGTCCTATATTTTGGGGCATTTACCTAATTCTATTAACACATCACAAACTACTGATTTCTAACGGGTAACGACAAAACATTTCACTATTAAACATTTAACTTATCCACACAATTGAATCTCTAACACTATCTAAACTACTCTTATGCTGCTGGTAAATATCAAAAAGATTGTATGAAGAGCACAAAAATTTAAAAACAGCAGCATCACATTTCTACTAAATCTAGCAAAGTTACAGAGGTACATGGTTTCAATGCTTAGCAGAGGTGAAAACATTTGTCCCGTTTATTGAATTCTAACGAAGGGGGCTTGGAGTGTATATATCGGGGACCAGGAGGCTTTTGCTCGCCATATACGGAGACAAAGTGTCTGACTGCAGATTATTGCAATTATAGAAGGGCCTCTACTGTGTATGAAAGGCGGTACCATTTGGCAATGTTTTCGCACCAAGTGGGGGTTTCGGTGCCTGTCTTTGTGTGTGGTGTGGTGTCCAGGCTAGGGGTGTCATGCTGTGCGGTAGTGTTCGGGCCTGGTGTGGTGTACGTTAAAATAGTCTGTTGCGCACGCAGTTGCAGGGGTCCAGCGATGATCCAAACGCATGACAGCAGTCCTTACTTCATCCTGTCTTCTGTCTTCCCTGTATTCCTGGTGGTGCAAGCATAGTATCTGTTATTATCTTTGGTTAATATCTCGTTTTATTAGTCTTTCTCTCCTTACTCCAATTACCCATTATGATTGTCACCATGTGTGACTCCCTCATTTTTTTTTTCGAAGTACCATTTTGAGAGACACGAAATGCGAATTTTTAAAGTACAGAGACTCTCGCAGCGTGTGGTCGATGTGGGAGTGGTATGACAATTTCATCGACCAGTCTTTTCCTAAATCACAACCATGGGAGGTTGAGTCTTATCTTAACCAGCCGAATTTCAGGGCGGCCAGTTTTAAATATTTGTTAGCCGCAATCACATTTGGCCTGGGGTGTAACTAGCACATGGAGTCGGTGTAGTGTGACCGAAGAAGAGAGGAAGGAGGAGAGAAACAAAAATGAAGTGGAATTGCTGAGGTGCCCCTGCCATGAGAAGTGGCGGGAAAGCGCACACAGTTTGCATGGGGCAGCTGGGACCTTTTAGCTGCTGTGGGTGGTGTCCTCTTTCATATTTGGGGGCTTGTCTAGCTGGTGGTGGGGGTCTCCTGCAATCTCGGGCGAAGTGTCCTGACTGCCCACAGTTGTAACATGAGCCCCGGGGCACGTAAGGTGGAGCAGGCTCTCTGGTGTATTGCTCCCTTGGGTATGGTTCCCTGGGATATTGGACTTCTCCTCCACCCTTGTTTATCCATGCGCGTCCCTGACTAGTCCTAACTGGGTGCATGTTTGCTCCTTTATCGTCCTGATCTGTCTGTCGGTGTAGGGTTTGTTCCCATGCTCTGGAAAGTTGTTTTAATACCTGCGCTTCATTGTCTGTGTATTCATTGCAGGGTCGTAATTTACACAAGCCTTTTGACCTACTTCTGTGGCATGCAAGACTAAGGTGTGGGACCATTTAGTAGTGTCATCCTCACTTAGGTGTGCACGGTTCAATTGTCCGTAAACTGCCATAAAATGAATACAAAGGTGTCCTGCAAATGCAGTCGGATGTTCTCCCTTCTTTTGCCGACAATATTATAAAATGCCCTCAGTTGAAGAGCAATTAGGGATTGGCAATAAATGCTTGCCCAGTCAGCGACACCCACATCCCATGAATGAATCAAAAGAATATATCATTGAGGTCAGGCAGTAGACCAAGTAGTGAAACTGAAACATTCAGAATATAGACATCTTTTCTGGAAATCAAAAGTTGCAGATGTAATACAATGTAAAAATCTACAATATCTTATTTCATCACATAAACTAAAGCACACACACAATGTATTTTCTTGTCCTCATCAAGGGGTTTTCTTTAGATTCCAACCATTAAAAGTTAAAAGTTCATGGTTAGAGGTACATAACATAATGTGTGCAAATTTCCAGTTAAGAAACCAAGCTGGTTCCCGCTGGTGGTAGGAGCGCCACTGAGATGGGATTCCCTCACCTCAAGTATGCTAAAATATTCTTATTGGGTAGCTACTGGCCAACCTGCAGTCACCTCAGTGTTTATAAACACCCAAACAGGACAGGATGGTAGGTAGCACAGTAGGGCAGTATGGTAGCACAGTAGGGCAGCATGGTAGCACAGTGGTCAGCACAGTTGCCTCACTGCTCCAGGGTCCCAGGTTTGATTCCTGGCTTGGGTCGCTGTTTGTGCGGAGTCTGCATGTTCTCCCCGTGTCTGCGTGGCTTTCCTCCAGGTGCTCTGGTTTTCTCCCACAGTCTAAAGGTGAGCAGGTTAGGTGGATTGGCCATGCTAAATTGCCCTCAGTGTCCAAAAGGGTTGGGTTGGGTGGGTTTATTGGGTTACTGAGATAGGGTGGAGGTGTGGGCTTGGGTAGAGTGCTCTTTCCAAGGGCCAGTGCAGACTCGATGGGCCGAATGGCCTCCTTCTGCATTGTAAATTCTATGATTCTATGAAAAGCTGCATTTAGAAAAAAAGAACTGAAGGCACTTACCATGCTTGAAGTGCTTGCAGCTGTCAATCAGAAAAAATATGTTCATAAACATTGTGGTTAGGATCAATTGGAGTGGTGCAGGTACTTCAGATGCATTCAAGCTTGAAGGGAAAGATACATAAACAAAGCTCCAGCCTGCTGTGTACAAATTATTAAGCTGTCAAAGGCTAGTTAAAGGTATTGAAGTATGAAAATGAATAAAAGCAAAGCATTTCAAAAGCTCTCAGGGATTTCAAAGCTTTACAAGGATTTTCAATGTTGTAGGAGGGCTCAGAGATTTAAGAAACCTGCATAGTTAAGAACTTGGGGCTGAGTGAGCAGATGTGGAGAAAACAAAAATACTTAAGATTTCCTGGCTTTCACCTACAATGAACTATTTGATCTGTTCATCAGCTGTCAAGCAGAACAGTTCAAAGTGAACAGGCCACTTCAAAGTTTTCACAGCACACATACAAGGATGAAGGTTTTGATCAAAGACCTGCCTGAAATCACCATGCCAAGACTGAACTTCATGTTTACCAAGGCTAGAACTGGTAGTCCAGCCATTGGACCCCTATCCCAGGACACAGTCCAGAGGTCAACCTTGCCCGCAGCCTGAGCCCATTCAGCCCCCTTGGGGGGACCCTCTCTCTTAGTAGTGGCAAAGGGGCACATGGGCACTGAACCTACCTCTTTGAGCCCCTTGGGGTTCATCGCACCTGGTTTGCATTTGTCAAGACCTGCACCAAAGTCCTCCCACTGGAGATCCTGTTGGGGATATGGAGCATAGTGGGAGGGCTGAGCATTAGGGTTCAAGCCCCTTCATGATATGGAACCATTGAGTTTTGCATAATTATAGGCTTCCCATCCGCTGTGGATGGAAGCTCATTTTGGTTAGTGGGGTGGGGCGGGACTGGAGACCTGTGACAGGTCCACTGATGGTGCCGATTCCGATTTTGGGCCAACGAGAGATTCTCCGCCCTATCACAATTCTAGCAGGGAAAGCAGAGAATCCCAGCCAATGATTTTAGTAGATGCAATACATTTTCTTTTCTTTCAATAGTCTAAGATAGATTGATCAGTTGTTCCTTAACCAAAAATTAAAATAGGTAAACTGACCCAGCTGTTTAGAGTCTGGGCTTTAGTAATGAAGATTATAACATATAAAGTTTGAGAATGAATACATTTTCAACCATCACAACAATGGTAATTAATGCAATAAAGATTTTACTTTAATAAGTTTTACGTTTTAATTCAGAACCTCCCTTCAAACTTGAATCATAGCTTGATATTTGCCGTTCTTATTTTTTTGCTGGTTACCCTTCAATTCCCTTTCAAATATCATAGAATCATAGAAGAAGACCATTCGGCCCATCAAGTCTGCACCGACCCTCTGAAAGAGCACAATACCTCGACCCACTCCCCAGCCGATCCCCATATTCCAGTAACCCCATGTAACCTTTTGCCCCAAGGGGCAATTTAACATGGTTAATCCACCTAACCTGCACACCTTTAGACTGTGGAGGGAAACTGGAGCAACGAGAGGAAACCCACGCAGACACGGGGAGAACGTAAAACAACTTTAACCATTTATTATACATTATTACAAGATATAAAATACGAGTTGAAGACAAAATGGAAACTTGAAGCCTGTTGAGAAAGCAAAATCCAGTAAAGAAACAAATGTTCCAGACTTCAAAGAAGTTAAAGTGGGTGAAGCCTGTTGAAATGGATTTACAAAAGTTGTGGGTCAATTTTATGGGTAGGCTCAAATATACTTTTGATAGTTATTAAGGTGTTATGAGTTTAAGTTGCAAACCTTATTTTTAGTACTGTTGTATTACGTTCCGACATAAAAGCAAGATGTTAACAATTTGGATGTAATATATAAGTCAACAGTAAGACCAAAGCAAGTGGAAAGATTTATTAAGCATAAAATATGACTAATAAATTAAGCAGTAATTAACACAACTTAACATGTAATATTTTGGCTCTGCACAACAGAGCAAAACGTGCACTGAATTAGTCTTTTAGAATTCTCAAACCTCTCCTTCTTGAACTTCTTTTTGCCACAGATTTCTGAAAATTGCTTAGGGTTCTGTAGTTTTCAGATCCTGGGTAGAGGCAACACCTTCCACTTGGATCTGTCTTCTCTTAACTACAACAAGTATGGCTTTGGCTTCCTTTCTTAAAGCTGTTAAAGTGCTAAAAATTGTGTTCAAGTTTTCGGATTTGAATATTTGTTAAGACTCCTTACAAAACATGATTCAACAACATTATTTTCTCACAAGATTACAATAAAAAGATTGATAAACAGTATATTTATGTGAGTTTATTGCTTTCTCTCACCTTTTCAGCGATAGCTTTGTAACTAGCAATCAGATGACTGTTGATTCTTTACTGGCTGTTTTCACGGCTGCTTGTTTCTACTTCCGTAGTTGATTTCTAACATTTCCAAAATGATTAGTGTCTCTTGCACCGTATTCCTGAAACTGTCAGATGCAAGTGTAACATGACAGTGGAACTTTTTAAAAACTTCATCCTTAATAAATATTGTAGTATTTTTTCCATTATAAACTGACTATACTTCAAAGGGTGCATTGTCGGAAAGCTCTTTGGGGTGCCTTGAGGTCATGAAAAGTGCTGTAAAATGCAAGACATTTGTGAAAATAGATTTGAATTCAAGACTATTTTCAAGTTTGGAGGGAAGAACTATGGTATCATTTTGAAGAATTTACCATTTATATTTATTATTTTTATGTTGATGTGTTTTAGTTCTGATTTAGATGGACCCAAATAATGCAGCTACATTGGCTAGTTTATTTTATATACAATTAATATTCCTTTCCTGCCTTCCCTCTGCAGCCTGTTTAAGTGGAACTGCTCCCTGATGGTTTCACCTCTGCATATTCCAAGTGCCTCTTCTCCTGTGTCCACGATTTAATTTCTCATCCACCCAGAGTTATAGGCTCAGTTTCCTCTGACTTTAATCCATCTGCCAGCCCGGAAACATTGTTCACAAACTTGGGGCTTGCATTCACCTAGTACGCAGGAGAAATCCACCTCAATGTTTCCATTGCCATGAGACCACTAAGTCCAGAATTACTGCTTTGGTATCCAAACTACTGCCTAATGTCATGTTTGACATTAATGTCAAGTGATTTTGTTCCAAATCATCAAACTGAAACTATCTTGTTTTGCTGTGGCCATCTCCTACTCCATAAACTTTCGTTTAATTTGAGTGATATAGTGAGAGTTTGGTGACTGAGGGAGTTAGGTGATGAAGGAGTAAGGTACTCCTTTCATTTCATTTCCTACATTTCCTCAAAGAGCGTGAAGAGAACCGGGGGTTTACAGAGACTGCAGCTGACTGGGAGCAGAGACGGAGGGCGGAGTTCCAGCTGGTCCACAGTGCAGCTATATTCTGTAAGGTAAGAGAGGATGGAGGCTAGGGAAGTTGCATGCTCCTCCTGTAAGATGTGCGTGGTGAGGGATACCGCCGGTGTCCCCGCTGACTATACCTGCAGGAACTGGAGCTGGAGCTGGATGAACTTCGGATCATCTTGGAGGCAGAGGGGGTGATAGAGAGGAGTTACAGGGGGAGGGGGGAGGGGGGGGGGTTGCATTGTTCATTAGAGATAGTACAGCAACTGCAGAAAGGCAGTTCGTGGAGGATCTGCCTACTGAGGTAGAATGGGTTGAAGTCAGAAATAAGAAGGAGGCAGTCACCTTGTTGGGAGTTTTCTATAGGCTCCCCAATAGGAGCAGAGTTGTGGAGGAACAGATTGGGAAACAGATTTTGGAAATGTGCAGAAGTCACAGGGTAGTAGTCATGGGTGACTTCAACTTCCCAAATATTGAGTGGAAACACTTTAGATCAAATAGTTCGGATGGGGTGGTGTTTGTCCATGTGTCCAGGAAGCTTTTCTAACACAGAATGTAGATTGTCCGACCAGAGGGCATATTGGATTTGGTAATGAACCAGGGCAAGTGATAGATTTGTTAGTGGGGGAGCATTTTGGAGATAGTGACCACAATTCTGTGACTTTCACTTTAGTAATGGAGAGGGATAGGTGCGTGCAACAGGGCAAGGTTTACAATTGGGGGAAGGGTAAATACAATGCTGTCAGAAAAGAACTGAAGTGCATAAGTTGGGAACATAGGCTGTCAAGGAAGGACACAATTGAAATGTGGAACTTGTTGGAGGAACAGATACTATATGTCCTTGATATGTAAGTCCCTGTCAGGCAGGGAAGTGATGGTCGAGTGAGGGAACCATGGTTGACAAGAGAAGTTGAATGTCTTGTTAAGAGGAAGAGGATACTTATGTAAGGTGATGCACTATCAATTACGTCGAGACGAGAGTAGAGAGTAATCGAGGCTTTATTACGCAGAGATGTGTAGCCTCCCGAAGCTGCTGCTGAAATGGTTGCAGCTCGGAGAGTCCACACATTTATACTCCGCCTACTGGGCAGAGCCAGCAGGCAGGGATCTACCCCGTACCTGTCGTACAGGGGCCTTACCGTAATACCCTCGTATGCAGTATATAATACAACAGTGGTCACTACCACATTCACCCCCTGTTAAAAAAGAGTCCAGTGGGGGTGGTGGAAAATATTTACAGACAGGTTGTTTAAAAAATGTAGAAAGTGTCTACAAATTTAGATGGTCGGGCGCCTTGATCCGCTGTTGTGAGCGCCGTAGGTGTGCTGTTGATGCAGGCGTCGGTTCGGTCGTCGGTGACTCCGGGAGCATGTCGACCTCAACTTCATCCACGGTTGGGACCAAGGGGAGGGTGGATCGTCCTGGAGCGGGGGTTGTGGCGGGGTGCACCGCGGGAAGGGAGGGTGGTGCCGGGGCAGGGGGGGGAGGGGTGGGTGTGCAGGGACCCAGCTGGTGCCAGGTGCCAGAGGCAGAATGTGTTTTGGCGGCCGTCGGGGTACACTACGTAGGCGTACTGCGCGTTCGCGTGGAGTAGCTGTACCCTCTCAACCAACGGGTCCGCCTTGTGGAGCCACACGTGCTTACGGAGGAAAACGGGTCCTGGAGCTGCCAGCCATGTTTGGAGCGAAACCCCGGAGGTGGACGTCCTAGGGAAGGCAAAGAGACGTTCATGGGGAGTTCCGTTAGTCACAGTACACAGGTGCGACCGAATGGAGTGAAGGGCATCGGGAAGGACATCCTGCCAGCGGGAGGCCGGGAGATTTCTGGACTGTGGGGCCAGCTGGACGGCATCCCAGACCGTCCATTTCTCCCGCTCCATCTGCCCGTTTCCCCGGGGTTGTAGCTGTTCGTCCTGCACGAGGCAAAGCCCCTGTTGAGCAGGTACTGGCGCAGCTCATCGCTCATAAATGAGGATCCCCGGTCGCTGTGGACGTAGGCAGGGAAACCGAACAGAGCGAAGATGGTCTTAAGGGCTTTGATGACGGTGGCAAACGTCATGTCGGGGCATGGGATAGCGAAGGGGAATCTCAAGTACTCTTCGACCACATTGAGAAAATACGTGTTGCGGTCGGTGGAGGGTAGGGGCCATTTGAAGTCCACGCTGAGGCGTTCAAAGGGGCGGGAGGTCTTCACTAGGCGCGTACAGTCTGGCCGGTAGAAGTGCGGTTTACACGCCGCGCAGACCTGGCAGTCTCTGGTGATAGCTCTGACTTCCTCGATGGAGTAGGGCAGATTGCGGGCCTTTATGAAGTGATAAAAGTGGGGACCCCTGGGTGACAGAGATTGTCGTGCAGGGTGTGGAGTCGGTCCACTAGTGCGCTTGCACATGTGCCTCGGGATAGGGCATCGGGGGGGCTCATTGAGCTTACCGGGGCAATACAAAATCTCGGAATTGTAGGTGGAGAGCTCTATCCTCCACCTCAAGATTTTATCATTTTTGATCTTACCCTGCTGTGTGTTGTTAAACATTAAAAAGTCTTACAACACCAGGTTAAAGACCAACAGGTTTGTTTCAAACACTAGCTTTCGGAGCACTGCTCCTTCCTCAGGTGCAGTGCTCCGAAAGCTAGTGTTTGAAACAAACCTGTTGGACTTTAACCTGGTGTTATAAGACTTCTTACTGTGCTCAACCCAGTCCAACGCCGGCATCTCCACATCATGGTTAAACATGAAGGCAACCGACCATTGGTCAGTGAGGAGAGTGAATCTCCTGCCGGTCAGGTAATGCCTCCAATGCCGCACAGCTTCAACGATGGCTTGGGCCTCCTTTTTGACAGAGGAGTACCAAATTTTGGAGGCATGGAGGGTGCGGCAAAATAATGCCACGGGCCTGCCTGCCTGGTTGAGGGTGGCAGCCAGAGCGACGTCTGATGAATCGCTCTTGACTTGGAAGGATAATGTCTTGTCGACCAGGTGCATCGCGGCCATGGCGATGTCGGCCTTGATACGGTTGAAGGCCAGGTGAGCCTCGGCCGTTAGTGGGAAAACGGAGGAGTGAATGAGTGGGTGGGCCTTGTGCGCATAGTTTGGAACCTACTGGGCGCAGTACGAGAAGAATCCAGGCATCATTTGAGGGCTTTGGGGCAGTGGGGGAGGGGGAGTTCCATGAGGGGGCGCATGCGGTCGGGGTCGGGCCCTAGAACTCCGTTCTGCACCACATAGCCGAGGATGGCTAATCGGTCTGTTCTGAACAAACACTTCTCCTTGTTATAGGTTAGGTTAAAGAGTTTGGCGGTGTGGAGGAATTTGGAAAGGCTAGCGTTGTGGTCCTGCTGGTCATGGCCACAGATGGTGATGTTGTCCAGGTACGGGAAAGTGGCCCGCAGTCCATACCGGTCAACCATTCGGTCCATCTCCCGTTGGAAGACTGAGACCCCTTTAGTGACGCCAAAGGGAACCCTAAGGAAATGGTAAAGGCGGCCGTCCATTTCAAATGCGGTGTACGGGTGTTCCGCCTTGCGAATGGGGAGCTGGTGATCGGCAGATTTCAGGTCCACTGTCGAGACGACCCGGTACTGTGCAATCTGATTGACCATATCAGGTCTGCGAGGGAGGGGGTACGCGTCGAGCTGCGTGTACCGATTGATGGTCTGACCGTAGTCAACGACCATCCTGTTTTCCCCCCAGATTATACTTTCTCGTAGCAGCCGCTGGACCTCAGACCTGATGAAGGTCCTGTCCTGAGCGCTGTACCGTCTTCTCCTGGTGGCAACGGGTTTGCAATCCAGGGTGAGGTTCGCATACAGGGAAGGTGGGTCGACCTTAAGGGTCATGAGGCCGCATACAGTAAGGGGTGGTAGGGGCCCGCCAAATTTCAAGGTTAGGCTCTGGAGGTTGCACTGGAAGTCCGGGCCGAGTAGCAAGGTTAGGGAGGACGTAGAGGCGGAAGCCGCTGAATTCTACGCCCTGGATGGTGAGGGTGGCAGTGCAGTACCCCCGGATCACCACGGAGTGGGATCCGGAGGCCAGGGAGATTCTCTGGTTGGTGGGGTGGACCGTGAGGGAGCAGCGCCTTACTGTATCAGGTTGGATGAAGCTCTCAGTGCTCTCAGAGTCCAGAAGGCACTTGTGCCCGTCGACCTTCACTGTCGTCGAGGTTGTGCAGTCGTGTCAGGTCGATCGTAACGGAGGCCAGACGTGGCTGGTCGGCGGCGGCTGCAGGCGATGAGCGACCCAATGAGGTGTCCGACCAGCAGGGGTCCTGAGGCGGGGAAGATGGTGATGCCCACGGGCCACATGTGTGAGGTGAGCAAGGTGGCGAGTAAGATGGTGGCGTCCACAAGCCGCACGTGTTGTGAGGGGAGAAAAATGGCGGCGCCCACGGGCTGCACGTGGTCTGAGGCGAGGAAGGTGGTGGCGCCCACGGGCCACACGAGGTCTGCTGCGAGGAAGATGGCGGCGCCCATGGGTCGCACATGGGGGGCGCCGGGACAACAGCAGCGACCGAGCGGGCCTGGTACACAGCAGCAAAATGTCCTTTCTTACCGCAGGCCTTGCAGAGCGCGCTCCGTGCCGGGCAGTGTTGTCAGGGGTGTTTTGACTGTCCGTAGAAGTAGCACTTGGGTCTCCCGGGGTTGTGTGGTTGCAGCCCTGGGGTTGGCTGGGGGAGGTCGCTGAGGGGGTGCACAGTAGGGTGTTCGTGGCGGGGTCCACAATGTCCAGGAGGGGTGAGCCGCAGGGTTGGGCATACGCCTGTATATTGCGTGAGGCGACCGTGAGTCCTGAATGAGGGGGAAGATGTCCGGGATCAGCCGCATGTAGAGGCTCTGGAGCTTCTGTGCCTCTGATGGTGGTTCAGTCGCAGATCCTATGTATACCTCGAAACAAGCTAGCCAATGTGAGAAGGACGACTTGGCGTTGTCTGCTTGAGGGTGCAGCTGCAGGTAATGAGGCTTGATGTGGAGATCCATCGTTTTAAAATCACTGCGCAATAATTTGATGCATTATCAATTACGACGAGACGAGAGTAGAGAGTAATCGCGGCTTTATTACGCAGAGATGTGGAGCCTCCCGCAGCTGCTGCCGAAATGGCTGCAGCTCGGAGAGCCCACACATTTATACTCCGCCTACTGGGCGGAGCCAGCAGGCAGGGATCTACCCCCGTACCTGTAGTACAGGAGCCTTACCGTAATACCCTCGTATGCAGTAAATAATACAACAGTGGTGACTACCACATAAGGCTGAGGAAACCAGGTTCAGACAGGGCGCTGGAGGGATACAAGATAGCCAGGAGGGAACTGAAGAAAGGGATTAGGAGAGCTAAGAGAGGGCATGAAAAATCTTTGGCAGGTAGGATCAAGGAAAACCCCAAGGACTTTTACACGTATGTGAGAAATATGAGAATGACTAGAGCGAGCGTGGGTCCGATCAAGGACAGTAGCGTGAGATTGTGTATTGAGTCTGAAGAGATAGGAGAGGTCTTGAATGAGTACTTTCCTTCAGTATTTACGAATGAGAGGGGCCATATTGTTGGAGAGGACAGTGTGAAACAGACTGGTAAGCTCGAGGAGATACTTGTTAGGAAGGAAGATGAGTTGGGCATTTTGAAAAACATGAGGATAGACAAGTCCCCTGGGCCTGATGGGATATATCAAAGGATTCTATGTGAAGCAAGAGATGAAATTGCAAAGCCGTTGGCAATGATCTTTTCGTCCTCACTGTCAACAGGGTTGGTACCAGGGGATTGGAGAGTTGCGAATGTCGTGCCCCGTTCAAAAAAGTGAATAGGGATAACCCTGGGAATTACGGGCCCTGGGAATTAGTCTTACTTTGGTGGTAGGCAAAGTAATGGAAAGGGTACTGAGGGATAGGATTTCTGAGCATCTGGAAAGACACTGCTTAATTAGGGATAGTCAGCACGGATTTGTGATGGGTAAGTCTTGCCTTACAAGTCTTACTGAATTCTTTGAGGAGGTGACCAAGCACGTGGATGAAGGTAAAGCAGTGGATGTAGTGTACATGGATTTTAGTAAGGCATTTGATCAGGTTCACCATGGTAGGCTCATGCAGAAAGTAAGGAGGCATGGGACAGTGGGAAATTTGGCCAATTGGATAATGAACTGGCTAACCAATAGAAGTCAGAGAGTGGTGGTGGATGGCAAATATTCAGCCTGGAGCCCAGTTACCAGTGGCATACCGGAGGGATCAGTTCTGGGTCCTCTGCTGTTTGTGATTTTCATTAATTACTTGGATGAGGGGGTTGAAGGGTGGGCCAGTAGATTTGCAGATGATACGAAAATTGGTGGAGTTGGGGATAGTGGGGAGGGCTGTTGTCGGCTGCAAAGAGACATAGATAGGGTGCAGAGTTGGGCTGAGAAGTGGCAGATGGATTTAACCCTGAAAAAGAGATTGTCTATTTTGGAAGGACAAATATGAATGCGGAATACAGGGTTAACGGTAGGGTTCTTGGCAATGTGGAGGAGCTGAGAGATCTTAGGGTCTATGTTCATAGATCTTTGAAAGTTGCCACTCAAGTGGATAGAGCTGTGAAGAAGGCCTATGGTGTGCCAGTGTTCATTAGCAGAGGGATTGAATTTAAGAGCCGTGTGGTGATGATGCAGCTGTACAAAACCTTGGTAAGGCCACATTTGGAGTACTGTGTACAGTTCCGGTCACCTCATTTTAGGAAGGATGTGGAAGCTTTGGAAAAGGCGCAAAGGTGATTTACCAGGATGTTGCCTGGAATGGAGAGTAGGTCTTACGAGGAAAGGTTGAGGGTGCTCGGCCTTTTCTCATTAGAACGGAGAAGGATGAGGGGGCGACTTGATAGAGGTTTATAAGATGATCAGGGGAATAGATAGAGTAGACAGTCAGAGACTTTTTCACTGGGTGGAACAAACCATTACAAGGGGACATAATTTAAGGTGAATGGTGGAAGATATAGGGGGGATGTCAGAGGTAGGTTGTTTACCCAGAGAGTAGTGGGGGCATGGAGTGCACTGCCTCTGGAAGTAGTTGAGTCAGAAACATTAGAGACCTTCAAGCGGCTATTGGATAGGTACATGGATTACGGTAGAATGATGGGGTACAGATTAATTTGTTCTTAATCTAGGACAAAAGTTCGGCACAATATTGTGGGCCGAAGGGCCTGTTCTATGTTTTCTATGTTCTATGTTCTAATCTTTGTTCAAGTTTTGTACAGTGGTACACCATGAACCTCAGTATGCTTTGTACCATGAACCAAACATTTTCTGCCGGATGTGGTTGGCCCATTGGTGATTGCCTTCTTTAACATATGGAATATTAATGCCCCTAACTTATTCCTTTGCTGAGGTGACCTTCAACTATAACTTAATCAATTCAAGGGTTTAGCACAGGGCTACATAGCTGGCTTTTATAGCAGACCAAGGCAGGCCACAGCACGGTTCAATTCCCGTACCAGCCTCCCCGAACAGGCGCCGGAATGTGGCGACTAGGGGCTTTTCACAGTAACTTCATTTGAAGCCTATTTGTGACAGTAAGCGATTTCCATTTTATTTCATTTCAATGATTCGTTTTTCTATCGTGATGCTTGGCTGCCATTTTCCTTTTTACCAATTGAACCTAAATTAATAACTAAATGAACCACTGAAAAAATTCATATCACTCCCATTGTTTTGTATTTGCATTTTAGCACATTCCCAAGAAAATTGACTTCAAAGGTTTCAATCTCTTTTTAAATTTTTTCCATGGGTACACTTGAATTTGGGAAATGTCACACCCCAAACATGAAAACTTGCCAAAGGAGGTAACTGAGGGCACTCCATCCACTAGCTTAAATATTCCACCATTGACACTCAGTGACAACAGTGTGTGCAACCAACAAGATGATTGGAAGCAACTCACTGATGTGACCATCAATTCACGTGAAACAGAACGTAGATGTAAACTGTGGCTTTAATCGACTAGAACAGTGCCTGCCTGCAACTGCTCTGCTACTGAGAGCCGCCTTTATACCTGCACTTTATACCTCCCCTCAAGGGGAGGAGCCAAGGGCGGAGCCCACAAAGGCACCAATATGATACATCACAGGTCATACCTCACAATGGTCCATAGGTTGAGCCCTCATGGGCAACAGCGTGGTACAGTTACATACATGGTGAATGGTTACTGCAATACGTTCACCACATTCACCCCCTGTTAAAAAAATGAAGTCCGGCGGGGTGAAGGGTTCACAAGTTCAGCCTGTCCAGCGCCCGGATCATGCGCTGTGATCGCCGAAGCTCTGGTATTGCAGCTGGCCCGGGTGCCGAACGCGTCCGTGCGGGTATAGGTCGTGAATTTGCCAGTGCGGGTACAGACGCGGACTCCGGGAGCGTTCCTTCTGGAGCTTCGTTCCTGTGGGTCGGTGAAGGGGCAATGGGGGGGGCGGGAGGGATGCGGGTGCCATGTAGCGGCGGGGGCGCTGGACAGCGTAGGTTGGGCGGGGTAAGTTGGGGTGACGGAGGTAGTGGAACCTGCGGGCGCTAGGTCCCGGAGGGAAACCATATCCTGTTGGCCATCGGGGTGTTCTACATATGTATACTGGGGTTTGGTGTGAAGGAGCTGGACCCTCTCGACCAAGGTGTCGGACTTATGGCTCCTGACGTGTTTGCGGAGTAGGACGGGCCCCGGTGTCTTCAGCTAGGACGGAAGCGAGGCCCCGGAAGTGGATTTCGTGGGGAAAACAAACAGGCGGTCATGAGGCGTCTCATTTGTGGCCGTGCAAAGGAGGGACCTAATAAAGTGGAGTGCGTTGGGGAGGACCTCCTGCCATTGGGAAACTGGGAAATTCCTAGACTGTAGGACCAGGAGGACGGTCTTCCAGACCGTCGCGTTCTCCCACTCCACCTGCCCATTTCCCCGGGGTTATAACTGGTAGTCGTGCTCGAGGCGATGCCCTTACTGAGCAGGAACTGACGCATTCGTCGCTCATGAAGGACGAGTCCCGGTCACTGTGAACATACGTGGGGAAACCAAACAGGGTGAAGACACTATGTAGGGCTTTAATGATGGTGGCAGCGGTCATGTTGGGGCAGGGATTGCAAAGGGGAAGCGGGAGAATTTGTCAATGATGTTGAGGAAATATGTGCTGCGGTTGGAGGCTCAGCTTCTGGTTGTCGGAGAAGGCGAGGAGGAAGCGGTGAGGTAGGCCTCGAAACAGCGGAGCCAGTGTGAAAAAATCCCTTTGGCCTCCACGGCCTGTAGGTCGAGTTCCAGTCGGTCAGGTTTGAGATCAGATTCCATAGTAGTGTTGTAGTCGATTAAATTGATGCGACCATCAATTCACGCGAAACAGAGTGTAGATGTAAACTGTGGCTTTAATCGACTAGAACAGTGCCTGCCTGCAACTGCTCTGCTACTGAGAGCCGCCTACGGAGCTACTGCTCTTTATACCTCCCCTCAAGGGGAGAAGCCAGGGGCGGGGCCCACAAAAGCACCAATATGATACATCACAGGTAATACCTTACAATGGTCCATAGGTGGAGCCCTCATGGGCAACAGCGTGGTACAGTTACATTCATGTTGAATGGTTACTGCAATACGTTCACCACACTCACCCTGGCCCCTTCAGCAGCACCATTCAGATCTGCTACTTCGGGCAAGCAGGCGCATAGGAACAACACCACCTGCAAGTTCCCCTTCAATCCACACACTGTTCTGAGTTGGAACTACATTGTGGTTCCTTCACTGTAGCTGGGCAAAATCCTGGAACTCCTTTCCTCACAACGCTGTGGGTGTATCTATGCCAAATGAGCTGCAGCGTTTCAAGGTGGTGTTGAGCAGCTAACTTCTCAAGGGCAATTAAGGATGGGCAATAAATGCTGGCCTAGCCAGCCTCACCCACACCCAGTGAAAATAATTCATTTTAAAATACCCTTTGAAGTCTGAGCCTCCATTTGTCAGTGGTGTGATTCCTCCGATCAAATGCTGATACTTCAACCAATTCCCTACACATTGCAGCACGGTAGCATGGTGGTTAGCATAAATGCTTCACAGCTCCAGGGTCCCAGGTTCGATTCCCGGCTGGGTCACTGTCTGTGTGGAGTCTGCACGTCCTCCCCCTGTGTGCGTGGGTTTCCTCCGGGTGCTCCGGTTTCCTCCCACAGTCCAAAGATGTGCGGGTTAGGTGGATTGGCCATGCTAAATTGCCCGTAGTGTCCTAATAAAAGTAAGGTTAAGGGGGGGGGGGGTTGTTGGGTTACAGGTATAGGGTGGATACGTGGGTTTGAGTAGGGTGATCATGGCTTGGCACAACATTGAGGGCCGAAGGGCCTGTTCTGTGCTGTACTGTTCTATGTTCTATTTTCTCTTAGTTGCTTTTAAAAATCTCATTGATTTAGGCTCTACTTCTGTCTGGAAGTTACTTTCTGCTGTGTTTATTCTTCGTCCTTATGTAAGAGGCCTTTTGTGCAGGAGTTCTAAGTTGTTTTTTGGCAGTTTGTGAACAAAACATTCGGATAAATTTCCACCTTTATAAATGTGATTGCTCAGGAAATTATACTTGATTTTTTTATGTTATCACCACTTAACTACATTTCTGAAATGTCGAGTTAGTGCTAATAATGAGGCTGGTTGCCCTACTTTCTCTTTTTGTGGTGTTACAGATGCAACCAATCACTGTAAACTGCTTTTTAGTACATTTTGTGCTATATTCTAATTATAACAAATTGTAATTTTTACCTGAGAGAAACGTTTTTGCGTTTGAATTGCTTTTCAATAATTTATATTTCATAAAATGTATTGATATTTTCTTTCATTTGCAGACTGTCGCATTCGATTTGCTTCACTTCTGCATTACGCACCCAAGCTTAAGTTTTTTCAGTCACCTTTATTCCCACCAAATACACACGTTTTCTAATGTAACTACTGTAATCTTGCTTCCACAGCGCTTCCAATAATTTATTCCATACGTTTTTGTAAGCTTGTCTGAAAACACATATAGAAAGTGCATTATAATTACTCGGGTTGTTGTCATCAGCTACTTTGTATCTCCAACCTTCTTCCTCAGTTGCATAGGCTCCATCTCTCTGTCTCACAAGACATCTGGCTGGATACTCCTCAGCGCCACCAACGGGTTGAAGATCCCCCGCTGTCAATCACCTCCCCCGACGCGCTGCATTCTGGGGGCTGTAGTCCATCCTCCCTTTCCTCCTGCGGTCAGCTGCCATCCTCTGACTACAGCTCCCGGAGTGCCGTTCGGACGGCGCTCCCAGCCAATTGGGATGCGGAGCTGGCGTTGCCCCAGTTATCGGAATGGCGTCTGGTCGGAGGTTGGCGCCGCTGCCCCTGGTAACGGTCGGCTCCTGGCTGCTCCTCCTGTCGTGTGTTCAGTTCGGAGGCGGACAGAAGAAGAAAGAGGTAAAGGAATCGGACCGCGGCTACCGTGCTTTCCGAAATCATTCTGTAAGTGATGGGAGAAAGGGCCCGATTCTCCATGGATGCAGGTGCTGATGCTGCAGGTGCTGAGGGGGCAGGGACAGTGACAGTGACAGTGACACAGCACATAGATGCCCACGGTTGCACTCATTCCTTTTCATTTCAAAACATACCTTATGTTCGTGGATCTCACTCACAATTGCAGTCTCCAAGGTATATGTGGGCTTGCAATCTCCTGCTTAACTCTCAGTATCACCCTTGTGTAGTTATAATTGCCTGACTTTGATAGTTTTGTAAATATATGACAGATTTCAGGGAATGTGCTTCAATGAAAATAAATATTGTTTTCCAAAACAGTACGTTCATAACATCTTGAGCTGGGAATGTGTAGTATTTGTGAGGGTATTAATGCTGTGTTCCTTTGGATACTGACCATCATTTGTATGAATGTCAATTTCTGGGCAGAAAAAAATCTCCAACCCATTTATCTGATATATTGCAGAATCCCTGAAATAAACATGCAGTATAATTAAAGGTCGATTTTGATGTAAATTAACATTCTAAAAATTGTTCAACACATAAAGTCCTTACTCCACAAAATAAACCATAATTGTAAACATGTAACAAATTAAATCGTTTATATCTGATTTTATGCATTGTTTTTGCAGATTTAAGATTTATCGTAGATACCTGTTCTAAGTTCAGTGTGTCTCATGTCCCTCAAATTCTGGACTCAGATAGCACAGAAAGGAAATACTGCAGATACTGGAAATCTGAAATAGAATCAGAAAATGGTGGAAATAATTTGTAGATCTGGCAGCAATCAGTGGAGAACGAAAGAGAGGGTGAGATTCTCCAATTCCCCCAGCTGCGTGTCTCCTGGTGACATACTGTTCGCTGGTGGCGGGATTCTCTCTTCCTGCTGCTTGTCATGTGATTTCCCATTCAAGCCACCCCACACCACTGGGAAACCCGCAGGCAGGGTTGTGCTGTCAGTGGGAAAAGACAATACCAACAGTTGGAGAATACCGGCCAGAATTAACATTTCAGGTTCGAGACCTTTCATCAGGAGTTCTAATGAAAGGTGTTCAACCTGAAATGCTGTCTTTGTTTCTCTCTCTAGAGATGCTACCAGACTGCTGTGTATTTCCACCAATTTCTGTTTACATTTCATATTGAACAGAGTTTATTTAAGTAACAATGGGGTACAACACTACATCAATTTGCAATGAGAACTGGATATTCGTGTCCATCACATCTACCTCAAATGCCACTTCAATATTTTTGAAGAATCATTAGGAAAGCTCTTTGTCAGGCAAGGCCAGATATTGATTATTAAGCTGCTTTCTTTCACAGAAAAATAACATATCGAACTGTAGTTCTGATTAGATACATTTAATTTATTTGTGCAACTTATCTTGCACAATACAAATAAATGAACATCAGTCAGTTACCTTACTTAAAGATAGTGGCTCAATTGGTAACTTTCTTGCGACAAGGTTCCTGGTTCAAGTTCCACTGAGCATAAAAATTACAGTTGGCACTTCAGCCCAGTACTAAGGGAATGCTGCACTGTTGGAGATGCTGCTTTTGGATGAAAGATCCCATAGCATAATTTTGAAGAAGAGCAAAGGAGTTATCTCTTGACTGCCCTGGCTGATATTTACACCTCAATAAACAAAAACAGATGATATGATAATTATCACATTGCTATTTGTGGGAACTTTCTGCGCTCAAATTGGCAGTTGCATTTCCTGCATTACAACAGTTAATTGGCTGTACAATGCTTTGAGGTATTTAGTGGTCATGAAAAGCACGATATAAATTATACAAGTCTCTCTTTATTTAAACTAACGGCTCGCTGTATGACAAACATCTGATGGTATGAAAACTTTCCCCCACAGTTTTCTCTCAAAAGCTTGTCTCAAAAGCTTGACTCAAAATGTGTTTTTGTTTTTTATGTATTTGTTCATAAAGGGAAGTGAGGGGCCGTACGAAACAAACCCTGCTCATTGTTTGAGAGCAGAGACTTCCCAACGTAATGAGTGTGATGTGTTATTCAAATACTGAGAATGACTAATAGTTATGTAAACAAAGAAACAATCACAAAGTCTAGTCCTTTGTTCTCAATAACATTTTTATCTATTTTAAATCTGTTTATCATTGAGTGAATACACTTTGTTTAAAAACAGAGTTGTTCAAGGAAACTCCTTTTTTCCAAAATCTTTCTGTGGAAAACTGGTTAAAAAGTCTTTCAATTTTAACTAATGCTGGCAACGTTTCCTGTACTTCTGAAAGCCCAGCTGATAAAAGGAAGTGTGAAGGTCTGGATCCATAAGGTAAGTGACTTTGCAGCACAGCTTGTGGGCCAGGAGGATCAGGAGTCCTCCTATCCTATCCAACAAGATTGATTTAATTACCACTCAAACACTATATATCGATTCAATGTGTCATAATTTCAGTGACCCAGCCATGCAATATAGCTGCCTCTACTGTAATCTCTCCCATTTTGATTTCCTTCCCTTCTGCTCCACTCTCCAGTGTACTTGCTGTGGTTTGGATACATCCTTGTGCTGCAGGCTTTCCTGCCTGACAGGAAGCCAGTTTATTATTTAGGCTCACTGCTGGGCAATAAACCTGCAGAAACCAATTATTGGTTCCACCTCCCTGTAGCCCCAAACTTGTGACCCTTTTAAAAAATAGGGCCAATCTCTTACTATCCTCTCTGAAAGAATTTATAAATGGTGTTTGGATCCCACAAAGTGGAGGTTAATTGTATATCACCTTAATGCAAACACATTTTCTTCAGACCGAGGGAGAGCAATGCGTGTTTCTCATTTTGGGAATTTAATGAAAGAAACCTGAAATTCTGTATGTATATTTCAATAGCCGTATTCTTTATATACTCTTTTTAAAAAAGCTTAAGAGTTTTTTGAAACCTCTTTTGTACATCTGTTTCATATGGTATGTCCTTCTGCATTATGAAAGATGAGAACATTTTAAATACTATTATGGATTTTGGTTGAGGAGCACAAGGGCCCACTTTCCGGGTGCTATGCAACAGAGATCTTAAGTATTTTTAAACAGAACAATGTTTATTCTATCAATCCAGTTAACATTTTATAAACACACAGTAAACATCTAATCAATTACCAACACAAATACCTCCCTAAAGATACAGTACTCTATAGGTAACCCTTAATAACTTTCCTAACAATAGCCATAAGCCAAACACCCCTTTTTCTTCCAAAACAATAGGTTTGCATTCCTTACAGAAAGTATTACTGTGAAGTTATCACTTGGTCTGGAGACATTCTTTGGCATGCAGAGAGACAAAAATACACCTCGGTTTGAATGCAGCTCCTCAACTGAAAACAAAACCAAAAAATCTCAGAGCCACAAAGCAGCTTCCAGCTCAAAATGAAAGTAAAAGACAGAATCACAGCCCAGCTCCACCCACACAATGACATCACTGCAGCCATTTGATAAACCACACTTTTCTTAAAGGGACCCTCACGTGACAATACATTTGTAATCTTTGACCATCCATAAGTCTTTCTGAAATGAAATGAAATGAAAATTGCTTTATGTCACAAGTAGGCTTCAAACAAAGTTACTGTGAAAAGCCCCTAGCCACCACATTCCGGCACCTGTTCGGGGAGGCTGGTATGGGAATTGAACCATGCTATTGTGGCCTGCCTTGGTCTGCTTTAAAAGCCAGTTCTTTAGCCCTGTGCTAAACCAGCCCTGAAGTTTACTATGGAAAGTATTCTCTATGAGGTAATATACAACACAGAAACTTGCTGGCATGCTCCAGGATAAATCATCCTTTCCATAAAATTGCTTTGCCATAGTCTGAAATAATTTACAGATGCAAAGTACACCTTAATTAAGAAAATGCAATTCTAGTGATATCAAACTTCAAACATATTTATTTAATTGAGAAGTTTCCTGTAAGTTATTGGGTCCTTTCCAGCAGTAATCGTGGTGTCAGTTCATTCTGTCATATGTACTGATATCTTTGTTCATATGTCTGTATATGTTTCATGTTGAAACTTGTGATGGAACAAATTCCATATCAGTACAATATTATGTGTCCATAAGCAATGGGGAGAGATATTCAACCAATATGTTACTGTGCTAAGTAGATTAATTTTCCTCCTGAGTTGAGTTACATCACTGGCTGAATCAATTTTTACAATAAATCTTGTGATTGCAAGTCTGTTGATATTTGTGTCATAATATTTGAGGAAACCACTTTAGTGCAGTCCTGAGCAACAGATCCCTTCGATATACCATTGTACACTGCTGTATGTTCACAATGTGTACCTATAAATTTAATTTAAAGCAATCTGAGAAGTTCTGAGAAAGCTAAAAGCAGGTGCTTGCGACCTTGGAACATAAGTTTAATTTTTTTATGCATACTGTATAAATCTTGTTGATGTAAAACTACATTATTGTGTTACTCATCTCTGCTTTTAGAGTGTTTAAAGATGGGATTATTATGCAGGTTTATTTAGTAGTTAATAGTTTCCTGCTGGCTTGCCTCACTGCAATTCAGAATTAAATATAGGTACAGTGTAGAACCCAAATGGTCCTGACTGCAGTATCTTTCTTTGATTCCCTCTTACACATGTATAGTCTCTCCAGCTTTCTTTATACAGAGCATCGGAGTAGCAAGTAAGTTCACAAGAAAATCTGTGTCAAGATTGTAACTAAAAATGTCTTTAAAATCCATTCTTTCACTGTTCTTTATCTCTTCTCTGGCTGATCTTCACTGCAAACTAACCTATCTGATACCATCTTTGGTGCTCCCTGTACTTGGCTCAAGCATGCTTGGCCCTGTCTGCTCCTACTTAGGTTTCCATCTTTTATACTGCTCCTTTCTGTCACAATAAATTGTGTGGCAAGAAGCTATTTTGGAATTCATCGAAGGTGCGAAAAGGATTGCATTTCTTTCGCTGGTGCCCAGAATGCAAGGATAGCCACATAAAATGATAGAAAATTTAATTGACTTAAAAACATGATTGGGAATGAAGAGTTCTAAAGTGGCTATTATGCCTAAGCTATTGAATGAATTATTAAAATAGCACAGAATATTGACATGTTTCTTAGTATATAGATTTTGATGTTTTACGGTCAGTGAGTTCTTATAATTAACAATCTTTTCCACCACTGAATGTTGTGTATTTGGTACATAGGGTGTTTCTTTGGAATTTATTAAGTGCCTGCAGCAGCTGTTAGCCCTGCAGGTGGCACTATGTTAAGCATTTTCAACATTAAAGGTGTCAGATGTATGACACGGTAGCTGCTATTTTTTTGATCAACTGAGATTGCATCAGATAACCGGGTTCCATAATTTGCTGAAATTAATGTATCATGTTTTCTTCCCAGCTGCTATATTTGTACTCAGTTATGAAACTGCACAATCTCTAAAGCAAGGCAATAAAATCCAAATAAAAATTTGAAAGATATATTTATCTATTGAATTATTTTCATTTTTCTTTATGTCTTTTAAGCTTGATTTGATGTCCTCATCCTCTCCCAAAAGCATGGACTTAACATGATATTTTTGCCTCAGTAAACTGGAATTGGATGCTGCTGTCTGAACATTTGCACTGCAGGAGCTCATCAAAGCTCCTTAGGCAGCATCTTCCAAACCCATGACCACTACCATCTAGAAGAACAAGGGCAGCAGACAAATGGGAACACTACCACCTGACGTTCCGCTCCAAGCCACTCACCATCATGACTTGGAACTATACTGCTGTTCCTTCGCTATCATTGAGTCTGGAACTCTCTCTTAATAGCACAATGGGTGTACCTACACCACATGGTTTGTAGCGGCTCAAGAAGACAGGTCACCACCATCTTCTGAAGGGCAATTGGATATCGGCAAAATATGTTGGCCTAGCTAGTGAAGCCCACATCCCTTGAATGAATAAATAAGTATTTTCTGAATGCATCAGTAGCATTTAGTCAGCTGCACTGAAGGCAGAATTTTTAGACTCAAAATCCTTGAATTTCAATCAAGTGTATTTCTTAAGACTCTCTATGTGACTTTGGACTGATGCATTGTTGTTCAGTGCCTGACTGCCCTGGGATGTACATTCTCATAATGATTAGTTACTAACCTTTATGAATATGCCATACACAAGTAGTGCTGCAATTTCTTTCTTCAATAAACATGTTTCCTCTAAATCAATATAACTTCCAATCATTAACTTTTTTAACTAAAGAAGATTAATAATTTACTTTAAAAATGAAACCAAACATTTCAGCCTTTTATAGCTTGTGTTCTCAACACATTCATGATATTGCTAAGGTTGCCGTTGATCGCTTTCAGTGGCGAGTTGGCACACTGCACAGGCTGTGTTGTGCATGTTTCTCCTGGTGTTGTAGGCGGTCTGCTTGATGTTGTTATTATTGTGTCACTTGTATATTGGTGATATTGTTTATATCTCAACTTGTTAGTGGTATTTGTGTTGTTAATGATGATTTTTTCTGCTGTTCCAGCTCAGGTGTGGGCTGAATATGGACTCTGTCCCTTACTGGTTTCAGTCTTAATGATATATGACGTTGGGAGTCTCAGCTTCACCAACTAACTTCTCTGCATTCTAGGTTTTCATGATTGGATCCTGTACATGTACAGTGTGTCCTTTAACTAACCCAGGCATGCTATTGAAGTGTTGACCTCCTTCTACGTGTGCATTATTGAGTTGTCGCTTTACTTCCTCCAAGCAACCAAGAGGATGCATTTTGCTTGGTAGAGCTGTTTTATACTTCCATTCAATGG
Source organism: Scyliorhinus canicula (assembly GCF_902713615.1). Taxonomy (NCBI): domain Eukaryota; kingdom Metazoa; phylum Chordata; class Chondrichthyes; order Carcharhiniformes; family Scyliorhinidae; genus Scyliorhinus; species Scyliorhinus canicula. The sequence goes on along the minus strand of NC_052148.1, from coordinate 114,337,354 downwards.
CTTTGCAGACAAATTAATGTCAGCCTTTGGAGGTGAAGCTCAGGGTGACAAAAAGGCAAGGTCTTTCTTTTTCTTTTTTGGCATTTTGTGAGGGTTCTCTTGACCATCTGAACCTGTTTTCTCTAAACACCTGTCCCCTTCGGTAATCACATGATGATGTTGAACCCATACTGTTAAGCAAATCCCTTAAATGCTGTGGAGGGGAATTGGGTTCTATTATCATATATTACTATTTCAGAAATCCCTTGCTCAGTGAACAGAGCTTGTACTGTTGAGACAATGGTTGGAGTTCTCAACTCTTTCACCTTTTGATCTGCATCCAGCAGAGGGCAGCAGAGCAGAGCTACTGATCAGCTGTTCTGGGGAAATTTGCATACGTGCAGTGCGGTCAGCCTAAGTTGAAGGTGAATCTGCGAAGGAGACCCGAGGAGTTTGAGTGAAGGCAATCATCCAGCAGAGGGCAGCAGAGCAGAGCTACTGATCAGCTGTTCTGGGGAAATTTGCATACGTGCAGTGCGGTCAGCCTAAGGTGAAGGTGAATCTGCGAAGGAGACCCGAGGAGTTTGAGTGAAGGCAATCATCCAGCAGAGGGCAGCAGAGCAGAGCTACTGATCAGCTGTTCTGGGGAAATTTGCATACGTGCAGTGCGGTCAGCCTAAGTTGAAGGTGAATCTGCGAAGGAGACCCGAGGAGTTTGAGTGAAGGCAATCATCCAGCAGAGGGCAGCAGAGCAGAGCTACTGATCAGCTGTTCTGGGGAAATTTGCTTACGTGCAGTGCGGTCAGCCTAAGTTGAAGGTGAATCTGCGAAGGAGACCCGAGGAGTTTGAGTGAAGGCAATCATCCAGCAGAGGACAGCAGAGCAGAGCTACTGATCAGCTGTTCTGGGGAAATTTGCATACGTGCAGTGCGGTCAGCCTAAGGTGAAGGTGAATCTGCGAAGGAGACCCGAGGAGTTTGAGTGAAGGCAATCATCCAGCAGAGGGCAGCAGAGCAGAGCTACTGATCAGCTGTTCTGGGGAAATTTGCATACGTGCAGTGCGGTCAGCCTAAGTTGAAGGTGAATCTGCGAAGGAGACCCGAGGAGTTTGAGTGAAGGCAATCATCCAGCAGAGGGCAGCAGAGCAGAGCTACTGATCAGCTGTTCTGGGGAAATTTGCTTACGTGCAGTGCGGTCAGCCTAAGTTGAAGGTGAATCTGCGAAGGAGACCCGAGGAGTTTGAGTGAAGGCAATCATCCAGCAGAGGACAGCAGAGCAGAGCTACTGATCAGCTGTTCTGGGGAAATTTGCATACGTGCAGTGCGGTCAGCCTAAGGTGAAGGTGAATCTGCGAAGGAGACCCAAGGAGTTTGAGTGAAGGCAATCATCCAGCAGAGGGCAGCAGAGCAGAGCTACTGATCAGCTGTTCTGGGGAAATTTGCATACGTGCAGTGCGGTCAGCCTAAGTTGAAGGTGAATCTGCGAAGGAGACCCGAGGAGTTTGAGTGAAGGCAATCATCCAGCAGAGGGCAGCAGAGCAGAGCTACTGATCAGCTGTTCTGGGGAAATTTGCATACGTGCAGTGCGGTCAGCCTAAGTTGAAGGTGAATCTGCGAAGGAGACCCGAGGAGTTTGAGTGAAGGCAATCATCCAGCAGAGGGCAGCAGAGCAGAGCTACTGATCAGCTGTTCTGGGGAAATTTGCATACGTGCAGTGCGGTCAGACTAAGTTGAAGGTGAATCTGCGAAGGAGACCCGAGGAGTTTGAGTGAAGGCAATCATCCAGCAGAGGGCAGCAGAGCAGAGCTACTGATCAGCTGTTCTGGGGAAATTTGCATACGTGCAGTGCGGTCAGCCTAAGGTGAAGGTGAATCTGCGAAGGAGACCCGAGGAGTTTGAGTGAAGGCAATCATCCAGCAGAGGGCAGCAGAGCAGAGCTACTGATCAGCTGTTCTGGGGAAATTTGCATACGTGCAGTGCGGTCAGCCTAAGTTGAAGGTGGTTTGTGGAGAGGCTGTTGGCAAGTGACAGTTAAACCCGAAACACTTTGTGAGTGTTTCCCACCCTACCTCCTCCTCTAACCAACCCCCCCACCCTACCTCCTCCTCTAACCAACCCCCCCACCCCACGGTGGTTGGGAAGCGGGAGCAGGGGCCTGTCGTGAAGGTGAGTGAGTGCCTTTAAATTTGCTTACCTTTCAGCGGGAGCAGGGTTTGAGGGAATACCAGGTAAGCTCTTCCTTTCTTTTTCTTTTCTTGTTTTTTTTTTAAAATCTAGAGGTGATGTCAGGGAAGGCAGTACAATGCTCCTCCTGCAGAATGTTTGAGGTGAGGGACGCCGTCAGTGTCCCTGCTGATTTCATCTGTGGGAAGTGCACCCAACTCCAGCTCCTCAAAAACCGTGTTAGGGACCTGGAGCTTGAGCTGGATGAACTTCGGATCATCGGGAGGCAGAGGGGGTCATAGATAGGAGCTTCAGGGAAGTAGTTACACCAAAGACTGGAGATAGATGGGTAACTGTAAGAGTGACTGGGAAGAAGCAGTCAGTGCAGGGACCCCCTGCGGTCGTTCCCCTGAGTAACAAGTATACCGTTTTGGATACTTGTGGGGGGGACAACTTACCAGGGGTAAGCCATGGGGTACGGGCCTCTGGCACGGAGTCTGTCCCTGTTGCTCAGAAGGGAAGGGGGGAAAGGAGTAGAACATTAGTAATTGGGGACTCAATAGTCAGGGGCACAGATAGGAGATTTTGTGGGAGCGAGAGAGACTCACGTTTGGTATGTTGCCTCCCAGGTGCAAGGGTACGTGATGTCTCGGATCGTGTTTTCCGGGTCCTTAAGGGGGAGGGGGAGCAGCCCCAAGTCGTAGTCCACATTGGCACTAACGACATAGGTAGGAAAGGGGACAAGGATGTCAGGCAGGCCTTTAGGGAGCTAGGATGGAAGCTCAGAGCGAGAACAAACAGAGTTGTTATCTCTGGGTTGTTGCCCGTGCCACGTGATAGTGAGATGAGGAATAGGGAGAGAGAGCAATTAAACACGTGGCTACAGGGATGGTGCAGGCGGGAGAGATTCAGATTTCTGGATAACTGGGGCTCTTTCTGGGGAAGGTGGGACCTCTATAGACAGGATGGTCTACATCTGAACCTGGGGGCACCAATATCCTGGGGGGGAGATTTGTTAGTGCTCTTTGGGGGGGTTTAAACTAATTCAGCAGGGGCATGGGAACCTGAATTGTAGTTTTGGGGTACCGGAGATTGAGAGTATAGAGGTCAGGAGCACAGATTTGACTTCGCAGGAGGGTGCCAGTGTTCAGGTAGGTGGTTTGAAGTGTGTCTATTTCAATGCCAGGAGTATACGAAATAAGGTAGGGGAACTGGCAGCATGGGTTGGTACCTGGGACTTCGATGTTGTGGCCATTTCAGAGACTTGGATAGAGCAGGGACAGGAATGGTTGTTGCAGGTTCCGGGGTTTAGGTGTTTTAGTAAGCTCAGAGAAGGGGGCAAAAGAGGGGGAGGTGTGGCGCTGCTAGTCAAGGACAGTATTACGGTGGCGGAAAGGATGCTAGAAGGGGACTCTTCTTCTGAGGTAGTATGGGCTGAGGTTAGAAACAGGAAAGGAGAGGTCACCCTGTTGGGAGTTTTCTATAGGCCACCTAATAGTTCTAGGGATGTAGAGGAAAGGATGGCGAAGATGATTCTGGAAAAGAGCGAAAGTAACAGGGTAGTTGTTATGGGAGACTTTAACTTTCCAAATATTGACTGGAAAAGATATAGTTCGAGTACATTAGATGGGTCATTCTTTGTACAATGTGTGCAGGAGGGTTTCCTGACACAATATGTTGACAGGCCAACAAGAGGCGAGGCCACATTGGATTTGGTTTTGGGTAATGAACCAGGCCAGGTGTTAGATCTGGAGGTAGGTGAGCACTTTGGAAACAGTGACCACAATTCGGTGACCTTTACGTTAGTGATGGAAAGGGATAAGTATACCCCGCAGGGCAAGAGTTATAGCTGGGGGAAGGGCAATTATGATGCCATTAGACATGACTTAGGATGTGTTGGTTGGAGAAGTAGGCTGCAAGGGTTGGGCACACTGGATATGTGGAGCTTGTTCAAGGAACAGCTATTGCATGTTCTTGATAAGTACGTACCAGTCAGGCAGGGAGGAAGGGGTCGAGCGAGGGAACCGTGGTTTACCAAAGAAGTGGAATCTCTTGTTAAGAGGAAGAAGGAGGCCTATGTGAAGATGAGGCGTGAAGTTTCAGTTGGGGCGCTTGATAGTTACAAGGAAGCGAGGAAGGATCTAAAGAGAGAGCTGAGACGAGCAAGGAGGGGACATGAGAAGTCTTTGGCAGGTAGGATCAAGGAAAACCCAAAAGCTTTCTATAGGTATGTCAGGAATAAAAGAATGACTAGGGTAAGAGTAGGGCCAGTCAAGGACAGTGGTGGGAAGTTGTGTGTGGAGGCTGAGGAGATAAGCGAGATACTAAATGAATACTTTTCGTCAGTATTCACTCAAGAAAAAGATAATATTGTGGAGGAGAATGCTGAGACCCAGGCTATTAGAATAGATGGCATTGAGGTGCGTAGGGAAGAAGTGTTGGCAATTCTGGACAAGGTGAAAATAGATAAGTCCCCGGGGCCGGATGGGATTTATCCTAGGATTCTCTGGGAAGCCAGGGAAGAGATTGCTGAGCCTTTGGCTTTGATTTTTAGGTCATCATTGGCTACAGGAATAGTGCCAGAGGACTGGAGGATAGCAAATGTGGTCCCTTTGTTCAAGAAGGGGAGTAGAGATAACCCCGGTAACTATAGGCCGGTGAGCCTAACGTCTGTGGTGGGTAAAGTCTTGGAGAGGATTATAAAAGATACGATTTATAATCATCTAGATAGGAATAATATGATTAGGGACAGTCAGCATGGTTTTGTGAAGGGTAGGTCATGCCTCACAAACCTTATCGAGTTCTTTGAAAAGGTGACTGAACAGGTAGACGAGGGTAGAGCAGTTGATGTGGTGTATATGGATTTCAGTAAAGCGTTTGATAAGGTTCCCCACGGTCGGCTATTGCAGAAAATACGGAGGCTGGGGATTGAGGGTGATTTAGAGATGTGGATCAGAAATTGGCTAGTTGAAAGAAGACAGAGAGTGGTAGTTGATGGGAAATGTTCAGAATGGAGTTCAGTTACGAGTGGCGTACCACAAGGATCTGTTCTGGGGCCGTTGCTGTTTGTCATTTTTATAAATGACCTAGAGGAGGGCGCAGAAGGATGGGTGAGTAAATTTGCAGACGACACTAAAGTTGGTGGAGTTGTAGACAGTGCGGAAGGATGTTGTAGGTTACAGAGGGACATAGATAAGCTGCAGAGCTGGGCTGAGAGGTGGCAAATGGAGTTTAATGTGGAGAAGTGTGAGGTGATTCACTTTGGAAAGAATAACAGAAATGCGGAATATTTGGCTAATGGTAAAATTCTTGGTAGTGTGGATGAGCAGAGGGATCTCGGTGTCCATGTACATAGATCCCTGAAAGTTGCCACCCAGGTTGATAGGGTTGTGAAGAAGGCCTATGGTGTGTTGGCCTTTATTGGTAGAGGGATTGAGTTCCGGAGCCATGAGGTCATGTTGCAGTTGTACAAAACTCTAGTACGACCGCATTTGGAGTATTGCGTACAGTTCTGGTCGCCTCATTATAGGAAGGACGTGGAAGCTTTGGAACGGGTGCAGAGAAGATTTACCAGGATGTTGCCTGGTATGGAGGGAAAATCTTATGAGGAAAGGCTGATGGACTTGAGGTTGTTTTCGTTAGAGAGAAGAAGGTTAAGAGGTGACTTAATAGAGGCATACAAAATGATCAGAGGGTTAGATAGGGTGGACAGCGAGAGCCTTCTCCCGCGGATGGAGGTGGCTAGCACGAGGGGACATAGCCTTAAATTGAGGGGTAATAGATATAGGACAGAGGTCAGAGGTGGGTTTTTTACGCAAAGAGTGGTGAGGCCGTGGAATGCCCTACCTGCAACAGTAGTGAACTCGCCAACATTGAGGGCATTTAAAAATTTATTGGATAAGCATATGGATGATAAGGGCATAGTGTAGGTTAGATGGCCTTTAGATTTTTTCCATGTCGGTGCAACATCGAGGGCCGAAGGGCCTGTACTGCGCTGTATCGTTCTATGTTCTATGTATGTTCTATGAGTAATATCCTGCAACTATGCAATGCCATTTTTGATTGTTATGAATAAATTGTCTCCCACAGTACAATTCTTAATTTAACATTTTTGTGTGTTCTTTAAAAGTACGACCTTTAGTGAAACAACAAGAAGCACATCAGATTTTGCCAGACTAATTAATATATAGACAGGAGTTTGGTTCCACTCCCGAGTTTCTCACTTGATTCTGTGATGAATGTACAAATTTATATCTATAATATTTCATATTGGTTATTAAAAATCTTGGTTTAAAATACATACAGGCAATGTGTCTACTAAATCTGTAATTAAAGAGTCGTCAAAGATGAGGTAATCAGCCATTCCAGTCACTTGGTTAAAAATAAAGGGCTAATGGGATATTGTTATGATTGCTGGATGGTTCCCTGGAGTTTAGATATTTAATGAAGGATTGTATTTAGTCAGATCTAAGCAGTTCATGGAAGTCTTCGTCGAATACAGATGATGTAATTAATGGTAGGAGCCAGGTCTGCCTGTAGTTTTGCAGTCTGTTATCGGATTTTAATTTGAACAGCAGTTTTGCCAAATGCTGTTAGGTTGAGCAGAAGTGTATTGGATTTGCATTTGATAGGATCTGTCTCCAAAAGTTTCTCCACAGCTAAGCAAGTAACTTAGGTGGCTTTTCAACTTTATTGGGTTGTGTAATTGCAATTAGTTGGCAGGTATAGATAGTAGGTTCACATTTTAAAATTTTGTTTCAGAACTGTTTAACTGGTAATTGTAAAGTTATTTCTTCAATGTTAATTTTGTTAATGTTAAATTGAAGTTTCTTTTAAGATAAAAGATACCTGTTCAAGGTCATCTCTCCTGGGGTGAAGTCCGCTTTTCTTATATGCCTTACAAATTAAAATAATTGTTTGGGTTCTCATCCTGTATCCAACAAATGTTGGGGTCTGACCTGGTAACCCAACGTTTGGCCATTTGAAGTGAGGTGACAAGTGGTTCAGTGTGTGAAGAAATGGGGCAGGAGCAAGGCTGTGAGTGGGCAGGAACAAGGCAGCGAGTGTGGCAGCAAGCAGGGTAGGAGCAAGACAGTGATTCTGGTTGAGAGACGGGCTAGAGTGAGATAACTGGTGTGGTAGCGATCGGGACGGGAATGAGACATTGAGATGGCATCCAGTAGGATGGTAGCGAGGTAGCAGCTGCAGCAGTGAGAGATTATAGATCATAGACAGGGATAGGAGTGAGGCAATTAGTGCTGTAGGAATGAGGCAGCAAGCAGGGCTGCCCTGTGCTGAGTAGTGAGCAGGGCCAGAATGAGGCAGCCGGTGAGATAGCGAGCAGAGCAAGAGCACAGCTGGTCTGGGAATCTGCCAAGCCAACTCCTGAAGTTGCATACAAATCTTCCAACTGCATTATTGTATTGCACTGCCAATGGCAATGACACGTACAACTTTCATGTCAATGATGCAAGCAGACAATGTATAAATGAAAATGGCGGCAGGCCCCCAATGACAAATGACTTTAAAAAGGAACAAATGTTAAAAGGAGGCAATTTAAAATGAGGACATACTATATGCAATGGCTTGGTGGTGCTTCTGTAGGTGTAATCTCCGTGTCTTTCTGTTCTTCTCGCATAAATTGCATCTAGACAGCCTTCTTTTGATGATTTGTAAATGCCTATTCTGTTCACAGCTGATCTAGCTCTGAACTTGCATTCTTCCATCTGGTCTTCATATAACTTCTGGAGAAGTTATTACTGCATTGTTTTGGGCATGAATATTCTGGATCAAATTTGCAGGATGCCATCTTCCAGTGAGATGTAATTTCTGATAGATCAGTATTGCTGGCTGTGTTTGCTGTATCTTATCAGGACATTCCTGCGTCACTTGCTGAGAGTGTGTGTAACTCTTTGTCTTTTCTAATCTGACTCCATCTCTAATCTGATGCTGTTTCAAAAGGACAAAGAAAATTACAGCACAGGAACAGGCCCTTTGGCCCTCCCAGCCTGTGCCAATCCAGATCCTTTATCTAGACCTGTTGCCTATTTACAAGGATCTACTTCTCTCTATTCCACGCCCGTTCATATATCTGTCCAGATGCATCTTAAATGATGCTATCGTGCCCACCTCAACCACCTCCGCTGGCAAAGCATTCCAGGTACCCACCACCCTCTGCGTAAAAAACTTTCCACGCACATCTCCCTTAAACTTTCCTCCTCTCACCTTGAAATCATGACCCCTTGTAATTGACACCCCACTCTTGGAAAAAGCTTGTTGCTATCCACCCTGTCCATACCTCTCATAATTTTGCAGACCTCAATCTGGTCCCCCCTCAACCTCCGTCTTTCCAACGAAAACAATCCTAATCTACTGAACCTTTCTTCATAGCTAGCACCCTCCATACCAGGCAACATCCTGGTGAACCTCCTCTGCACCCTCTCTAAAGCATTCACATCCTTCTGGTAATGTGGCGACCAGAACTGCATGCAGTATTCCAAATGTGGCCTAACCAAAGTCCTATACAACTGTAACATGACCTGCCGACTCTTGTACTCAATACCCCGTCCGATGAAGGCAAGCATGCTGTATGCCTTCTTGACCACTCTATCGACCTGCGTTGCCACCTTCAGGGTACAATGGACCTGAACTCTCAGATCTCTCAATTTTACATCAATTTTCCCCAGGACTCTTCCATTGACCACATAGTCTGCTCTTGAGTTAGATCTTCCAAAATACATCACCTCGCATTTGCCTGGATTGAACTCCATCTGCCATTTCTCTGCCCAACTCTCCAATCTATCTATATTTTGCTGTATTCTCTGACAGTCCTCCTCGCTATCTGCAACTCCACCAATCTTAGTATCATCTGCAAACTTGCTCATCAGACTACTTATACCTTCGTCCAGATCATTTATGTATATCACAAATAACAGTGGTGCGAGCACGGATCCCTGTGGAACACCACTAGTCACCTTTCTCCATTTTGAGACACTCCCTTCCACCACTACTCTCTGTCTCCTGTTGCCCAGCCAGTTCTTTATCCATCTAGCTAGTACACCCTGAACCCCATACGACTTCACTTTTTCCATCAACCTGCCAAGGGAAACTTTATCAAATGCTTCACTGAAGTTCATGTATATGACATCTACAGCCCTTCTTTCATCAATTAACTTTGTCATTTCCTCAAACAATTCTATTAGGTTTGTAAGACATGACCTTCCCTGCACAAAACCATGCTGCTTATCACTGATAAGTCTATTTTCTTCCAAATGTGAATCGATCCTATCCCTCAGTATCTTCTCCAACTGTTTGCCTACCACTGACATCAAGCTCACAGGTCTATAATTCCCTGGATTATCCCTGCTACCCTTCTTAAACAAAGGGACAACATTAGCAATTCTCCAGTCCTCCGGGACCTCACCCGTGCTCAAGGATGCTGCAAAGATATATGTTAAGGCCCCAGCTATTTTGTCCCTCGCTTCCCTCAGTAACCTGGGATAGATCCCATCCGGTCCTGGGGACTTGTCCACCTTAATGCCTTTTAGAATACCCAAAACCTCCCCCTTCCTTATGCCGACATGACCTAGAGTATTTAAACATCCATCCCTAGCCTCAACATCCGTCATGTCCCTCTCCTTGGTGACTACCGATGCAAAGTACTCATTAAGAATCTCACTCATTTCCTCTGACTCCACGCATAAATTCCCTCTTTTGTCTTTGAGTGGCCCAATCCTTTCTCAAGTTACCCTCTTGCTCCTTATATACGAATAAAAGGCTTTGGGATTTCCCTTAATCCTGTTAGCCAAAGATATTTCATGACCCCTTTTAGTCCTCTTGATTGCGCGTTTGAGATTTGTCCTACTTTCCCGATATTCCTCCAAAGCTTCATCAGTTTTGAGTTGCCTCGATCTTATGTATGCTTCCTTTTTCATTTTAGCTAGTTTCACAATTCCACCCGTCATCCATGGTCCCCTAATCTAGCCATTTCTATCTCTCATTTTCACAGGGACATGCCTGTCCTGCACTCCAATCAACCTTTCCTTAAAAGACTCCCACATTTCAAATGTGGATTTACCCTTAAACAGCTGCTCCCAATCCATATTCCCGAGCTCCTGCCGCATTTTGTTATGAAAATGAAAAATGAAAATCGCTTATTGTCACGAGTAGGCTTCAATGGAGTTATTGTGAAAAGCCCCTAGTCGCCACATTCCGGCGCCTGTCTGGGGGGGCTGGTACGGGAATCGAACCGTGCTGCTGGCCTGCTTGGTCTGCTTTAAAAGCCAGCGATTTAGCTGAGTGAGCTAAACCAGCCCAGTCCACTTGGCCTTTCCCCAATTTAGCACTCTTCCTTTAGGACCCACTCTTGTCTTTGTCCATGAGTATTCTAAAACTTAAGGAATTGTGATCGCTATTCCCAAAGTAATCACTGACTGAAACTTCAACCACCTGGCCGGGATCATTCCCCAATACCAGGTCCAGTACGCCCCCTTCCCGAGTTGGACTATTTGCATACTGCTCTAAAAAACTCTCCTGGATGCTCCTTACAAATTCTGCTCCATCTACGCCTCCAACAGTACATGTGTCCCATTCAATGTACAACTGGCTGTTCACCCTCCCCCTTCAGTATGTCCTGCAGCCGATCTGAGACATTCCTGACCCGTGCACTCGGGAGGCAACATACCATCCGGGAGTCTCATTTTCGACCACAGAAACGCCTGTCTACTCCCCTTACGATTGAATCCCCTATGACTATAGCCCTGCCAGTCTTTTTTCCACCCTTCTGTGCAGCAGAGCCAGTCACGGTGCCATGAGCCTGGCTACTACTGCCTTCCCTTGGTGAGTCATCTCCCCCAACAGTATCCAAAACAGTATGCCTGTTTTGGAGGGAGATGACCGCAGGGGACTCCTGCACTGCCTTCCTGCTCTTTCTCTGCCTTTTGGTCACCCATTCCCTGTCTCCTTCACCAATCCTAATCTGCGGTGTGACCAACTCACTGAACGTGCTATCCACGACCTCCTCAGCATCTCGGATGCTCCAAAGTGAGTCCATCCACAGCTCCAGAGCCATCATGCAGTCTAACAGGAGCTGGAGCAGGACACACTTCCCACACATTTTTTTTTTTCAAAAAATATACTTTATTCATAAAATTTATCATAAACTTTACAGAACATTTCAAATTGTCTTGACTGTACATTTCCAACTGAGTTACATTCATTTGTCTTTCTTCAATTCAATTGGGATAACGTTACACACGTATCCTACTATAAGTTACAGTTCTTTCTCAAATATTTACATTGCTTTGTTTCTTTCATACATTGTGGTATTGAAGACTCGGACCGAGGGGCTTTACACTGTTCCTCCCATTAATCACATCACCTCTATCCCACTAATTGGGTTACGACCATCTGACTAAGGCTAAATACAGTGGGCTGGATTCTCCGCTTTCGAGATTCTCTGTTGCGCCAGCAGCCCGGGGATTTCGCGATGGTGTGGGGCTGCCCACAACGGGAAACCCCATTGGGTTTTCTTCACCAGACATCTGGTGTGGTGGGATGGAGAACCCCACCCAGTGCCTGTTGCTGTCCACTTGAATGAAATGTCTGATGTTAAAAGCTTTATTTAGTTGAACAAATGCAAATACAGTAAATGGGTTTTTATGCATCTGAGTTTTGTTTCTCAATATAGCCAGGCCTGCAAAACTCACTTGTAACTTTATTTGATGGAACCTTTTTTTTAATCTCATCTATGCATGGGTCTTGAGGTCTGCCCATGGTGGATACAAGATTAATTGGCATGGTAACGGCAAAAGGAGGTGGGGGGCACAGTTGGACTAAATTGGTAAAGATGATGGGACAGCATGGTGGCACATTTGTTAGCACTATTGCCTCACAATGTCAGGGAGCCGAGTTCAATTCCAGCCTTGGGTGACTGTGTGACATTTGGATGTTCTCCCCATGTCTGTGTGTGTTTCCTTCAGGTGCTCCAGTTTCCTCCCACAGTCCAAAGATGTGCAGGTTCGGTGGATTGGCCATGCTAAATTGGTTGCTGGATTGCAGGGATAGGGAAGGGGCCTGGATAGGTTGCTCTTTCAGAGGATCAGTGCAGACTCAATGGGCTGAATGGCCTCGTTCTGCACTGTAGGGATTTTATGACATAAAGAGACATGGGTGTAGTTACAAGGGCATAGGTTGGCATGGTTGATATGAGATGCTATAAGGGTGGGTACAGAGGTATAAGTTCACCCAGAGTGTATGAGGGTTATGGGGTGGGTACAAGACATGAGTTGACTTGAATAGCGTATGGCAATTTTGAGGGGCAAGGACTGCAGGGATGTTTCCTGTTTTATTCTGTATATTTTAACGTTTTGAACATGGTGCCAGATCCTTCTGCCAAACTGCCTCTGCATTCATTAGCCTCTTACATAGAAAATAGAAGCAGGAGGAGGCCATTCAGCCCTTCGAGCCTGCTCTGCCATTCATTATGATCATGGCTGATCATCAAGTTCAATACCAGATCCCACCTCACCCCCCCACCACCCCCGTATCCCTTGACCCCTTTAGACCCAAGAGCTTTATCTAATTCCTTCGTGAAATTACACTGGGCGGGATTATTTGATGGCCGACGCCGAAATCGGGAAAGGCGACTGGGCGGAGAATCGATTCTGAAGCCAAAATCGTGGTAGGTGCCAATTTGATTCCAAATCACAATGTTCCAGCACCTCGACAGTGGAATTCCGGAATGCACGTATAGTTGACACGGTTTGCATATCATTAGCAAGCCCGACCCAGTATCCTCGAGGGCCTCCGTGATTCTCCGCATCCGATGGTCCGAGCTTCCGAGGGCGTGGTTCACTTGTGTTTTTAAAAATCGTGAAACCGGCGTGGCGGCTGCTGAGGGAAAGCGAGGGCAGAGTGAAGGTGTCCAACTTCGCCATACTTTGCTGACAGTCATGCCGCTGCTACTGAATCTACCCGGTCTTATCCTGTTAGAATTTTATAAGTTTCTTTGAGATCTCCTCTCGTTCTTCTAAAACTGCAATGAATAACCACCTTAAGTCTCTCTTCGTATGACAGTCCACCAATCTCCGGAATCTGCTTGGTTAACCTTCGCTACACTCCCTCCATAGCGAGAACATCCTTCCTTAGATAAGGACACCAAAACTGCACATAGTACTCCTGGTGTGTCCTCACCAATGCCCTATGCAATTGTAGTAAAACATCCCTATTACTATATTAAAATCCTCTCCTATGAAGGCCAACATATCTTTTGCCTTCTTTACTGCCTGGTGTAAAGTTTTTCTGCTCTTCAGTTCTTCTGGGGTTGCCTGCCCCGAATTCTAATCCAACCCACCTCCCAAACCAATAATCCCACACCCGGGGGTCAAGCCATTTTAAAAGTTGTGCTATCCTGTCCATGGCTACTTTCTTTCCTCTTTCAGTGTTTCATGCTTTCACACTTCAATTTAGACTCCCCAATCTACACCCATCACCCTCTCACATAGCCTAAACAAATAAACTCCAGCATGATCCCAACCACTTTTAAAATGTCTTCTACTTGAACACTGTATCCCAACCAACTTCATGTCTTGATACATATTCTTTTACACACTTACTTAATACATTATTTTTTATGCTTTGCATTCATTAATTTTAATTCCCACTCTTAATCATAAATATGTAGTTATGAAACCTTGTGATTTATAATTGAAGTGACTCTTCAATTACATTAATTTCTTTCTACCATTTAATCTATTATGCATTTATTTAGTTAAATTTAAGCAACCTAAAATATGTGAACACAGTAATGCATTCTGTATTGCAACATATAATTACCTCTTTATCAAATACATCATTGAACTTTGCATGAACAATGCTCCAACAAATGAACTACAAATGCAAAATATCCGCTGATTTATTGTTATTTCCATTGAAAAGAAATAAGGAAATTTGAGTTAGCTAATACAGCATTAATGCTGACATTTCTATGATTTGACAACATATGGCCTTGTGGTAGCTCAGTCTCAGTCAGTCAGAAAACTCCCCAGGTCCCTCTGTTCCTGCACCCCTTTAGAATTGTATCCATTGCCTCCTCATTCTTCCTACCAAAATGTATCACTTCACACTTATCTGAATTATATTTCATCTGCTGTGTGCCCACCCATTCCACCATTCTATATCCTCTATCACTGTCATAGAATCATAGAATCCCTATAGTGCAAAAGGAGGCCATCCAGCCATAGAGTCGGCACCAATCTTCTAAATGAGCACCTTACCCAGGCCCAATCCCTCGCTCTATCTTCACCCGACCTTTGCACACTTGCATGGCCAATCCACCTAACCTGCACATCTTTGGACTGTGGGAGGAAACCGGGGCACCCAGAGGAAACCCATGCAGGCATTGGGAGAATGTGCAAACTCCGCACAGCCACCTGAGGTCGGAATCAAACCCAGGTCCCTGGCACTGTGAAGCAGCAGTGCTAGCCACTGGTCCACCCAGGTTCTGTCCTCACAGTTAACAATACTTTCAAGTTTTGATCAAGTTTTGTGTAATGTACACTCAATGTTCTGTTGTTGGCAGGCTTTTAAACTGCTTTCATTTGAACCAGGACTGTAGCACTTTGATATGTTTCATCACCATAACAGTGGGTATCAACAGCAGACAAAATACTTGAATGTTGCACAGTAGGAAGATCTTAAATCTCGTTAGAAAATTGCGAACATTGTACAAGTCTGAAAGGAACAAACAAAAAGGAATTCATACAATAACACAACAACTAAACTATGTAAGGTCACCATAGCCCCAGATGACCATAGGCTGGTTTCCCCTTTGACATGGATAGCTGACTGGTAGTGATTTAACCTGAGCATCACCACACCTCAGGCAAGAGGCAAGGTTGAGAAGGCGGGCCATCGTGAATAACCTCATGAATAACCTCATGAAATACTAAACTATGTATTTCCTCAATGTCAGTACATTTACACACTAAGCAAATTAATTTGAGGCAATCGTGGACAACTATATATAAAACAAAAAGCTCTGCAATAAATACCATCTGTATGAGATGAATTACAAATTTCAGAATGGACACACTGTTGAACAACTGTAATTCAGCATAGTGAAAACCAACAAATTAGTTTCATACCAGTGTTTTTTTAAAAACGTCTGTTTATTGGAGTTTTTCAACTTTAACACATATTCGCACAAAACTAGCAAAAGCAATAAGCCAGCTACAGCTGTCAATGTACAATAGATACAGCCTACAACAGCAGTCATTGCAATGTTAAGAACAGCAAGACCAGATGAATTGGGGACAAAATCCCCAACAGGTTCCACCATGGGTAAATGACCCATCAGCACCCGAACAGGCAACAATTTAGACCTGCAGCACACCCATAGTTTAAAAACAGAATGACAGAAGAAGAAACCATACCTGAGAATCCCAGTACTATGGGGAATTTGGCTAACTCTTACAGTGCAATTTGAACTCTTCGCCAGGCCCAGACCATCACAGGCAGCCACCCTCACACGAGATGGTAAAAGACAAAGACAATTTTGAGGAAAGGACCGGGCACAACCAGACCCTTGTTAACAATCCATGGTCTTCCACAGAGAAAGAAAAGAGAGAGCAAGAACAAGAGCGAAGAGTGAAGAATCAAACCCCCACAACTCAATTTCCCAGTCCCAGGACCAAGATCAAAACAGATTATCATCAAACCACCAATGCTGCCCCCAATACGGCAAAAAGCAACCTTGGGATCAAGACCCAAGATTTGAGGAAACTAGCCTGTTCCCAGTAAGAAAGACGAGAGAGGTACCCACACCAGGATGGGAGGACCGTCAGAGCCCTGGGAGGAACAGCCGGTCCATTGCCCCCCCCCCCCCCCCCCCCCCCCCCCCCCCGAACTGTGGGACCTCTCCGATCCGCCATTACACTTCAAAACAAAGACCAGCCTACTAACCACCATGTGGGCCTGCTAAATCCCGGGAGGACAATAACCAATGAAAAAGACAGGACCCTACCTCCCTACTTACACCTTCACAATGTCTCCTGATGCCTTCGGATCACCCCCAAGGGAGGTGCCACAGCCGGAGGATAATAATGACTGCGACAAAGAGCCTGGCCTAGCCAAATGCCACCATAAGAATAAAGACATGAAGCAACTCGGAATATGGCACTTGAAGAAACCTTCCCGATAGGAGCCACCCTACCATCAAAAATAAAGGATATTAAGGTTGACGTTCCCCCACCCCCCCCAAACGAAAAGGGAGTTTGATAAGCAGGATAAAATACAGTCCACCTGGGCCCGAAGAAGAATTAGCACAGCCAAAAGAAAAGCATTATATATGACTACCTTCATTGAACATAGCAAGGACAAAACTAACCTCACCACCCATCCTTCAGTCCTCACCCCGCTCTGGCTCTGCACATCCTTCTACTGAGGATATAAAGGGATAAAGAAGCTGCGCACAAATCCCGCATACAATATCGAACTTAACATTACAACCTTATTAGTGTATGGGAATTGACACTGCAGACTTCATAACCAAATTATTCACTTCTTTGCAAGCAGATAAAATAACCACGTTAACAAACAACATAATTGTCAGGAAGTAAAGTCCAGGATCACAACTGAGAGTGAGGTAGTCATCAGGATAAACGATCACTCCACTCATACATGAAGAAAGTAGGCATTAAAAAGGAAGCAGGATGTACTAGAGAGCATCCTTCAGGATCTTTGAAGGATTTCAATGATAGGAACATGAGCTTCAACACTTCCAACCTGCTGACACAACCGGACTCAGCAGTCAATAACTTAGGCTCCCGTAGTTGGGGACAGCCCGGTCGGCTCAGGCAGTCCCACCCCTCTCGTCCAACGTCTGGAACAGGAATACACACAACAAGATTTGAAGGCCACCCCAACCCCAGACTTTGAAGAAATAATTAAAAATAGATATTGAGCTGCCAGGTCTCCAGATTGAGATTCTGGAAACATAGCAGCCGCGACCCCCTTCACCATCTCACCGGGGCCACCAGACTCATCCGGGCTCCTCTTCGGTTCCCCATCGTCCTCTGCTGCACCCCTCAGTAAAGATGAGGGACCATGCAACAGGACCGCAACCGTGCGGAGGCAAGCTTCCACCAGGGACAGTACCATCTCTGCCGCAAGAACCTCCTCGTGCCACCACTGCCTTCATAAAGACATTTTCCAACTCCTGAAACTGGCTTTTGACATCCCACACTGCAGAGTTAAACCATTCAGACGGATTAACTTTATCGCTGACAGCCATCATCTGTCGGCGAACACATCAAGGAAGGAACCCTGCCAAAAGTAGCTACACCACCAAAGACAGGGCCTCACTCCAACTTCTTTCAGATGTCATGAATCAACGAGGATTAGAGCCTTTAAACTCGACTCTAAAGCTGAAAAATTGACTTACAATTCATGGTACATTACACTAACCATGTAGACTAGGAAAACTCAGAACAAATATGCACAGAAGGATAAAAATGAAGATTGAAAGATGAGTAGAGCTGAAGCTTGCAAAAACACAACAATTTCTGCCTTGCGCTCACAGCATGTGATCCCCCCAATAATGTTTTATTGGTGAAATTATTAATGTGTAAGCACATGAGAGATTTTCATGGTTTTCCTTGCTGCAGTGAATATGGGGAATGCTCACACCTATACAGAAAAATGCATGATTTTCCTTCAAATTGAGGAAAAATGGGATGGAACTTTCATCTGCTGACTTTTCCCACATTTGCAATGTTCTGACAGTCCACTGCACCGAGATGTAGATTCAATAAAAGCTCCTGTGGAGTCTTGACATTGCTGTTAATCTGCATCACCAGCGTCACAATCAATATTTAAATTTTGCTATTAAAAAGCCTTTGGCAAGAGAGTTTCTTTGGGGAAAAAAATACAGGAAAAATAAATACAGAATAGAAAGCAAAAGTGATGTTAATGCTCTGTCTCCTAATTTGCACCGTTAGAAAAGATTCCCTCTCGACAACTGTGAACATGCTGAAACACCTCATATTTTCAGTTTTCTAACAAGCTGGTTCTATGCATAAATTATGCTTGAGAGAGATGAGAAAGAGGAATACCATGTTGGAGACGTAGTTGGAGCTGAGGAGGAAGAAGGGAAAATTTAGAGACATGCAGTCGTATCTGTAAAATAGATTAACAAAAATTTGTGACAGAGAACCAGAGGGCAACTTCTGGAATGAAGAAGCACAAATGTAAAACAGAATTTGGAATATTCAATTGAATGCCAAAGAAAAGAGATCAGAACAACGCTGGCACAAAAATATTAAATCAAAATTGTAATATATTAAGGGCAGCACAGTGGCGCAATGAATGGCACTGCCACAACACAGAGTCGAGGTCTCAGGTTCGATCCTGGCTCTGGGTCACTGTCCGTGTAGAGTTTGCACATTCTTCCTATGTTTGTGTGGGTTTTGTCCCTACAACCCAAAGATGTGCAGGGTAGGTGGATTGGCCATGCCAAATTGTCCTTTAATTGGAAAAAAGAATTGGGTATTCTAAATTTATTTTTAAATAATTGTAATATATTGAAAATAACTATCGGGGCGCTTTGGTTTAAGAAATGGAAACATCAGTGCTCCTTGATTATGCTGGAACCTGACAAAATAGCACTTTAACAAAAGTTGTACTTGATATAAAGCTCAATTCATAGGAGCAACTTATATATTTAATGTATTACAAATATATAGGGAGCAATTTAACTACCACGTTGCACCCTGTGTGAATCTGGACGTGCCGGTGAAATATCGGGAAATGCCAAAATTGAGATTTGAGCCGGGTGCACATCAGTTAGCTGTCTAACTGGCATGTCCCGATGGCAAGTTCAGCATCACACCGAAATATGGCGAGCATATCATCGACTCCAATTTGCATCAATTTCCATCTCATTTGCAAGATTGTAGTTGAATCTAACGGCCTTCCAGGAATAATCCAACACCCAAGTGAGAAATGAAACAAGCGTTGTTTAGTACTCCTTTTTTAAAAATGTGAAGCTGGCGCAATGGCTGCTGAGGGGAACTGAGGAGGTGAGTAGCTATTTCTGTTTTCGGCATGCAGCTCAGGAGCACTGGAGCTGCTGTCCAGGTACTTGTGGGCTGAAGCGTTCCAGATCGGGGGTTGCCCCTGGGCTGGGGGAGGGGGTTGAGGAGCTTTTTGTCTGTGAGGTCTTCAAGTCATCTTTAAATATTATGGATACCCATAACAGGGGCAACTACAGCCACTGCCTGTCTGTCCTACCAAAAATTTATTTCCAGTATAGAGTCCTGTTCTTGTTTATTGCTGAAGGTCTCTTCAACTTCCTTTGACTGTGAGCAGTCTTTCGCTTCACAGCTGAAAGCTATTGCTAATAAGGAATTGGCCTTGTTAATTGGGAGCGCACTTCAGAGCTGAAGTTTGTGCTTGCTGCTTGTGGCTGAAAGTGCTTGGAGGCTGCTGTTGCTGTTTGCTTCTTTTTCTATCGTCCTAATGAAGGACACTTTTTCTAAGATACCTTTGTCCTGGAACATCGGGTTTGGGGATGTACGAGTCCAGAAGACAATCAGATTTGAAGCATGAAGACGCTGCGGGACTTGGTGCGCAACATGGGCGGGATTCTGCCATAATTGGCGGGGTGGGCAACTCCGTCGGGAAGGAGTGGCGTCAACCACTCCGGCGTCGGGCTGCCCCAAAGGTGCGGAATCCTCTGCACCTTCAGGGGTCAGGCCGGTCCTGGAGTGGTATGCGCAACGCCGGCAGGCGGGGAAGGGGCTTGGCGCCGTGCCAACCCAGCGGCGGGTCGGAAAATCTTGCCCAAGGTTCCTAATAGGCCACCTGATGATGCCACTGAAGAAATGCTTTTACAGATGGCAGGTGCCTTTGTTGCTGGTGTGGTGAGTGCTGCATGTAGCTGGCATGTCACTACGAAACACACTAGAAGTCAGGGATGGCCAACTGCACCTTGAGCACTGGTAGAATTTATGGATTCCAGGATTTTGTTCCAGTGAGATATGGCCATGTGGGAGGGCCTGCACAGCTGCGGTTTCGGGATGGAGAATGGCATTGATATGTGGAACAATTAACGCATTGATGGACAGATCATTTCTATGACAAAGCTCTGGACGTGATAACACATTTTCAGCCTTTTCCTATATTTCTATTGAGGAGCCTGCGAGGGATGATAATGAATTTCTGGGTTCTTTTTTGAAAATGAGCTGATATAGTTTTGTACTCATATCAATATGGAACGGTAATATTTCCTTGTTGTTTAATAGTTCATGTGGTATGTGGAATGTTATGTCGTTGATTTTTTAAATCCTTGTAACTGTTGACCATTTAATAAACAAAATATTCTCAAGTGGGTGTACGTGCCATGTCTCAGACGTTGATTATTCCATTGCATTTCAATCAAGCTCTGAAGCATGAACAGTTTGCTTGTCCTCCTGGAAGTGTCAGTACTATAGAGGCAGCAGCCAATAATCAAACACTAAAGAGCTGGGCTTTAGCCCTGGGAATATTCTCGCGACCAAAGGGCGAGTGTGAATCAGGGGTGGGCATCAGATCATGATCTCCTAATGTTCCCGCAAGGGGTCTGGGGTTTATGCTCCTGCTGTGGCGGGGGATGAATGTGTACAGTAAGGTTTTCCAGAATAACCAATTCTGAGAGAAGGCGGGACACTTAAGAGTAGGTGAAGCGTGGGGGTTTTGACGGTCCCGGGCTAGAAGCCCTAACTGATTGCCGGTCTGTGTCCTCCAGTTCCTTACTGGTACCAAAATGGATGGTGGTATCTGTCCCACAGAGGATGCCCTCACGGTGTTGGTGGCAGCCCAGGTCACGAATGCCCTGCATGCTGACTATAAAAACTTTGAGCTGGACCAAGCCCACCAAGATGCCCAGGCTGCAGGATTCTCTGCCATTGCCGGCAAGCCGCAGGCCAGGGGGAAATTGATAGCACGCATGTTGTCTTGCATGCATCGGGACATCAGAGGATGCCCGAAATTAACAGGAAAGAGTTCAACTCCCTTAATGTTGAACTCGTGTGTGACCAGCACCTCGGATCATGAACGCATGTGCATGCTTCCCAGGGAGCGTGCATGACAACTACATCCTGTGTCTTTGAGGACCACCACAGGATGACAGGTTGTCTCTTGGAGATAAGGAGTACCCACTCAGGCCCTGGCTGATGGTGCTAGTGCGAAGGTCAGCAACTGAGGCGGAGACCCGATATAACAAGACCCACTTTTCCACCCGTGCTGTCATTGAGCAGTGCATTGGAGTGTTCAAAATGCTCTTCCGATGCCTGGACTGCTCTGATGATGCACTGCAGTAAATCATGGCAATCTGTTGCACTGTTTCAAAGAGCAACAAATGGCTGACCTGTCAATCAAAAATCTCAGCTGTCTATTCCACTCTTTCAAAGGCTGAACAGATGACTGACCTGACAATCATTAAAAAGATCAAAGTAAGCGGTGCAATAGACAAGTTAAATCTGAAATCTCATCATTGTTCAATGCAAAAGAGAACTAGTGGATAATATACTTTAATGCATCTGAATAAGTTTTCACTTTCACAGTGCTGCCCAATTTTGTGGTCTATTTTGTGCCAGCGTGGTTAGCACTGCTGCCTCAGGGACCCGGGTTTTATTCTGACCTTTGGTGACTATTTGTGTGGAGGCTGCATGTTCTCCCTGTGTCCGGTTGGGTTTCTCCGGGTATTCTGGTTTTTGCCCACAGTCCAAAGATGTGCAGGTTAGATGGATGGCCATGCTAAGCTGCCTCTTAGTGTCCAAAGGTTAGGTGGAGTCATGGTAATAGGGCAGAAGAGTTAACCTGGCTGGGGTGATCTTAAGACTGCAGACTCGATGGGCCGATTTACCTCCTTCTGCACTCGAAGGATTCAATGATGTTGATTCTTCTATGATTGTTAAACAGGTTAAATACATTCTTCATCATATTATGAAATGTGAGGTAGGCAACATCTTTTGAACTTCCTGTCATCATGTTCCGTACTCCATATCAAGGTTCCGATATGGTTCATAATACCTTTGAATTGCTGTGAATCATGTTGTTTACCAAAACCGGTTTGACTCCATGAAGATAGCAAGGGATCTAATCCCCTCAATGAAACCAGCAAGGTCCGGAGTGCTCCATGTGAGTTTGCTACCTGCACCCTGAACCTGTTGCACTTATTCTGTTGCACTAATTTTGTTTTATATTTTATTATCAACATGTATCAAAACAGGTTGCAACACATAAACACCCCGGGAAACATACTTCCCAGCAATCAACTATACAGTCTGTACATTAGCTCATGCTGCTCTGAAACCCCAAGTATCGCACCAAAGGGTCCCGGTCCACCTCCGTCTCCACTATCCTGGCTAAGGCCACAAACATTTCCGCCCAGAATCTTACCAATTATTCACAGCCCCAAAACATGTGCGCGTGTTTCGCTGGCCCATGCCCACCCTTTCACTCTCATCTGCTACCCCCTGAAAGAACCCATTCATTCTCGCCCAAGTCATATGCATCCTCTGCACCACCTTAAACTGTATCAAGCTCATCCTTGCACAAGAGGAGGCCCCGTTTACCCTACACAGTGATTCACTCCATGCTTCCCATACTTCCCAATTGATCACCCCTCCCAACTCCTCTTCCCATTTCTCCTTGATCTTCACCACTCGCTCGCCTCCTTGACCCCCCCCCCCCCCCAGCCAATTCTATATATCCCTCATTATTCCCCCAGCTCAAACCCATGATACTCGCACAGCGACGTTAACACTGTCATCCCTTTTACCCTAAAATGCCTCCTCAACTGATTCCATATCTTCACCGTGGACTGTACCACCGGGCTCCCTGAATACCTACTCGGAGCCATTGGCAACACTGCCGTCACCATAGCCCTCAAACTAGACGTCTTACAAAATTCCTCCTCCATCCTAACCCACTGTACCCCTCTTCGGTCCCACCATCGCTGCACCTTATCCACGTTTGCCGCCCAATAATGATGAAACAGGTTCAGCAATGCTAACCCCCCCTGCTGCTCTGCCTCTGAAGCAGGTTCCTACCGACGCTCGGCACCTTCCCTCTCTCATATAAAGTCCAAAATGACCGTGTCCAATTTCCGAAAAAAAGGCCTTTGGTATAAAGATCGGGGGGGAGCCTGAAAAAGTAACAGGAACCTAGGCAGAATATTCATTTTCATCACTTGGAACCCTCCCCGCCAACGTTAACTGCAGTGTGTCGCACCTCTTAATATCCTCCCTGGCTTCCTCCACCAGCTCGTTAATTTCCACTTATTGAGCCCCGTCCATACCCTGGCTAATCCCCAAATAGCTAAACCTATCCCTTGCTACTGTAAATGGCATCCCCACCTAAATTTGCCTGCCATCCCAGCTCATTTACCGGGAAAACCTCACGTTTTCCTACATTCAGTTTATACCCCAAGAACCCTCAAACCTCCCCAGCAGACTTATAATCCTTTCCATACTCTCCAGCGGATCCAAAACATACAGCAACAGGCCATTGGCATAGAGCGATACTCTGTCCCCTCTTAATCGCCTGCCACTCTGCTGACCCCCTGAGAGCCATCACCGATGGCTCTATGGCCAGGGCAAACAGTAACGGCGACAGCGGTCACCCCTGCCTCGTACGTCAAAGCTCCGCAAAGTCATATTATTCATCCTCACACTCGCCTTTGGTGCTAGTTACAGCAACTGGACCTATGCCACAAGTATCGGCCCAAACCCAAACCTTCCCAAAACCTCTGAGGCCTTCCCTGACTTAATATCTCTGATACTCTCCAGCACCTTCCTCAGACCCAAGGGCTCATCCAACGCCTTCTTCTTTGCTTTCTCCACCTGGGGAAATTCCAGCTCGTCCAGAAACCGCTCATGTCCCCCTCCTGTCTCCCCGGGTCTGTCTCGTACAGTCCCTGGTAGTACTCCCTAAATGCCTTGTTTATCTTCCCCGGCTCCGACAGCACATACCCAGTCCGTATCTGCTATATTTCCCCGGACGCGGCCTGCCTCCGTTGCTGGTGTGCCAGCATGAGGCTTGCATTCTTTGCATACTCATATTGCACCCATCTTGCCCTACACAGTTGCCTTATTGCCTTCCCCATTGTCAACCAGTCAAACTGCCCCTGCAACCTTTTCCTTCTCGCCAATCCCTCCGTGGTGGCCACCCTCGAATACTCCCTGTCCACCTCCACTATCTCCCTCACAAGACGGTCATGTTCCTCCCTCCTTTCCCTATCCACACGAGCCTTAAACAAAATAATTTCCTCCCAGACCACTGCCTTCAGTGCTTCCCAAAAAATGGCCACCGACACCTCCCCTTTCTGATTCAATTCCACATACTCCTTAATCGCCGCCCGCACCTTATCACGAAAACCTCCATCCGCCAGCAACCCCAAATCAAACCTCCACCCCAGCCTCGGCTTTTGTCCCAATCCAAACCGAATCTTCAGCCAGTGGGGCGCATAGTCCGAGATAACTATCCTCGTGTACTCTGCCCCCTCCACCCCAACTAAAATCTCCCAACTCACTAGAAAGTAATCAATCCTCAATAACATTATAGACGTGTGAAAAGAAGGAATACTCCCTTTCCCCTGGGTCTGAAAGTGCCATGGATCCACCATACCCATCCTCTCCATAACCCCCCCCCCCCCCCCCCCCCCCCCCCCCCCCAGCTCCCTTGCCATTCATACCCTACCCATCGACATGGGGCTTGACCTATCCACCCTTGCCTCTGGGACACAGTTAAAATTTCCTTCCATGATCAACTGGTGCGTGGCCAAATCCGGGATTGCTACCAGCAACCCCCTCATAAAACCCACATCATACCAATTTGGGGCAAACACATTTACCAACACTACCGGCTCTGCTTCCAATACCCCAGTCACAATCACATATCTCCCTCCTGGATCCCTCATCTCTTTCACACTCATAAATTCAATTTATTTTGGGAGCAGCACGGTAGTGCAGTGGGTTAGCACTGCGGCCTCATGGCACCGAGTTCCCAGGTTCGATCCCGGCTCTGGGTCACTGTCCGTGTGGGTTTTGCCCCCACAACCCAAAAATGTGAAAGCTGGGTGGATTGGCCATGCTAAATTGCCCCTTAAATTGGAAAAAATGAATTGGCTACTCTAAATTTATAAAAAAAACAAAACAAAAATTAATTTTCTTTTGCTCATTGAAATTGCCACTCTCCTCAATTTCAAATCAAACCCTGAGTGGGGAAACCTGCTCGACCCACCCCTTCCTAAACCTAACCTTGTCCTTCACACAGAGCTGCGTCTCCTGCAGAAAGATCTCCCCCGCTTTCAAGCTCCTGACATGTGTGAACACCCGTGACCTTTCAACCGCCCATTCAGTCCCAGGATGTTCCACGTTACCAACCTTACTGGAGGCTTGCACCTCCAATCCCCTCTACCGTCCATCATCTTCCCCACTTGGCGTCCGTCTCCTTAATCCCACCCTACACCTCACCCATCCCATGTGGCCCTGTTGCGCTAATAATAGCTGGTGACAGAAATGGGTGTGCGAATCCTGGAATCTGGTCTCGCTCACCATTTTTAAGAACAAAGAAAATTACAGCACAGGAACAGGCCCTTCGGCCCTCCCAGCCTGCGCCGATCCAGATCCTTTATCAAAACCTGTCTCCTATTTTCCAAGGTCTACATCCCTCTGTTCCCCGCCCATTCATATATCTGTCTAGATGCATCTTAAATGATGCTATCGTGCCCGCCCCTACCACCTCCGCTGGCAAAGCGTTCCAGGCACCCACCACCCTCTGCGTAAAAAGCTTTCCACGCACATCTCCCTTAAACTTTCCCCCTCTCACCTTGAAATCGTGACCCCTTGTAATTGAGACCCCCAATCTTGGAAAAAGCTTGTTGCTATCCACCCTGTCCATGCCTCTCATTATTTTGTAGACCTCAATCAGGCCCCCCCTCAACCTCCGTCTTTCCAACAAAAACAATCCTAATCTACTCAACCTTTCTTCATAGCTAGCACCCTCCATACCAGGCAACATCCTGGTGAACCTCCTCTGCACCCTCTCTAAAGCATTCACATCCTTCTGGTAATGTGGCGACCAGAACTGCACGCAGTATTCCAAATGTGGCCTAACCAAAGCCCTATTGTTGCTAATTTTGCTAAGTGTGCTTTACACTTAATTTGCTCAGTTTTATAACCTTGCTCTAGAGTCGCCAGGTATCTTTATGATACCACCACGAGGTTCAAGTTCAAGTGCTGATCAATAACTCAATACACCAGTTAGTAAGGTTTAAATCAAAACACATTTATTATATACACAGTCAATCGCTACTCATGCATAAAATACTGCTCACTAGACTATTTCTAACACTAACAGGCCAATACTTAGCTTTGGAAAAGGACCCACTAGGTCAGGGGAACAATTGGCCTCTCGTTCGATCCTGAGTCTGCAGGCTTCCAGCTGGTATGGACTAATGGTTAGGAGCGCCTATCTCGTAGTGTGCGTTGACTGGACACTTACTTGGTTGGTGCAGCTGCTAGGCAAGTCTCTCCAAGTTGAGAGTCACGGTCGAGTTCTTTGAGAGCTGCCAAGAAGATCGAACTGAACTTGGGGACTCTATTTTATAGTCCCCAGGGGTTTCGTGCCTTTTTGGGCGGACCCGTACCTGGTTCCAAATGATTGGACCATGTTCCAATCAATTGATTTGATTTCTTCAATACTGGGGCTGTTGCCTGATCGCTGGGCGGTTCCTAAGTGTCCGTTGCCTTCCTTTGTCTTGGCTCCCGCTGGCGCTGAGGAGTCTGGTTTGGTCTTGATTACTCTTAATGTTACCAATTGTTCCCGGGGATCGCTCATTACTATGCAGATGGTTTTTGGTTTTGAGTCTGTCTGCGTTCTGCAAGTCCTAATATACAGGAAACTTTGCACCTGCTTGTTTTCCTGTCCTTGGCTGAATTTCCCTGCATTCTTAGCAGGCTTCCATTTTGGAGATGGGAAGTGGCCAACCAAGGTGGCTACACTATACAACTGTAACATGGACCTGCCGACTCTTGTACTCAATACCCCGTCCGATGAAGGCAAGCATGCTGTATGCCTTCTTGACCACTTTATCAACCTGCGTTGCCACCTTCAGGGTACAATGGACCTGAACCCCAGATCTCTCTGTA
Organism: Scyliorhinus canicula; assembly: GCF_902713615.1. Classification (NCBI taxonomy): domain Eukaryota; kingdom Metazoa; phylum Chordata; class Chondrichthyes; order Carcharhiniformes; family Scyliorhinidae; genus Scyliorhinus; species Scyliorhinus canicula. The sequence continues at coordinate 114,310,020 of NC_052148.1, read as the reverse complement.
CATCAATTTTCCCCAGGACTCTTCCATTGACCATTTTGTCCGCTCTTGAATTTGATCTTCCAAAATGCATCACCTCGCATTTGCCTGGATTGAACTCCCATCTGCCATTTCTCTGCCCAACTCTCCAATCTATCTATATTTTGCTGTATTCTCCGACAGTCCTCCTCGCTATCTGCAACTCCACCAATCTGAGTATCATCTGAAACTTGCTAATCAGACCACCTATACCTTCCTCCAGGTCATTTATGTATATCACAAACAACAGTGGTCCGAGCACGGATCCCTGTGGAACACCACTAGTCACCCTTCTCCATTTTGAGACACTCCCTTCCACCACTACTCTCTGTCTCCTGTTGCCCAGCCAGTTCTTTATCCATCTAGCTAGTACACCCTGAACCCCATACGACTTCACCTTTTCCATCAACCTGCCATGGGAAACTTTATCAAACGCCTTACTAAAGTCCATGTATATGACATCTACAGCCCTTCCCTCATGAAATTAACTTTGCCACTTCCTCAAACAATTCTATTAGGTTTGTAAGACATGACCTTCCCTGCACAAAACCATGCTGCCTATCACTGATAAGTGTATTTTCTTCCAGATGTGAATAGATCCTATCCCTCAGTATCTTCTCCAACTGTTTGCCTACCACTGACGTCCAGCTCACAGGTCTATAATTCCCTGGATTATCCCTGCTACCCTTCTTAAACAAAGGGACAACATTAGCAGTTCTCCAGTCCTCCGGGACCTCACACGTGCTCAAGGATGCTGCAAAGATAGCTGTTAAGGCCCCAGCTATTTTGACCCTCGCTTCCTTCAGTAACCTGGGGTAGATCTCATCCGGTCCTGGGGACTTGCCCACCTTTAATGTCTTTTAGAATACCCAATACTTCCCCCTTCTGTATGACAACTTGACCTAGAGTATTTAAACATCCATCCCTCGCCTCAACATCCGTCATGTCCCTCTCCTTGGTGGATACCGATGCAAAGTACTCATTAAGAATCTCACACATTTCCTCTGATTCCACGCATAAATTCCCTTTTTTGTCTTTGAGTGGGCCAATCCTTTCTCTAGTTACCCTCTTGCTCCTTTATATATGAATAAAAGGCTTTGGGATTTTCCTTAACCCTGTTAGCCAAAGATATTTCATGACCCCTTTTAGCCCTCTTTATTGCGCTTTTGAGATTCGTCCTACTTTCCTTTTTTTTTTTTAAATTTAGATTACCCAATTATTTTTTCCAATTAAGGGGCAATTTAGTGTGGCCAATCCACCTACTCTGCACATTTTTGGGTTGTGGGGGCGAAACCCACGCAGACACGGGGAGAATGTGCAAACTCCACACGGACAGTGACCCAGAGCCGGGATCGAACCTGGGACCTCAGCGCCGTGAGGCGGTTGTGCTAACCACTAGGCCACCGTGCTGCCCTTCGTCCTACTTTCCTGATATTCCTCCAAAGCTTCATCAGTTTTGAGTTGCCTCGATCTTATGTATGCTTTCTTTTTCATTTTAGCTAGTCTCACAGTTCCACCCGTCATCCATGGTTCCCTAATCTTGCCATTTCTATCCCTCATTTTCACAGTGGCATGTCTGTCCGGCACTCTAATTAACCTTTCCTTAAAAGACTCCCACATTTCAAATGTGGATTTACCCTTAAACAGCTGCTCCCAATCCACATTTCCTAGCTCCTGCCGAATTTTGTTATACTCTGCCTTTCCCCAATTTAGCACTCTTCTTTTAGGACCACTCTCGTCCTTGTCCATGAGTATTCTAAAACTTACAGAATTGTGATCGCTATTCCCAAAGTAATCACCGACTGAAACTTCAACCACCTGGCCGGGATCATTCCCTAATACTAGGTCCAATATAGCCCCTTCCCGAGTTGGACTATTTACATACTGCTCTAAAAAACTCTCCTGGATGCTCCTTACAAACTCTGCTCCATCTACAATCACAAATCCCATTCAATGTTGGGGAAGTTAAAATCTCCCATCACAACCACCCTATTGCTCCTCCATTTTTCTATAATCTGTCTGCATACTTGTACCTCTACTTCATGCTCGATTTTGGGAGGCCTGTAGTAAAGTCCCAACAATGTTACTGCACTCTTCCTATTTCTTAGCTCCACCCATATTGCCTCAGTGTTCGAATCCTCCATAGTGTCCTCCTTAATCACAGCTGTGACATCATCTCTAACTAGTAATGCAACTCCTCCACCCCTTCTACTCCCTCTCTATCCCTCCTGAAGCACCTATACCCTGGGATATTCAGTTGCCAGTCCTGCCCTTCTCTCAGCCAAGTCTCAGTAATACCAATAACATCATATTCCCAGGTACTGATCCAAGCCCTAAGTTCATCGGCCTTACCTGCTATACTTCTCGCATTAAAACAAATACACCTCAGACCACCTGTCCCTTTGTGTTCATCAACTGTTCCCTGTCTACTCTTCCCCTTAGTCACATCGAGTTTATTATCTAGTACCATCCTGGCTTTAGTTGCTGCCTCTTTACTGACCGCTAACTTCCTAATCTGGTTCCCATCCCCCTGCCACATTCATTTAAAACCTCCCCAACAGTGTTAGCAAAAGTCCACATTTTTAAAGTCCACATTTCTCCATTTTGACAAAATGGAGGCATGAAAATGTCACACTTGATGCTCCAATATTTACTCTGGCCATAACGGGCAGCACGGTAGCATCGTGGTTAGCATAGATGCTTCACAGCTCCAAGGTCCCAGGTTTGATTCCCGGCTTGGATCACTGTATGTGTGGAGTCTGCATGTTCTCCCTGTGTGTGTGTGCATGGGTTTCCTCCGGGTGCTCCGGTTTTCTTCCACAGTCCAAAAATGTGCAGGTTAGGTGGATTGGCCATTCTAAATTGCCCTTAGTGTCCAAAAAGGTGAGGTGGGGTTACTGGGTTACGGGGATAAAGGGGATAGGGTTGAGGCATGGGGCTTAAGTGGGGTGCTCTTTCCAGAGGTTGGTGCAGACTCGAAGCGCTGAATGGCCTCCTTCTGTACTCCAAATTCTATGATACTCTTCCTCACCATGTCCATTCCCTGGTATAATCCTTCTCTCCTCTCCCTTAAGTCTAGCAGGCAATAACTTGAAAGGATTTGGTGGATAACTGAGCCATCCATCACCAGATCTGGCTGGACCACTTAAAACACAATTGGGCCCTGCTCTCATCTACTGAAATCACTGACTATATCAGTATCATCCTGGACTGCTAAGATTTAAAAATAAATTACCCAATTAAGGGGCAATTTAGCGTGGCCAATCTACCTACGCTGCACATCTTTGGGTTGTTGGGTCAAACCAATGCAGACATGGGGAGAATGTGCAAACTCCACATGGACAGTGACCCGGGGCTGGGATGGAACCTGGATCCTCGTCGCTGCGAGGCAGCGATGCTAACCACTGCGTCACTGTGCCACCCCCATGGACTGTAAAGATGACTGGCTTCTTTTTTCCTCTTGAAACTGTCTTTCTTATGACCAAGTCTGGAGGAGTTGAATAAGTCACCCACTTTTCCATCCCTGAAGGTGGTAGTAACAGACTTGAATTTTAAAAAGTTACGATTTTTCAATTCAGTATATGATTGACCTTATATAAAACTATTTGAGGAGGTAAGCCAGTCAGATCTCAAGTTAACAAGTAAGAAGTTAGTGTTACTGTTAAAACTCACTCATGTAAAAGTATAAGACTTAATTTAGAGGTAAAACATGTACCGGATCCTGCAACATACCCACATACACATGCGCAGTGCGGCCAAATTTTCTTATCTGTTCCTTGCCATTTTGAAGGCCGCTCGCAGCCGGCATTATTGAAAGCCGGCTATTGCGCGTGGATTTGTGCGATAGGGAGTGCCTCGAAGGACGGCTCCGTGACCTTCCTGATACCTGCCCGCGACCCACCCGTAGGTCGCGCCCCTGAGTTTGATGATGCCTGCTCTTGCGAACAGAATTCCACAGACTAACAAGTCTCAGAGAAGATAATTCTCCTCGTCTCTGTTTTAAATGGGAGACCTCTTACTTTTAAACTCTGCCCCCTAGTTTGAATCTTTTCCATAAAGAGAAACATACTCTCAGCACCCACCCTGTCAAATACTGTCAGCATTTTGTATGTCTCAAGAAAATCACTTTTCATTCCTCCAAATCCATTGGATATAGGCTCAAAATGTCCAACAATTCCTCATAAGATAACCCCTTCATCCCAGAAAATAGTCAAGTGAATCTCCTCTGAATTGCTTCCAATGCAATGATATCCTTTCTTAAACAAGGAGACCAAACTGTGCACAGTACTCCAGATGGGATCTCACTAAGATCCAATCTGGGGGCAACGTTTCCCTACTTTTAAACTTGGGATAAACATAAACATTTCATTAGCTTCTAGTTACATGCTGTACATGTATACTTCATGTACCAGAACACCCAGATCCCTATGTACTGTAGAATTCTGCAGTCTCTCTTCCATTTCAATAATATACTGTTTTTCTGTTCTTGCCAAAGTAGACAAGTTCATATTTTCCCACATTATATCCTTTCTGTCATATTTTTGCTCACTCATTTAACCTATCTAAAATTGACGATTGCGGGAAAAAAAAAGTTGCAGCTTTTCACCTTGCACTCACCAGGACAATTAGCAAGAATACCAATGTGAGGGAATCAACAAATTTATACTGTCTGTGAAGAGAATGCTGATTGGTTGGCAAATGGACTCTGATTGCTGGAGGTGTTGCCATGGTGAATGCACCAGTTAATAGTAACTGATAGTTTGCTGCCAAGTATTGTTTGAAATGTAAATCAAGGAGCTTTACTCAAATTGATAAGGCATTGCCCTGAGGAATGAACCAATAGATGGCTGTCAGATATTTTGTTTTGCTGAAACAGGCGCAATGTGTGTTCATGTTCTTTGTGTCTGCAAAGAACAGGGCCCTGTGTATGAATATATGTGGCTTCCAGCAAATGCAAATGCACCACACTGTGTGTGACTGACATAATCCTTAGAACACTGAGGATTCTGTGGCAAATGTTGTCCATTGTGGAATCATGTCTAATGTTGGAGGCTGTTTTGAGTTTTGATTTCTTGGGCTGATTGGATACAGCCTGTATTTTGCCTGTTGTGAATAGCGAAAGGGCCATGCTGTTTGATATGATCCACCAGTTTTTGGGATGTATAGCCTAGCCATTAGACATTAAAGAGATTAAAGAGTCTTTAGACTCTTTGGGAGCAATTTAACAGAAATGTTAACAGAAAACAGAGTCCCATGTTGAACGCGTTTTGCCAGATGTTTCCCGGTGCGGGCAGCACCGAGAACAAACCCCCCTCCCCATTAAATTAAATTTGGTTTCATTTTAAGGTCTCTGCTCGCCAGTGCAGGAAGAGATTAAAAATGGCACCTCGATCTCTAGATCCTCCAGCGCGGCATCTAGACCACCCCCAAACCTCCAACGCTCCTAAAAGGGGTTTCATCGAGCCCCCTAAACCATACCTCATAAAGGCAGGGTAACCCCAGGCTCAATCCCCATAGCAGGTAAAATGTCCCACGTACCTTGGTACTACCAGCTTGGCAGTCCAAAGGTGCCTAGTTGGCATTGGCAGTGCTAGGGTGTCATCCTGTTCAGACGTCAGCCACCTTCAATCACCTGGGAAACCCCCAAGCGCTGTTCCGCCTGGTCTACGTTGGTGGAGGCCAGTGCTAAAGCGGACACGCTCGAGGTCTCTGAGGCATGGGGATTAGATCCTGTGCCTTGGGTAACTCCTCCGAGAGCATATTCAAGTGAGCCTGATTGGCCACTGTGGGCGGGATCCATGTTGCAAGATTGTGTTAGATCACGCGAGTCATAATGAGCTGAGTAAATCTTGTGAGAGACCCCTCGCAAGATTTACCCGCCATGTTGTGTCCTGAGTCACGTGCCTTTTATGTCTTCTGGGCAGCTTATTCTCTCCCTACCTTTGTGTTATCAGCAAATTTGTCAACCATACATTCGTCCTTCATCCAAAACATTGATATCGATTATTATTAGCTGAGGCTCCAGCACTGATCCTTATGGCACTCCACGAGTAACAGTTTGCCCACTTGCAAATTACACATTTATCCCTACTCTTTGCTTCCTGTTAGCTAACGAATCCTCTCTCGTTGCTAATCAGTTATACCCTGCACCTTGAGCTCTTATTTGTATTGTAATCTTTGATGTGGCACCATATAAGATGTCTTTTCAACATCAACAGGTTCTCCTTTACCCACCTTGCTTGTTACTTCCTCAAATAACTTTGTTCTTGCAAATTGACAGACAGGTAACATCGACACAAGTTAATCATTGAATCAGGAGTATTAAGAAGCAAGTTTGAAAACAAAAGTGCATTTTATTAGTTTATAGCAGTTCACTTAATTTCCAGAGTCTCTTTCAAAGCACAATGGTCCAGATTTCCCTAGAGTCTTTTAAATGGTGGCTGTGTCCCAGATGTGGAAGTCTTGCCACCGTTTTCAACATCAGAATGAGAATAATGCTAAAATGATTACGGTAAGGATGCTCTGTTTGAATGCATGCTGCATTTGCAATAATGTTTTATAATTATTTGCACAGAGATAAATGGCTATAATTTGATCCCTATTGAAGATATATAATTACAGGATGTCCAAGACGGGGAACTCAATTTTCAATTATATTTGTCATTTGGTAAGTCAAAAAAGGCAGACGGAAAGGAAAAGAAGGTGGGGTACCACTGTTAATAAGGGAAATCTGGAAATATTGCTGATTCGAATTTGGACCTCTGAAGTCAGTGCCAGGTCACATAATCAACTTGTTCAATGAACCACCACTGATGCTTATTAAGCTAATGCCGCTGTCCGCTACAAAATTACAGCACAGAAGTGTTTTGAATGAAAATCTTAGAATATAAAGCCCCAAGTTACATTCAACCTCAATATTCAACATTAAGCCACAAAAGACTACCATCACTTTTTTTGACAAAGTGTGTGCTGCCATATTTTGATCTGGTCTCTAATAATAGATTCAATATCTGCATGGATATGATGATAATTACAGCAAGTGATATGGCACAGAGCAGAATTGTATGACAGATTCTGCAACTCCTTTGCTCAATCCTTTGTGCAATTAACAATTGTTGCAAAAAGTCCCAAAGATAATGGAAAGGTCACTTTTTATACAGAACAGAATGATAACAAATTACCAGATGTGACAAATCAATTATGAAAGTGATTGAATTTTAACCACTATTTTTTCAGCATTATGGGTGTGATTTTCTGGCACCCCCGCTGGGTCAGAGAATCGCCATGGGGCGCGCTGGTCGGCGGCCGCTGGTAGCACCACACCCCCCCCCGGCGATTCTCCGGCCCTCGATGGGCTGAGTGGCCACCCATTTTTGGCCGGTCCCGCCAGCATAGATTAGAGTAGGTACTTACCGGCGGGTCCTGCCTGTGCGGGCGGCTTCAGGGGTCCTCGGAGGGGGGGGGGGGGGGGGGGGGGGAGGAGGGGGGGGAAGGGGGGGATTTGGCCCCGGGAGGTGCCCCCACGGTGGCCTAGCCCGCGATCGGGGCCCACCGGTCCGCGGGCAGGCCTGTGCCGTGGGGGCACTCTATTCTTCCGCTGTGATCCTCCGCCATGGCCCACGCGGAGATGAACCTCACCTGCGCATGCGTTGGGATGACGCCAGCACACGCTGGAGCTCCCGCGCATGCGCCAACTCACGCCGGCCGGCGGAGGCCCTTCAGTGCCGGTTGGCGTGGTGCCAAGCCCCTTCCCCGCCGGCCGACGTGGCGTAAACTACCCGGCGCCAGTCTAGCCCCTGAAAGTGCAGAGGATTCTGCCCTTCAGGAGGCCCGATTCCGGAGTGGTTCATGCCACTCCTTGGCGCCGGAGTTGCCCACCCCGCTGATACCTGCAGAATCACGCCCTATGTGTAACATTGTGGAGCATTGTGTATAACTATTCACAGCGCCCAATGCTGCTCTTGCTCATGTATTTGCTTTGTTTGGCCCTTTGTTCCGCACTGTAACCAATCGCTGTTTGTCTATGTACCATTTGTCAATGTACTCTGTGGATTATTCTTTTTTTGTCGACTATGTACTTACTGTATACGTTCCCTTGGCCGCAGAAAAATGCTCTCCATTGTACTTCGGTACATGTGACTATAAATCAAATCAAATCAAATTACAAAATCATAACACTCGGTTAAATAAATTATCAGCACTATACTTTTAGTATCTAAAATTGCACTCAGAAACACTATATAGTAGTGTAATCACCAAGAATACAGCATATATAACCTGAATGCCACTCTTCAGGGGCTGGTTTAGCTCACAAGGCTAAATCGCTGGCTTTTAAAGCAGACCAAGCAGGCCAGCAGCACGGTTCGATTCCCGTACCAGCCTCCCCGGACAGGCGCCGGAATGTGGCGACTAGGGGCTTTTCACAGTAACTTCATTGAAGCCTACTCGTGACAATAAGCGATTTTCATTTCATTTTCATTTCTTCATGAATTTTACTTTGATCACTGTTGCTAGCTGGATTTTCAACATCTTCCACCTCTGCATCATTTACTGAGGATTCTGCATGATAAACACTTTCCTTGGGAGGACTTGAATTGGAAACCACCTCCTCCTCTTCCTTTTCCTCCTCTTCTTCACTGAACCCTTTACTGGGCTGCTCCTGTACAAACGTTCCATCGATGCTTGAAGCTCCTGCTTGTCATCTACATCACCATCTCTTCAGCATAACCTCCTTGCTCTTGTACTGTATGTCCATATTAATAAAGACTCGGGTACTATATGCTTTATTAATGACTCTTTTTCAACCTGTCCTGCCACCTTCAATGACTTCTCTACATGTAGCCCCAGGTCCTTCTGCTTCTGCACCCCTTTTAGAGTTGTATCATTTTTATTGTTTCTCCATGCTCTTCCTCCCAAAACAAATCACATTTCTCCATATTAAACTTCATCTGCCACCTTTCCGCCCATTTCACCAACTTTGCTCCGTCCTTTCGAAGCTCTACATGGTCCTGTTCACAGTTCACAATGCTTTCAAGTTTTTTAATTATCTGCAAATTTTTAAATTCCCTGATTTCAATTCATACTTTGTGGTTGAAACCTGGAGAATGTTCCCGAACAATTTGAAAGGGTGATCTGTTTAATAGAACAGGCTGGAAGTCTGTTGATATCGGATCGGAATAGTAGTGGGACTGGAAAATGCCAACCACAGTTAAATAATGGTCATTGTTTCTAAGATTCTAAACCCAAAAGAGTGCTTGCTAAAGTGTTATTGTTGAATATTTAGCAGAAGGTAATGCAATTCACTGTCAGCATGCAGTACTACACCGTAATGTTGATTCAATTTTATGATCTGCTGAATTCTGCTGTATGCTAGGAATTTGTCAGAACCAAGCTAGTTGGAGATTTCAGTGTGAAATATGCGAACAGAATAAAACACTTTGGTTAGTCAATTATGCTTTGGCTTGGGGCTAAGGTTAAGGCAAGGAAAGATTAGGAAGTTACTTCCTCCAAAGAAGGAAGTAAGTAATTGCTTTACATGTTGAATTGAATAATATAATGGACTGGAAGTCTGACCTTTTAATAATTATTAGCAGAAAATAGTCAGCAAATTTAGGTTAAGGATGCAGTATTTGTGGTTATTGGTTGTATGTCAGAAAGAAAGTCAATATTATCTTTTATTGCTGGAGAGTTACAAAAAAACTTTTTAAGAAGGATAGGGTTCATTTGAATAGGTTGGGGACTAAAAGATATATTGAGTGCCAATAGGTTTCTAACTTAATTGAGTAGGGTGAGATAGCAACGAATAATAGATTCAGTTACTAACGTGCTGGGGAAAGTAAGACATTGACAGTAATAACTAAATAATTTTAGTTACAAGTAACAATTTTTACATGGGGTGAACTACATATGGCATGTACTTAGTTCCTTGGAATTTTTTTTTTCTAGTCCCAAATATGTCAGAAATAAAGTTATTAAATTACAGGAATGTGCTTAAGATAGATAATTTTGATGTAATAGGTGACCAGAATTTACCACTCCAAGCCAAAGTCCCGTGGTGGGGCTGGAAAGCAGGAGTGTTGTTTACCACAGAGCCAAGTGGAAAATCATGCTGAATCATGTGATACTGGGTTCATTAATTATGCAGCCAGGGGTTTCCTGATGTTGTTCATGGCGGGTTGCACAAAGTTGTACGTCCCAGCCGTCATATCTGGCTGCCTAAATGAAAAGACACCCAGACAGATAAAGCTTATTCGCATTCTTAGCTCTGGACCAGGGCATTGAAAGCAGACCCCAAGGAACACTGCAATCCAAATTCAGATATGCCTCACTGGAAATTCTGCTGACTGTAGTGGAGGAACATAGAACATAGAACATACAGTGCAGAAGGAGGTCATTCGGCCCATCGAGTCTGCACTGACCCACTTAAGCCCTCACTTCCACCCTATCCCCGTAACCCAATAACCCTTCCTCACCTTTTTGGTCACTAAGGGCAATTTATCATTGTCAATCCACCTAACCAGCACGTCTTTGGACTGTGGAGGAAATCGGAGCACCCGCAGGAAACCTATGCAGACACGGGGAGAACATGCAGACTCCGCACAGACAGTGACCCAGCAGGGAATCGAACCTGGGACCCTGGCGCTGTGAAGCCACAGTGTTATCCACTTGTGCTACCGTGCTCAGGAGGGATGTCCTTTGCCCAAGGAATGGAAACAGGAATTGCCCGACTCACTGACCGTCAGGTGAGGCAGCCGCCAGGTGATGAATGCCACCTGCACTCACCAGAAAACAACCCTGCAATTCAGGAAAATGATTAATGACCTCATGCACTGCCCTGGTAAGTGAATCTTCGACTCTACCTTCTCACCTCACTGAATGGGAACTGGCTCATTTTCCTCTGGCAAGGCCACCATCTGTGCTATCTATGCATAAAAGTGCATCTCTACCTGATGCAGTGATATCCTCGTAGCCCATTGCAGTCTATACCGTCTGCATGTGGAGAGGTGACTGTGGATGTTTGACTGTGACACACAGAGGGCTCAAATTGTGGAAGGGCATTGGTGTAGAGGGCAACAGCATTTTCTGCTGATGGCATGCCCCTAACAGCTAATCATTCTATATGCATGAGTTCACCGCTCTGGAGGGTGCTGCCGAAGAACCCTTGCGGACTAGCTGAAGTAAACCTTTCACATGGCACACAGTAGCCAGAAGGTTGTTGCTAAAGTCTGGCATCATGCAGATGTCACTTGAACTCAATTTCTCTCAAACCTACTTCTCTCCTTGTGCAGAACAGGTTCAAGTGTGACAGAGGATAGGATGGGGGGTACAGCTGCCCTCTGGCACCTCACACCATTTGAAGAGTGGGCTGCTGAGCTGTTAGGGTAGATTCTGGATTGGTAATCTGCAGACAGTGAAGGCGGCATCTCGAATTTATCCAGTAAGGAACCATGCTTACTGTCTTGACATAGAACCCTTGGGGTCTTGCTTGTGCAATGTTGGAGGCAGCTCATGTCATCATTCACTTTCTCCTCCTCCGACTGCAGTTGCCAGGCAGGAGAAGGTCCTGACCCTGAAACCGAGTCCTACATCAGTTCCAACATACAGAGGACTGAGGATAAGTACGATGAAGACATTACACCTGTAGAGCTGTCACCACAGTCACCTGTACCACCCACCAGCCCAGAGAAACATACATCGATAGGTACGAGATCCAGTTGAGGCAAGGTCTCATACACTGGTAGTCACTTCACTGACATGTGTCTGCAGCAGAAGAAGGCAGGAACAGCCAAGGTCACCAGCACTTGGAGAACTCTGAGATGCAGTGGCAGGAAATACAAAATAAAGTACTGCTGATATCACTATAGTGGCACAGATGCACTATCATTGCTGATTGTTGATGCACACAAGTTTATTAAAGCATAGTTGCAGTTTAAGGAGGTCTGCTATCTTTAATTATGTCTGTTTGCTTTAATGCCTGTGTACACCCCTATAATCAAGGGGACAACACTACCTAGGTCATTGTCTCTCCTGGATCATGCATGCACAGGGAGACATCAAACTTTGCCATGCCCTTTGTGAGCCGTGTGCATTAAGTCTCCTATGCACACTCTTCCCTTGCTTTTCACAGCCTTTTTGCTACAATCACATTTGCCTAGTTAGAACAACAGGTTCGGCTTCCCTTTTAGTTGTCCAGTTGAACTGACCTGCAGCTCCGCCTATCTGATGATCCCGCTCCTATTCAGTATTTCCATATCTGGGCTTAGAGGCTCCGGGTAAGTCTGGAACAGCCATGGCATGCATCACCTTTGAGGTGTCATCAAACATCTTTTCCCTTCACCCCATTATCATTGATATCCCACCTTCCCCCCAGTGTCACTGTCAACCTCCCCATGGGTCACCCTTGGTCACACCCAAAAAGCCTGTCCCTTTCGCTGTTCGCAGCAGGCAAGGGACACACCATACCCAACTAGTTTGTGCTTTCATAACTCAACACACAGTGTCGAAGATTAAATGTGATTCCTTAATTGAACACAACATTTGCAAAATAATCCTCAGTGTGCGAAGAATTGACAACCAATTTAATATTGTTATTCGGGTGTGCAGTGTGTCGTGTTTACATATATTAATATGCAGTGCCCTGTTCTTTGCAGACAGAAAGGCTGCAATCCTGGTGTGAAAATTGGGTTTTTCACTTTCTTGAACAAAAAATCTGTGACATGGTGACTGTAACAATCCCAGAGATGAGGGGGAATTGCAAGTTATGAGTAATGTGATTAGTTCATTTGAAATTATGATGATTCATGGAAATTTGTGGTCTCTTAATGTTTTCCCTCAGACTCTAAGAAGAATTTGAGTTTTCCCTGAACTCACCATAGCCTAGACAAGGTGCTGAAATATATTAGCAGGGAAGTGCTAACAGTACACTTAAATCATAATATGATGGGCAGAGTTATTATTGATTTAGGAAAGGGAAATGAGAAATATGTCCGAGTTTTGAGGATGCAATTTGTAGAATTAGGAGGATACAGCGAAAGTAGTGTATTTGGTTTTCAGAAAGCATTCAAAATGGGGATTGAGGTTATTCCAAAAAATTTGGACTCATGAGATTTGGGTAATGCATGAATGTGGACTATGGATTGGTTAACTGTCAGAAAACAGAGACTAGGGAAAAATGGAACATGCTGGATTGCAGTGGTACTGCAAAGGAAAAAATGGAATATGTTTGGATTGGCAGGTGTACTGCAAAGGTCAATGCTTAGGTCTGAGATAATCACAATCTTTTGAAAAATATTCTTACATTGGAAGTTCTGACAAGGTCAGCATTTAATGCCTCATCACTAGTTCCTTGAGAATGAGGTCGCCCTCTTGAACCATTGTGGTCTGACTGTGTTTACTGCCATGACAACTGCAGGGGGTGCACTCACCGCACTTGCAGTTACAGTACCTTAATGTACCGCAAGTAGCTGCCTGAATGAAATACTGTCATCAGCTATAATATTGAGTGATGTAAAGATATGGTAATAATATTGCAGCAGCAATGAAATGTTTTTTTTCAATTGTTTCTCTGATGTGCAGAATCTTAAATGTTGTATGATCTCATTACTAATACCATGGATAAGTATTGCAATTTTCACTGAATATTCAACTCCAAGACATCAACTAAGAAATCTTGAGATGATTGACTTTCGGTCCCCACAAGCGAGGGAACAGGACAACGAGTGGGAGGGGGGCAATGAAGACTTGGGAATGGGTGCCAAGTGAGGCAGATAGTGATCTGGGAGCAGAGTGGTGTGGGGTCGCGAGTGTAGTGATGAGGGGAATAGTAACTTCCAAAGGAGGTTAACAACAATTGGCTTAAAAATGAAATAGCAGAAACATATTTGAGGAAAGATTGAATGCTGTATGGTTAGGCAATAGGCTATGTGATATCCGAAAAAATGTGCTATGTTTCGGGAAAGCTGTGATAGAAACAAAGTGAACGGTGGCCACATTCAGAAAAGTGTTTGTGTCTTCTGGAAAGCAGCAGTTTGTGACCAGCTTTAGATATCCTTTATTTCAGAGTGACAGAAAAATACAGTGCATAAAAGGCCCTCCGGCCCATCGAGTCTGCTCCGCCGCATGAAAGGCACATGATCTGCCAATCCTCATCCCGTTTGCCAACACTTGGTCCATTGCCTTGAATGTACTAAATGAATACTTTGCATCACTGTTCATCAAAGAAAAGGACTTTGTGGAAGATGATTCTTGGGTAGGGTGTGTGGACAGTCTGGGTCATGTTGACATTGAAAAGGAGGAAGTGTTGTGTCTTTTAAAAGATATTAAGGTAGATAAATCTCCTGGGCTGGATGGGATTTACCCCAGAACACTGTGGTAAGCAAGGGGGGAAACTGCTGGAACCTTGACTGACTTCTTTGAATCCTCATTGGCTACAGGTGAGATCCCAGAGGACTGAGGAATAGCTAATGCGGCACCACTGTTTATGAAAGGTAGCAGGGATAATGCAGCAAACTATAGGCCGGTGAACTTCAAGTCGGTGTTTGGTAAATTATTGGAGAGAATTCTCAGGGACAGGATTTATACCCATTTGGAAACAAATTAACTCATTAGCGATAGACAGCATGGGTTTGTGAAGGGGAGGTCATGCCTCACTAACTTGATCGAGTTTTTTGAGGAGGTGACAAAGATGATTGATGAGGGGAGGGTGGTGGATGTTGCTTACATGGATTTCAGTAAAGTCTTTGACATGGTGCCACAGGCAGACTGCACAAAAGGTGATGTCACATGTGATCAGAGGTGAGGTGGTAAGATGGATACAGAACTGACTCAGTCACAGAAGGCAAAGGGTAGCAGTAGAAAGGTGTTTTTCTGAATAGTGGTAGAACATAGAACATAGAACAGTACAGCACAGAACAGGCCCTTCGGCCCTCGATGTTGTGCCGAGCAATGATCACCCTACTTAACCCACGTAACCGGTATACCCGTAACCCAACAATCCCCCCATTAACCTTACACTACGGGCAATTTAGCATGGCCAATCCACCTAACCCGCACATCTTTGGACTGTGGGAGGAAACCGGAGCACCCGGAGGAAACCCACGCGCACACGGGGAGGACGTGCAGACTCCGCACAGACAGTGACCCAGCCGGGAATCGAACCTGGGACCCTGGAGCTGTGAAGCATTGATGCTAACCACCATGCTACCGTGAGGCTGATTTGGAGGAAAATGTAGCTGGTCTGATCAGTAAGTTCACTGACGACACCAAGGTTGGTGGAGTGGCAGATAGTGTTGAGGATTGTCAGAAGATACAGCAGGACATAGATAGGTTGGATACTTGGGCAGAGAAATGGCAAATAGAGTTTAATCCAGATGAATGTGAGGGAATGCATTTTGGTAGATCTAACAGAGGAGAAATATCCCGTAAATGACAAAACTCTTAGGAATGTAGAAAGTCAGAGGCATCTGGGGGTGCAGGTCCTGATGTGACCATCAATTCACTCGAGACACTACAGGAAGTAAACTGTGGCTTTAATAGACTTACAACTGAGCCTGCCTGCGACCAGAAGAACTGAGGGCAGACTCACAAGACCGCAGCACTTTATAGTTCCGGTAGTGGGAGAGGCCATGGGCGGAGCCATGGGCGGAGCCATGGGCGGAGCCAAGGGTGGAGCTCCTCATCTCCCCCTGTGGGCAGAGCCGTGCAACGGATCACAGATGGAACCCACAGGGACACAGTGGTACATAGTATAAATTAAGCATTATACATTCACCACATTCACCCCTGTAAAAAAAAATTCAAGTCTGGCGGGGGTGACGGATCTACAGGTTGAGCCGGTCTGGTGGCCAAGCCGTCCGCTGGGATCGGCGGAGCACTGGGGTTGCAGCCACTTCGGATGGCTGTGTGCTGACGGGCGGTGTGGATCTGAGGGTGGACTCCGGGGGTGGTTCGTTCAGAGCTTTGTTCCTGACCGGTGCGACGGGCGGAGGGGGATGCAGGAAACCTGTAGGCGTGGGGGCGCAGGGCGTGGGGGGTCGGGTGGGGTGTAGTGTGAGGGGTACCTCGGTGGTGGTGGTGGATCCTGCAGGCGCCAGGTCCTGAAGGAAACGGTGTCCTGACGGCCGTCGGGGTGTTCTATAAAGGCGTAGTGTGGTTCGAGTGTAGCAGTAGTACCCTCTCTACTAGTGGGTCCGTTTTATGTGTCCGGATGTGCTTCCGGAGGAGAACCGGGCCCGGTGTCCTCAGCCAAGATGGGAGCGAAACCCCCGTGGTAGTGCCCCTAGGGAAAACAAATAATCGCTCGTGAGGGGTCTGATTAGTGGCCGTACACAGGAGGGACCTAATTGCATGGAGCGCGTCGGGGAGGACCTCCTGTCAATGGGAGGTCGGGAGATTCCTGGACCGGAGGGTCAGTAGGACAGTCTTCCAGACCGTCGCGTTCTCCCTCTCCAGCTGCCCGTTCCCCCTGGGGTTATAGCTGGTAGTCCTGCTCGAGGCGATGCCCTTGTCGAGCAGGTACTGACGCAGCTCGTCGCTCATGAAGGACGAACCCCTGTCGCTGTGGACGTAGCTGGGGAAGCCGAACAGGGTGAAGACACTGTGCAGGGCTCTGATGCCTATGGGAGGTCACATCGGGGCATGGGATAGCAAACGGAAAACGGGAGAATTCGTCTATGACATTGAGGAAGTACACATTTCGATTGGTCGAGGGGAGGGGCCCTTTGAAATCGTTGCTCAGGCGTTCAAAGGGCCGGGAAACCTTTACCAGGTGGGCCTTGTCTGGTCTATAGAAGTGCGGTTTGCACTCTGCGCAGATCGGGCAATCCCTGGTGATGGCTTTTACCTCCTCGGTGGAGAAAGGCAGATTTCGAGCTTTGAAGGCAGAAGGAGAAAGGCAGATTTCTGGTCGGGGTTCAACTAAGGGGAACAGCTGTTTCTTATCCACCCTGTTAATGGTCTCATAGTCTTGTACACATCGATCAGGTCGCCCCTCAGTCTTCTCTGCTCCAGCAAAAACAATCCAAGCCTATCCAACCTCTCTTCATAAC
Organism: Scyliorhinus canicula; assembly: GCF_902713615.1. NCBI lineage: Eukaryota > Metazoa > Chordata > Chondrichthyes > Carcharhiniformes > Scyliorhinidae > Scyliorhinus > Scyliorhinus canicula. The sequence continues at coordinate 114,292,960 of NC_052148.1, read as the reverse complement.
TAAAATGTTCCATCCCTGGCAAGATCCTTCCTATAATGTGGTGACCAGAAAATCTCACAGTACTCCAGCTATGGCCTCACCAATATTCTGTATAACTCCAGCATTATTTCCTTGATTGCCGTGATTGATAAAGGCAAGTGTACCATATACCTTTTTCATCACCCTATTAACCTGCCCTTCTGCCTTCAGAGATCTATATACAAAAACGCCAAGGTCTCTTTATTCCTCAGGACTTCCCAGTGTGGTGCCATTCATTGAATGTTTCCTTGTCAAATTGCTCCTTCTAAAGTGTAACACCTCACACTTTTCAGGATTTAAATTCCATCTGCCACTTTTCTGTCCATTTGACCATCCCATCTATATCTTCCTGTAACACATGATGATCAGCCGTACTGTTAGCCATCTGGCCTATCTTTGTGCCATCCACAAACTTATTGATCCTACCCCATATTGTCATCTAAGTCAGACATATAAATGATGAATAATAAGGGACCCAGCACAAATCCCTGTGGTGCGTCACTGGACACTGGCTTCCAGTCACTAAAGTAGCTGTGTGTCATCACCCTCTGTTTCCTACAGCTCAGCCAGCTTTGAATCCACCGTATCAAGTTACCCTGAATCCCATATGCATTAACCTTCTTTATACGAATCCCCTGTGGTACCTTGTCAAATGTTTTGCTGAAATCCAGGTAAACTACATCAACTGCAGTACCCCTCATCTACACGCTTAGTCATGTGCTGAAAAAATTCAATTTGTTAGGCATGACCTCTCTGACAAAGCCATGCTGACTATTCCTGATCAAACCTTGCCTCTTTAAGTAGGGATAGATTCACTCCTTCGGAATTATCACCATTAGTTTCCCCACCACTGACGTGAGGCTCGCTGGCCTGTAGTTCCCTGGTTTATCAAGTGAGAGGGGGAGAAGCCTTGTCAAATATCTCCCCTACTGCAATAATTGATGTATTATGATAATATTGCTGAGATTTTGATACATCCAGAATCTATAGGAAATGTTGCCTGAAAAGGGGTGTTTAGTTGTGAGTTTAATTGAACAAAAACCTTTTGGGTAATGTTTGTAGGACTACTTTTAATTGTACAAATATTTTTGTGTGTTTAAGTTTTCTTTTATGTTAATAAATGATTTTTAAAATAAATTTTGAGTACCCAATTATTGTTCTTTTCCAATTAAAGGGCAATTTAGCGTGACCAATCCACCTAGCCTGCAGATCTTTGGGTTGTGGGGGTGAAACCTACGTAGACACGGGGAGAATGTGCAAACTCCACACGGACAGTGACTCGGGGCCGGGTTCTCAGCGCCGCAGTCCCAGTGCTAACCGCTGCGCCAGGTGCCACCCAGTTAATAGATGATTTAATTTAATGTTTAAAATCTCCAAAGTGGTATTGGAGTTCTTGCTTCTGACTTCAGTGCACATTCCTTCTCGTAGTAAAACACAAATTGCAAATCATTCTGATGGCTTGATCAAGTTTTCCTTTGGGATTTGTTCAGCCTGACAATGCCCACCTGCCACATATCATATGTGTAGTGAAGGAAAATTCAATTATGCTTTTCAAAATGGAAGAAGAGAAAATATTTTCAGGGTTATGGGGAAAAAACAGTGGAGTGGTATTGGCTGAGTGACTGATACAGTTGGCACCGACACTGTGGGTCCAATGGGCTATGATTCTTTGTGTGTACCATAGAGGAGAACATCCAGTTGTGCCATTCCCATGCATCTGCTGTTCTTGTTTTTCTAGGCACTGGCAGTTATGGATATGGAGTGCAATGTTGAAAGAACATTGGCGAGTTTCTCCAGCGCATCGTATAGATGATGCACACTGAAACCACTGTGCAAATCTGATGGTGGGACTGGATGCTTAAGTTGGTGAATGGGGTGCCAATCAAGCAGGATTCTTTTTCTAAGATGCTTTATAATGTTGTTGTAGTTGCTCATATCCAGTCAAGTGGAGAAGATGGTAGGGATGGCAATGTCATTAAATGTTAGGGAGAGATGGTTAGATTCTCTCTTGTTAGAGAAGATTGTTGCCTGCCACTTGTGTGCAGAAGCCTAAACATTGCCCAGGTCTTGCTGCACGGGGACATGGATTGTTTCAGTATCTGCAGAGTTACGGAATCGTAAGTGAAAATCCCACTTCTGACCGTATGTTAGAGGGAAAGGTAATTAATGAAGCAGCTGAGGTTTGTTGGACCTGAGACATTTTATTATTCCTTGTGTCTGAATAAAGCTCATAGTCTCACAGTTGAAGTAGATGCTTTATTGTGTAAGTTCATTCTCTCTCCAGAGCTTATACTCGATGTTACATGAGAGCTGTCTGCCTGTGTCCTGCTCACTAGTTGCCGTTCCTGTGAAGAGTCCCCCCACTGACTTCCTATCTGTCTATTATATACATATCTGGTGCTCCCTCTCGTGATTACTTAGTTGTAGTGTATTTACATTAACCCCTTGTGTATATACAGTGATGCATATCACTATATCCTCCTTTTTTACTTATTACATATTTTCTGTACGTGGTTAAAGAAAATTGTACAAAACTGGTAGATAAATGATGATATGTGCAAGTTGTGATGATATTGATGATTATACAAAGCCAATTAATATTTGAGTCAAAACTTTATGAATTTATTCGGTTGAGTTTTTTTCTTCTTCTTGTTTTGTTGACGGGGTGATGTTGATATTGTAATTTATTTGTGAATGTCGTCAGTGTTCTTGTGTTTAAGTAACCAACAAGTCATCACAAGGTGTTTGAGTGGTTGAATTACTTTTGTTGGCTGACCTGGACTTTTTCCTGTGCTTGCGGTATTGATTATATATGTCACCCGCTTTGTCTGACCATGACTTTTTCCTGTGCTTGCGGTATTGCTTCTGTATGGCATCTGTTTTTAAAACTGGTTTGCTTGATGGTTGTGGAGCAGATATGAATTTGTGAGATTCGTTGTCATGCCATGTGATGTTTGTACTCTTGCCATTATTTTGGCCTGTACTGTCACATTGTTCTTCATGTGCAGAGTTGTACCAGGTTGTACAGGTCGTTGTTTCATTGTTGTTTTTGTCGTTATGTTGTTTTTGTTGTTGTTCTTGTTGTTTTCGTTGTGCTTTGTGTTGTTTTTTGTGGTTTCTGTTGTCATCATTCTTGTTCTTCTTGTTTGCGTGTGCTCAATGACTGTTCCTTGTGGATAATTTAAGTCATTCTCAAAGTTGTTGGTATCCGTGTCCTTAATGATGTTTCATTGAGTTTTTTGACTTGAGGTATGTATGAATGATCTGATGTTGCATTGATCCTGGTCACGTCAGTCGTTTGTGGTTGATGTGATTCCTCTTTGATTCCTTGGTGCTCCTCTTTTGGAGGGAGTCATATCTGGTTGATTTGCTTCATCATTGATCTCTTGATGTTCCTCTTCTGGAGTCAACGTCGTCAAGATTTCAGTTTCTTGTAGGTTGTCAAGAGTAGATGAGGTTTTAATTGATGCAGTCTCACTAGATTCGTGAGTGGTTGTGCTTTGATTGTCAAGTTCTTTTGTACAGACAAGCTGAGATCTGTCAGTCTTGTTGTGATCTTGTGTCTCTTGTCTGGGAATTGTGATTTCTTTTTTTATTTTATTTATTTATTTTTTTATTATAAATTTTGAGTACCCAATTAATTTTTTCCAATTAAGGGGGCAATTTAGTGTGGCAAATCCACCTAACCTGCACATTTTTGGGTTGTGGGGGCGAAACCCACGCAAACACGGGGAGAATGTGCAAACTCCACACGGACAGTGACCCAGAGCCGGGATCGAACCTGGGACCTCGGCGCCGCGAGACTGATGTGCTATCCACTGAGCCACCGTGCTGCCGGAATTGTGATTTCTTGTCACTTGTCTCACATTGTCTTCTTGTTGATTATGTGTGCTGGGTAGACTTTCATAGTATTTTTGTTCATGTGAGCTTGGTAGACTTTCATTGCTTGCTTCTGGTCGCTCAGATAAGGTGGATAGACCTTCATGGTCTTGTTCATGCATGGATTTTGCTATGAAGTCTTTAGTTGCTTCCATTTTGGAGTCTGTCAACGGGCTCTCTGTGGAGCCTTGCGTCGCTCTCTCTGTGGAGTATTTCATCGCTCTGTGTGGAGTCGTGCAGTGTTCTCTCTGCGGAGTCGATCTGTGCTCTCTCAACGGAGTCAGTCACTACTCGCTGTGTGGCGCCGTTTTCTTCTTGGGTGTTTGACAGGTTGCTGTCATCCAATGTATCGACGATCTGCCATTGCATCATGGTATTGGATTCATCTACCATGAGTAGAGTCGTGTTGAGCTTTTCAACCATGCCGCTGATTCTTTTATGATCATATCCAAACAACTCAGCCATGTCTGAGTAGTATTCTTCAATATACAAATTATCTTTTTTTGTTTTGGATTTGTTATTGTGCTCTTCATGTTCAATTAACAAATCATCTTCTTTGGTTTTGGATTTTGACATTGTGACTTTGGGTGGTGCAAACTGCTTGTTCCAGGGTGGAGCGAAAGTTAGTTTCAACTGCTGGTAGAAGTTCAAGCAATGTTTTGCCTTTTGAGGTTGAATTTTTTGGTTTTGTGCCTTTAAGAGTTTTGTTTGTGGTTTTTGGGCATTTCCCCTTTAAGTGGGTGTGGTCTGAGTCTTCTGATGTCATGATGCCTGTGACATCATGCGTAGGAATCGATTGCGCATGCGCAAATCAATTTTCCTTCACTGGGCGCTTTTTCTTCAACGGCTTGCGCAGATTCGTCTTCGAACTGTGTGCGGTTTTTGTTCGACTGCGCATGCGCGGTTTGTGCATTCTTCGAGCGGTGTTTCATCTTTTTCTGACTGCGCATGCGCAGAACAATCCGTGTCCAAAATGTCTTTTTTCAATTGCGCATGCGCGGCTCACGCATGCACAGAACGGTCTTCGCACAAAACGGCTATTTGCAAGCATGCGCGGCTGCGGTTTCCTGCGCATGCGCAGAACCAGATTTGCGTCTTTTGTTCCCCGGGCAGTTTAAAATGTGCTCAGATGCCATTTTAACTTCTTTAAACCCGTGGAGAAGAATTTTTTTGGCGTTCTTTCGTGGTTAAAAACTTAATGTTATTTTTTTCTTGCGATCTGCACTTTTCAATCGCGATTTCCAGCGTTAAACCTTTCAGTTCTGATAATGATTGTTTGAGTTACGCATCACTCATTCCCTGTGCAATTTGATCTCCGAGCGTTGAATGTCTTAAAGCAGCATCATTACTGGTGTTACAGTGATCTTCAAATTTTTTGAGTAATACTTCTAATTTGGTGTTGTCTTCACCTTTCAAGTAATTAAAGCAGGTATAGACTTCTCGATCTTCATGTCCTGCCAGTAGCAGTGCTAATTTCCTTTCTTCAGAGGCCATGCTCAAATCATTAGTTATGATATATATTTCAAACATTTGTTTAAACATTTTCCATCTATGACTTAAATTACCGGTTGTTTTCAGCTACGGTCGAGTTCCAACGAGTTCCATCCAATCAGCGAAGCCTCCCCATGTCGAATGTCCGGTACGAGATTTCTTGTCTTTTCGATCTTTCTTTGTGCTCTGGTGCTCCCTCTAGTGCAGTGTTCTTCAGACTCGGGGGTGCGACCCGCAGGTGGGTCGCGAGTGGGTGTCGGGAGGGTCGCGGAGCGGTCCTTTGTGGCGCTCCTGATCGCGCGAATCAGCCGCAGCAGCCGACTTTAAATAACGCCGGCTGAAAGCGGCCTTCAAAATGGCTGCATTACGCATGCGCACTGATGACTGGGCGCGCATGCGCAATGCGGCCGATTAAAAAAAGAAATATATATATATATGTTCGCGGTCATTTTGAAGGCTGCTTGCAGCGGCGTTATTTAAAGCCGGCTGCTGCAGAGACACAGAAGATTTTTTTACCTAATCTATCTAATCTTCCTGTCTAAAGAGGCAGAGGGCAGGTCACGCCCCCGGAACGTCGACGTCACGTGCTTTGGGCGCGATTGCGATTCCTCCATTTTGTTAGCAGCAAACAAGCAACAGGACAGTAAAATTTAAAATGGATCATTTCGTTATAAGGAAGAGAGGACCAGAGATACAAACAGGCCAGGATCTCACAACTAAACCTGCTGAAGAGAGTGGCTCAGGAGAATCCACAGGAGGACAAAGCAGTGTTGGTGTGAGCTCCAGGCCTTCTGGTGACCAGCCCATTAAGAAGAAACTGAAATCAGGCACAAATCAGTATAAAGACGATTTTTTAAGGTAAGGATTTATTAATTGTGCCAATGCAAATCAGGATGCAAGGCCCATGCGTGTTATATGCAGGGAAGTGCTGGCAAATGAAAGTTTAAAACCCTCAAAACTTCAAAGGCATTTGAAGACTAAGCATGGCAAGTTCGAGGACAAACCTCTTGATTTTTTTCAAAGGATACAACGAGAACTTAAACCGTCGGCTGAAGTCCTCAGCAGAAATGTTACATTGAACAACAAAGTTCAATTAACCTCTTAAATGATAGCTTACCGTGTAGCTAAAGAGAAAGTGCCCCACACTATAGCAGAGAGATTAATTCTCCCTGCAGCATTAGATATAGTTGGTACGGTCAAGATGAGAGGTTCGTTGAAAAACTGAAATGCATCCCACTTAGTGATAGCACAGTGGCTCGTTGAATTTCTGATATTGCTGGGAATTTAGAAGGTCAGCTTATTTCTCACTTAAAATTAGCGCAGGCATTCTCAATGGAACTGGATGAAAGTATAGAAATTTCAGATTGTGCAACCTTGCTGGTGTACGTTAGGTATGTTTGGCTCAATGAATTTGTTGAAGATTTGCTGTGCTACCTGACTTTAGCAACCCACACGACTGGCGCAGTTTTGAATAGTTTTGTGGTTGGAAAGTGTGGGCTCGACTGGGGTAATTGCAGAGGAATCACAAGTGATGGAGCAGCCAACATGACTGGGAAAAACAGCGGAGTTATAGTAAGGATTAAGGAGGCAGCTGTTCAGGAGATTGTTTGGAATCATTGTTTTATTCACCGTGAGGTACTGGCATCGAAAGGAATTCCATCCAATCTTGAAGTGGTGTTGAAAGGAAGAGTGAAAGTTGTGAATTTCATTAAACGCAGCCCACTCAATACCAGACTTTTTGACACTCTTGTGTTCCGATATGGGGGCTGAACACAAACATTTATTGTTCCACACAGAAGTACGTTGGCTGTCAAAGGGTCGGTACTACTCAGAGTTTACGAACTGAGGTACGAAATCCGCGCTTTCCTCCTCGAGAAATTGTCCCCACTGGCTGATTCGTTTGCTGATGAAACTTGGATGTCTTACCTTGCAGATATCTTTTCAATTCTAAATGAACTGAACCTCAAATTGCAAGGGAAGGATGATGATTGCTTTCGGCACTCTGAAGAAATCGAAGCTTTCCAAAAGATATTGAAAGTTTGGCAATTGTGAGTGCGAAGCCAAAACTACTACATGTTTCCCACACTGCTACGACACATTGAAGAAAACAGCATTAGTAAGGTAACTGTAAATGGATTGGCAAGCCTTATCGAGTTGCATCTGGCTGTCCTGTTCGACAATTTTGGTCGCTACTTTCCAGAGGAGAAGTTTAAGATTCTGAGAGAGAGGAGGTGGGTGAAAAATCACTCAGTTTGAGACCCCAGAATCCATTCTTAAATTGCAGCTGACTCCAAAAGAAGAAATTGTGCTTATGCATCTCAGCTGTGACAGCATATTTAAAAGCACGGCACAAGTCAATGAAGCTGTCAGCATTCTGGAGTAGCATCTCTGAGGAGTATCTGGAGCTGAGTAAAACAAGCATTTTGTTGCTCTTGCCCTTCACAACGACCTACATGTGTGAGGTTGGATTTTCCGTCCTCACAAAGATGAAGACGCCACAAAGGACCGGCTGAATCCTTCACCCGATATGCGCATAGCCCTCACTTCCTGTGTACCTGATTGGAGTGAGATTGTGAGGATCAAGCAGGCTCACCTCTCACATTATTGGTAAGAGAAAATGGTGGGTCGCGAGGGTCGGCCGGCGTGAGTCGCGAGGGTCGGCCGGGTTAGGTCCCGAAAGTTGGCCGGTTGGTAAAAATGGGTCCCCGGAAAAAAAGTTTGAAGAACACTGGTGTACAGCTGTGCTGCTGCCACCTCTGGTAAATCTGGCTAGCTGGTGTACTGGAACTACCAAGGGATGATGATGGAGTCTGGAACAATAGTTATGAGGTAGGATTTGGTGAGTATTCTAAGCCTTTGCTTTACTTGTCTGTGGTAGAGCTCCCCCAATTTCGGCACAAGTCACCAGATGTTAGTGGGGAGGACTTTTCACTGTCAGCAGGGCAGTTTGCCTTTGTCTTTTCTGGTGACTAGATTGATACAAGGTAATCCGTCTTATTTGACGTTTTCTGCAGGGGTTTACTGCTAGGCCTTTTTCGAATGCGGTTAACAGTCACCACACATTACTGCGTCTCTGGCGTTGCATGTAGACCAGATCAGGTAAGGATTTTCTTCTCAGAGGGACATGAGTGAACCAAATATGTTTTTATGACAATCTGATGGCTTCATGAACATCATCTTGATATCAGCTTTTTATTATTAATTCATTGTATTTAAATTCCCTAGTTGCCGGGTTTGGATTTTTATTCAGATGTCTGCATGATTAACCCCGGAACTCTGGATTACTTGCCTAGTGTGTTTCGAATAGGAGAGTTATATGGGCTGAAACTCCCAGTTACCTTTCCCTTCTGTCCGTAATCAAAATATCTTAATTTTGGTAAGGATGATAAATCTCCCCATTAGTGAACGGTCAATTTGAAAGTCACCAGCACCAGACTTTCAGGATTTAAACAAGAAGTATTATTAATTCACACTCATCCTAGAAAGATCTATTGGTACATCAATTACACAATACGTGTCGACGAAAGATACCGTGCTGCACTTCTCTGAATATTACAACTAAACAGAATAGTTAGTAGTTCACATGCGTTGAGAGACCAGTGAAGGAGGGAGCCTATCCCATTTGGAGTTCAAGTAAGTTATCGTGTTTTGATGGTGTAAAGGCACCAATCACTCCCAAAGGATTTATGTAAAACATATTGTGGGTTCATTTCTTGAGAAATGGCCCAGGGGAACATTTATACAGAGGCAAAAAGCTTGAAGACACCAGCAGTAGAATTGTTTGTTTGTGTGTGTGTGTGCTCTGTTGAAAAGCAAAAATGGAACTAAAACGCATGACACTCTTGCTTTCTCGTGAATGGCTTGCTTCTATTCCTTAAAGGCACATTATAACATCCCACTTAGAACATAGAACATAGAACAGTACAGCACAGAACAGGCCCTTCGGCCCTCAATGTTGTGCCGAGCCATGATCACCCCACTCAAACCCACGTATCCACCCCACACCCGTAACCCAAACCCCCCCCCCCCCGTTTCTTCAATTGCTCACAGTGATTTGTGGAATTGTCATTCTTGGATCTTGAGTCTTGTTTCATTTGGGATGTTGTCCTAAATGCAATAGGATTACACGATGGTTGAGGAGCATCTGATTTAGCCTCAGTTATGCCTTCTTCTTGTTCATTTTTGTGTATTTACTTCGTAGGACCTTTATTCTGAAAAGACCCTGTCACATCATCTGGTTGCCAAGTACCTTCTGTGGGACCCTGGATGCGAACTTGTTGTCCCAACTATAAACTTGGCAATTATGTACCTACATTGTTATTGTGCACATGGGTCATCTTCTCTTAGACCAAAAGACATAGAAGCAGAATTAGGCCGTTCGGCCTGTCAAGTATGTTCCACAATTTAATCATGGCTGATGGTTTATCAACCCCATTCTCCTGCCTTCTCCTCATAACCCCTGATCCCCTGATTAACCAAGAACCTATCTATCTCTGTCTTAAAGACACTTAGTGATTTGTCGTCCACAGCCTTCTGTGACAAAGAGTTCCACAGACTCACCACCCTCTGGCTGAAGAAATTCTTCCTCATCTCTGTTTTAAACGATTGTCCCTTCAATCTGAGGCTGTGCCCTTGGGCTTTAGTTTTTCCTAAACATCACCTCCGCGTCCACTCTATTTAGGCTTCTCAGTATCCTGTAAGTTTCAAGAAGATCTCCCCTCATCCATCCAAACTCCAATGAGTACAGTCCCAGAGTCCTCGACTGCTTTTCACATAACAAGCTTTTCATTCCAGGGATCATTGTTGTGAACCTCTTCTGGACCCTTTCCAAGGCCAGCGCATTCTTCCTTAGATACAGGGCCCAAAACTGCGCACAATACTTCAATTAGGGTCTGACCAGAGCCTTATACTGCCTCAGACATCCATCCCTGCTCATGTATTCTAGCCCTCTCGACATGAATGCAAACATTGTATTTGTCTTCTGAACTACCGACTGAACCTGCATGTGAACCTTAAGAGAATCTTGCACTGGGACTCCTAAGTCCCTTTGTGCTTCTGATTTCTGAAGCCTTTTCCCATTTAGAAAATAGTCTATGCCTCCATTCTTCCTACCAAAGTGCATAACCTTCCACTTTTCCACGTTGTATTCCATCTGCCACTTCTTTACCCACTCTCCTAGCCTGTCCAAGTCTTTCCGCAGCCCCCCTGCTTCCTCAATACTACCTGTCCCTCTGCATCTCTTTGTATCATCTGCAGACTTGTAACAGTACCTTCAGTTCCTTCTTCCAGATTATTAATGTATATTGTGAAAAGTTATGGTCCCAACACCGATATCCGAGGCATATCACTAGTCACTGGCTGCCATCCTGAAAAAGATTCCTTTATGCCCATTCTCTTGCAGTTTTAAAAGTTGCTCTCTAGTTTCTGGGAGAGTAGAATGAGTAAGAATAGAAAGATGAGCTCTGCAGGGATGGAATAGTTGCATTTAAAGATATCGCTCTCAGATGTCACAGTGCAATATGGAGATATTTCTCTGTCTACATTTGAGAATTAGGGATTTCACTGTGTGAATCATTCATTCAGCTCGGCCATTTGGTCTAAGGTAGAAAAAAGAAGAAGCAGTATGATTGGCATTCCACTTCCAATACATATCCTGAAATGACATCTCAGAGAATTACAGACCATTATCTATTAGGTACACCAAATAAACTGAAAATAGTGCTTGGAGTGTGAGAGAGTTGAGGTTTGACATTTTCTGCAATTGTCAAATATTGGGGTATTTGGTAAAGTAGTTGCCAATCATGATGAAGTCAGTGCCTTGGATGTGAAAGAGGTTAGATGTGACTTTGGTCTAAGGATATGTAGGAACTTCATACGCAATCGGTGGTCTAGTTAGCACTGCTGCCTCACAGCTCCAGGGACCTGGGTTCAATTCTGGCTTCGGGTGACCGTCTGTGTGGGTTTTGCACTTTATCCCCGTGTCTGCGTGGATTTCATCTGGGTGTTCCGGTTTCCTCCCACAGTCCAAAAATGAGCAGGTTAGATGGATTGGCCATGCTAAATTGGCCCTTAGTGTACAAAAGGTTAGGTGGGAGTTTCTGGGTTATGGGGTTGGGGTGGGGGCATGGGTTTAAGTAGGGTGCCCTTTCCAAGGGCCAGTGCAGATTCGATGGGCTGAATAGCTTCCTTCTGTCCTGTAAATTCTATAATGATGCCGAAGGTGTACCATCAGAAATTCCATACCCTCCAGAAACAGCCTGATCAACATATCTGGACTTTGAGAGGCTTAAGCAGCTTGCTTTCAACCAGTATGTACAGGCACTTAAAATGGAAAACACCTACAAAACCCTTTGCAAAATACTTTGAGGAGATAAAAATGTTTTGTGCCACGTTAATACACACCTACTCACTTCCTATTCCAGAGTCTGCATGCATCCACTCCCATTCATACATTGTACTACTCCATTCACCTCCTTGTTTGTCAGCATTTCTGTTTCCTTTGCCAGGCTCTGGATTTCCACCCCTCAGTTTCCCTTCTGCCTGTCACCATTCCCCGTCCTGTTCCACACCCTTGAAAAGCCTTTCTGCCCCACTTCCTTCCATTGTTCCCTCTCCCAATTATTTCCTCCCCCTTTGCCCCCCGCCACCCCAAACATGTTGCTTGTGATCCTCGCACTTGCAACCCCCAGCCCCAGTCCAAATACTGGTTTCTGCCTGAATGTTCAGCCCTGTTTGAGCACCACGGCACAGTTGCATACTTCTGGACGACATAGGCTCCCACCATGAGCAAAACAACCCTACATCCCCAGTAGTGTGGGGTTCCACTAGCACTGCAACAAGACTAGCATAGCGCTATGGAAGGTAGGGTATGAATATTGCACTGACCACAGATCATAGAATTTACAGTGCAGAAGGAGGCCATTCGGCTCATCCAGTCTGCACCAGCCCTCGGAAAGAGCACCCTATTTCAGCCCACACCTCCACCCTATCCCTGTAACCCAGTCACCCCATCTAACCTTTTTTTGGACACAAAGGCCAATTTAGCATGGCCAATCCACCTAACAGCACATCTTTGGACTGTGGGAGGAAACCGGAGCACATGGAGGAAACCCACACAGACACGGGGAGAGTGTCTCCATACTCCGCACAGACAGTGACCCAAGTCGGGAATCGAACCTAGGACCCTGGAGCTGTGAAATGACAGTGCCAACCACTGTGCTACCATGCTGCCCTCATCAAGGTCACAAGCAACGTGAGGTCTGACAACTGCATCCCACTCTTTCAAACGTAATTCAGCCCAATGTGATTTCCCATGGGTGGCTTCCCAAGATTAGAAGGCAGTGCGTGTTTCTGGTGAGCAGCTAATTATAATGAACATTCAAGAGATGGTTACAAATATAAATACCGTTCATGCCGGCAGGATGCCCGACCCACCAATGAACTGCCATTAGAAAAATTGTAAACTTTTTTCATGCCAGCGAGATTCCATTTTTCGGTTCCTGCTAGATTCTTTACTCCCACCTGCCACGACACCTGCCGTGAGCAGGATGGGAAAATTCTACCCTATGTAACTATTGAATCCCTTGATCATTTTAACCACCTGAATTACTCTTTAACTGTTTAAAGTTAGGGAAATACAGCTCAAGTGAGGCAATGTCCTCACAATTAGACCATTTAGTACTGAATTCACCCCAGCAAATTTGCACTGCACCCAAATCAATAAATTTTGGTGCCTAAATCTAAATGTAGTACTACAAGCAGACCAAGGCAGGCTAGCAGCACGGTTCAATTACCGTACCAGCCTCCCCGAACAGGCGCCGGAACGTGGCGACTAGGGGCTTTTCACAGTAACTTTATTTGAAGCCTACTTGTGACAATAAGCGATTTTCATTTCATTTCAGATGGGACCTAACCAACGGTCTGTACAGCTGGAGATACCTTCTTACCATTTATATTTTGAACCCCTTGAAATAAATACCAACATTCCATTCGCCTTTCTGATTGCATTTTTTTAAACCTGTGCAGCACTTTTTAGTAATGCATTCATGGACACCTAAATCCCTTTGCCTCTGCAATGTTTAGTCTCTCAGAGTGAAGAAAATATTCTAATTTGTCAATCACGGCTCCAAAATGGATTACCTCACCATTCTGCACATTGAGCGACATCTGTCAATATTTTTCTGATTTAATCAGAGTCATAGAGTTGTTGCAGCACTGAAGGCAGCCATTTGGCCTGTGATGTCTGCACCGGCTCTCCGAAAGATCATTTCACCTACTATCATTCTCCAGCCTTCTCCAGACAAGACTCCATTCTTCTTTTTCACATAATAATCCAATTGTCTCTTGAATGCTTGAATTGAACCTGCCTTCACCTCACTCTTAGCCAGTGCATTCCAGATCTAAAACACTTGCTCTGTAACAAAAAATGTCCACAAGTCTCCATTGCTTGATTTAACAATTGCCTTAAATTTATTCCCTCTTGTCTTGATCCTTTCAGCAGTGGGAACATTATTTCCCTATGCATTGCATCTGGACTCTTTATGATTCTGAATACCCCAGTCGAACCTCCTCTCAACCTTCTCTTCTCCAAAGAATACTGCTCATAAGTTCATAAGATATAGGAGCAGAATTAGGCCATTCGGCCCATTGCATCTGCTCCGCCATTCTATCACGGCTGCTATGTTCCTCACCTGCTACCTCAATGTTGCAGACCAACAGCTGGATTACAAAATCAGCCAGAGCATCTCCTCCCCAGAACACATGACCTAGGAGGAGGAGGAAGCAATTTAACCTCCCGAACCTAAACACTTTGAATGTGATAATGGCTGATCCCATCCTAGCCTCAATTCCACTGTCCTGCCCATTTTTCATAACTCTAAACCTATTACCAATTAAAAATCTATTTAACTCCTCCTCAAATTTACTCTGTCCCTGCATCCACTTATCTATCTACATAACTGGGGTTCTTCAACAGGTCTGATAGTATCTGTGCAGAGAAACAAGTTAACGTCGAGTCCAATATGATCCCGAAGAAGTCACATTGGAACTGAAACATTAACTTGGTTTCTCTTTCCTCATTTTGTCCAGCACTTTATGTTTTTAAACTACAGTTAAACAAAAAGTGCTGGGCTTTTCTTTACAACTTGTTTTGAACAAGGGTGCATGGCATTTGCAATTTTCCAGTTTACTGGCACCATCCTTTCATCAAAGGAAAATTCACTTCTTTCTCACTTCTTTCAGTATTCTTGGATGCATCTCATCTGGTTCTGGTGCCTTATCAATTTTAAGTAGAGACAGACTATCCAATACCACCCCCTTATCAGTTTTAAAGCCATCAAGTATTCAATTTACCACCTCTTTCACCATTAGCTGGGCCGAGTCTTCTTTCGTAAAGACACATGCAAAGTATTCATTCACTCCCTCAACTGTGCTGAATTTAAAAAAATCAAGACCATTGGAATTGTAATATTGCTTTTATGATTTTAGCTTGAGAGTTTGTAATTAAAAAAGATAAACACCTCTGTCCAGAATAATTATATTAATGACAAACTAAATCTGGTCTGTACTTTGACATTCTGACAGAATTATTTTGTTTTTGAGTATGGTTTGAGGCAAACACATGCTGCTGGATGTACATGTGCTAGTTTCATACACCTCTACTAATTAGTTGCAGCTGGCCCTTATTAGCTCAAAATAGGCTTAATTAATTCCTCTGATAATGTATGTGATTTTCCCCTGCAACAAACAGTTATAGCCTTAATCTATACTGGATATTTCTGTTGAGAAAGATATAGTTCTCTCAAATTTACCATCCGTAACATGAAAGGCCTTAAGATAGCTGTTCATCTTTAGTTCACTCCAATACACCAGATTTCCAAGTCACTGAACCAGGACAGAATGCCTTGAGCATCATGAGGAATGCTTACATTTCAAAGTTCACCAGTAGTTCATCAAAAGATTCAGGTGAAAAAAAATTCTCAGAAATAAATACAAGAACATCTTCTGTTATTTGGTCTTGACACATGAGTTCTGCGTTGCTGTTGACTGCTCATTAAACTTGTTTTCTGAGCATTTTATTCATATATTTCAGGCTAAAATACAAGGTCAGTCAGTATAATTCCAACACTTTGGACAGCTCAAATGTACTCTTTGGTAACCCATACTTCATCAGGTGAACTCAGCAAGTAAAGAGTAGATCATTGGTCATTAGGTACACTAAATCCCATTCACATGCAAAAAAAACTGTTGCGCTTGTAAAAAGCATAGGCTTCTGCAAGTTGATTTTTGCAAAGATTGTGAGTTTTTAAAAAAGCCTTGAGGAATCAGAATTGTTGAAAGATTTTTTTTCCAGCAACTAAGATCAGTAATGTTAACTACCTCCCATTACTGCTCCTGAACCACAACATTTTCAACTTTTTAGATACCATAATTCTACAAGTGTTTTACTTAGCCATTACTATCATGTTTGCTTCCTATGTTGAATAACAAAAAACATTGGAAGGTAACTCCCATAATTTACTGAAGGCTGCTCATGCATATATTATAGTTAGGACCAGTAAGATGCCATGAAGAATGTGTACAGGAATAAAGGATGTGCACGAAGGATGTACAACATAACAAAAGGTGAGAAAACACACATTGGACCTACCCAGTCAAAACTAACCTTCAAATCAGTCACCTATCCCTAGTCATGAGAAAGGCAAAAAAGAAACGAAAACAATTCTTAGAACAAAAGAACAAAGAGCTGGATGGAGTAAGACATTTGAACCTTTGTGCTGCTCTTCTATTTAAAAAAAATCAGTTCCCAAAAATCTATCAATTTCTGTTGTGAATATACTCAATAATCAAGCATCCCAGCTCTCGAGAGCAAAACATTCCAAACATTCACGAACATTCGAGTGAAGAAATTTCTCTTCAGTTCAGTCTTAAATGTCTGGCTTCTTATTCGGAGTCTGCGCCGAGTTGTGTTCTTGATTACTCAGCATTTTCTCAGCATTTAACCTATCAACTTGCTTGTGTGTGTTTCAATTAGATCACCACTCACTCTTCTAAACTTCAGGAACATACTAAATTTACTTAGTCTACTTAATCTTTCCAAATAGGACAACCCCAGGGATCAGCCTAGTGTACCTTTGTTTCACTTCCTCTAATGCAAGCATGTGCTTGTTTAGATAAAGAGACATCTACAATGCCCTGTTTAGTAATTGTGTATTAAGACACTTTTACATTTAAACTCTTATTCTTCTGTAACTATAAATACCATTTGCCTTCCTAATTATTTGCTGTACTTGCAAGTTAACTTTCTGTGGTTCATGAAGAAGAACCAAACATTTCACAGTCTCTCATCACTCAAAAAATATTCTGTATTTATTTTTCCTACTAATGTGAACAACTTCACGCTTCACATTTTATTCCATCTGTCATCTTATTTCCCACTCATCCAAACAGTTCATAACTCTCTGTAGCATTTTTGCATCCTTCTCAATATTTACTTTCCAACCTAACTTTGCATGATCAGCAACCTTCGATGAAGGGACTGATAGTAACATACCCAATTTATCAGTTACCACTATGCTTCTGCACCTGTTAATGTTATTTGTCATGTTAGTATGGACATATAGATATTGCAGTTTTAAAAAACTGTACCCCCTTTATAATGGACCCTGATTAACTGAAAGATAGCGCTCAAGAGTGCATTTGACTTTTGCAACTCATACCGTCCAGCAAGTTTTCTGGAAATTTTGCACAATCTGTAGCTAGAGCGAATGGAAATGTCCAATATTCACCATTAAAACACGTTTCACCTGATACATAAGAAGCCTGTCATGTTAATCTTTACTGTGGGCCTACCTGCACATCACCCCCTGTGGTCCTCCATTCCCCCCCAACCTTGTCCCACGGACACAGTGGTCCAAGATCAAACGCCCACAATGCCAAATCCGTTCAGACAATGGATGTTGTGTTTGGTCCTTTGTATTTCACGAAGGAACTCGGCAAACATTTCGACTTGTCCAAACCAGGATCTTTTGTTGATACCCGTGTGGTCAGATAGCAATCAGCACGGCAGCACAAATGATTAGCACTGTGGCTTCACAGCGCCAGGGTCCTAGGTTCGATTCCCTGCTGGGTCACTGTCTGTGCGGAGTCTGCACGTTTTCCCCGTGTTTGCGTGGGTTTCCTCCGGGTGCTCCGGTTTCCTCCCACAGTCCAAAGACGTGCAGATTAGGTGGATTGGCCATGATCATAGAATTTACAGTGCAGAAGGAGGCCATTCGGCCCATCGAGTTTGCACCGGCTCTTGAAAAGAGCACCCTACCCAAGGTCAACACCTCCACCTTATCCCCATAACCCAGTAACCCCACCCAACACTAAGGGCAATTTTGGACACTAAGGGCAATTTATCATGGCCAATCCACCTAACCTGCACATCTTTGGACTGTGGGAGGAAACCGGAGCACCCGGTGGAAACCCACGCACACACGGGGAGGATGTGCAGACTCCACACAGACAGTGACCCAAGCCGGAATCGAACCTGGGACCCTGGAGCTGTGAAGCAATTGTGCTATCCACAAGGCTACGTGCTGCCCCAATGATAAATTGCCCTTAGTGACGAAAAACGGTTAGGAGGGGTTATTGGGTTACGGGGATTGGGTGGAAGTGAGGGCTTAAGTGGGTCGGTGCAGACTCGAAGGGCCGAATGGCCTCCTTCTGCACTGTATGTTCTATGTTCTTCTGGAGCCTTCCATGGCCCCTTATCTGCAAGTCCCACAAAGACACCACATCGGCTTTCAAACTTTTCAGATGTGTGAAACTCTTGCACGCATCACTGAGCCACCCCCAAACCGCGCACATTCCATGTAGCGAATTGAATTGACTGGCTCTGACAAGCCCCGTTTCAAATGAGAAGTTATGTTTTACAAACTTGAATGTTTTTGACAATAATCTTTATTAGTGTCACATGTAGGCTTACATTTACACTGCAATGAAGTTACTGGGAAAATCCCCTAGTTATTGGGGGGTGTGTTGGGGGTGGTGGTCTTGTATCTGCTCCGAATGTAATTTAGAGCATTGATACCCTATAACATTTGGAATAGCCAGGTATTCCACTTGGGTTTTGATAGCAGGGCCTGGGGGGTGGAAATACTCATGAATAAAGAGTTCTGCTTCAGATGGCGACAGTGGTAGCAGATACTTTGTTGTTATGGAGACATTGGAGGATAAGTCGGTGGTTTTGGTGAGTGTATACGCGTCTATTAGGATGATATAGAGTGTATGAAGAGGATGCTGTCTGCTACACTGGATATGGATACGCACCAATTGATGCTGCGGGGGAGATCTGAACTGCGTGCTGAGTCCCAGCCGAGGTCGCTGGCCCCCTCCGGGGCAGTGAAGATACTACCAGCGTTCATGAAGGAGGTGGGTATAGCGGATGCTTGGTGGCCTTTACACTCTGGGGGCAGTGAGTGCTCCTTTTCCTCTGTGGTGCATAATGTATAACCACACATAGAATTTTTTGTAATGGGGAGCGCCCTGCTGCCAGGGGTGAGGAATGCAGAATATTCCACGAGAGTGATATCAGATCATGTTCCGCATGGTTTTGGAGCTGGGGCCAGCCAGCGGGGGTGTGAAGTTTGAATGTGGGGCTGTCGGCGTGCTTGGGATTTTGTGTGAAGATGGCTCGGATGATTGATGAATATGTGGGTTTCAACAAGATTGGGGAAGTGTCCCCCTCACTACTGTGGGAGGCCCTGGAGGGGGTGGTACGAGGGGAGGCAATTTTGGACAGGGCACAGAAGGATTGGGAGATGGGAGAGGAGCGCCAGCGGTTGGTGGATGAGATATTGGAGGTGGATAGCAAGTATGCAATTGACCCGATGCCAGAGCATCTGAATAATAGAGGTTGCAGGTGCAAATTTTTCTGCTATCCATGGAGAAGGTGGTGTGGCAGTTGCAGTGCTCGAGGAGAGTCGTGTACGAGTATTGGGAGAAGGCGAGTAAGCTTTTGGCTGGTCAGGTGAGGTGGCTTTCTGGGAGATTGTACAGATTCGGGACTCTTGTCAGCGCCAGATATGGAGTGTTTGAGGCACTCTACAATACTAGAACATAGAACATACAGTGCTATCCACTTGTGCTACCATGCTGCACACGGTAGCACAAGTGGATACTCTATAGATCGGAGTCATGGGAGGAGAAGTCAGATATGCTGAGGTTTATGGAGGGTTTGGAGTGTCCCGTGGTGGAGGAGGAGGATTGGAAAGAGATAGAGAGGTTGCTGGGATGGGACGAGGAGATCCGAACAGCAGTTGGGTGAATGTAGACATGGAAAGCGGCAGGGCCGGATGGGTTACCGGTGGAATTTTATTAAAAAATTAATTTATCGACGGGTACCGCTGCTGGTGGAGATATTTGAGGACTTGGTGGCCCGTGTTGTGTCTGCTCTTCTATGCCTTACAAAGGATTCCACCAAACACCTTGAGCTGGATTCTCTGATCACCGAACCAAAATCTCATTCAGTGATGGGGCGGAGAATTGCTGATGACGAGAAAATTGGGGGCTGTGCACTTTCGCGATGCACCGCCCCCTGAAAAGCGGGATAGTCTAGGAATATGGCGCACACCGTATCCACGGCCTCAGGCCATAGCCTGAGGCCCACCCCGTGATGCTCCGACCCGACCGGCCGAGTTCCCGAAGGTGTGGGACTCTCATGGTCTCACCCGTCGGGAACTCAGTGTGGGTGCTGTGGACTCCGTCCAGCACCGCCACACTCTGGGGAGGGCTGATCCGTGAGCCGGGGGGTATTATTTGGGGCTGGGGGCACTGGTTAGGATTGGTTCGGGGCGCACAAACCGGCCGAAGGGGGCAGACTATTTATGCGGTCCATGAAGCACGGCGCGGCCACTACAGGCCGCGGCTGTGTGCATGAGCGGCCACAGACCTGGCAATGCTCCGGGCCGTATCGGCAACTAGAGCTGGGAGCTCTACGCTGCCTGGCTGCAAGCCCCAACCCCCCTCTCCCCCCTCCCGGAAGGGAATCGGTGGTAGTTTTGTGCCAGTTTTCCTGGTGTAAAACGCCACCATGTTCACTCCGGTGTCGGGACTTAGACTACCAAACAGAGAATCCAGCCCCTTGACTTGTCCAAACCAGGATCTTTAATGACTCTCATAGCAATCTGTTACAGAGCATGTTATCATGGAGTATCCTTATTACTCCTCTGGAACTCCACCTAGCACCGACCATTCATTTGTGTGTCTTACTACCATCTGTAATCTTCTCATGATGGCCAGATATGTGTCTCTTTATATGGGAGCCATGATGTGGAGATGCAGGTGTTGGACTGGGGCGAGCACAGTAAGAAGTCTTACAACACCAGGTTAAATCGAAAATGTTTGTTTCAAACACTACCTTTCAGAGCACTGCTCCTTCATTCACTTGAGGAAGGAGCAGTGCTCCGAAAGCTAGTGTTTGAAACAAACATGTTCGACTTTAACCTGGTGTTGGAAGACTTCTTTATATGTGAGTAGTTGGTCACATGACCTTGAGACCGCATGCTGTGTCTGCACTGCCATCTGCTGGTTGGAGGTCAAAACCATCTATTTATAATATTGCCCATAGGCATATCACCACATCCCCTCCTCACAAAACATTAAGATATGTTTACAAGCACCATTGATCTTTAAAACTTTATGCAATCATGATATTTGGCTAACAAA
This sequence comes from Scyliorhinus canicula, assembly GCF_902713615.1. Classification (NCBI taxonomy): domain Eukaryota; kingdom Metazoa; phylum Chordata; class Chondrichthyes; order Carcharhiniformes; family Scyliorhinidae; genus Scyliorhinus; species Scyliorhinus canicula. The sequence goes on along the minus strand of NC_052148.1, from coordinate 114,271,861 downwards.
GTGAAAGAGCTTTCCTAAGGTGTCCATAAACATGATGTGCCTGGCAAGTATCTGTTTCCTTTGCACAGATCATTGTGCTTCCCCCACGGGATCATCTCAGTGGTTATTCGAGCTTTTGCCAGCCTCTTTAAAGACTGGCTTATGTGCCAACCTCCTGTTTCTCTTGCTCTTTTCTCCGTGCCTTTGGAAGGCCTGTGTCCATTACTGCAAAACTTGTGTCATCAGACTTTTTTTTGTGCTTCCTTGCATGATGATGTTTGCTACTTGCCATTGTTTCCATTGCTGGTTTGTTGGTGGGTTGAGTTAGCTCTCCCAGACTTCTCTTTATTTTGCGGATACGATGATGAATTGTTTTGCTTCGCTTGCTTTTGGTTTCTGGGTTGCAGCCTCTGGTGCGGTGCCGGTTGTTCGCATGTGCCAAGAGGTCTGCAGAGTTTCAGGCTTCGTGTCATCTTTGGGTGGTATGACCACACTCTCTTCTGTGGCCTCACCGACATGTTGGAACACCTTGGTTTTTGGTGCTTGAGTGAAGATTAGAACTGGGGTGCAGGTATCATCCCTTATTGACTCGCTGGAGCAGCGCTCACTTGCTCTTCACTCGAGATGACAATGCTCTCTGGTTGAGCTGATCCAGGCACTGGGCTATCTTGGTCAAACTCACCAATGTGTGAGTGGTCTGTTGAGCTGGATAATGAAATTGCCATCAGCTCTTCCTCAGAGTTGCTTATTACTGCATTCTCCAAGTCACTGTCATCACAGTCGTCATCTCTATCCTCCCATTCATCATTGGTGTTACTGATGGTTTGGGAGTGAATTACCAGAACCGTTTCAAAGATCTGGAACGAGTCACCCTGTACCTCCGAGGCCAGTTTTTCTAAGATTGGGATGGTTTCTTCCATCTCTGGCTCAGTCAATGGCTGATCTTCTGTTGCATCAGCAGCTCCACTTTTTAAATGAGCCATTTCCAAACTCCCATTCTCCACAGAGTCCAGTGCAGTCTGGATGTCCCAGTGACCTCCTCGTCATTCCTTTCAGACCATCGGAACAGTGCCTCTGGAGCCTCGTCTGTGCTGCTGGCAAAGGTATCTGCAAGTAGCTCGTAGTGTTCATCATCTGTCTCACCTCCCATGCCATCACTTTCTGCATCATTGTCAACATCTATGGGTAGATATTCGTAGTAATCATCTTCGGATTCAGCATCATCTGCAATGATTTCACCTGAATGTAACATCTCGTACGGAATTATTTGTTTACGAAATAGGGCACTAAGTTCAAAGTCAGCCTCTGTAGAAATTGAAGAACGATTAATTCGGTACAGTTCTTGTCGCTATTTTTGGAGTGCTTCGACCTTTGTGCTTTGGTTTTGTTCAGACTGTTCTCATCTTTACATTTTTACCCTCCTCTCCAGTCGATTGTGCAGCTGATGATTTGTGGTTCGGCAAAGAATGATTTAAGTGGCCGCCAGTCAAACTGATAAACTTTAGTCAAAGTCAAAACATATAAAATAATTGTTCAGTATTGCCATCAATTTGAACTTCGATGTACTGGTTTTCGGAGAGTTCTTACTATCTTCAGTCTTCCTTAAGCGTTTGTTTTCATCATTCTTGTTCGGACTCTTCTGGTTCCTCGTCACGATGAGATCGATGGAAAAACGTCTTCGGTATTTATCTCATCAACTGCATGCACTGCTCGTGCATGGTCCATGGTAGAATGTGAAAAACATTGTTTGCAAAGTGCCCAAAACGGCCGCACCTGGAAGAAACTTTTCCAAAGGCTGGACTTTGCCGTGGGGCATGTCGAATGCCACAATTCTAACACAAGATGGCGGTGGCCACCCATGTCGGCTGCTTAAAATGGCCACCCATGCTGAGACCACGTTTCTTCATGACTTGCGTCATAGCACTAATGGCACTGGCCGCTTCTTCCGAGTTGGCTCCAAAATATTTTGAGCAGAGCGCTCCTATTCTCTGCAGCTATCTCGCTCACCTTGCAAATTGTAACCCCCTATTCCAGAACCAAATCCTCTTCCCGTAATAATATTGCCCGAAGCTCATCAGCTATATCAAAGACAATTTGGTCATGTATCAACAAAGCTGAAGCTGCATGACTGGGCCTTCAGGCTTAAGTCTGTGACAAAACTGTCAAATGATTCACCAGGTCTTTGGGTACAGAAAATGTATCACTCAAACATCTCATTCTTCTTAGGGGAATGATGCTTATCAAAATGTCTCATCACTTCATCATATTTTGTGCAATGCTCCTCGTTATTGAACACAAACGAGTTTTACAATTCCAGCGCTTGTGGATCAGCCACCGTTAGTAGCAAATTGATTTGCCTTTCATCAGGCAGGGCCGAAACATAAAGTTTGAATGGCTGCTTGAACATCCTCCAGTTCTCATCTACTTACCGGACATCTGAAGCTGATGGCGGGGGCTCTCAGTCTGTCCATCTCGAACTTCAGCATCTTCTAACGCATTGGGCCGCCTCAAGCTGCAGTTCACTAGATCGGTCTTCCAGCCAAAAGTCTAATGTTGTAACTGCAGTTGCTATCTTTAAATCTTCAGCACTCATGGTACCATGTTGTGTTTGGTCTTTTATACCTGCACAAAGAATTCCACCAAACACCTTGGGCAGGATTCACTGTTTTTCAGACAAGTGTTGACGGCAGCAGAGGATGTGTGGAGTTTTACGACAAAGAAATTGGCGCAACACCTCACCTATCCAGCAACATTTAATGGGCTAGCACCGGCGCCACTTGGAACACAATCAATTCCACGAGAAACGGTGCAGGATTCGTCGAGTCCGTGATTGGCACTTATGAGGCTCACACTGCAGCTGCACTACGGTCTCCCCCCCCACACACACAACGTCCCAGCCAACAGGGTGACTGGAAGGAGAGCAGCGCCATGGTTTAGGGACACTGAGCTGAAGACCCTCCTGGATGCGGTGGAGGACTCGAGGATGATCCTATATCCCGACCCAGGAGGAAGGCTGCTAGGTGCCGCTGTTCGCTGTGCCTGGGCGCAGGTGGCAGAGGCGGCCAGTGCCGGAAGAAATTCTACAACCTTATCAGGGCGGCCAGGGTGAGTTGGCTCCTCTGTGCCCCTGACACTAACACCACCCCCCCACACACCCATATGGGCGCAGTTGGAGGAGACCAACCACGTGCAGGAGCAAGGTGTGATGCCGGCCATGCATGCCACCTGACTAACACCGCACGGGTGGCATCCGCGCTGGACGCATTGGGCGCGATAGCTTCAGCTATGGATCAGCGTGTCTTAAGGCCTGGGGCATTCTGTGCAGGCGGTAGCTGAGGCCCAGGTCAGGGCTGCCATCTCACAGGCAGCCATGTACCAGAGCCACCTGGATATTGCAGCGGCGCTCCTCAGCATGGCCCAGTCACAGCAGACGATGGCTGGGAACGTCGGCGGCATTGCCAAGGCACTGGCCGGCATGGCGCAGACACTGGGCGAGATGGCTCAGTCCAAGAAAGAGGTGGCCCAGTGATGCGACCATCAATTCACTCGAAGACTCGTGTCGAAGTGAACAGTGGTTTTAATCAGCTTATAACTTGGCCTGCCTGCGACCGGTACAATACTGAAGGAGGTCCCGCAGGTCTGCTGCTCTTTTCTTTTTATTAATTTAGATTACCCAATTATTTTTTCCAATTAAGGGGCAATTTAGCGTGGCCAATCCACCTACTCTGCACATTTTTGGGTTGTGGGGGCGAAACCCACGCAGACACGTGGAGAATGTGCAAACTCCACACGGAAGGTCTGCTGCTCTTATACTTCTGATAAGGGGCGGAGCCCGTACATGCTCCACATCTCCCCCTGTGGGTGAAGCCACACAATGGCCCATAGATGGAGCCCACAGGGTTAATAATATGGTATAACGTAATACAGTATACTGGTGAATTAACAGTATTTATACATTCACCACATTCACCCCCTGTAAAAAAAATTAAGTCTGGCGGGGGTGACGGGTTCACAAATTCAGTCGGTCCGGCACCCGGATCGTACATTACAAAGCACTGGTATCGCAGCCGTTTCGGGTGGCTGTGGAAGTTGGTCAGGTGCGGGACCGGGTGTGTACTCCGGGGGCCTTTCTTCCGGAGCTTCATTCCTGCGGACTGGTGTGTCGGGTGGAAGGGAGCGCGGGAACCAAATAGGTGCGGGGGGCGCAGGGCATGGAGGTTGGGCGGGGTATAGTGTGGGGGGTACATTAATGGTAGTGGTGGAGGAGCCTACGGGTGCCAGGTCTCGGAGGGAGACGGTATCCTGCCGGCCATCGGGGTGTTCGACATATGCATAGTGTGAGTTTGAGTGCAGGAGCTGGACCCTCTCTACCAGGGGATCGGTCTTATGGGTCTGATCGTGTTTCCGGATGATGACAGGACCCGGTGTCCTCAGCCAGGACGGAAGCAAGGCCCCTGTGGTAGTTCCCTAGGGAAGATAAACAAGCGGTCATGAGGAGTCTGGTTTGTGGCCATGCAAAGGAGGGACCTAATAGCGTGCAGCGCATTGGGGAGGACCTCTTGCCAGTGGGAGACCGGGAGATTTCTGGACCGTAGGGTCAGTAGGACGGTCTTCCAGACCGTTGCGTTCTCCCTCTCCACCTGTCCGTTTCCCCATGGGTTGTAACTGGTAGTCCTTCTCGAGGCAATGCCCTTACTGAGCAGGTACTGACGCAGCTCGTCGCTCATGAAGGACGAGTCCCTGTCATTGTGGACATAATTGGGGAAACCAAACAGGGCGAAGACACTGTGCAGGGCTATGATAATGGTGGGGCTGGTCATGTCGGGGCATGGGATGGCAAACGGAAAACGGGAGAACTCATCTATAATGTTGAGAAAATAGGTATTGCGATTATTTGAGGGGAGGGGCCCTTTGAAATCAATACTGAGGAGTTCAAAGGGCTGGGATGCCTTTACCAGGTGGGCCTTATCTGGTCGATAGAAGTGCGGTTTACACTCTGCACAGATTTGGCAATTCCTGGTTACGGGCCTTGATGTAATGGTTATTGGCGAGCCGGGTGACCCCCGGGTGGCAGAGGTCGTCGTGGATAGCCTGTAGTCGGTCATCTTGTGTGCCGGCGCATGTGCCGCGGGACAGGGCATCTGGCGGCTCGTTGAGCTTCCCAGGATGATATACTATATAGGTGGAGAGTTTGTTCCTCTACCACAAGATCTTATCATTTTTGATCTTGCCCTGTTGTGAATTATCAAACATGAAGGCAACCGATCGTTGGTCGGTGATGAGGGTAAACCTCCTACCAATGAGGTAGTGCCTCCAGTGCCGCACAGCTTCCACGATGGCTTGAGCTTCTTTTTCGACCGAGAAGTGTCGAAGTTCAGAGGTGGAGAGGATGCGTGAAAAAAACGTTACTGGCCTGCCTGCTTGGTTAAGGGTGGCGGCGAGAGCTACCTCTGATGCGTCGCTCTCCACCTGGAAGGGGACAGACCCGTCCACCGCATTCATGGCGGCTTTGGCGATGTCCGCCTTGATGCAGGTGAAGGCCTGGTGAGCCTCGGCTGACAGTGGGAAAAGGGTGGTCTTAAATAGTGGGCGAGCTTTGTCCGCATACTGGGGGACCCACTGGGCGTAATAGGAAAAAAATCCAAGGCGCGTCTTGAGGGCCTTGGGACAGTGAGTGAGAGGGAGTTGTAGGAGGGGGCGCATACGGTCCGGGTTGGGCCCTAGGACCCCGTTTTCCACAACATAGCCGAGGATGGCTAGCCTGGTTATGCGGAAAACGCATTTCTTCTTGTTATAAGTGAGGTTAAATTTTTGGCCGGTGGAGGCTGGCGTCGTGGTCCTGCAGATTATGGCTGCAGATGGTGACGTTGTCCAAGTACGGAAACGTAGCCCGCAGCCCGTACTGGTCCACCATTCGGTCCATCGCTTGTTGGAACACCGGAACCCCGGGGACCCGGAGGAAATGAAAAAGTCGGCCGTCTGCCTCAAACGCCGTGTAGTGGCGGTCGTCTGGGTGGATTGGGAGCTGGTGGTATGCAGACTTCGGATCCACCGTGGAGAACACGCGGTAGTGCGCAATCTGATTCACCATGTCTGCAATCCGGGGAAGGGGGTACACATCAAGTTGTGTAAACTGGTTAATGGTCTGGCTGTAATCACCCACCATCCGGAACTTTTCCCCGGTCTTGACGATCACCACCTGAGCTCTCCAGGGGCTATTTCTGGCTTCTATGACTCCTTCCCGCAAGAGACGCTGGACCTCGGACCTAATAAATGCCCTGTTCTGCATACTATAGATACCTCCTGCTTCGAGTGGCTACTGGCTTGCAGTCAGCGGTGAGGTTAGCGAAGAGGGGAGGGGGGTCGATTTTTAGGGTAACGAGGCTGCATATGGTGAGCAGGGGTCCGCCAAAACTAAGAGTTAGGCTCCTGAGATTGCACTGAAAATCGAGTCCTAAGAGGAGAGGGGCGCAGAGGTTTGGGAGCACGTACAATTGAAAATTAGTATACTCGGCGTCCTGTATCGCTACGGTTGCAGTAGTGCGCCCTTGGATTTGTACTGAGTACGTCCCAGAGGTGAGGGAGATTGTTTGTTTGGTCGGGAATATCGGGAGCGAACAGTGTCTTACCAGATCCGGGTGAATAAAGCTCTCGGTGCTCCCGGAGTTGAACAGGCAAGATGTCTCATATCCGTCAACCTGGACGGCCATCATGGAGCTCCTGAGGTGCTTGGGTCGCCACTGGTCCAAGGTGACTGCACTGAGTTGAGGGTAGTCGGCAGCGTGGTCGGCGGATCTGGGGTGGCCCCGCGATGACTGTCCGTGCAGGTCGTACACGTTGAGTGGCGTAGTGGGTGGTGGGCAAGATGGCGGCCCCCGTTGATCGCACGTGGCGGGCAACGAGGAAGATGGCGCCCAAGATGGCGGCCTCCATGGATCGCACGTGGTTGGTCGGCTCAGGCCCCCGTGAGTCGCATGTGTTGTGTGGAGTCGGAATCGGCAGATGCACTGCCACATTACAGGGTCTGCGGGCCTGAGAGTCGGTGGATCGAGTCTGTGAGTTCAAGTGTTTAGGCTTGGCCAGGCAGACCTTGGCGAAGTGTCCTTTTTGCCCGCAGCTGCTGCAGTTCACGTTGCGGGCTGGGCATTGTTGCAGGGGGTGAGGCTGGCTGCAAAAATGACAAGGTAGCCCCCCGTGGTGGGCGGGCGGCCGGGCGGCGCAGGCCTGGGGTAGTCTCTGGTCGGGGGCCCACGAGGGAGTCGTGTGATCGGCTGGGAACGCAGTGAGACTCTGAAAAGTGACCTCCAGCGAGGTCGCCAGTTTTACCATGTCCTCCAGGTCCTGGGCCCCTTTTTCGAGCAGGCGCTGCCTCACATAGTTCGATCTGACCCCCGCAATGTAAACGTCTCGGATGGCGAGTTCCATGTGCTGAGTGGCCGTAACAGCCTGATAGTTACAGTCACGTGCGAGGGCTTTGAGGTTGCGCAGATAGTCATCCAGCGACTCCCGGGGTGCTGGCGGCGATTAGTGAAGATATGTTGCGCGTAGACTTCATTCACAGGCCGCATGTTGATGCGTTTGAGTATCGCAAGGGCATCAGTATAGGAGGTGGCTTCGTCGAGTTGGGCAGAAATGCGATGGCTCACCAGTGCGTGGAGGAGACTTAATTTCTGTTTGTCCGTGACGGATGATGTCGATGACGCGGCCAGGTAGGCATTGAAACACTGAAGCCAATGTGAAAAAATTTATTTCACCTCCGCGGCCTGTGGATCGGGTTCCAGTCTGTCAGGTTTGAGGGCTGACTCCATAGTAGTTCTTTAAGCTGATTAAATTGATGCGACCATCAATTCACTTGAAGACTCGTGTCGAAGTAAACAGTGGTTTTAATCAACTTACAACTTTGCCTGCCTTCGACCGGTACAATACTGAAGGCGGTCCCGCAGGTCTGCTGCTCTTATACTTCCTATAAGGGGCGGAGCCCGTACATGCTCCACATCTCCCCTGTGGGTGAAGCCACACAATGGCCCATAGATGGAGCCCACAGGATTAATAACTTGGTATAACGTAATACAGTATACTGGTGAATTAACAGTATTTATACATTCATCACATCCAGTCTGCCCCCACCCCAGGGATTCGGTGTGACCTTGAGATGGAATGGCCAGTTCGCATGCAGGGATCACCCAAGTGGACAGTGGAAAATGCTACCGTGGGCAGGAGTCAGATGTTGTCATACAATGCGAACACCAGAGCGCACCGCAGAGTGGTGTCATCATCCTCCATGCCATGGACCAGTCCCACGTTGACTGGCAACCCAGGGCCCTAGGCCCACCAGCACTGCAGGTATGTATAACGGAGGGGGGTGCAAGCTGTGGTTTGGCAGTGTGAGAAGTGAGGATGTGTGTGTTTGGGATGTGGTGTCCATGCCCCTAGTCAGCCCCCTCCTCCACCCATCCCCTCCTAGTTGGTGAACCTAGAGGCACTCAGTGTGTCCCATGCACATTGGCCCTGGCGCTTCCCGTAACTTGCTGGGCCCCATTTCATGCCCATCCTCCCCTTCATCTGCATCCTCCTCATCCTCCTCCAGCACATCGCTCCTCTGCTGTGCGATGTTGTGGACGATGCAGCAGGCTGCCACGATGTGGGCCACCCTCTCAGCATCATGCTGGAGGCCCCTCCAGAACGGGGCAGGTACCTGAACCGCATCTTTAGCACGCTGAAGCACTGCTCGATCACATTCCTGGTCGCTGCATGGGCATCCTTATAGTGGTCTCCATGTCATTCTGTGGCCTCCGGATGGGTGTCATCAGCTACAGTCGCAGCGGTTAACCCCTGTCACCCAGGAGCCAACCCCTCAGCCTGGCGGGGTTGCCTCTCAAACATGTCAGGAATCGTCGAGTGTATCAGGATGAAGGAGTCATGCACAGTATCAGGCGCAGAGGTGTACGATACGCAGCTGATGGTCACAGACCAGCTGAACATTCATTGAGTGGAACTCCAGAGCGGCCTGATATCCACAGGTGCTCGTAGTGTGACATGCATCCTGTTGATCGCCCCCTGGACCCGGGGCATCCCAGCGATGATGGCGAACCCTGCTGCCTAGGCATCCTGGTGGGTTTGGTCCACATCAAAATGGACGTATTGCTCTGCCTTGGTATATAGGGCTTCCATGACAGCATGCATGCATCTGTGCACCAAGTCTGTGAGATCCCGGACAGGTCCTCATTCAACGCCTGGAAGGATCCCGTCGCGTAGAAGATCAGGAGGACCGTCACCTTGACGAACACCAGGAGCGGGTGTCCTCTCCCATTCCCCTGAATGTGCCTTCATCTGGCATATCTGACGCACTGTATCTCTGCGACGCTAGAGTCTTCGATGGCATGCTCGGTCTGGCAGATCCTCTAATGTGAGGCGGTGCCGGTACACATGAGCCTTGGCACCTCATCCCCCTCGGCCTGTTGGGTGGCTGGCTCTCCAGTCTGGGCAGCTGCCACCTGCCCCTCTGGGGCTTGCTCTGATGCTGCAGTTTTCACTTTCTCTTTGAGAGGCCACTCATACGGCCGCAGGGCATCCAGCAGAGCTGCGGCGACCAGCAAGACGGTCACCATTGCTTGTCAAACTCCAAAATCCAATGTAATATACTATATCTGAAATTCGTTTGATGTGTTGAAAATCATTACATAGAAAGATGCAATAGTGAGGTGCAACTGAGCACAAATCCGATCCATTCCAGCTCCTCAACTATCCTGTTGCATTGAGGACAACATCCCAAATGCAACCCGGAATAATAATGTCAGTGAGGTCAGAATTTTATGACCATCCCTAATTGCCTCTGAGGAAGTGGCATGCCAGCATCACTGCAGTCCATGTGGTATATGTACACATATAGCATTGTTAGGAATGGGTTTCCAGGTTTATTGATCCTGTAACATTGAAGGAACAGCAATATGGGGCAGGATTCTCCGAGCCCCACACCGGGTCGAAGAGATGCTTGCAGGTGGTGATGTTCCCATACGTCTGCTGCCCTTGTACTTCTCGGTGGTAGAAGATGTGTTTGGAAAGTGCAATCAAAGTCCCTTGGCGAGTGTTGCAATGCATCTTGTATGTTGTACAGACTGCTGCCACTGTGCAGCAGGGGTGGAGGAAGTGAATGTTTAAGGTGGTTGATACAGTCTGATCAATTTTCCTGAGTGTGTTGCAGATGCTGTCATTCATTTGGAGAGTAACTCATCACATTCCTGAGCTGTGCTTTGTCTGTTAGCATTTAAAAAGCAAAAGAGCTGAACAATACATGTTATAGCAAAGCATAGGTTTGCACTGACAGATCCAAATCAGTCATGCAGAGGAAATAATGTGCAGCGTTACCTGTTTGGGTACAATGTGTGAATGCTGAATGACATGAAAGCATGTTAGTTAAAACTCATTTATTCTGGACGGCAATTCCAGAGAATCCATAAGTCACAAAGGCCCTATTTACAATAATTGTAAACATTACCAGGGTGGCACGGTAGCGCAATGGTTAGAACTGCTGCTTCACGGCGCCAAGGTCCCAGGTTTGATCCCAGCCCTGGGTTATTGTCTGTGTGGAATTTGCACATTCTCCCCGTGTCTACATGGTTCTCAATCCCACAACCCAAAGATGTGCCGGGTAGGTGGATTGGCCACGTCAAATTACCCTTTAGTTGGAAAAGCATATTTGGATACTCTAAATTTATATAAAAAAAATAACTTGTGACAGAATGCAGAAACTTAACTATTTTGATGAAATTAGATACTGCATTAAAAGTTTCTGTAGCTAATTACAAAACTTAAATGTCTTTATGAATGTCTGCAGAAGATGTAGAAAAAAAACTGAAGGCACTGTCAGCTATTGATTATTCTTTGTGATATATCGTAAAAAGATTTTTTCAAAGAATTTGATTTGTTTAACTATATATGGTATAATAGGCAGGACAAAATAGATCAAGAATAATACCTGTGATGTATGACTTTAAATTATGTAGAATTATATAACTGCTCATGTAACAAGAATTTTATTTTCTCAACGGTCGGTTTAAAGTATCTTTGACAGGGGTTCGCCCATAGCTGAGTAAAGGCATAAACAGCATAGCACTGAGCCATAAAGCCCAGAAGGTCTTGGGTTTAATGCACTGTGTTGACTTAACTGAGGTGAAAAATCAGCCAGGATTCTTGATAATTATCCAATGCTAAAAAATAAGCCTTTGTATATATTGGATGAAAATAGAATTGGGCTATCAGTCATCCGCTTATGACAATAATTTTCTTGCGATAATATATGTCATTTGTTTAAACATTACCCCCTATTATTACAGCGGCCATTAACGTGAGCCTGTGATTAAAATGCAACTCTGTATGTATGGCATTGGGAAAACCGCAGCCATTACAAAAAGGTTCCTTGGAGGATCAGTGAATCAAGAGGTTAATTAAAGAAATTAAAACAAAATATTGCAAATGCTGGAAATTTGAAATAAAAGCAAAATGCTGGATAACCCCAGCACGTCTGGTACAATAGTGACGAGAGAAACCGAGTTAACCTTTTGAGTCTATATGACTCCTCCTCAGAGCTAGTTAAAGATTTGGACCAGATTTGGGCGGGGCGGCACAGTGGTTAGCTGCCCCACAGCTCCAGGGATCAGGGTTTAATTCAGGCCTCGGGTAACTGTGTGGAGTTTGCACGTTCTCCCTGTGACTGTGTGGGTTTCCTCCGGGTGTTCCGGTTTCTTCCGACAGTCCAAAGGTGTGCATGTTTGTTGGATTGGCCATGCTAAATTGCCCCTTAGGATGGGGTTGCAGGAATAGGGTGGGGGATTGGGCCTAGGTAGGGCGCTCTTTTGAAGGGACGGTGCAGACTCGATAGGCCAAATGGCCTCCTTCTGCACTGTTGGAATTTTATGATTCAATGATTCTTTGAATGCCAACTGTGATCAACGTTCAGTGATCTAGCACAGTTTTTCTCCAGTATTCAGTGGAAGAACTGATGTATGTATAAGCACTATAATTGCCTCAAGTTACAATGGGCTGAATTGAGCTGCCTCGGACCCTCTGCAAATGTCTCTGACACACCAAATTGGGCGAGATATGTGTTAACGCAACTGAATAATTATCCTAGTATTGTTGTACCCTGTTTAATTTATGTTAGAATTCAGTGATCAATGGCACAATCCAATCAGTGACCCCTTGACCCGACTGCCCAACCCCCATAGTCCCAGACTCAAATACCACTCCCAACCTCTAACCCAATCAAACTGATCATCATCTTCACACCTATCCTTGCACGCACTGGCACTCACTCACTTGCATTTATCACCACCCATTCACTAATACACCCATCCACCCACAAACCCACACACCACTCCACCCAGTCGCTGGCCTGCTCACTCATCTAACCATGCACCATCCCAGCCATTCACTACTTACTAATCCATGCTGCCACCCATCTACTCAAACACCCACCTAGTCCCTCACCTCCCCATTCACCAACTCACTCACCCAAACACACTCAATCACCCATTCACTCACACCAACACTACTCACCAACCCTTTTAACCACTCAGTCAATCAGCACACTACGCTCATTGTCACTCACCCACACAAGGCAAGTGATTTGTTATGGCGAAAGTTACTAAACAATCACTGGAAAGCAGAGAGGTAAATTGCAAAAGATATGCTTCTGCCAGTGGGTCATTCCCAGACAATTGCTGTTCTCTCCAGCACTGCAATTGTAATCAGTGTTTTTAAAGTACCAATGTTATGCTTTTCTCCACACTTTGAAGTTGACCATAAGAGCTGATTTTATATATTCAACATGTGCTCAGTTAACCAGTTTGTATGATATTGCTAGTGATCTGAGTTGAGTGTATATTGAATTTGTAAGGCTGGTTGGTACAGTTTCAGTTGGCAAGTACCCAGCTACGACACTGCGCTTTCAATCAGACTGTGTCGGTGACTCGGATGTGTGCTGGAGTTCTCACTTCGCCCACCCCACCAGTGTCACTGGTTTGAATTTCAGGACTGCTTATTATTCCAAGCCACCCAACTCAACTTCAGGAGAACCATGGGCAGAATGAGAAGGTAATCTTCAAGCAAATAAAGGAAATGTACACACCTTTAGTGCAAAAACTCATTAGTTTCTACATTATTAATATAATTTTACCAACACGTTCTGAAAAAGCTGTTTAATATATCTTATTGTACTCCACCTGTTGCAATCTTACTCATCACCACTTTTGGAACAGAGATCTGGAGAATATGGCATAATGATTGAATTAATGACTAGGGCCTCCATTGGTGGCATGAAGGAACAGGAATGAACAATTAAAGGATGTTTCCAGAGTAGATGGTGTATAGAGAGGTATAGCGTGAGATCATTCGAACACAAGGGAAGTGATGCACTATCAATTACGACGAGACGAGAGTAGAGTGTAATCGCGGCTTTATTACGCAGAGATGTGTAGCCTCCAGCAGCTGCTGCCGAAACGGCTGCTGCTCGGAGACATCACACATTTATACTCCACCTATTGGGCGGAGCCAGCAGGCAGGGATCTACCCCCGTACCTGTAGTACAGGGAGCCTTACCGTAATACACCTCATACGCGATATATATATATATATACAACAGTGGTGACTACCACATTCACCCCCTGTTTAAAGAAGAGTCCAGCGGGGGTGGTGGAAGACTAGGTATAGGTTAACATTTGGGAAGCACGGTAGCATGGTGGTTAGCATAAATGCTTCACAGCTCCAGGGTCCCAGGTTCGATTCCCGGCTGGGTCACTGTCTGTGCGGAGTCTGCACGTCCTCCCCGTGTGTGCGTGGGTTTCCTCCGGGTGCTCCGGTTTCCTCCCACAGTCCAAAGATGTGCGGGTTAGGTAGATTGGCCATGCTAAATTGCCCGTAGTGTCCTAAAAAGTAAGGTTAAGGGGGGGTTTGTTGGGTTACGGGTATAGGGTGGATACGTGGGTTTGAGTAGGGTGATCATTGCTCGGCACAACATCGAGGGCCGAAGGGCCTGTTCTGTGCTGTACTGTACTGTTCTATGTTCTATTTTAGGAAAAGTTTACAAATTCAGGCAATCGGGCGCCTTGATCCTCTGTTGTGAGCGCCGCAGTCCCGGTGGCGATGCAGGCGTCGGTTCAGTCGCCGGTGACTCCAGGAGCGTGTAGACCTCATCTTCATCCCCGGGTGGGACCAAGGAGAGGACGGATCGTCCTGGGGCTGTGGTGAGCTGCACTGGGGGGAGGAAGGGTGGCACCGGGGAAGGGGGGTGGGGGGGATGTGGGAACCCAGCTGGCGCCAGGTCTCTGAGAGAGACAATGTGTTGACGGCCGTCGGGGTAGGTGTACTGCGGTTCGCATGGAGTTGGTGTACCCTCTCAAACAACGGGTCCGCCTTGTGGAGCCGCACGTGCTTCCGGAGGAGAACAGGTCCTGGAGATGCCAGCCACGTTGGGAGCGAAACCCCGGAGGTGGACTTCATAGGGAACGCAAAGAGACGTTCGTGGGGGGTTTCATTAGTCGCGGTGCAATGGAGTGAGCGAATGGAGTGAAGGGCGTTGGGGAGAACCTCTTGCCAGCGGGAAGCCGGGAGATTCTTGGACCTAGGGCCTGCTGGACGGCCTTCCAGACCATCCCCATTCTCCCGCTCCACTTGCCCATTTCCCCGGGGGTTGTAACTGGTCGTCCTGCTCGAGGCAATGCCCATGCTCAGCAGGTACTGGCACAGCTCATCGCTCATAAATGAGGATCCCCGGTTACTGTGGATGTAGGCGGGGAAACCGAACAGAACGAAGATGGTGTTGAGGGCTTTGATGACGGTGGCAGACGTCATATCGGGGCATGGAACGACGAAGGGAAATCTGGAGTATTCGTCGACCATGCTAAGAAAGTACGTGTTTCGGTCGGTGGAGGGGAGGGGCCCTTTGAACTCCATGCTGAGGCGTTCAAAGGGGCAGGAGGCCTTCACTAGATGCGCTAGTAATAGCCCTGACCTCCTCGAAGGAGGAGGGCAGATTGCGGGCCTTTATGAAGTGAAAAAACCGGGTGGCTCCTTGGTGACAGAGATCGTCATGCAGGGTCCGGAGTCGGTCCACTTGCACGCTGGCACAGGTACCTCGTGATAGGGCATTGGGGGGGCTCCTTGAGCTTACCGGGGCGATACAAAATCTCGTAATTGTAGGTGGAGAGCTCGATCCTCCACCTCAAGATCTTATCATTTTTGATCTTGCCCCGCTGTGTGTTTAACATGAAGGCAACCGACCATTGGTCAGTGAGCAGTGAATCGCCTGCCCGCCAGGTAATGCCTCCAGTGTCACACAGCTTCGACGATGGCTTGGGCCGCCTTCTCGATGGAGGAGTGCCGAATTTCGGAGGCATGGAAGGTGCGTGAAAAGAATGCCACGGGCCTGCCTGCCTGGTTGAGGGTGGCGGCCAGCGCGACGTCTGATACATCGCTCTCGACTTGTAAGGGGAGCGTCTCGTCGACCGCGTGCATCGCAGCCGTGGCGATGTCGGCCTTGATATGGTTGAAGGCCTGGTGAGCATCGGCCGTCAGTGGGAAAATGGTGGAGTGAATGAGTGGCCGGGCCTTGGCCGCATAGTTAGGGACCCACTGGGCGTAGTACGAGAAGAACCCCAGGCATCGTTTGAGAGTCTTGGGGCAGTGTGGGGCGGGGTAGAGTTCCATGAGGGGCGCATGCGATCGGGGACGGGCCCTAGAACTCCAATTAGAACCACATAGCCGAGGATGGCTTATCAGTTAGTGCTGAACATGCACTTCTCCTTGTACGTTAGGTTGAGGAGTTTGGTGGTGTGGAGGAATTTGGGAAGGTTAGCGTCGTGGTCCTGCTGGTCGTGGCCGCAGATGGTGACGTTATCAAGGTACGGTAAGGTGGCCCGCAGTCCATACCGGTCAACCATTCTGCCCATCTCCCGTTGGAAGACCGAGACGCCATTAGTGACGCCGAAGGGAACCCTAAGGAAGTTGTAATGGCGGCCGTCCGCTTCAAACGCGGTGTACGGGCGGTCCGCCTTGCGAATGGGGAGCTGGTGGTAGGCAGATTTCAGGTCCACTGTCAAGAAGACCCGGTACTGTGCAATCTGATTGACCATACCAGATAAGCGTGGGAGGGGGTACGCGTCGAGCTGCATGTACCAATTGATTGTCTGACTGTAGTCAACGACTATCCTGTTTTTCTCCCCAGTTTTCACAACGACCACTTGGGCTCTCCAGGGGCTGTTGCTGGCCTCGATAATACCTTCCCGTGGCAGCCGCTGGACCTCGGACCTGATTAAGATCCTGTCCTCTGCGCTGTACTGTCTGCTCCTGGTGGCAATGGATTTGCAATCCGGGGTGAGGTTTGCAAAAAGGGAAGGCAGGTCAACCTTAAGGGTCGTGAGACCGCAGACAGTAAGGGGTGGTAGGGGCCCGCAAAATTTCAGGGTTAGACTCTGGAGGTTGCACTGGAGGTCCAGGCCGAGTAGCAAGGCAGCCCAGAGGTTGGGGAGGACGTAGAGCCGGAAGCCGCTGAACTCTGCGCCCTGGATGGTGAGGGTGGCGGTGTAGTACCTCCGGATTGCCACGGAGTGGGATCCGGAGGCCAGGGAGATTTTTTGGTTAATGGGGTGTACCCCGAGGCAGCAGTGCCTTACCGTATCGGGGTGGATGAAGCTCTCAGTGCTCCCGCAGTCCAGAAGGCATGATGTCTTGTACCCATCGACCTTCACTGTCGTCGACGCGGTCGCTGGTGGGATCCACGATGTCCAGAATTTTCAGCAGCAGCTGCGGGAGGCTACACTTCTCTGCGTAAGAAATTGATGCACTATCAATTACGACGAGACGAGAGTAGAGTATAATCGTGGCTTTATTACGCAGAGATGTGTAGCCTCCCGCAGCTGCTGCCGAAATGGTTGCAGCTCGGACTGCCCACACATTTATACTCGGCCTACAGGGTGGAGCCAGCAGGCAGGGATCTACTCCCGTACCTGTAGTACAGGAGCCTTACCGTAATATATCTCGTATGCGATATATATACAACAGTGGTGACTACCAGAGGAAGGGACTTCATACTTAATTCATAGGGGTAGTGCAGCCAGTGTAGTTTTGAAAATATATTGGCATGGCTTTTCTGGTATTTTATGTGGGAAAGTATGCTGGTTATAACAGTTTAGTTAAGTTGTAGCTTCTGATGACTGAGGGTAGCAGAAATAATGCTCTATAACTAGAGTCTTGAAATACAAATAGGCATGGACTTGGTCTTGGTAGCAGTGTGAATGAAGAGCTAACCTGGATGCAAGCAGTATTTTGGTGGTGGCAGAAAGTTACTTATATACTGTAAACATGGGAAAGGAAGCTAAGCCTAGTGCCACAAAAGACACCAAAACTTTGAATCTTTAGACTAAATTTGAGATAACAACTGGGTAGGTCAAGAAAATAGTGTGGAAGAGATGAAGGAAGCAAATAGAATCGAATCAGCTTTACTAATGTTGACCTGAAATAGCTTCAGAATCACCAAGCTTTCATGTTAAATTGGCAGGCGAAGATAGTTGGAATAAATAATGATGGTGTTGATGATAGAGACTGAGAGAGTAAACTGATACTATTAGTTTACATATGGAAGCTAACTGCCTGCTTCTGGCTGATGCTGCTGCTGACAGGCAAATGCTGAACAGGACTGAATCCTGTAGGTTATTAAGTAGATGTAGAGAAGGATAGGAATCTCATTGAAACTTACAGCATACTGCGGGACCTGGATAGAGTGGGTGTGGAGGGGATGTTTCCACTTGTAGTTAAAAACAAGAACCTTAGTACACAATCTCAGACTAAAGATCCTTAAAACACAGATGAGGAGGAATTTCTTCAGCCAGAAGGTGGTGAATCTGTGGAACTCTTTGCTGCAGGGGCCAAATCACTGAGTGTCTTTTAGACAGATAGATAGGTTCTTGATTAATGAGGGGATCAGGGGTTATGGGGAGAAGGCAGGAGAATGGAGGTGAGAAAAATATCAGACATGGTTGAATGGTGGAGGAGACTCGAGGGTCGAGTGGCCTAATTCTGCTTCTATGCAGTGAATTGGTTCTGATAATTAGGATAATTAGGAATAGAAACAAGAGAGAGTGATGGCATAGCATATTTGATGAGGATGGACTGATTAGGTGTCAAAGGCAGCTGAAGATCAAGAGAAGTGTGGGGTTCATTTCTAAAGGATGATATTACTTTGAGCAGTGGAAGCTGAGCTGCAGAGAATTTTGGGTGAGATGGGAGTGTGCTTGTGAGTAATGCATATTCCACAGCTTGTGAGATGCAATTGTAAAGGAGATCACCTGATGACACATCCATTATTTCACTTGCTTGAAATGGCAGAAAAGCTGAATAAATTGATTGATTTCATAATGATACAAGAAAATGATCCAGAAAATCAAAATATGTAAGAATATATCAAATTCAGCAATGCCTGGAGACTTGTAATCCAGTTTGGCAGCAGCTATGCTTCACATTGTCTGGAAATGTTTTCCTTTTGCTTTCCCTGAATTTTTTGTCTTGTTGGTGCACAATTCTTTGAGTACTGGTCACTGTCTGACACATTGCCCACATGTGAATTTGTCATGTAGGAGTTTAGACCATGAATTTTAGCTTTTGACCCAGGTTAGATTAAGCAAATATGAACATGAATGTATGATTATATGGCTTGTGGAATTTTGAGGTGCTGATGGTCTTCTTGAAGCAAGTGTGGTCAATTTTGCAGTTCTGGTATGCTCATGATGGAAGGAATGGGTATCAATTCCAGTGGCATGAACATTGTTCAGATGGTGGATGGTGCCAAGTTTCTTGGGTGTTATGGCTGCACTTATCTGGATGGCTGATACCTTGGGCCAGATTTTTGTTGTTGATATTGGATTGGAAGAGAGGTGGGTGATTAAATAAATGTTCACCATGCGCCATAATGTCCCCCCTCCGTTCCCAACCCTGCTGATTTTCATGAGGGTGGGAGTACAGTGGCGGAAGAGCAGGAAATTGTAAATTGGGATTATTTAAGTAATAAATAGTTCCTAAAGTGTAGAGATTTTTGTGGGAGTGAGCAGCAATTGCGAGGTGTTTAAAGCAATAGCTCCAACCTATCAGGAACAGCGTCTGCAGCATAGAAAAAGTCTAATTTGATTGAAAAAGTGGAGGTTTCGAAAATAAATTATTCCACAGCAATTACATTTTAATAGCATTAACATTTCCCTACTTTATCCCAGGTTCCAACTCTCCATTTGCCCTGGCTAATGTGAAGATTCATATGATTTCATTAAAAAAAAAACTACACATAAACATCAACAATTGCTGAGTCAGGCTAGAAGATTCCCGAGTGTCCCATTTCCATTCCCTTCAGCCCAGCCTCTAATTTGTGATTTGTTGCCCTCGATCCCACATTGAAAGATTTGTTTGTTTGACCAGGGGTAAGGGGAGAGTGGGGGGGGGGGGGGAAGAGATGTGGGGGGGGGAAGAGGTGAGGGGGGAAGATGTGAGGGGGGGAAGAGGTGGGGGGGAGAGAGGTAAGGGGGGGAGAGGTGGGGGGAGGGGGGGCGAGAGGGGGGGAGAGGTGGGGGGAGGGGGGAAGAGGAGGGGGGGAGAGGTGGGGGGAGGGGGGAAGAGGAGGGGGGGGAGAGGTGGGAGGTGGGGGGTGGGGGGAGAGGTGGGGGGTGGGGGGAAAGGAGCCTGGGACCAACTTGTGAATTCAGCCTGCTCAGTCAAAACCCAGTCTTGTGTTTTATAGGTCTTGAGAGGCGAGCTGTGAACCACTCACCCCATAGTACCCAGTCTGTTCCATGATCTTGTTGCTATGTTGTTCATATAACTCCTCCAGTTAAGATTCTGGTCAATGGTATGACCTTTATACCACAAAATTTATGTTGATGCTGTTAAAGATCAAGGTGAGGTTGGGATCATTTACTTGTAGATGATTATTATTGGCAATTATGTGGCATGTGTTATCTGCCAATTGTCAGACCATGCTTGCATGTTCTTCTCTCCTACTGTATTACACCATGAAATGCTTCATTATTGGAGGAAGTCTAAATGGAACTGCATACTATTGAATAATCAGAGAATAGCCCCACTCTTGACCTTTTTATGAAGTAGTTACAGATGATTGGTTGCTGCCAATAGCACCTCCAACAGAAATGCCCTGCAATTCTGATGTTGGCTTTGAGCAATCACATCCATCATTCTTCGTCTCTAGTGTGATTCCAGTTATTGGATGTTTTTCCTTTGACCTCCACTTATCTCATTTTTGCTTGGGGGCTTTGTTACTTTATTTAGTCCACTGCTGCTTCAAGGCTAATTAGCCTTGCTTCTCCTTGGCCATGCAGCTTTTTTGTTCATTCCTGGATCAAGGCTGTGACGTGGTTAGGAATCAAGTAACTCTGTCAGAACTTGAACTGAGTCCTGGTGAGCAGATTATTGTTAAGTATGTTGCCATTGTAGTTCCTTCCAGCATTTTGCTGATGGTAAGGAGGAATTTAATCAGGCTAAAGCTGGGCAGGTTGAATTTATCCAGCTTTTGTGGCGAGGGATATGCTGAACCTCAAAGTTACACATTGTATTGACATACAATTCTCATGCTGTTGATGAGATTTCCTTGATGCCCAGTTTTAGGAAGTTTGATCTGTCCTGTTTAATAGTGTTTATTCCACCCTAGTTGATGGAAGATATCTTCCCCAAAGATGAGACTGTCTCTTCATAAGGATTGTCCAATGGTTCTGTCTGTCAGTGCTGTTGTGGAGGGATGTGACTATTGATTGATAAGGAAATGGTCATGGAGGTTACTCTCCCATGTTGATCCCCCTATCACCTGATGCAGACCCAGTCTCCTCCATCATTTTTGTTAGTACACCTGTTTCCACAACAGGATAAATTTGTAAGAGGTGGGGTGAAGTTGTATACATTAATGTTGCATGGAGGCATAGTTCCATATGCATCATGTTACATTCAGAAAACTCAAATTAGATTAAGTATTAAGTCAGCTGGTTTCTCACCACTGAGAAGAAAATGAAGGTCACCATGTATATGGAATATACATATTCAGAGTATATTCTGAGTGAGTATTCTACATATATGGTGAAGGATACCTTAATTTTCACTAAGAGTATGTATGTATGTACATACTGCATGTATATCGACAACAATACTATGTCTCTGCTCATTTGACATTGTGATCCTGTTCACTCAAGACCTCAAGAAAGCCATAGACACTTGCACTGTGTGGGAACAGGGAGCAAGGACAAAAGCAAATGGTAGAAAAGTGAATAAGAAAAGTGATAGGTGGAGAAACCAAGGACAAAATTCAAACAGGGCAGTAGAGAAAAATATTGGGAGCAAGGCAAACATTGTGAAAAAGACAAACTTAAAGGCTCTGTGCCTTAATGCATGGAGCATTTGCAATAAAGTGGATGAACTAATCGTGCAGATAGATATACATGGGTATGATATAGTTGGGATTACGGAGACATGGCTGCAGGGTGCACAGGGATGGGAACTGAATGTCCCAGGGTTTTCACTATTTAGGAAGGACAGGCATAAAGGAAAAGGTGGTGGTGTGGCACTGCTGGTTAAAGAGGAAATTAACACAATAGTGAGAAAGGATATTAGTTCTGACAATGTGGAATCTGTATGGGTAGAGTTGAGAAATACCAAGGGACAAAAAACATTAGTGGGTGTCATATATAGACCCACAAACTGCAATGGTGATGTTGGGAATGGCATTAAACAAGAAATTAGAGATGCATATAACAAGGGAATATTGGTGATCATGGGTGATTTTAATCTTCTCATAGATTGGGGGAATCAAATTAGCCACAATGCCGTAGAGGAGGAATTCCCGGAGTGTATATGGGATGGTTTTCTTGACCAATATATGGAGGATCAACTAGAGAGCAGGCCATCTTAGACTGGGTACTGTGCAATGAGAAAGGAATCATTGCCAATCTGGCTATGCAAGACCCCTTGGGGATGAGCGACCATAACATGTTAGAATATTTTATCAAGGTGGAGAGTGAAGTAATTGATTCGGAGACTAGGGTACTGAATCTTAATGAGGGGAACTGTGAGGACATGAGGCGTGAGTTGGCCTTGATAGATTGGGGAGAGTTACTTAAAGGGATGACGGTGAATAGACAATGGCAAACATTCAAGGAACGCATGGAGGAACTACAGCAACTGTTCATTCCTGTCTGGCAAAAAAGCAAAGGGGATAAGAGGGCCAATCAATTGGTTACAAAGGAAATTAGAAATAATGTCTGATACAAGGAAGAAGCATACAGATTGTCCGAGAAAAATAATAGGTCTGAGGATTGGGAGAAGTTTAGAATTCAGCAAAGAAAGACGAAGGGATTGATTAAGAAGGGGAAAGTACAGTACAAAAGGAAGCTTGCAGGGAACATAAAGGCTGACACTAAAAGTTTCTACAGATATCTGAAGAGAAAGAGATTGGTGAAGAGAAATCTAGGCCCCCTACGGATAGAAACAGGGGAATGCATAATAAGGGTCAAAGAAATGGCTGAGCAATTGAATACATACTTTGGTTCTGTCTTCACAAATGAGGACACAAATCAGATCCCAGAAATGTTGGAGATTGAAAGGTTTAGTGAGAGGGAAGAACTTTTTTTTTCATAAATTTAGAGTACCCAATTAATTTTTTCTAATTAAGGGGCAATTTAGTGCCGCCAATCCACCTACCCTGCACATCTTTGGGTTGTGGGGGCGAAACCCATGCAAACACGGGGAGAATGTGCAAACTCCACATGGACAGTGACCCAGAGCCGGGATCGAACCTGGGACCTTGGCACTGTGAGGCACAGGGCTATCCAACTGCGCCACCGTGCTGCCCACCTGAGAGGGAAGAACTGAGGGATATCAACATTAGTAGAGAAATGGTGCTGGGAAAACTGATGGGATTGAAGGCAGTTATGTCCCCAGGGCCTGAGAATCTGCATCCCAGAGTGCTTAAGGAGGTGGTTCTGGATACGATGGATGCATTGGTGGTCATCTTCCTGGATTCTATAGACACTGGAACTGTCCCTGCAGATTGGAGGGTAGCTCACGTCACTCCAATATTCAAAAATGGGGATAGAGAGAAAGCAGGGAATTATAGACCAGTAAGCCTAACATTGGTAGTGGGGAAAATGCTTGAATCCATTATCAAGGACTTTATAGAGGAACATTTAGAAAGTAGTGGCAGGATCAGTCAGAGTCAGCATGGATTTATGAAGGGAAAATCGTGCTTGACAAATCTGTTGGAATTCTTTGAAGAGGTAACCAGTACAGTCGACAAGGGGAGTCAGTCGATGTGGTATGTTTGGACTTTTAGAAGGCGTTTGACAAAGTTCCGCATAAGAGATTATTGTGCAAAATTAAAGCGCATGGGATTGGGGGAAATGTATTTAGGTGGATAGAAAACTGGTTGGCAGAGAGGAAACAAAGAGTAGGGATTAATGGGTCCTTTTCAAATTGGCAGGCAGTAACTAGTGGGGTACCACAGGGTTGGTGCTGGGACCCCAGCTATTCACAATATATATTAATGATTTGGATGAGGGAACAAAATGTAACATCTCAATGTTTGCAGATGATACCAAATTCGGTGGGAGGGTGAATTGTGACGAGGATGCAGGGATCCTACAGCAAGATCTGGACAGGTTGGGCGAGTGGGCAAACCAATGGCTGATGCACTATAATTTGGTTAAGTGCGAGGTTATTCATTTTGGAAGCAAAAACAGGAAGGCAGATTACTACCTGATTGGTTGTAAATTGGGAGAGCGGAGTGTGCAGCGGGATCTGGGTGTCCTTGTGCAACATTCGCTGAAGGTAAGCATGCAGGTGCAGCAGGCGGTAAAGAAGGCTAATGGTATGTTGGCCTTCATTGCAAGAGGTATCGAGTATAGAAGCCTTTTCTGAATAAACAAAAGCATGGGGGACTAAAGTTCTCTTGTGAATTCACTGTGGCAATGTCTCGCGAATCAGAGTCAACTTACAAACTTATCAGCACCTTTTTCTCTTGCGATATAAATTGTTGTTCTCTTTAAAATAGGCATTCCCGTGTATGCTGCAATTGTACAGGGCCTTGGTGAGGCCGCACTTGGAGTATTGTTTGCAGTTTTGGTCTCCTTCTCTGAGGAAGGATGTTCTTGCTCTCGAGGGAGTGCAGCGAAGGTTTACCAGACTGATTCCAGGGATGGCAGGACTGTCATATAAGGAGAGATTGACTAGGTTGGGATAGTTCTCGCTGGAGTTCAGAAGAATGAGGGGGGACCTCATAGTGACTTATAAAATTCTAACAGGACTAGACAGGGTAGATGCAGGGAAGATGTTGCCAATGGTGGGTGTGTCCAGAAACAGGGGTCACAGTCTGAGGATTCAGGGTAAACCATTTCGTACAGAGATAATGAGACATTTCTTCAAACAAAGAGTCGTGAGCCTGTGGAATTAATTCCCACAGGAAGTAGTTGATGCTAAAACTTTGAATATATTCAAGAGGCGACTGGATATATCACTTGGGGAGAATGGGTTCAAAGGCTATGGGGAGAAAGCAGGATTCGGCTATTGAGTTGGATGATCAGCCATGATCGTGATAAATGGCGGAGCAGGCTCGAAGGGCCAGAAGGCCTCCTGCTCCTATCTTCTATGTATCTATGTCTCTAGATCATGGCAATTTAGACACGTGGACTGGTTCTGAATCTGTATTAATTGAACTTCTGAACTTAGCAACTTGCGCAGGTGGAATTCAGATTTATTAATTATGCATGTGCAAATACACGATGTTGCCATCGGTTGGCCAGCTCTCGCTAACATTTTCATTAGTTTCCACAAGAAACACATTTTTGATAGAATGGCCTCTCATCTCTTAACCATTGTAAATTTTCAACATGTAGATGACACGTTTGCTAGATTGCAATTTTCAGCTGAATCTAAGAATTTCCTTTCACATGTTAATGCACTCTATCATATACTCAAATTCAGCTTTTAAATGGAGCAATCAAGTTCTGAATATTAATTTCAGTGTCAATTTAATGCCAGTATATAGGCCATACTCTCCAATGACTGGCGGATTGTATCAAACAGCATGCCTCTTCAACTGTTTACAATAGGCAGAGTATTGACCATACTCCTGTGTTTGCAAGACTCGGAACCAAATGTCTAACATTAGATTCAATTCTGTGATTGGACAACATTTGGATGAACAATCCTACATGTGCTGAGAATTATAGTGAAAAACAATTTAAAGTTATCTGGGAACCTCACCATATAGCCCACTGTCCTCTGCAGGAAAAAGGAATATGTCCAAAAATTGCACCTTTTCTGAATAAACAAAAGCATGGGGACTAAAGTTCTCTCGTGAATTCACTGTGGCAATGTCTCGTGAATCAGAGTCAACTTACAAACTTATCAGCACCCTTTTCTCTTGCGATATAAATTGTTGTTCTCTTTGAAATTAGGCATTCCTGTGTATGTCCTGATGAGTGCAAAATAAGAAGATTCAACAGCATATCTTTTTTTTCAGCCATACTCAAAGATTGATTATGCTTCTTCCTTAGATTTCTAAAAATTTGTCTGTAAGCTTCTTTAATGACTCATATGCATTGAGAACATCAGTTTCCACAGTATCATACTCTAGGCTGTATATCTGAAAGAGATGAATATACTTCTGACGTTTTCCCCACAAACATGTTTTGCAATGAAATTGTCCAATTTTCTTTTGGTCTTTGCAACTTTGTATCAATTTTCAAAAAAGAGTACAGAATACATTTGAACTTTCTCACTGAATTTAGGCACTCGGTGAATATTACTTGCTAAATTGCAGGAGTTAAATTTGAATTTTAAGAAAATTATTCATAGTTTGTGGGCGTTGCTGGCTTGGCAGCATTAATTTCTCATCCTTAATTGCTTTTGAGGTGCTGGGGGTGAGCTGTGTTCTTGAATCGTTGCAGTCCCTGAGGTGTAAGTACATCCACAGTGCTTGCTTTCTTTTCAGCAGTTAGATACAATTGAGTGACTTGCTAGACCATTTCAGAGGGCATTCAAGAGTCAACCACAGTACCATGAGCCTGGAGTCACATGTAGGCCTGACTAGGTAACAATGGCAGGTTTCGTTCCCTGAAGGACATTGTTGAACCAGATGGTTTTTTACAACCAGAGTATGGGGGAGGAGGGGTGCTCAGTCAAGGAAAGAAGCAGATATGTAAAAAGCACCATTTTCTAAGGTGACATCATTAGAACAGATGTGGCAGAGGCAGAAAAACAGGGAGAATGGGTTGGAGACCTGACAGGAAGCAGATTGTGAGAAACTGTAGCTCTTTAGTTTTGCTTTCACTGTATATGTCATTTGTTCTGTCATTAACACATTCTGCTACCTTAACCTTATGCCACTATCAGCACCTTTTTATAGCTATTCACACTGCCGTTAACGCATCCCCTGTCTCATGTCTGACATATCTTTGTTTTTTTTAAATAATTTTTATTGACATTTTTGAAAAATGTATAACAACAGAACAATAATAATAATAAACACCCCCCCCGGCACCCGTAACAACGCATATAACGACCCCCCCCCCCCCCCCCCCGGGTTGCTGCTGCTGCTGACCTAGTTCCCTATCGTTGAGCCAGAAAGTCGAGGAAAGGCTGCCACCGCCGAAAGAACCCTTGTACCGACCCCCTCAGGGCGAATTTGACCTTCTCCAGCTTAATGAATCCCGCCATGTCATTGATCCAGGTCTCCTTGCTTGGGGGTCTCGCATCTTTCCATTGCAACAAGATCCTCCGCCGGGCTACTAGGGACGCAATGGCCAAAACACCGGCCTCTTTTGCCTCCTGCACTCCCGGCTCCACCCCAACCCTAAATATCGCGAGTCCCCAGCCTGGTGTGACCCTGGATCCTACCACCCTCGACACCGTCCTTGCTACCCCCTTCCAAAATTTCCCCAGTGCCGGGCATGCCCAAAACATATGGGCATGGTTCGCTGGGCTCCCCGAACACCTGATGCACCTGTCCTCACCCCCAAAAAACCTGCTCATCCTCGTCCCGGACATATGAGCCCTGTGCAGTACCTTGAACTGGATGAGGCTAAGCCTCGCACATGAAGAGGAGGAGTTCACCCTCTCCAGGGCGTTCGCCCATGTCCCCTCCTCAATCTGCTTCCCCAGCTCCACTTCCCACTAAGCCTTCAGCTCCTCTACCGACGCCTCCTCCACCTTCTGCATCACCTGGTAGATGTCAGACACCTTCCCATCCCCGACCCACACCCCCGAAAGCACCCTATCCCTTACCCCCCGCTGGGGCAGCAAAGGGAACCTCTCCACCTGCCGCCTAGCAAACGCCTGGACCTGAAGGTACCTGAACATATTCCCCGGGGGAGCTCAAACTTCTCCTCCAGCTCACCCAGGCTCGCAAACCTCCCGTCAATGAACAGGTCTCTCAACTTCCTTATGCCCGCCATTAATGTTCCCTGGGACAAACCGGTGGTTCCCCCGCAGCGGGGCCTCCACCGAGCCCCCCACTTCCCCCCTGTATCGCCTCCACTGCCCCCAAATCTTGAGGGTAGCCGCCATCACAGGGCTCGTTGTGTACCTCGTTGGAGGGAGCGGCAACGGCGCGGTTACCAGTGCCTTCAGGCTCGTGCCTCCACAGGACGCCATCTCCATCCATTTCCATGCTGCCCCCTCCCCATCCATTACCCACTTACGTACCATCGAGACATTAGCCGCCCAATAGTACCCAGAGAGGTTGTGCAGCGCCAGCCCCCCTCTATCCCTGCCCCGCTCCAAAAAGACCCTTCTCACCCTCGGAGTCCCGTGCACCCAAACAAATCCCGTGATGCTGCTGTTCACCCTCCTAAAAAAGGCCCTCGGAATGAAAATGGGGAGGCACTGAAACAAAAACAAAAACCTCGGGAGCACCATCATTTTAACGGACTGTACTCTACCTGCCAACGACAGCGGCAGCATGTCCCACTTTTTAAACTCCTGCTCCATCTGCTCCACCAACCTAGTAAAATTAAGCTTATGCAAAGTCCCCCAACTCCTAGCCACCTGAACCCCCAGGTACCTAAAACTCCTCACTGCCCTTTTTAGCGGGAGCCTACCAATCCCCTCCTCCTGATCTCCCGGGTGTACAACAAACAGCTTGCTCTTGCCCAGGTTCAACTTGTAGCCCGAGAAACTCCCAAACTCAGCAAGAATCTCCATCCCCTCCGGCATTCCCCCCACCGGGTCTGCTACATACAGCAGCAAGTCATCTGCATAAAGCGACACTTGGTGCTCCTCCCCACCCCGCACCAGACCCCTCCACCTCCCCGACTCCCTGAGCGCCATGGCCAGAGGCTCAGTTGCCAACGCAAAAAGCAAGGGGGACAGGGGGCACCCCTGCCTCGTCCCACGGTAGAGCCTTAAGTACTCGGACCTCCTCCCATTTGTCGCTACACTCTCCATCGGGGCCTCGAACAGCAACCTCACCCATTTAATAAACCCCTCCCCAAACCCAAACCTCTCTAACACCTTCCACAAGTACCCCCACTCAACCCTATCAAAGGCCTTCTTCGCATCCAATGCCACCACAATCTCCGCCTCTCCTTCTGCCGCCAGCATCATTATCACATTTAGCAGCCTTCGCACGTTAGTGTTCAGCTGCCTCCCCTTCACAAAACCCGTCTGATCTTCATGTATCACCCCCGGCACACAGTCCTCTATTCTAGTGGCCAAGATCTTCTCCAGCAACTTGGCGTCCACATTCAGCAGTGAAATTGGCCGATGTGATCCACACTGCAAGGGGTCCTTATCTCGCTTCAGGATCAGGGAAATCAGCGCCTGTGACATTGTCGGGGGCAAAACTCCCCCCTCCCATGCCTCGTTAAAGGTCTGAACCAACAGGGGGCCCAACAGGTCCGTGTATTTTTTATAAAATTCAACCGGGAACCCATCCGGTCCCGGCGCCTTCCCCGACTGCATGTGGCCAATCCCTCTAACCAGCTCCTCCAACTCGATCGGCGCCCCCAGTCCCTCCACCTACTCCTCCTGCACCCTTGGAAATCGCAGCCTGTTCAAAAATCTCTCTCTCTCTCTCTCTCTCTCTCTCTCTCTCTCTCTCTCTCTACCTCTCTACCTCTCTACCTCTCTACCTCTCTCTCTCTCTACCTCTCTCTCTCTCTACCTCTCTCTCTCTCTACCTCTCTCTCTCTCTACCTCTCTCTCTCTCTACCTCTCTCTCTCTCTACCTCTCTCTCTCTCTACCTCTCTCTCTACCTCTCTCTCTACCTCTCTCTCTCTCTCTCTACCTCTCTACCTCTCTCTCTCTCTACCTCTCTCTCTCTCTACCTCTCTCTCTCTCTACCTCTCTCTCTCTCTCTCTACCTCCCTCTCTCTCTCTCTCTACCTCTCTCTCTCTCTCTCTCTACCTCTCTCTCTCTCTACCTCTATCTCTATCTCCCCCCCCCCCCCCCGGCGGCTCCGACCGGTACAGTTCCCTGTAGACGTCCCTAAAGACCCCATTGACCTCTGCCCCCTGCCGCACCGCATTCTCACCCCTATCCTTCACTCCACCAATTTCCCTAGCCGCGTCCCGCTTGCAAGCTGATGCGCCAGCATCCTGCTCGCCTTCTCTCCATATTCGTAGACCGCTCCCAGCGCCTTCCTCCACTGTGTCTCCGCCTTTCTGGTGGTCAATAAATCAAACTTGGCCTGCAGGCTACGCCGCTCCCCCAGCAATCCCTCCTCCGGGGCCTCCGCATACCTCCCGCCCCCCTCCCCCGTCGACTAGCCATAGCCCATCGACTGCTCTCCCCTGGCCAGCAGCCCCCACTCGGCCAGTTTTCCACGGCGATAGAACCTCACCCCGACTCCCCCCCGGCCCACACCAGCTCCTCCCTGGCCAATCCAGCAGCAACCCGGTATCATCCCCCCCCCCCCCCCCCCCCCCCCCCCCCCCCCCAAGGCTAGGACCCCTCCTAGCCGCGACGCTCCCTCCATAGTACTCCCGTGAGCCAGCTGACTTCTGCTGACCCCGGCAGCTCCCGCCCTAACTCTGACCCCTCCCGATATGGGGGTCCCCCCCCCCCCCCCACCAGCAGCTCCTTGGCACCGCTCCAGCGCGGGAAAACGGAACTGATATCCACGCCCCTTGCCTCCAGCTCCACCCCCCTCGTCCCGCAGAACGGGAAACCAGAGGAAAGCCCGCACTTTCCCACTGCCCCACCCCACCCCCTCAACGCAGCTCCCAAATAGCAGTCCCAACCCATCCACCAACCCCGTACAAACAAAAAAAAACAACCACAGACCCCAACACCCCCCTTAAAACACAAAACCATAACCAACATCATCCGAAAGCGGGAAAAAAACAAACAGAATAGCCAGCAACAGCATAAACAGTGATACGAAAAAACCCCACAGTCCCCAATCCCTAGTTCGAGTCCAACTTTTCAGCCTGCACAAAGGCCCACGCCTCCTCCGGGGACTCAAAATAGTGATGCCGGTCCTTGTAGGTGACCCACAAGCGCGCAGGCGGCAGCATGCCAAATTTCACCTGCCTGCTGTGGAGCACCGCCTTCGTCCGGTTAAACCCGGCCCTCCGCTTGGCCACCTCCGCACTCCAGTCCTGGTAGATGCGCACTACCGAATTCTCCCACTTGCTGCTCCTCAACCTCTTGGCCCATCGCAGAACACACTCCCGGTCACTGAACCGATGGAACCGCACCAGCACTGCCCGCGGGGGTTCATTCGCCCTAGGTCTCCTGGCCAGTACTCTGTGGGCCCCCTCCAGCTTCAGGGGCAGATGGAAAGATCCTGCCCCCACCAGCGAGTTCAGCATCACAGCCACATAAGCCGGCAGGTCCGACCCCTCCAGCCCCTCCGCAAGGCCCAGGATCCGCAAGTTCTTCCTCCTTGACCGAAACTCCATCTCCTCACTGCCACTTTTTGTGGAGCGCCTCGTGCATCTCCACCTTCCCCACGAGGGCCGAGACCTCATCCTCGCGCTCAGAGGCCTGCTGCTGCAACTCAAGGATCGCTGCACCCTGGGTTGTCTGGGTCTCCAGCAGCTTACTTGTCGTAACCTTCAGAGAGTCCAGCAACTCCACTTTCAGCTCCGTAAAGTAGCGCAGAAGGGCCGCCTGCTGCTCCTCCGCCCACTGCCTCCACTCCTCAGGGGCTCCACCGGCCGCCATTTTGTCCACCTTTCCCCGCTTTTCCAGGGGAGTTGCTGCCATTTTTTTCCTCGCCCCACTCCGGGTCCGCACCATAAATCCCGGGGGGTATTGCTCCAGACCCCTTTACACACCGGGAATCGTCGAATCAGCGCCGTTTGGGGCCCTTAAAAGAGCCCACAAGTCCTATGAAAGCAGGAGCTGCTGAACGTGCGGCTTAGCTCCGCATTGCCGCCACCGGAAGTCCGTCCGACATATCTTTGTTACAGTCGCTTCTAGCTCTCATCTGTCACTGACCTTCTACTCTGCTCCAGCTGCTTCACTCCCCTCTTATGCATTATGTAATCCATCACAATTCTCCTTCTCTTTAGCTCTGAAGAAGAGTCCTACAGACTCAAAACATTAACTCTGTTTCTCTCCACAGGTGCTGCCAGACCTGCTGAGTCTTTCTATAATTTTCTGGGTTTTTTTCATGTACACTCCTGGTTCTAATTACAAATCATGTTTGTTGTCCAACCACCATGTTTGGAGCCCAGACAACACCCTGTTTTTGTTCAATCAGTGGCAATCAATATGGTAATTGAACTATGAAACTACAACTTTAACAAACTGTCCTTATTTTTATCAAACTACTTAGGTTGTCTAATTTTGTTAAATGAATGTTAAAATGTGCCTGAAATCACAAGTTTGTCTTTGTCTATTTTCTACTTTGCATGTTGAGTTTCCTCATTTGTTCATTCTTTGTAATTACTATTTCATCTTATTCTATTAATAAATATC
The DNA here is from genome assembly GCF_902713615.1 of Scyliorhinus canicula. NCBI lineage: Eukaryota > Metazoa > Chordata > Chondrichthyes > Carcharhiniformes > Scyliorhinidae > Scyliorhinus > Scyliorhinus canicula. The sequence continues at coordinate 114,239,921 of NC_052148.1, read as the reverse complement.
TTGGTGGCAGGATCTCAAATTAGCTATTTTCAGCAGAATTGAAAAATTATGTTTTTTCCAAAAAAAAATTGATTCTATCAGCAGTTTGTTGTTTCCACCTCTGATATTAGTGAATTGTCTCTAATCTTTTTTTCATGACTTTATGCCTCCTGATCTTACTAATTTTAACGATATTTCGGTAATTGCAACAATTGTTGGACTCTCTGTAATGGATTTCAATGTAATTTAATGTGCCTATCGATGCTTTCTCTACCCATTAATTACTCCATCAAATTTGTTGTCTCTGGTTAGTCCTGCTGCCTACGGCGCTGAGGACCCGGGTTCGATGCCAGCCCCGGGTCATTGTCTCTGTGGAGTTTGCACATTCTCCCATTGTCTGCTTGGGCCTCACCCCACAATCCAAAAATGTGAAGAGTAGGTGGATTGGCCATGCTAAATTGCCCCTTAATTGGAAAACATAATTGGGTATTCTAAAAAAATTTTTAATTAAAAAAATTATTGTTTCTATTAAAACTATGTGAACATACTTGTTCAAATATTGTAGGCATTCATCGTTGAAGCTGGTCGTTATGTACAGTATGTTGTCAGTATGTTAGGCATCAAAACTTTACGAACTCTTTTGTACATTAATGGTCAAATATGCATGGAAAGATGTAAAGAAATACCTGATAGAAACTTTGTTTATTGGAGTCGGCAGTTCAGCTGAGATTGTACAGCCTGAGAATTCTCAGATGTCTTAACGCCACACTATCCAGTGTCCGCAACCTTCCTTACAAATAGCTTTGCTTTGGTTAGATGTGTTTAATATGAGTTACAAATGGTTTGAACAGTTGATCTTATACCTGCACTTTGCAGGAATCCCTCCTGGAAATATGCTTTTCTCCCCTCTTGTTCGTTCATCCAATTAGTGGTCTGTTGGCTACATTCAAAAATCATAATTTCTATGCCAATGAGCACATGGCATCTAATTATATTGAGACAAATGGGCAGCACGATGGTGCAGTGATTAGCACTGCTGCCTCACGGTTCGGAGGTCCTGGGTTGGACCCGTGTTCGATGCCGGCCCCGGGTCACTGTCCGTGTGGAATTTACACATTCTCCCCGTGTGTGCGTGGGTCTCACCCTTGCAACCAAAGATGTACAGAGTAGGTGGATTGACCACTAAACTGTCCCTTAATTGGAAATTTTTTAGATGTGTGTGTGTGTGTGTATTGAGACAGCCTGAATTCTCCAATCATCTCCAATCACCATCATTTCATTCACCAATCATCAGCTATTTGCTGTTGATTACAGTGTTCAGCTTCATTCACAATTCATCAGACAATGAAACAGCTCTTTTCATATGCAGCAAGATCTGGAAACCATCAGGTCTTGGGCTTTTGAAGGGCAAACGATATTTGTGCCACCTAACTGTCAGGCAATGGCCATCTTGAACAAAAGGGAGTATAACCATCTTCCACTGACATTCAATTGCATTTCCATTGGCAAATCTCCCATTATCATCCTGTAGGTCACTGTTGCCCAAATACTGCACCAATTGCAAAAATACAGTGGCTGCTATAGAAATTCAAACTTTTGCAGAAAGTGGCTTGCCTCCTTACTCCCCAAAGCCTCTCTATCACCTTCTTGGCACAAGTCTTGAATCTAGATGCATGTAACTCCAACAACTTTCAGAAAGTCAAAACTATTCAGGACGAAGCAGGCTGGATGATCAGCACTCCATTCACTGCCTTGAATATCCACTCACTCCACCATTAGTGTACCTGTGCTGTGTATTTTCAGATATACTGCAGCAATGCACCAAGACCTCTTTACCAGCACCTCCCAAACCTTTGACTTTCATCACACTATTAGCTCCAAGGTCTCCGACAAGCTATTTCATATGTTAGTCACTTGGCCTATCTGCAACGGGATTCTCCGACCCCCTGCCAGGGGCGGCGCGAATCCCATCCTGACGCCGGCTGCCGTATCCTCCGGCGCTGTTTTTCAGGTGGGGGCGGGGTTAACGCCACGCCGGTCGGGGGCCGTTGGCAGCAGCCCCCCCGGCAATTCTTCAGGCCCCGATGGGCTGAGCGGTCGTCTGTTTTTAGCCAGTCCCGCCGCCGTGGGTTAGACATGGTCCACACGGTGGGACCTGGCAGGTACGTCTGCGGGGGCGGTCCTCAGGGGCGCGAAGGGGGATCCGACCCTGGGGGGGGAGGGGGGGAGGGGGGGGGGGAGGGGGGGAGGGGGGGGGAGGTGGCCTGGCATGCGATCGGGCCCCACCAGTCTGCGGATGGGCCTGTGCCGTGGGGGCACTCCTTCCTTCTGCACCGACCCCTGTAGGACTCCGCCATGGCCGGCGCGGAGAACAGAATACCCGCGCACGTGCCAAAACACGGCGACCTTTTGGCGCATGCGCGAACCCGCGCAGGCCCTTCGGCGCCGGCTGGCGTGGCGCCAACCCCTCTGCCGTCCACCTAGCCCCCAGAAATGCGGAGGATTCCACACTTTCGGGGGCTGTTTACGCCAGAGTGGTTCACGTTGCTTTTCCTGCTGGCGTGGGGACTTAGTCCCGGAGAGGGGAACCATTGTCGATTGTCGTAAACACCCATCTGGTTCACTAATGTCGTTTAGGGAAGGAAATCTGCAGTCCTTACCTGGTCTGGCTTACATGTGACTCCAGACCCACAGCAATGTGTTGAATCTCAACTGTCCCCTCAAGGGCAATTGGGGACGGGCAATAAATTCTGGCCCAGTCAGCGACGTCCACGTCTTATGAACGAATTGACAAAAAATCATTACCATATATATTTGATTATCCCATTGTACTATTACCCACACCAAATAAAATATTAACTTTAAGAACAATGTTTCTTTCTTTTTTTTAAATATAAATTTAAATTACCCAATTATTTTTTTCCAATTAAGGGGCAATTTAGTGTGGCCAATCCAGCTACTCTGCACATTTTTGGGTTGTCGGGCGAAACAAACGTAGACACGGGGAGAATGTGCAAACTCCACACGGACAGTGACCCAGAGCCGGGATCGAACCTGGGACCTCAGCGCCGTGAGGCAGTTGTGCTACCCACTAGGCCACCGTGCTGCCCCAGAACAATGTTAAAGTAGTTCTTAAATTATGTACAATATTTTTGTGTCATTTCATTTTACTGTTACGGATTCTATCCAACTCCTGGTCTTACTCTCCCGCACCCTTGCATTCCCCACCGAAGTCACAGTTGTAAGGGATTCGATTTCCCACAGTGTTCTTGGCTCTCTGGGGAAGGCTTCTCTGAAATATGTGGGCGCTCCTCAAAGTGGGATAGAAGCTTTCCCAGAGCGTTGACAATTTGTGTGTGATCTTCAGGACAGTTATACTGCAAAGACTGTGGAATCTTTACAAATAAAGACTGATCCAAGTGAGAAGACTCAAGGACATATTGATACTTGTACTCTCTTGAATTGAAAGAGGATAGATCAGGATTTACTCAGGAATCTTCTGTCCCCTTGTGACACACTGGGGAAAGACCTGAGAAGATGAACCAGCTTCAACGAAAAATTAAACAGCTATATCATTCACTGTTTTATTTAGGATGAGAGGTATTCAGTTGCTGAGATTTGAAAGAATATGGATGATGAGAAGACAACATTGCTGTAGACATTGCAGGAAGTGAAAAATATATATTGGGTTGTCTTCTCCGTTTCTGAGACTAAGTGTTGACGCCAACACAAACTTCGTGGACTTTCATGACAGCAAAACTGGCGCCACACCTCGACCCATTCCTCTACTGTTAAGGGGCTAGCACCGGTGCCACTTGGAACACAATCAATTCCAATGAAAAACGGTGTGGGATTCGCCTGATCCGTGATTGACACTCAGGAGGCTGACAAGCTGCAGCCGCAAATACACATTACTATCCCCACACACACTCATCCCAGCCAACAAGATGGCACTGGTTGCGCTGGAGCGTGTCCATTCAGCTGATGGGTTGGCTGGGACCAGAGGGCACCCAGGGGGTGGACTAGCGGAACACCCATCCTACCGTGGCCCTAAGTTCACAGTGGGTTGTTAGCGGTGTGCGCAGCTGCATGGCTGCCTTGCCCGCTGCGGCTATGGTGTTCCGAGCCAGACCACCATGACCCCACAGCCCACCTCTTGGCAGAACCCCCCCCCCCAGCCAGCAGCACAACTGTCAACAAACTATGGCGATATTGGACACTTTCCGTACCCCGTCTCTCTCCCACAGCAGCCACGATGCCGGTTTCACGATTTATAAAAGCACAAGCGAACTGTGTCGTCGGGAACCCGGCCCATCGGAGGCGGAGAATTGCAGAGGCCCCAGACAATACAGGGACGTGCCCGCTAATGACATGTAAACAGTGTTTACTGTGCGTGCCTTCCGGACAACATTGTCATTGCTGTCGAGGTAATGCAGAATTGCGAACATATTCCCCGCCCAATTGCCTTTCCCGATTTTGGCGTTGGCCAACAGAGAATCCTGCCCATGGTTTCCCAATGATATTTCAGAAACGGCTATCATTTTCTATAGTTAGTGGTAAAATAGCCATACGTTCCTCAGTGTGATGCTGCTCCACCATGGGCCGTGGGAAGACGGAAGATAAAAACATAAAATCACACCATTTCAATGATGGAATGAATCTGCAGAACAACAAGAAGATGAAATTCTAGTACAGGACTCTGAAGCTGTAGAAGCTCTTAGGATTTGCGCTCTGCTTCAGCGCTGAAGGACAGCTTTAGTGGGAAGAAGGTTTTCTGATGTGAGTGAAATGTGGGCACCAGTGCAGTGTCACACAAGTTAATAGGCCGTATCAACCCTCTGGCAGCATGATAATTTGTGGAATCAAGCATTTTGTTCTCCCTGGACACTATTTCTATGGTCGCCAGTGAGATACAAAGCATTGTATTGGTGAATTCTGTTTGACAATGACACAAATGCTGCCCTTCCACAGCAAACACGGCTGATTCCTCAAAAAACGTATCAAATGCTTTGGCAATGGATTTGAATAGCATACCAACTTCTGGGACCTCACCTTCCAAAGGATCACTTGTTGCTACAACTGCTTGTTTTTCATAATCGTTTTCAAGAAAGAGCCACCTTGGGTCAAAAAGATGGTCTTGCGGATGGCCACTGTCTGCAGAAGTGCCTTCTGCGACCATATCCTCTGACCAAGGTTTAAAAACACTGAGATGCACAATATCAATCTCCATCCGGTCAAAAGCATGGTGCATGGTGTCTCTGAGTAAACCTCATCAGCTGCTGTAGTGTTATATTTCACCAGTTCTACAGATGACTTTGGAAAATCCTCCATGAAAGGCACCCAGTTGTCAGGTTGTGGGTCGTCGTCTGCTTTCTTCAGAATGTCCGGTTGTATACAGACATCACCAAACTCATTGAATATGCATTGATTGCAGACAACATAGAGGGTCTCAACAATCTGTCTTCTCTTTTAACCTAGGCTAGTGATTATCCTACCTTATTTGAAGATTTGTGCCACCAGGACTTTGTAACTTAATGTCTGATGTATTGAGGGTTATTGTTTGGAGCCAGTCCAGATGATCAGCGAGTAACACTAGCCCCAGTATCAATTTTACGTCAGTGCTAAAGCCTTCAGTTTCCACTGTAACTGACCAGTAGTCTTGATCATCACATTTTCCTTCGCTTTGGAATTCTGTGATTTCATTATTTCTAATTTCTTGAATAGTTGGCAATTCATAAATTATATTCTTCCGTCTTCTTTCTCGGTTAAAGTCGTTGGCCTTAAAGAAGTGTCTTCTCTTTCTCCACTGGGACACTCTGTTCCCCCTGCTGGGTAATCTTGCGGTCACGTATAAATTAGTCTTTCATACATCTACCAAAAAGGTTAGGAGGGGTTATTGGGTTACGGGGATAGGGTGGAAGTGAGGGCTTAAGTGGGTCGGTGCAGACTTGATGGGCCGAATGACCTCCTTCTGCACTGTATGTTCTATCATACCTGCAGGAACTGGCTGGGTGATATAGGTCACTAAGAAACAATTCAAGAGATTCTCCTGATCTTGGGGTTGTTGATTAAATTGGCCTCATTCAATTACAAAGTTATTTTGACATAAAACATGTGATGAATGCTCCCTGACTAATTTATACGTGACTGCATTGACGTTGGAGTTGGCAACGAAAAGCTGTTAATTTTATTTTTACATAAGAAAGGTGACCTAAAGTGATTCAGTACACTAGGCAGGCCAGCCAACCACAGTGTTAAATCGGGGTGTAAATTTTCATGATGAGACTCTCGCTGACTCCAATACCTGTGTAGGCCCAATGGTGGCAGCTCCACCCACTCAAAAATCTGCCAAAATGCATGAAAAACACTGCAATAGCCATCTTGAGATGCTTCAGCGGCATGCCAGCGTGGCAGTGCAAGGGTGCCCAGGTACTAGGGTGGAATTGCAAAAGGCCAGGGCCCGAGGGGGGCCATGCCCATGAAAGGAGGGTGGAGCGGAGTTTGAAAGATGGGGGTGTGCAGGGCAGGTAAGTAGGGGCTTCTGCGAGGTGCGGGGGTGGGGTTGTTGTAAGGGGACTTGGGCGGACCTGAAGAGGGGGCCCCCCCAGGGACCCCATAGTAGGGTGCTACCCAGTGACCCAATAGTGGGGTGTCCGCACTTGGAGGGGTGGGAGTGGGGCGAGGGGGGCAGGGGGGGGTACGGGGAGCGGGGTGGGGTGTGGAGAAGGGGGGTATCTGTTGTGCCTCTGTGTTGGGGGGGTGACATTCCCCATGGATGGGGGTGTGGGGGACCCACATGCTCAATTAGAAATTGGGGCACACTTTCAAAATGGCAGCCCGGTCTCTGTGCTCAGCTCCCCAGTGCTGAAAAATATCTTAACGGGCTCTATTCAATTAAATGGGAACAAAGTCTCATAGCGAGCATGTTTAACCGCATGTTTTCTGGTGCTTGCAGTGCGAGAAACTCGTGGCTAAAGGATGCGAGGGGGGCCTCAGCGGGAAACGCGCGGCCGAAGCCACATGTAGCCCTGTTATGTACACTGGGAATCTCCGCTGTTGGAACTCCCCATTGTAGCGAGAGAGCAGGACGTCATTTTTAACCAACCTCCCCAGCAGAACGCATTTTGGTAGAGTGCCAGGCCCTTGGCAGAGCCAATGTGTCACTCTGGCAGTGCCCATGCCAGGCTGGCACTGCCAGGGTGCCCAGGTGGCAGCACGCTGCTCAAAGGGCATGCAGCTGGGTGCATCCTATCCCCTGGGAGACCCCCATGAGCATTGTTCCGTCTAGTCCCCGTTTGTGGGGACAACTGCTGACCGGCACTTGCCCAAGGTCTCAGAGGTACAGGGGTTGAATCTAAAAGCCTCAGGTACCACGGGAATCTGCACATTTAGAATGAGACTAACTAGCTCATAGTAATATGCAGATTTGCCAAAAAGTGATCCCGTCCACAATGGGTGAGATTTACATCACTACGTCTCGCAATATCATGTTGGATCTCGCGAGGCATTGCGAGCCACGTAGATCCCGAGAGCGGGGACTCCTGTCTTTTATCGGCAACATTGCGCCATGGCGAGCTACTTTTCAGGCACAGCGTGGCAGTTGTGTGGGCTAAACCAATGAAGAACTCCCCAGGGCCACAAAAAAGTGGGCGCGATTCTTCGGTCTCGTTGCGCTCTTGCCCAAGTGAAACGAGGTCAGTGAATACCGGGCGAGAGGCTGAAATCGAGAACCGCGCCAGGCGCCTAACAGTTTGCGATGCAACTGACCTGCTCCCATTTGCGAAACAGGAACTCGCCATAGTGTGGCGAGAAATCAATTATCATCACTTAAGCCCACTTTCCATACAATAAATGGGAGCCACCCCATATCCAATGGCCTCCCGTCAGTTAGCAGTCACCTCAGCAAGTGGTCACGCTAGCGCCACTTAGTACTCCTTTTGAAAAACATGAACCTGGCGGAAGGGCTTCTGTGGGAGCGGAGAAGGTGAGTTGCCATCTTTGCTCACAAAGAGCCCAGGAGTGCTTGGTGGGGGGTGGAAGACACTCGGCTGAGGGTGGGGGACTTTCGCAAGGGTGGACCGTCACTAGAGGATGGTGGGGAGGTGCTGGGGGGGCAACCCATGTCTCTGCCTGTCTGCCCCACCGACCACCCATAACCCCCACCGACTGCTGAGGCCTCTGGCCATGCAGCTGAAGGCTATTGCTAATAGCAAATTGGCAATTGTGGTTAGGTGAGCACTTCACACAACTGAAGTGGATTCCCGTGGGTGGGTGGGCCGTATAGCATGTGGGAGTCATTGCTTAGTGCCCCAATAAGACTGTGATGCCTGGATACTGTGCCTAAACACTGCAGGAGGCAACACCACGTACGCAACAGCCAACGTCCGAACACCCAGGGGATGGGACACAGCTCCGGGGGGCATGTTGGCCAACTACATGAGCTTTGACATGGACCAAGCCCAGCAAGATGCACAGGCAGTCGGATTCTCCACCTTTGCCAGGATCCTCCAAGTCCAGGGGGTAGTTAATGGAATGCATGTTGCTGCGCTCACTTAGCCATCTGGGAATGCCCTTTATTAACCAAAAGGGGTTCCACTCCCTGAGCATAAAGCTCATGTGCGACCACCAGATGAAGATCATTCACGTGTGTGCCGCTTCACTGGGAGCGTGCACGAGAGCTCCATCCTGGGGCAGTCGGTCATCCCTGGCCTCTTTGAGGACCATCCCAGGATGCGCAGTTGGCTCTTGGAGGATAAGGACCTGGCTAATGATGTCAGTATGGAGTCTGGAGGCAGAAGCGGAGACCCGGTACTAAGAGGCCCATGTGGCTACCCAGGCTGTCATAGAGTGGTGCATCAAACTCCTCAAGATGCGGGTCCGATGTCTCAACCGCTCCAGTGGTGTACTGCAGGACACCCCCTGGAGGATCGCCCATTTTGTGGTGACCTGCTGTGCCTTCCACAACCTGGCACAACAGCGGTGTGAAGAAATGGAGGTTGCTGATGAGGAACATGTGGCCACATCCGAGGAGGAGAATGCCGGACCAGCAGGGGCTGGAGGACGAGTCCAGGGAGGAACCAGAGGACCATAGACTGCAGTACAGGAGGCAGCGGTGAGGGTCCGGCAAGCCATCATACTGGCCCAATACTCATAGGATGTGGTCTGGTCCATCATTGCTACCTTACACAACCCCCCCCCTCCCCCTCCCACCCCCATTTCCCACCCTCCCTGGGTCTGTGCCACATCACTTCAGGGTGCTGGGACTAGATCTGCACCGTCAACTGATCACTGTTGAGGGCAGGGTCTAATAACCTATTAAGAGCAGAGCGCCAGTTCTCAATCTATACCATAGTCTGACCACCTCCCTGTCTGTTGGGTGCTGGATCACATCCATTACCTGCACGTGGTGTGTCCGGATTGGAGGGGGTGATGCCTGGAGAGACCGTAGTCTCTCCAGCAAGGTAGCACATGTGGATAGCACTGTGGTTTCTCGGCGCCAGGGTCCCAGGTTCGATTCCCTGCTGGGTCACGGTCTGTGCGGAGTCTGCACGTTCTCCCAGTGTCTGCGTTGGGTTTCCTCCGGGTGCTCCGGTTTCCTCCCACAGTCCAAAGATGTGCAGGTTAGGTGGATTGGCCATGATAAATTGCCCTTAGTGACCAAAAAGGTTAGGAGGGGTTATTGGGTTATGGGGAGAGGGTAGAAGTAAGGGCTTAAGTGGGTCGGTGCAGACTTGATGGGCCGAATGGCCTCCTTCTGCACTGTATGTTCTGTGTTCTAAAGGTGGGCCAAGGGTTTGGACATCGGCCTGCAGTGTGGAAGAAAGTGACAAGAGGCGTGGACAAGGATGTGCACAAGGATGTTTAATGTATATTACAATTCCCCACTCTCCTGATGGTGCCTCCTCAACTCCTCCTCCTCCTCACCCCCTACCTACTCCCCTTTCCCACCTACCTGCCCCCCTCTTCCCATTCCTACACCCTCTCCCCGCTCCCTCACTGTCCTCAGTAATCCTTGGAGGGCCCCAGCGCCCTTATCGGCAGCACAGTCACAGCCCTGTCGCCCTATTCCAGATGCTGACTGCGAGATCCCTCCTGGGATCCAGCAGTTCTCTGACTGCTGTCTCGTCTGGGGGTTCCTGCCTCCACCGGATGTGCATCATCAGCTGTGTGGTGCTCAGCAGATTGTGCCCCTGAAGCCGGACCGCTAACATTGTCCATCGAGGTGTGTGTATCTACGCTAATGGAGGGTTTGGATGACAACTGTGATGCCTCAATTGTATCTTCTTTGAGCTCCCTTCTGACATGGACTCCTGGAAGGCTGAAGTGGAGACCACCCAGGATGGGCCAGTGCCATCAGCTCGAGGACCTGCGGAAGAATGGACATGTGGTCGGTGAGAGGGATGGGCCAGTCACTAAGGCAATAACAACTCATGTTTGACAGGTCCTCTGGGTGTAACCCGGTGGGTCCTCGCCTCTGCAGCATCCGCCAAAGTCCGCGTGATTGACCGCCCTGTCTTCGGCCACCCCAGTCACCTCCAGGGCCTGCTCCTGAAAGAAGGTGAGGGTTCTTAAGTCTGGAACACCACTGCTAGTCTGCACCCTCTCCGGCTGATTGTGGAAGAGCTTTTGCTGAGGAGACACCGAGATGGCATCATTCGCGACATGCATGGTTCACAGTGGTGGGAAAGGGGGTGTGAAGGAAGGGTTGACGGGGTTGAAGGGAGAGGAGGGTGGTGAAGGGAAGGTTGGGGCTTGAAGGGTTAAGTGAGGGATGGGGGACGCATGCAGAGTTGGGGGATGAATATTCCTGTGGGGGCGGAAAGGTGGGGTGTGGCATTGGTGTTGCCTGGTGTAGGTCGTTGGCCTTTTTTGGCACTGGAGGCCAGTCCTCCTGGTCACACACCTGGAGCGTACTGCCGCAGCCAGCTCATCCCAGCAGCACTGCCTGCCCTGTGGCTGACCCTCCGGTACCCTCAGGACAATAGGGTATCTCTCCTGGCCTCCACTGGGTCTAGGAGCCTTCCCAGGTCTGCATCCCCGTATCTTGGGCCGGTCTCCTGGGCGCCATTATTGCGAGCTGGTTGGGGTTGTCTGCGCAAGTGCTGCCCGACCTCGCCAGAGGGGCCGGTGAGCACGCTGCCAGTGAATCGGCTGGAGAGCCTACATTTGCGCCAAAAGCCGTGGAGCCAATGTAGTGAACCAATTAACATTGAATATCATTGCTGGCCTCGCTGGGCCGAACGTCGGGAAGCTCGCCGCAGTTCCCGCTTTCTGCCACACTTGGGGCTGGATTCTTCCGCCCCACCCGCTGTAAGATCCCCACGGGTGAGATACGGACAATGGAAAAGTCTATTGACCTCAGGGTGGGGTTGGAGGATTCTCAAGTCGCCGGGCGGGCGTGGCTGTAGAATCCAGCCCTCGGAAATCTTTCCAGATAATCGGGCCTAGTGACTCAGTGTCATTGGATAGCGGTGGGGAATACGCCGGAAACCCCCTGAAAAACCCGCCTCAAATTAACTTAGAAATGTTTCCATTGAATTCCACCCTTTGTCTATAAGAGCACTGTGGAAAGACCTTCACCTCACAGATCGCAATAAATAATAGCCTCTGCAACCTACTCAAGGGCACCCAGGCCTGGCCAATAAATTCTGGCCTTGCCAGTGAAACCAGTATCCAAAGAATGAGTTAAATTTTTAAAAATCTCAAATTTCCTTAATGAGAAAGGTGGCTGGACTCTCAGTCCAGTACAAGGTCAAAATTAGGAAAGATTTCAACAAGTTTGATCCAAGGGACCAGTTCTATCTCCAAAATGTAAGCAAGAGGGGTCATATATGCCAATTAAGAAAAATAATAGAAAATGTCAGAATAACTTTTTATTAAGTGCTGAGAGTGTGGAATAGAAAACTTGATGCATTATCAGAAATGTACCAAGAACATAAGACGTAAGAGCTGGAGTAGACCATGGCCGCAATTCTCCGACCGTTCACTGGTGGCAAAATTCCCTGGTCCCACTGGCAGTGCACTCCCACCCACTGTTTTCCGGCAGCAAGGGGTGGTTCATTGGGAAATCCCATTGACAGCGACAGGAGCAGAGAATCCTGCTGCCAGTGAACGGCGCGCTGCCCCATCCCCCTCCCCACCCTCGCCTTCGCTGAGAAACATGTGACTGGGGGAGGGGAGAATCCAGCCCCATATTCCCCTCAAGCCTGCTTTGCCATTGAGTGTGATCTTCAGCCTAATTTCTAAGTTCTCACCCGCTCCCATATTCTTTGATTCCCGGAGGGACCAAATATTTATCTAGGCCAGACTTAACCTTCCAAAGGAATACTGTGGGTAGTTGGAACGGTTTTCTCCTTCTAAAACTATTACAACAGACAACAACATAAAAGTTTCTATTGCTTAAACCTTTATGTTTCTATTAGAAGTGAAGGAGCTACTGCAATGCAGCTTCACATAATGTAAATTGAACAAGTACACACAGTATACTTGTTAAAATGCTTTATATTTTATTTCTGCCTGTGGAATTTATTCCCAGACATTTTAAACCCTCATGATCAGTATATAACAATTTTAAAGTTAAGTATTGTTTATGTATTCATAATTTACAAAGTGTCTAATGCGCTGGGAAATCTTAATGGTTTGGTTAGTGTTATGCACTTTGACAGAAAGGGCAATAGTTGTTGAGAGGGAGGGTCCTAGTCTGTTAATAGTCCGACCCATTATTGAGCACCATTGATGTTGGGCACTCATCTTTGTCAAAGAACTTCATGTGAGAAGATTAAGCAGTTGATAAAAAGTTAATATCATTGGATTTGGATCTTTGGAACATCAAGGTAGCTGGCATTTTGTGAACTGACCTGTGTTGGTTGTGCTCGAACTCTGAAGTCAGTTGTCTATTGCATAGATGATGAGGAAATTGAGACTTGGGATGACAGTTGCTGAAAGGCAATACCTGGAGGCTATGACACACTAATATATCTCGATATTGTGCCTGTTGAGATTATGTCCTGGAAATTCAGAAAAATGCTGTAGAAGCTCTGTTCCTCCAACTTGTGGAACCATTGTTCAGTCGGCTATAGTGGTTCACTGTGCAGGAATGGTGGGATGAGAGCTTGCACTTTAATGGGAAAGACTGGATTCATGAGAAATTAAAAAAGAGGCAGGATCTTTTGCCCATATTTAACTGGAGGGAATCATCTCCAGTAAAACCTTCACTGTGAAAAACAGTTTTGAATTTAAAAGTTACAAGGCGGGGGAAAAAAAGAAGTCATCCCTCGGGAGCTAATAATCATTTTGGGAAAATTGATTGTATACTTAAAGGACAGTATAATATATATTTGAGAATGCATTTGTGATAAATGTCCTGTTCTGTAGTTTAAGGTATTATTTACCTATAAAAGTATTGGGCAGGATTTTTTGGATGGCGCGGTTTCCTGCCCCCTCTGAAAGATCCCTGCCGATCACAGAAGCCTCACAGCCATTTTACACTCCAAGGAGCATTAATTGACTAGAGACAGGGCTTCTGAACCTCACTTGGGAACACCTCAGAGAACTGTTAACCCACCTAATGTCAAATTGCAGGCAAGTTGAAGGGGGTTGGCAGGAAGGGAATTTAGTAGGATACCATCTTCAAGCCTGCTGGTGGGGGAGGGAGGAGACTGTACAATTCTGTGTTTGGTCAAGTGTTTTAGTCTGTTTGTGGCAGTAAAATTCTTAAGATGTAAAATCTTGTCATGCCACGCGTTATGTTATTATTGGTCTCCACAGGGATCTCAATATTTTACTTTTACTATTGAAGTGATTTAATCATTAATGTTAATCCTCACCCTCTACCATTTCCTGTATATTTCTTGTAGACCTTTCACTTAGTATATTTAGTTCCCAGTTGTGACTATCTTATAGTCACGTCTGTCTCAGGAATGGCTACCATATTGTACACTCTAAATCTAATTTGTGTCTACCCTTCATTTAGTTATTCCTTATACTCAATACAGCGGACACTTTTTTGGGCCACGCACCCTAAACTCTCATTTGGGTCTAATATTTTACACACATTTCTTACTTCTCTCCCCCAGTTTAATTAGTTTACACCTTTTAGTTTTCCCGTTACAATTTCTGGCTTTTATTCAACTCTCTCCCCTTTTAACTTTGAACCATTATCAGTATCACTTTCTTTATCTTCCACACTAATTAATTTGATGTTAATGTGACTGCTCTACTTGTCCTTTAACACTGCAGACAATTTTGTTTTCAAGTATTAAAGTGCAGGAGATTTAAATGACCTGGCAGCTCCTTTTGGCAGTGTCCTTTGAAGTTGCAATGAGCTTGAGAGTACCAATTATTTTGCACTTTTCATGTACTTTCATGTCCAATTTCAATAATACCAAAGAGCACCTGAGCTCTCCCAAAAGTCTCCCAGAACCATATTCAAAAGGGTGCCTTAACTCTTTGTCTACTTTGCGAAATAACTCTGCTAACATAAGGCATTCTCCTGCTTGGCTAAGGTCACAAGTTGTGTTCTGGACATTCCACTAGTGAAAATCAGATCTGATGAAAAGCAGCTGCATTTTAACATCTGCAGCTGCCATGTGAGCCACGGGTATGCAACTGCAACCTGGCCTCATTTCCCCCGCCCCCTCCCCTCTCCCTCCTGCCTACCCCTCGCCCAACACCATTAATGGTTGGGGACATGTTCAGGGTTGGGACTTCAAGAATTGGCTCTCTGATTTCATTTATACTATGTCAGATTGCCTTTCAATCTCTGTGAAAACACAGACTGATATGTTTAGCATCATTATGGTAAATATTCTTTATGCCCCCGCTTTATGCACCCCTTTCATCCCCCTTTTCCTGATCATGCACCCCCTCCACCCCTTCACGCTCCTCTCCTTGGCAGTGCCAACCTGGCACATGGGCAGTTTCAACCTGCCACCTGGGCAGTGCCAACTTGGTAGTGGTTGGCCAGGGTGCAACGTTGCTGCCCTGTCCTTGACTACACAAGAGCTTCAATGGCCTCCGAGTCCCTGGCGTGGCCATTACCTGTGGTTTCCGTTTTTGGAAACCTGTCTGGATTGGTGCTGGCCTCATGCTGAGCTGCTGGGGCCGGTGAATATCGGGAGCCAGGTCTTTGGCCTCAAAGGGGCTGTGCATATCTAAATGAATTTTAAGACTCATTGAAATATGTTGAGCTGGGCACGATGCAGACCGCGTCGGGCACCGCGGGTCGTGATCATCGTGATCGGTTTGGCACCCTGTGCGATTCCAGTTTTTGGGCTCCCCATAAATAGCGTGATTGGCGCTGAGTGTAATGCGGTCGGAAACCCGTACCCAGTGTTTCTTGCTGCTCACAGAACTTTGAATATTTGTATCTACAATCCAGAAAAAAAACTTACCAGTCAATAAATTTATTTAATTTTACTGAAAAATGCTGCAACAAAGGATATAAATTACGTGGGTGGATCATTTGATTGTGGTCTGCATAATCCATGTTGTGGGGTCTTCGTACTTCTGAAAATTGAAACTTTATGGTATTCTTGAAGCAGAACCGTTCATTGTTATCATTTTACAGTCCTTTAGGTGTTCTATTAAAAAATGAAGTGAAGAAAGCTGTTGTCAGTGATTTAGTAATGCTGTACAATGAAATGCCTTGATAGCACAAGTAGTTCTGTAAACAAACACAGTAAATTTACTCAAAGGTCTTCTCATTTGCTGCAGGAATTGCAAGTTATATGGTTATTTCCCTTCATTCACTTAAAAAATCTTCTGAGCTCAACAATAAGTGAGAAAAAACATTTTGGACGATATAATGACTTGAGACCACTGATGCGTCAAGTAATGAACTACAGGATTTATTGATTAAGAAGAACTATGTACTCTAAAGGTTTTAACAGCACAACCATACAAGTCCACTCCAACTACCACCCTCCAACCCCAGGTTCGGGCACATGTGTTTCAGTAGCTCTGGCCTAGCCACGTGGTCTGGAAAGGCTCACCCATCAAAGGGGCCACACCACCACACTCCTCTCTCCCCCCCCCCCCCCCCCCCCCCCCCCCAAACTCCTGAGACCTCCTACGAAAAAGCAAAAAGAAAACAGTTCACACAGAGGCAGACAAACAGCAATATTACAGAAGGGACACCAGGGAAAGAAAGTTCATAACATCAGTCTGTCCGGAGACTTCTGGATCCTTGTAGAATGCAGAAACTCTTTAGGGGTTCTTCGACAGCTGACGACACCGGTTCCCTTGATGTTATGGAAGTGTTGACTATTTCTGGTACTAGGCCTTTGCTGGTCCTTTCTTCTGCCTCAACTACCAAAGCCAGAGGTTGTCTTGGGGATCACCGAGGTGTAGAAACATCTGGTTCAGGGGTTGATACATATGAGCTTTATGCAGGACATACTTGCTGGTCTCCTGGAGTTGGCTGTACTCTCCTTACTCTCCTATGTAAATGGTTGATATATTTCTTTACTTAACAGCCCTGTTCCTCCACCACATATGAGACTGGCCCTGTCTTCTCCACAACTTCCTGGCACCCAGGCAGGTTCAAATTTATTTGCCAAAACAAGGTTTTCAACATTAAACAATATGTCCCTTTTCTGACAGTCATGATACTCTTTCCAAGAGGCTTGCCTAGCCTCCACACTCCCTGACTCATTAGCAATTCCGGATGCATGACCCTGGTGGTGGCATGAGGTGAAGTGTTGGAAGAGAACAGAACATATGCCAATCACAATGGCAATGACCTATGATTCTTCATGAAAGCCTTGAACATATGCATAGCTCGCTCTGCCAACCCATTCGAGGCAGAATGGTAGGGGGCCGACCTAACACGACAAATGGCATGCGACTTGATGAAAGTCTGAAATTCATAAGCCATGAAAGCTAACAGGTTGTCAATAGTAGATGTAGCAGTGGTGGATCTCATGAGCTGGATGCCCAGCCACTTGGAATGGTCATCGACTTGGATTAGGAACATGTGCCCCAAAAAAGACCCAGCAAAATCTATGTGAAGCCGTGGCCGTGGATGGCCCAGCCATTTCCTTTTTTTTTCAGAAAATATTTTATTGAGGCATGTATAATTTTAACAATTTTAAACATCAAATTTAAATAAAAACAAACCCACAGTAATATACCCAACAAACCCCCTGGGCACAAACTCCAGGCAACATGGCTTACACAAACAGTGCCACCTTCCCCAACCACCTCACAGGCCTCTGCCCCCCCCTCCCCCACTCCCCCCCCCCCCCACCCTTGCTGACAGATTAATTTTTCTCAAAGAAGTCGATGAACGGCTGCCACCTCCGAGCAAATTCCTGCAACAAACCCCTGAAGGCGAATTTAATTTTTTCGAATCTGAGAAACCTAGCCATGTCGCAAACCCAGACTCCCGACTTCGGGGGCTCCGAGTCCCTCCACCCTAATAAGATTCGTCTCCGGGCCACCAGCGGGCAACGGCCAGGACATCGACCTCTCTCGTCCCCTGGGCTCACCGAAGAACGTCACCCCTGGGCTCGGAACCACCCTCATTTGTAATACCTCTGACAAGACATTAGAAAACCCCTGCGAGAAACCCCTCAGCCTCGGACATGCCCAAAACATATGGACATTGTTCGCAGGAACCCCTGCACAGCACCCACACCTATCCTCCACCTCCTCAAAGAACCTGCACATCCAGGCCACAGTCATGTGTGCCCTGTGTACCACCTTAAACTATATCAAGCTGATTGTGGCGCACAAGGTGGATGCATTAATTCCTCAGTGCCAGGGCAGCACGGTGGCGCAGTGGTTAGCATTGCTATCTCACGGCGCCGAGGTCACAGGTTCGATTTTGGATCACTGTCTGTGTGGACCCAGCACATTCACAGATTTTTTCACAGATTTTACAGTGAAGAAGGAGGCCATTCGGCCCATCGAGTCTGCACCAGCTCTTGGAAAGAGCACCCTACCCAAGGTCAACACCTCCACCCCATCCCAGTAACCCCACCCAACACTAAGGGCAATTTTGGACACTAAGAGCAATTTATCATGGCCAATCCACCTAACCTGTACATCTTTGGACTGTGGGAGGAAACCGGAATACCCAGAGGAAACCTACGCACACATGGGGAGGATGTGCAGACTCCGCACAGACAGTGACCCAAGCTGGAATCGAACCTGGGACCCTGGAGCTGTGAAGCGATTGTGAAGCTATCCACAATGCTACCGTGCTGCCCATTCTCCCCATGTTTATGTGGGTTTCGCCCCCTCAACCCAAAAGATGTGCTGGGTAGGTTTATTGGCCACGCTAAATCGCCCCTTAATTGGAAAAATGAATTGGGTACTCTAAATTTAAAAAAAAACAACTCTTCTCAGGGCCTCCTCCCATAAGAACATAAGAACTAGGAGCAGGAGTAGGCCATCTGGCCCCTCGAGCCTGCTCCACTATTCAATGAGATCAAGGCTGATCGTTTGTGGACTCAGCTCCACTTTCCGGCCCGAACACCATAACCCTTAATCCCTTTATTCTTCAAAAAACTATCTATCTTTAACTTAAAAACATTTAATGAAGGAGCCTCAACTGCTTCACTGGGCAAGAAATTCCATAGATTCACAACCCTTTGGGTGAAGAAGTTCCTCCTAAACTTAGTCCTAAATCTACTTCCCCTTATTTGAGGCTATGCCCTCTAGTTCTGCTTTCACCTGCCAGGGGAAACAACCTGCCCGCATCTATCCTATCTATTCCCTTCATAATTTTATATGTTTCTATAAGATCCCCCCTCATCCTTCTAAATTCCAACGAGTACAGTCCCAGTCTACTCAACCTCTCCTCGTAATCCAACCCTTCAGCTCTGGGATTAACCTAGTGAATCTCCTCTGCACACCCTCCAGTGCCAGTACGTCCTTTCTCAAGTAAGGAGACCAAATACTCCAGGTGTAGCCTCACTAACACCTTATACAATTGCAGCATAACCTCCCTAGTCTTAAACTCCATTCCTCTAGCAATGAAGGACAAAATTCCATTTGCCTTCTTAATCACCTGTTGCACCTGTAAACCAACTTTCTGTGACTCATGCACTAGCACACCCAGGTCTCTCTGCACAACAGCATGCTTTAATATTTTGTTGTTTAAATATTAATCCCGTTTGCTGTTATTCCTACCAAAATGGATAACCTCACATTTGTCAACATTGTATTCCATCTGCCAGACCCTCGCCCATTCACTTAACCTATCCAAATCCCTCTGCAGACTTCCAGTATCCTCTGTACTTTTCGCTTTACCACTCATCTTAGTGTCATCTGCAAACTTGGACACATTGCCTTTGGTCCCCAACTCCAAATCGTCTATGTAAATTGTGAACAATTGTGGGTCCAACACTGATCCCTGAGGGACACCGCTAGCTACTGATTGCCAACCAGTTGGCCTCCAACTCCCCACCCAGCTATTCTTACGACTTTCTCCTCACAACCCCTACTGGGGCACCCTCCCACTCCATCAGCTCCTTGTAGATCTTCGAGACCTTCCCCTCTCCTACTCCAGTTCTCGATACCGCCTTATCCTGTAGCCCCTGGGACGGCAGGTGTGGGAAGGTCGAAACCTGCCTCTGCACAAAATTCCTCACCTGCAGATCCCGGAACCCATTCTCCCTGGCAACTCAAACTCCTCCTCCAGGCTCGGGAAAGCGTCATCAACAAAGAGAACCCCAAATCTCTCGATCCCTGCCTGCCCGCACCGATGCCCCTTCTAATCCCATGTGCTGCCTCCACTGTCCCCACACGCTCAGGGCTGCCACTACCACTAGGCTTGTGAAGTATCGAGCCGACGAGAATGGCAGAGGTGCCGTCAACAATGCCCTCAAACATGCGTTCTTACATGAGGCCGCCTCCACCCGTTCTCATACCGACCACTCCCCCACTTCCTGACCATTGTAATATTCACTGCCCAGTAATAGTTGATAAAATTCAGGGGTGGCAGCCCCCCCCCCCCCCCACCCCACCCCACGCTCCAGCAGCACCTTTTTCACCTTTCCAAACAAATCCCGAGATCTCTGCATTCACCTTTTTGAAAAACACCTTGGGAATAAAAATTGGAGGCGCTGGAAAACAAACAAAAACCTCGCGAGGACTGTCATTTTAACTGCCTGTACCCACCCCGCCAATGACAACAGAAGCGGCCCCACCTCTGGAAATCCCCCTCTTCTGTTCTACCAGCCGCCCCAAATTCAATTTATGCAGCTGCTCCCACTCCCGCACCACCTGGATACCCAGATATCGAAAGCTCCCTACCACCACCTTGAACAGCATCTCACCCAGTCTCTTCTACCCCCCTCGCCTGGATCACAAAGACCTCAGTCTTGCCCATATTCAATTCGTATCCCGAGAACCGGCCAAATTCCTCGAATATCCCCATAATCCCTCTAATTTCCCCCAGCGGGTCTGATATGTACAGCAACAAATCATTCGAGTAGAGGGAGACCCTGTGTTCTACCCCGCTCACCCCCCCCCCCCCCCCCACCCCCCCTCCCCCCACCAGTACAATCCCCTGCCAGACCCTCAACGCTCTCAATGCTCTGTAGCAAAGGCAAACAACAGTGGGGAAAGTGGACATCCCTGTCTTGATCCCGGTACAACCTGAAGTAGTCCAATATAACCCGATTCGTCTGCGCACTCGCCACCGGTGCCTGGTATAGCAACCAGACCCAATCCACAAATTCCTGCCCAAACCCAAACTACTCCAGCAGCCCCACAAGTATTCCCACTTCACCCGATCAAAAACCTTCTCTGCGTCCATGGCCACCACCTTCTCAACCTCCCGCCCCACTGGAGGCATCATGATTACATTAAGCAACCTCCTAACGTTGGTCGGCAGGTGTCATTTCTTAACGAACCCCGTCTGGACCTTCCCAATTACCCCTGGGACACAATCCTTGTAGCCAGGATCTTCACCAACAATTTGGCATCCACATTTAACAGGGAGATTGGTCTGTATGGCCCACAGTTTTCTGGGTCCTTATCCTGTTTTAAAATTAGGGTGATCGACGCTGTGACAATGGCGGGGGCAGCACTCCCAGCTCCTTTGCTTCATTGAAGGCCCTTACCAGCAACTGTCCCAACACCTCCGAGAACCTCTTGTAGAATTCCACAGGGTACCCGTCCGGTCCCGGGGCCTTACCTGATTGCATCGCCTTCAACCCCTCCACTCCGTCTACAAGGCCGATTGGTACCCCCAAGCCTTCCACCAATTCCTCATCGACCATCGGGAACTCCAGCACTCCCAGAAGCCTCCTCATCCCCTCCTCTTATACAGTTTACTATAAAACTCCCTAAACATCCCATTCACCCCTGCTGGGACCAAGGCCGTGTTCCTTCCTGTGTCCTTTTTCCCAATTTCTCTCGCCGCCGCCTGCTTCCTCAAAACATCCTGCTTGCTTTCTCCCCATACTCCTATACCACCCCTCTCACCCTTCGCAACTGCCCTATCGCCTTACCCATGGTTACCAACCCAAATTCCATTTGCAGCCTCTGCCGTTCCTTTAGCAGCCTTTCCTCTGGGGTCTCTGCATGTCTCCGGTCCACCTGCAGGATTCTCTCCACTAGCATTTAAATCTACCCAGTACAGGCATTGTCCTACACCACTATTGCCGAATATTCAACATCCACCACCCCTGTCAACAACGTCTTATCTATCACAAAAAAATCTATTCGGGAGTACACGTTATGTACATGGAAGTAAATGAAAATTCTTTCGCCCTTGGTCTTCCAAATCTTCACAGATCCACCCCAATCCACGAACCCCCAGATTTCCTTTGCTGTAGCCAACACCCTCCCTGACCTCGGGTTCAGTCTCGGATCTAGAACCGTATTAAAGCCCCCCCCACTGTTCCCCACCCCCTCACCTAATCAGCTGATGAGAATCTAGGGGTGAGATTCTCCTCTAACCGGTGGGGCGGGCCGTACCAGCGCCGAGGAAGGCCTGAACCACTCTGGCGTCGGGCTGCCCGGAAGGTGCGGAATCCACTGCACCTTCGGGGGCAATGCCGACACGGGCGGGGTAGGCGCCGCTACAACTGGCACCGAAGGGCCTCTGCCTGCCGGTGCGAGTTGGCGCATGCGCGGGAGCCCCAGCGTGTACTGGCGTCATCCCAGCGCATGCATATGGGGTTTCTTCTCCACGCCGGCCATGGCGGACTGTTACAACGGCCAGCGTGGAGGGAAAGAGTGCCCCCACGGCACAGGCCCACCCGCAGGCCAGGGCCACCATGGGGGTTCCCAGCGGGGTCAGATCCCCCCGCGGCCCCCCGAGGACACTGCAGTCCACCCGCAGAGCCAGGTCCCGCCGGTATGGACCTGGTGTGATCTACGCTGTCGGTACAGGCCGAAAATGGGCGGCCGCTCGGTCCATCGCGGGGCGGAGAATCATTTGAGGGGGGGGGGGGGGGGGGGGGGGGGGGGGGGGAGGGGGGGGGTGCGCTGCCAACGGTCCCCGACCGGCGCAACGCGATTCCCACTGAAAAACCAGCGCCGGAGAATCCGGCAGCCGGTGTCGGGGTGGCAGGGGGGGATTCACGCCGCCCCCCCCCCCCCCAGCGATTCTCCGGCCCGGGGGGGGGGGGGGGGGGGGGGGTCGGGAGAATCCCGCTCGAGGTCCGGAATCTTCCCCCAGCACACGCTTCATAATTCCACGTCGTCCCAGTTCGGGGCACAGATGTTGACAACACCACCGGCATCCCCTTCCAGTTTCCCACTTACCATGACGTACCTCCCCCTAGAGTCCGCAACTATACTTCCCACCTCGAACGGCAAACGTTTATTAACCAAAATCGCCACCCCCTCATTTTAGAATCCAACCCTGAATGAAACACTTGTCCCACACATCCTTTCCTCAGCCTAATCTGTCCCCCACCTTCAGGTGATGTCTCTTTGCAGCACGGCCACATCCGCCTTAAATCATTTTAAGTATGCGAACACATGGGCCCCCCTGGACTGGCCCATCAATCCCTGCACGTTCCACTTGACCAGCCTGGTCGGGGGCACCCTGCCGATCAACCATAGCCCCTCTTGGGCCAGCCCCCGACCCGTGCCCCCCCCCCCCCCCCCCCCCCCCCCCCCCCCCAGGTCACCCCTCGGGCATCCACTGCCTTCGATCTCCTTCCCCTTACATTTTAGCCAACTCTGCACCCAGGTCCTGATGTATTAGAATTTCACTGCCGTACCAGGTGCCGCGTCTTGTCTGCCTGGCCCACCTCATAATCTACTCCTTGTCCAGGAACCGATGTAGCTGCACCACCTTTGCCCTCGGCGGCACTGTTCCCTGGGGCTTCCTCATTAGCACCCTGTGTGCTCGATCCACCTCCAACAGCCATGTAAACTCACCCTCTCCAAGCTGCTTCACCAGCATCTTTCCCCACATACGCGCCAGCATCAGCTCCTTCACTCCCCTCCGGCAGGTCAACGATTCTAATATTCTGCCTGCGTGACTGGTTCTCTATGTCTTCCATCTTCTCTGATCGCGCATCAGCCTCATCTCCACTGCCAGTGAGGCAAACTGTTCCTCGCGTTCCCCCACCACCTCCTCCATCTTTTGGATTGCCTGACCCTGGGCCACCAGCCTCGTCTCAATGTGGTCGACAACTGCCTTAATCGAATCCACTGCCTGGGCCAGATCCTCCGGACTCTCCTTCAGTTGCTGGGTGAATTTCTCATTCAAGAAGCCCACCAGCTGCTCCGTCGACCACTGAGGCAGCAGGTCGCTCCCTGCCCCTTCGCCATCTCCACGTGCGTCACAGGTGCTGCACCAGCTCAAAAGTTGGTCCCTTCTCTTTCGACCGAGTCTGCCCCTCAGCTCCATACACCGGAGGGTGAATCTTTTCCTTTCACTCTCCTGCACCTCTATTTCGCCTCACATCCACTTGTTAGCTGGGGAAAAGGTCCAAAAAAAACACCACAAGCGTGAACCACCAAATTTGCCACCAAATGTGCACCCACTCACTCCATGGTAGCCACTGGAAGACATGCCCAGCCATTTCCAACTGTGAATGTTCGCTGGTGGAGATAATGCTTGCTGGGTCTGACAATTCTGACAAAGCCAACCATTTGTTCAATTTCTCTGCCAATGTCTGACCACCAGACATGGCTTCTAGCTAGCACTTTCATCCTATCTGGGCAGGATGAGCACCATGTAGCTCTTGAAGCAGCAGCCATTGCCCCCGGGGGTGGTACAATGACATGGGACCTCCACAATAACACCCTGACTTGCAGGTTAGCCCTTCTCTGCATTGTAAATATGCTTTCATTTGCTCTACCTTGCCGTGCCACCCTGTCAGCACCGTTTTCCTGACCTTCGAGAGCAGTGGGTCGCTATCTATCCACGACTTAATGTGGGCTGCTGAGACAAGCAGGGTGTCCAAAAATGCAAAGCCAGTACTGTATCCTGCGGACCAGTGTGATGACTGTATGGTCTGTGGTGGTGGGATCTCCATGTGAGATCTGTGTTCCAGCTGAGGAAGTATAACTATATGGTGCCAACAGCAAGGCCCATTTTCTACAACCCCCAACCAAGGCATAGGCAGCACATGCTTATCATCCTGGAATAACCCCATGAATTGCTGACGCGATGGTTCAGTGCTGTCTGTTAATGACTGGTGAAATTTCTCCACCGCATTAATGACTGCTAGGCTTTCTTTGTTGATTTGAGAGTATGTTTTCTCAGCGTCTGACAAGGTCCTTGAAGCAAACGCAATTGGCCTGTCCACCCTATCTGTCATTCTATGGGTTAGAACTGCTCCATCCGGCAATGAGTCACAAGTGACCCCTAATGTCTTGCTCTGGTCGAAGTGCACGGACAGTTTTGACAACTGTAAAGGCTGTTTGACCTGGGCAAACGATTCTTTCTGCATGTCTCCCTACTTCCATCGCCGATTTAAAAAAAAAAAAAGAGCTAATGTAAAAGGGCCAGAATTGTTGATATGTTTGGCAGGAATCTTCCACAGTAATTGACCATTCCGAGGAAGGACTTCAGTTCTGTTGCATTCTTAGGCGCAGGCATTCCCTCAGTAGCTTTTACCTTGTCTTTGAGGGATGCAATTCCTTTGCATCCAGTTTTAACCTGAACTACGTAGCCTCATGAGCTTGAAACGTATATTTCTCACATTTTAAACATATGCCAGCATCTTTAAACCTCCTAAGGACCTCCTGAGGACCTCCTCCATGTTTGCCCCATGCTCTTCGTAAGACGTTCCTGTAACTTGGGCATTGTCCAAGTGTACCACCACTTGGGGATTCTTTGTAACAGGGTCTCCATGATCCAGCTGTGCTTGCCTGTTTACTGTAATCCCTGCAGATCCTCACAGTGCGGTCTGGTTTCAGGACAAGGATGATGGGCATGGCCCATTCAGAAAACGCCTAGGTCTTTCAACTTCTTCAGTTCAACCTCTACTTTCTGGTGTAAAGCATATGGCAATGACCGAACTCGGAAAAACCTAGGTGCAGCTTCGGGATTTAAATAAATCTTTAGCTTTAACCCCTTTTATCCTACTCGTTCTCTCTGGAATATCTCCCTATATTTACATAGAAGCTTTTAGAATCCCCCATCCTGGACACTACTGCCCTTCAATCACCATGGTTCAGGCAGGGAGGTTGTCCCCACTATTTATTTGTCTCCCTCCGGTGTAATTAGCTCAAGTGTCCTCAGAATGGCTCAGACTTAAGAGTTTCAGTCCCTTCTGGAGATGGTTGATGGTTCTTTCACTTATGAGCCGCAGACCTTCTCTCCTGGCTCCCAGAGTAGAATTTTCTACCTCTTCATGGTTATTGGAAGCGGAGATTAGACTGATCCTAAACTAAATTTTTGTGTCTGAGCTTCGGGTGATGTCCAAATTCCTCAGCAGACTGTAAGGGCTGTGGGCTGCAGACTGTGAACAGTATCACTTCTGTTTTGTCTTTTCGTGTAATTTCATTTGCCGCGAAAAATAACGCAGTCTCAATGTACTCTTGACTTGGAGGTGAATGGCTTTATTCTCCCTGATAGAGGCATCTTTTCACGGAGTCTGACCTTTTTTTCTTTGGACTTTTGAGTGATCACTCTCCCCTCCCTTTAACTCTGCCCTGCATGCTTTCAATGACTGATCCTGTTTCTCCTCATCACCACTATTAACTCGAGGCGATTCAATGTAACAAGTAATGAACTAAAGGATTTATTGACTAAGACGAACTATGTACATGAAAGATTTTAACAGCACAACTATACAAGTCCATTCCTAACAGTGTCCTGGTTCCAACTGCCACCCTCCAGCTCGGGTTTGCGCGCTCACACTCCAACAGCTCTGGCCTGACCATGTGGCCTGCAAAAGCGTGCCCATCAAAGAGGTGCCACACCTCTGCCATAGTGTAATCTGCCATCGTTTTTGCAGTTCACGGTGTTCACCAATTGCATATATTTAAAAATGATGTAAATATTTTGTTCTGTTTTCAAAGGTTTTGGGCTGTTAGCTCACAGTTTTATAGTTGCGGGTACTTCAGTTAATTTAATTATGCTTCACTTCTGATATGTTGTTAATCTGGCAGCCTGTTACTATTTTTACCACAAGTGTGAGCATGTTGAGTGTGGACCAATTTTATATTATTTTAAATCACCTAATTTGCATAATATATTCACTCATGGGAATGGAAAAGTATTTTCTAAAATCTAATGGCTATAGCTTGTGCAGCTTTTAAAAATGGATTTTGAAAATCTCTCATAGGATTATTTTAAATTTGTACCATGATGATTAATTGAGACTGTAACTATGAAGAAAAGGATTGTAATATTGTAATCTCACTGCCGTAATGAAGCATTTACTACTTTAGTTCTCCTTTTGGAAAGGGGAAAAGTGTGTAGCTGAAGTCAGATGTGGATTACCAGAATTTAGCAGTTATGTTTCAACATTAGAACCTATTAGGGGCAGCACGGGGGCGCAGTGGATAGCACTGGGACTACGGCGCTGAGGACCCGGGTTCGAATCCTGGCCCTGGGTCACTGTCCATGTGGAATTTGCACATTCCCCCCGTGCCTGCGTGGGTTTCACCCCCACAACCCAAAGATGTGCTGGTTAGGTGGATTAGCCACGCTACATTGCCCCTAAATTGGAAAAAAATAATAATTGGGTACTCTAAATTTATTTTTAAAAAACACTCGAACCTATTCACATATCCTCATGGCTGAAGCCACACAAGCTCACTGTCGTTGTACAGTGTGAACAGTATTGCCTGTTCCTTTGCAAAGTTTGAGGGAAGCGTGATTCCTGTCCTCTTCTATTGGATCTTGATCCGCAGTCATTTATTTAATGCCCCAGAATCAGAACAAAGTCAGCAAAGTATTACTGGTGGCTTTATCATTGGTGCAATGATTTTCTGTTCATAATGGGAAAGGAAGTTTAAAGAAACTTTGTTGCATCAATAATATTATAGAGTTGCTCTCCAGGTTGAACCCAGGCCTCTGGCTGCGGAGGCTGTCTTGGGAGCGTGATTTCCACTTCCAGGGTCCTGACTTCTGCATAAAACTCTTGCTGGCCAGTTATAACTGCTTGATGGACACTTAATTCTGGTGAGCCTTTCCCAATGAAGACAATGCAGGCTCTCATCAGTTTTCCCATCCCTAAAATAAATTCCACCACTCAGAGGGTAATAATTGTTCAATGTCATTCTGAAGGTGGTACCTCTGATAGAGTAGACTTCCTTGAATTCTGTACTGGAATGTCAATCTAATTTTGTGCTGAAGTCTCTTATGGGGCTTCAACCTAAAACTTCACACTCAGTAGTTTGGATATTATCACTGAACTCTGGCTAACAACAGTATTAAAATGAAAACTGAACACAAAAACACAATCTCACAAAGTAAGGAACATTCTGGAATTATGGCCACCAATCAGCATTGAGTGTCAGTTAAGACCTGGGAAAATAAAACAATTTATTGGCAGCCAGCCAAGTCCATCAAGATGAGTCATCACTGATGTCAACACAACTGCACAGCTTGCCCGGAGATTTTTTTTGTAAAGGAAAAGCCAATTTTAAAGGCATAGGCCTCAGTAATTGTCCAGGTACAAAAAACTTACAAAGCCAAAAAGAACAGGAACTACAAGGGAAACTAGAGCAGACAAGATTTACATGAGGGTCCTTACCGTATGCCTATCCTGCAAGTGGATTTGCAGGATTTTGCAGAGGCAAAGTTGCTGATATATCTCCACAGCTTTGAGGTGCTTGCTGCATATTTTTCATGTTTCTGATGCATACAGGTAAGCAATAAGCACGGCTGCTCTCTAGACCAGTGTTCTTCAAAGTCGGGGGCGCGACCCGTGGGTGGGTCGCGGAGCCGTCCTTCGCGGCGCTCCCGATCGCGCAAATCCCCGCGCAGCAGCCGGTTTTTAATAACGCCGGTTGCAAGCGCCCTTTAAAATGGGTGCGAACATGTAAAAAAAAAATTTGCCCGCACTGCGCATGCACGATCATTGGCGCGCATGCGCAAAACTATGCCCATGCCCACCGATCATCGGGCGCGCTTACGCAGTACGGCCGCTTTTTTTTTTAAACGGTTGCAGCTTTTTGTTTTACAAGTTATGGGGGGTTTTTATTCATTTTAGTCATTTAATTTTTTTTCATTTATTTTATTCATTTTTTTTACTAGTTTGGGGGGTTTTGTTTAATAAAATTTTACGGAAAAAAAAAATTCAGAACTTTGGACAGATGGAGACTCCATACTTTCTGACACCGGAAGACTTCACCTTCATTAACAGGTTCCATTGGAGGAGTGTGTACGAGGGCCAAAGGTACCGAAATCCATTTCCTCCATTTTTATCAGCAGCAAACAAGGTAAGAGAAAATGGTGGGTCGCTCAGGTCGGCCGGCGTGGATCGCGAAGGTCGGCCGGCGTGGGTCGCGAAGGTCGGCTGGGTTGGGTCCCGAAGGTTGGTCGGTTGGCAAAAACGGAAAAAAACGTTTGAAGAACACTGTTCTAAACTATGAGCTTGGTGCTGAATTTGAGGCCTCAGTCTTCAAACACTCTGTTTCTCAATTATTTGAAGGTTGGACTGGCACATTGGAGATGATGTTGGATTTCATTGTGAATGTCTGCTCATGCTGATAGAAGGCTCCAGATATATGGGAAATGGTTCACGTTGTCCAGGGGCTCACTGGGGATCTTGACGGTTGTTGAAGGGGTTGATGTCAGAGGTTGGGGTGGTCTTGGTGGCCTGGAGGCGTTGGAGGTTGAATAGTCTCTCGTTTGTTCTGTAGGTTAGTTCCACTCAGGAGGAGAGCTTCATAGTGATGGGGTGGAATATTTTGGTGAGGAAGATGGAGAAAACATGGTGCAATGATGCAGCCCTGCTTGACCGCAGTTTGCACTTCTATTGGGTCTGTGGTAGTTTAGTTCGTGAGGATAACGGCATGCATGTGGGCGTGGAGCAGATGGGAGAATGGTGACTAATTTCTGTGGGCAGACAAATTTGAGGAGTATATTCCACAATCCTTCATTGTTAACAAGGCCTTTGTGAGATCGAACATGGCCATGTATAAGGGTTGGTGATGCTCCGTGCACTTTGCCTGGATATGTCACGCGCTGAAGATCATATCCAGTATGCCTCTTGACAGGTGATGGAGCTCTTCAGCCACTGGGAGGAGGTGGTTGAGGAGGATTCTCGCGATGCCCTTTCCTATTGCAGATAGTGGGGAAATCACTCTGTAATCTCCACAGTCGTACCAGTCTCCTTTCTTGAAAATGGTCATAATTATGGCGTCTTTAAGGTTTCCAGACATGCTCTCTTTATCTCAGACAAGCGAGGTGAGGTCACGCATTCATATCAGGAATGCCCCTCCACAGGGGCAGCATGGTGGGGCAGTGGTTAGCACTGCACGGCGCCGAGGACCCGGGTGCAATCCCAGCCTGGGTCACTGTGTGTATTTTGCACATATTCCATCCGTGTGGATTTCACCCCCACAACCCTAAAAGATGTGCAGGGTAGGATCAATTGACCACCCTAAATTGACCCTTAATTGGGAAAAAAGAATTGGATACTCTAAAATTTAAAAAAAAAAATAATTTTTATTGAGATTTTCAAAAAATATCAAAAATAGAAAATGACAAGAAGAAAACAGTATTAACAACAACCCCCCCCCCCCCCCCCCCCCCCCACCCCCCGGTTGCTACTGCTGCCGGCCTCTTTTCCTACCATTCTGTCAGGAACTCAAGGAAAGGCTGCCACCGCCTTAAAGAACCCCTGTACTGATCCCTCAGGGCAAATTTCACCCCTCTCAATTTGATAAACCCCGCCATATCATTGATCCAGGCCTCCACGCTTGGGGGCCTTGCATCCTTCCATTGAAGCAAAATCCTCCGCCGGGCTACTAGGGACGCAAAGGCCAGACACCGGCCTCTTTCGCCTCCTGCACTCCCGCCTCCACTGCAACCCCAAAAATTGCGAGTCCCCAGCCTGACTTGACCCTGGATCCTACCACCCTCGATACCGTCCTTGCTACCCCCCTTCCAAAATTCCCAGCGCTGGGCATGCCCAGAACATATGGGCATGGTTCGCTGGGCTCCCCGAGCACCTAGCACACCTGGCTTCGCCCCCGAAAAACCTACTCATCCTTTTCCTGGTCATGTGGGCCCTATGTAGCTTCTTGAACTGTATGAGGCTAAGCCTCACACAGGAAGAGGAGGAATTCACTCTTTCCAGGGCATCCGCCCACGCCCCCTCTTCAATCTCCTCACCCAGCTCCTCTTCCCATTTACCCTTCAGCTCCTCCACCGAGGCCTCATCCACCTCCTGCATGACGTGGTACACATCCGAAATCCTCCCTCCTCCAACCCACACCCCCAAGAACACCCTGTCCCGTACCCACGTGGGGGCAGCAGAGGGAACCCACTCCACCTGCTGCCTGGCAAATGCCCTAACCTGCATGTACCTAAACAGTCCCCGGGGGGAGCCAAACTTCCCCTCTAACTCACCTAGGCTCGCAAACCTCCCATCCACAAAACAGGTCCCTCAACCTCCTAATACCTACCCTGTGCCAGCCAAGAAACCCGCTCATCGATGCTCCCCTGGTACAAACTGGTGGTTTCCCCCTATCGGGGAATCCATCGAGCCTCCCACCTCCCCCCTATGCCATTTTCATTGCCCCAGATTTTGAGGGTAGCCGCCACCACCGGCTCCTGGTATACCTCGTTGGAGGGAAGTGGCAACGCGCCGTACCAGCGCCTCCAGGCTCGTGTCCACACAGGACGCCATCTCCATCCTCTTCCATGCTGCCCCTGCCCTGTCCATTACCCACTTACGCACCATCGCTGCGTTGGCAGCCCAGGTAGTACCACCAGAGGTTGGGCAACGCCAGCCCCCCCTATCCCTGCCCCACTCCAAAAAACACCCTTCTCAGCCCTCGGAGTCCATGCGCCCATACAATTCCCGTAATACTCCTGTTGACCCTCCTAAAAAGGCCTTTGGGATAAGGATGGGGAGGCACTGAAACAGGAACAAAACCTCGGGGAGCACCGTCATCTTGACTGACTGCACCCTGCCCGCCAGCGACAGCGGCAACATGTCCCATCTTTTAAACTTCTCCTCCATTTGCTCCACCAGCCTAGGAGGTTAAGTTTGTGTAGGGCTCCCCCCAGCTCATAGCCACCTGGACTCCCAGGTACCTAAAGCTCCTCCCTGCCCTTTTCAGTGGAGCCTACCAATCCCCTCCTCTTGATCCCCCGGGTGCACGTCAAACAGCTCACTCTTACCCAGGTTGAGCTTGTACCCTGAAAAGCCCCCAAATTCCCTAAGAATCTTCATCACCTCCGGCATTCCCCCCACTGGGTCCGCCACATATAACGACAAGTCATCTGTGTGTAGTGACACTCGGTGCTCCTCCCCACCAGACCCCTCCAATTCCTCGACTCCCTCAACGCCATGGCTACGGGCTCAATTGCCAACGCAAAGATCAAGGGGGACAGGGACACCCCTGTCTCGTCCCCCGGTACAACCGAAAGTACTCCGATCTCCTCCTATCCGTGGCTTACGCTCGCCATCGGGGCCTCATATAACAGCCTCACCCCAACTGACAAACCCCTTCCCGAACCCAAACCTTTCCAGCACCCCCCACAAGTACCCCACTCACCTTATCAAAGGCCTTCTCCGTGTCTAATGCTACCACTATCTCCGCCTCCCCTTCTGCCGCCGGCATCATTATAACATTCAGAAGCCTACGTATATTGGCGTTCAGCTGCCTTCCCTTCACAAACCCCGTCTGGTCCTCATGAATGACCCCCGGCACACAGTCCTCTATCCTTGTGGCCAAGATCTTCGCCAACAGCTTGGCATCCACATTTAATGAGATCGGCCTATATGAATCCACACTGCAGGGGGTCCTTGTCCTGTTTAAGGATCAAGGATATCAGCGCCCGTGACATAGTCGGGGGCAAAGCACCCCGCTCCCTTGCCTCGTTAAAGGTCCTAACCAACAGGGTGCCCAGCAGGTCTACGGACATTTAGTAAAATTTGACCGGGAACCCATCCGGCCCCGATGCCTTCCCCGACTGCATGCTGCCTATCCCTTTGACCAGCTCCTCCAGCTCAATCAGCGCCCACAGCTCCTCCACCTGCCCCTCCTCCACCTTCGAAAATCGCAGTCTGTCCAAAAAGCCCCCCCCTTCCACCGGGGGCTCGGACCGGTACAATTCCCCACAAAAGTCCCTGAAGACCTCATTAATGTCCACCCCCCTTCGCACCATATTTCCTCCCCTATCCGTCACTCCACCAATCTCCCTGGCCGTGTCCCGCTTACGGAGCTGATGCGCCAGCATCCTACTCGCCTTCTCCCCATATTCGTACACCGCTCCCTGTGCCTTCCTCCACTGACCTTCCGCCTTTCTGGTGGTCAGCAAGTCGAACTTGACCTGAAGGTTACGCCGCTCCCTCAGCAATCCCTCCTCCGGAGCCTCCGCGTATCTCCTGTCCACCCTCACCATCGCCCCCACCAACCTCTCCCTCTCTCTTTGCTCTCCCCTCTCCCTATGGGCTCGGATGGAAATCAACTCCCCTCTAATCACCGCCTTCAATGCCTCCCAAACCGTCCCCACTCGGACCTCCCCCGTTATCATTGGCCTCTAGCGGCAGCACGCGGTGGCCTAGTGGTTCGGCACAATCCGCCTCACGGCGCTGAGGTCCAGGTTCGATCCGGTCTCGGGCACTGTCCGTGTGGAGTTTGCACGATTCTCCCCGTGTCGCGTGGGTTTCGCCCCCACAACCCAAAAATGGCAGAGTTAGGTGGATTGGCCACGCTAAATTGCCCCCTAATAGAAAAAATAATTGGGTAATCTAAATTATTAAAAAAAAATAATTGGCCTCTAACTACCTCTTGATACACCCCGAACCGCGCCGCCCCCGTCTCATCCGCCAGCAGGCCCCACCTCCAGGTGCCAGAGCGGGCGCTGGTCCCTCTCCTCCCCAGCTCAAGGTCTACCCAGTGCAGGGCATGATCCGAAATGACTATGGCCGAATACTCGGCAATCCTCCACCCTCTAAATCAGCCCCTGCTCAGAACAAAAAAATCTATCCGGGAATAGGCTTTATGCACGTGGAGAAAAATGAATACTCCCTGGCCCTCGGCCTCGCGAACCTCCAAGGATCCACCCTCCCATCTGATCCATCAAACCCCCTCAACACCTTAGCCGCCGCCGGCCTCCTACCCGTCCAGGACATGGATCGATCCAATGAAATGAAATGAAAATCGCTTTATTGTCACGAGTAGGCTTCAATGAAGTTACTGTGAAAAGCCCCTAGTCGCCACATTCCGGCGCCTGTCCGGGGAGGCTGGTACGGGAATCGAACCGTGCTGCTGGCCTGCTTGGTCTGCTTTATAAGCCAGCGATTTAGCCTTGTGAGCTAAACCAGCCCCCAGCACTGTACTAAAGTCCCCCCCCCCCCCAGTATCAGGCCCCCCGTCTCTAGATCCGGAATGCGGCCCAACATGCGCCGCATAAAACCCGCATCGTCCCAGTTTGGGGCATAGACATTCACCAGCACCACCCGCTCCCCTTGCAACTTGCTGCTCACCATCACATACCTCCCTCCACTGTCAGCCACCCACCTTTGACGCCTCAAACGACACCCTTTTTCCCACCAGAATCGCCACCCCCCGATTTTTGCATCAGCCCCGAATGAAACACTTGGCCTACCCAGTCCTTCCTCAGTCTAACCTGGTCCGTCACCTTCAGGTGCATCTCCTGGAGCATAGCCACGTCCGCCTTCAGCCCCTTCAGGTGCGTAAACACCCGGGCCCGTTTGACCGGCCCATTCAGCCCCCTCACATTCCAAGTTATCAGCCGGATCAGAGGGCTCCCTGCCCCCCTCCCCTGCCGACTAGCCATAACCCATCCCCTGCCCGCCCCAGGCCAGCGCCCCCCGCTCGGCCCATTCCTCACGGTGGCAAGCCCCCACCCCGGCACCCCCTGCATACCCCAGCTCCTTCCTGGCCATTTCAGCAGCAACCCGGTTACCCCCCCTCCCCCTCCCTCCCAGGCTAGGACCCCTCCCAGCCGTGTTACTCCCTCCATAGCACTCCGGTGAGCCAGCTAACTTCTGCTGACCCCGGCGGCTCCCACCACACCTCCGACCTTGTCGGCCCCCACCACCAGCTCCCCCCCACTCCAAGTCTACCCCCCAACTCGAGCCCATCCACCGAACCCACGCAAAAAAGACAGCGCCCCATCCGCCCTAGAAACCACACACAACCAGCTTAAAACAGCATGAAACAGCATAAAACAGAGACCCTTCCCACCAAAAGTTAACACGGTTATTTACAAACCCCCTACCCTCAGTTAGAGTCCAACTTCTCGGCCTGCACAAAGGCCCACGCCTTTTCCGGGGACTCAAAATAAAAGTGCCGGTCCTTGTCGGTGACCCACAGACGCGCCGGCTGTAACATGCCAAACTTCACACTCTTTCTGTGGAGCAGCCGCCTTCGTCTGGTTGTACCCAGCCCTCTGCTTAGCCACCTACGCACTCCAGTCCTGGTAGATCCGCACTACCGTGTTCTCCTACTTATTACCCCGCTCCTTCTTGGCCCACCTAAGCACGCACGCCCGGTCAACGAACCGGTGGAACCGCACCAGCACTGCCCGTGGCGGCTCATTCGGCTTGGGCCTCCTGGCCAGTATTCTGTGGGCCCCCTCCAGCTCCAGGGGCCCCTGGAAGGACCCAGCTCCCATCAGTGAGTTTAGCAAAACAACCACATAGGCCCCTAGGTCTGACCCCTCCAGCCCTTCCGTGAGGCCCAGGATCCACAAGTTTTTCCGCCTCGACCGGTTCTCCATCTCCTCGAACCGCTCCTGCCACTTCTTATGGAGCGCTTCATGCATCTCCACCTTTACTGCGAGGGCCACGTCCTCATCCTCTCTTTCGGAGGCTTGTTGTCAGAGCTCCCGGATCTCCACCCCCTGGGCTGTCTGCGTCGCCAGCAGCTTGTCCGTATTAGCCTTCAGCGAGTCTAGCAGCTCCATTTTTAGCTCCCGAAAACAAGCTGGAGAGTCTCCTGCTGCTCCTGCCCCCACTGCCTCCATTCCTCGAGGCCTCCGCCGGCTGCCATCTTGATTTTCTTCCCCCGCTTTTTCTTAGGCGCTGCCACCGCTATTTTGCTTTCCCCACTCCTGGTCCAACCATAGAGCAGTGGGATGCCGCTGCAGACACCTTCCCACATCGGGAAACCGTCGAGCAGAGTACCACTGGGGTGCCCTTAAAAGAGCCCAAAAGTCCGTTCCTGGGGGAGCTGCCGAACGTGCGGCTTAGCTCCGCATAGCCGCAACCGGAAGTCTCTAAAAAATTTTTTTTTTAAAGAATGCGCCTCCACCATATTTTAGTACTTCAGCGATGGTTCCATCTGTGCCAGAGGCCTTGTTGTTTTATATGT
Organism: Scyliorhinus canicula; assembly: GCF_902713615.1. NCBI lineage: Eukaryota > Metazoa > Chordata > Chondrichthyes > Carcharhiniformes > Scyliorhinidae > Scyliorhinus > Scyliorhinus canicula. The sequence continues at coordinate 114,204,044 of NC_052148.1, read as the reverse complement.
CCAATGGCTTTTACGACCTCTTGGGAGGCTGGATTGAGCTGAGATGGTGCGGTCGTGTGATGGCATCAAGGGCATGTGCATCGAGGGCTGCGTTACAGGGCATAAGTATGAAGGAATAAGAGGACCTACAATTCCAGTGGCGAGGATCAGGACAGGAGATGGTTTGCCAACCTGACAGTGTTCATCGCCGATGGACGAGGAGGTTTTGGAACTTGCAGTTGTTGTGTTTGGTCTGCTGTACCTTACGAAAGAATCCACCAAAAACCTTGACTTATCCAAACCAGAATCTTCATTGAGTCTCGTGTGGTAAGATAGCAATCTGTTACAGAGCACATTATCATGGAGTCTGCTTATTACTCCTCTGGAATTTGGCACCGACCATTCACTTGTATGTCTTATTACCCTCTCAATCTTCTTTTGAAGATGGCTGGATGTGTCTCCTTTTTATATGGGAATCACCAATCACATGACTGGTGTTGAGACTGCACGGTGTGCCTGCACCTCCACCTGCTGGTAGGAGGTTGCACACCATCCATCTATGACATATTCGACAGGCATATCACCACATCCCCCTTTCTCAGAAACAAGTAAGATAATTTTACAAGCAGCATTATCGTTAACCTTTATACAATCATGATATTTTGATGACAAAGCGAATGGGTTTTACTGAGGTGGCCATAAACATGCTGTGCCTGACAAGTGTCGTGTTCAATTTGCACAGATCTTGTGCCTCCCTCACTAGGATTACCTCTGTGGTCATTCGAGTTGTAGTCAGCCTCTTCGAAGGACCTGCTACCGTGCAGGCCCTCTTGCTTCTCTTTGCTCTTCACTTTGGAAGGCCTGTGTCCATGACTGCAAACTTGGTGTTACCAGTCGTCTTTCTTTTTCGCTTCTTTGCATGATGTTGTTTGCTACTTGCTGTTTGTTTTCCGTTGCTGGTTTGTTGGTGGGATGAGCTAGCTCTCCAGTCTTCTCCTCTTTCTCCTCTATTTTGAGAACACGGTGATGGATTTTGGTCCGTACTCTTGCTTATTGTTTTTTACATAGCAGCCTCTGGGGTGGGTGCTGGTTGTTAGCGTGTGCCAAGAGGTCTGCATAGTTTCAGGCATTGTGGCATCTTTGAGTGGAATAACCACGCCCATTTCAGTGGCCTCACCGATATAGAACATACAGTGCAGAAGGAGGCCATTCGGCCCATTGAATCTGCACCGACTTACTTAAGTCCTCACTCCCACCGTATCCCCGTAACCCAATAACCCCTCCTAAACTTTTTTGGTAACTATGGGCAATTTATCATGGCCAATCCACTTAACCTGCACGTCTTTGGACTGTGGGAGGAAACCGGAGCACCCAGAGGAAACCCACGCATACACGGGAGAACGTGCAGACCCCGAACATACAGTGACCTAGCGAGGAATCAAACCTGGGACCCTGGCGCTGTGAAGCCACAAAGCTAGCCACTTGTGCTCCCATGCTGCCCACATATGTTTGAATACCTCGGTTTCTGGTGCCTGAGTGAAGGTTGGAACTAGCAGCCCTTCTTGGCTTGCTGGAGCATCATTCACTTGCTCTTCGTCACTCGAGATGACAATGCTCTCTGGTTGAGCTGATCCAGGCACTGGGTCATCTTGATCAAACTCAAACTCACAAATGTGCGAGTGATCTGTGGAGCTGCTTAATGGAATTGTCACCAGCTCTTCCTCGGGGTCAGTCTCAGAGTTGCCTCAGAGGACTGTACAGCTGTAAGACACCCTTGCTCCCATACTTAAGGTCCTCTTGCAATGGCCCGACATATCACTTGCCTTCCTAACTTCTTGCTGTATCTGCTTGCTTCAATGACTGGTGTACAAATACTGCCAGGTCCCTTCGTAAGCCAACATTTCCAATCTGTCACCATATAAATAATACACTGCCAGTCTGGTTCTCTGTCCAAAGTGGATAACAACGTATATCAACGTTACATTAGGTCTGCCACGTAATTGCCCACTGACTCAACTTCTCTAAATGACCTTGAAGCCTCTTAACATCCTCCCCACCACTCACCTTCCCAACAAATATCATGCCATCGGCAAACTTGGAAATATTACTATTGGCTCTCTCATCCAAATGATTGACGTATATTGTGAATTTGTTTGGGCCCAAGCACTCAACTTGACCCAACTCTGTGCCATCACACCGGGCATTACGTCACTGGTCGGCACAGAGCAGTCCCAGTTTGCAGAGTATTATTCAGCCCTTTGTTTCATGATCCTGACTCAGGGGAAAACAATGTTATAAGAGCTGCCAAATGAGACGAGCCTAGAGTGAAGTGGCTAAAGAAAAGGTAGTAAATAAAAACGAAAGAGGGTATCGATCCATATCTGGCATTTGTCCTATGTTAGTTTGTGAGGTAATATTTTGCTACATATCCTTTTAGGTTTACAATTCTCAGTGTGCATGCATTTCAAAAATTGATGCATGTTGATACAGTTGTATTTTCTGATTTCTTATATTTAAAAATTGCATAAGTGGTAGTAAAATAGCAAGCACACTTATAATGCAAGGACAGATTATGAATTTTATATTAAGTACAAAAAAAGTTGCTGAATAATTTAGTTTCCTTTGCCTTTGGAAAAGTCATAAGTAAGTATAATAATTTTAATCAAACATCCAGTTTTCAACTCTATTTCTGCTGAAATCAATTGTTCCCAACTCTTGATGCCAGCAATACAGTAATTCATTTTTAATTGTTCATTAAACTGAAAAATTTGTATTTAAAGTAATGTTTTCCACTTTTTGGTGATACACATTTATGACTTTGGAGAATAATTTATGTTGTTTTACCTCCTTGCAACCCGAGTAATTTTTAAAGAAAATGCAGAGTACTTGATAACATTGAAATATTTGTAAAATCAGAAATGTCACTGTGGATTTTTAATACTTGAATTCATATCATTAGGACTTTGCTACTAAGTAAACAGTAGGTTTCTATGCTCATTCTGCACTGTGGTTCAAACATTTAATTATTCTTTTCTTAATTTAGCGTACCCAATTCATTTTTTCCAATTAAGGGACAATTTAGCGTGACCAACCCACCTACGCTGCACATCTTTGGGTTGTGGGGTGAAACCCATGCGGGAAGAATGTGCAAACTCCACACGAACACTGACCCAGGGTTGGGATCGAACATGAGACATCAGCGCCGTGAGCAGCAGTGCTACCACTGCGCCACTGTGCTGCCTGTGGTTCAAAACGTGTTTAAAAATCTTACCAAGAATATTTGGTCAAGAGGCAGGATGCAACTTGCTTGTAAAATGAAATGTTTCAGCACCCCGATAGCTCAGTGGGTAAGAGATGACTTTGTATAATATAGAGCCATGTAAACCAAGAAGTTCCTGTTCATATTTCAATGTGTACTCAATGTTAATCATCGGATTTACAATGAAAATGTTCATTTGGCCTCCTAGAAAGGGAATGCAAGCTAGCGCGGTAACTAATGATTGCTATCTAGTAACCTCCTTTGGAAGGTGCATGTGTGAACATTAGATAAGAGCAAAATTGTTAGGCTATGATAACCGTCATAATCATTAGTTTTTTTACAGTCTGACACTTCACACAGTAGAAATACATACAGAGGTCAAACGGTTAAAAAGGACTGAAATGGTGAAGAGAGTTGAATTGAACTCACCTCTCCCAATCAAACTCCCATTGCCTGGCTTCACATGCTGATCACGGTTTAGAATTGTGGACTATAATGTGTAGCTAGAGCTTTTTTTTGCCCTAGCTACTCATAAGAAGGGAAATATTCAGACCATGGCAATCAAATGGGCCGTCAAGAGGTCCCGCGTCCTTTGCGCTCTGAAAGAGCTTGAGGACAGACATGGTGTTCATTGCATGTGACTCATTTAAAAGTTTCAGATCAAATGAGGTTCAGAAACAGGTGAGTGGATAAATGTTTCATTCAGGGCTGGATATGAAGACGAGGGAGTTAGCGGTGTACCTGTGCACAGAACACAGAATTCTAGCACACAGGTGCAGCAGGTAATCAGGCAGACAATAGCATTTGGAAGACTTTGATAAAGTGTCATCCAGACTTGAAAGGTTTGCTCCTTCTCGCTGCACAATGCAGTTTGGGGCTAAGTGGAATGTTGGCCCTTATTTAAAGCGGGTTGGAGTAAGGAGGGAGGGAGGTCTCGCTTGCAAGTGTACAATTAAGAACTTTCTGCATCATTTGTGTTGCACAAACAACATCTTGCCCTTAACATGCCTGTTATTTTATGAACATACTGGGTTTTATATTAATTGCCTATTAGACTTCAGGACATTGAGACTCAAATTACTTATGCAAGTACCCTTTAATTACATGGTAATTGTTAATGCAAGCCAATCGGTGGCAGAGTGGTTAGCCCTGCTGCCTCACAGCACCAGGGTCCTGGATTCTAATCCGGCCTTGGATGACTGTGGAGTCTGCACATTCTCCCACGTCTGATGGGTTTCCTCCAGGTGTTCTGGTTTCCTCCCCACAGTCCAAAGATGAGCGGGTTAGGTGGATTGGGCCATGCTAAATTACCCCTCAGTGTCCAAAATGTGCAGGCTTACATGGGGTTATGGGGATAGGCTGGGGTGTAGGGATAGGCTGGGGGGTGTAGGGCTAGACAGGGTGCTCTTTCAGAGGGTCGGTACAGACTAGATGGGCCAAATGGCCTCCTGCACTGTACGATTTATGGTTCTAAAGGGAACAATTTAAGCAGTTGAATCTATTCTTGCATGTAATAAATTAAGAGATTTCTAAAACATCAAAATTAATATATTCTTTTTCTTTTGCTTTCGGTCCTTTTTTTGCTCTCACAATTCAATTATTCTCTCTCTTTCTGCACCTATTTAAATTTAATTCACTCACACCAATTCACTCATCTTTATCCTCATTCTCCAGTTTCGTTCTCAATCTTTAAAGGAGATAGTCTACTATTTGCATTATTCTCTATGGTGCCAGTCCTCATCATGCTGTTACCTATTCGTATTTCCAGCAAACTTTGGCACAGACATTTCACGAATTGAAAGGTGCAGGAAAAACTCTCAACAGCTTGTACCATGTGGAAGGCTGGCTGAAGCAAGATTGACACTACAGCTTTCATTTCAAAATGGTCCAGCAGTCAAAGAGTTCAATTCTGAACTGGTTTTGAAGGTGATAAATTGTGTTCTTGTTTTTCAGTGTGACAATGTTGTGATGTTTGAGAACTTGAGGAAAAAAATGATTTAATTGTAACCGATACATAACCAATTTGGATGAAAATGTAGCTGCTTTGATTAATAAGTTTGCGAATTACACCAAGGTTGGTGGAGTGGCAGATGGTGTTGAGGATTGTCCGAGGATGCAGCAGGACTTAGGTTGGAGACCTGCGCAGAGAAATGGCAAATGGAGTCTAATCCAGACAAATGTGAGATAATGCATTTTGGTAGATCTAAAATGGCAAAACTCTTAGGAATATAGAAGTCAGAGAGATCTGTGCGTGCAGGTCCATAGATCTTTGAAAGTGGCAACAGAAGTGAACAAGATAGTCAAGAAAGCATACGGAATGCTTGCCTTCATTGGACGGGGCATCGAGTATAAAAACTGGCAAGTCATGCTGTATTGAACCTTGGTAAGGCCGCACTTGGAATATTGCGCACAATTCTTGTCGCCACACTACCAGAAGGATGTGGAGGCTTTGGAGGGGGTGAAGAGGAAGTTTACCAGGATGCTGCCTGGTCTGGCGGATGTTAGCTATGTGGAGAGGGGAGGCAGGTTTTTTACACCGAGGGTAGTGAGTGCCTGGAGCGTGTTGCCAGGGTAGGTTGTGGAAGCAGATACATGAACGGCTTTAAAAAAGCATCTTAAAAAATACATGGATAGGATTGGTATAGAGGTATACGGCACAAGGAATTGCTGGGTGTTTTAGCCAAGGTGTATATCATGATTGGTACAGACATGGAGGGTCGAAGGGCCTGTTCTTGTGCTGTTTTGTTGTTCTTTGTTCTTTATTTGCAACACCGGTACTTTGTTATATAGTGTTCATGGAAAAGAAAGTCAATTGACATCTGCTTTACAAACAAAACACAAGCAATGCTATAGAGATATTTAATTACAGGTACAGTAATAACACAGTAATATTTTGATGCTGTTGGATATGGAACCATATAGTGAATTAATCATTGTCAAAAACAGAAATGGATTCAATTTTCTGGACAGATATAATAGTTGTTACAGTAAGCTTCAGGGAGCAGCTTTGTGACTAAAACAGTAGAATTAAGCTAGCTTTGCATAAATTTTGCTGATGCAGAACATTTTTAGATTGTCTTACAAACATATTGTACATGTGCGGTTGCCCCAGAAGAAATTGACCCTAGAAGTGCTCACTGATTCAGGAAAATAAAGGTTACTCTGCGTCGGACACAATTATCTGTAGCATTGATTATTTAGAAACCCCTGTTGAGAAATTCTTGAAATTAAATACAGACTTGATAAAAGTCTCGTTCTCTTCAGGGCTTCACTGGAAATTCCTACCAATGTGTTCTGAATATTTGATAATTTGCCTGAAGCTTCTATCCAGTCTTATAACACTTTTGAAATGTGACTTCCCGTTTTCGCATATTACATGATTTAATTAAAAAGGAATACGGGTAGAGTTTAGCTGAGAAAGGAGGGCAAAATAAAAGCGGTCAATTAAAATAAAATGATTCAATCAGTTTTCGAGTTGAAATGTAAACGTAACATTTATTACCCACAGTACATATAGGTGCTTAATTTATAATATAATTACCATGCTGAAATTTGTATATTTTATCAAGATTGCAATGAATACAGCAACACAAATTCAGAGTTTAAAAGCTAATCAAAATAAAATTATTAATTTTATTTGGCTTTTTGTAGTGTAAAAGGACAATTTTATTGACCCTTGTGCCTGGAAACTCCGCATTCTCATATATAAAGTTAGTAAATCAGAGACCCCAGTTTCCTGGCGTTCTAATTTTTTAGCGCATCTAAACAATTTCCAGGGCTTTCTAGCGGAGGAGGTGAGGCTACACATTACCTGTTAAGCAAGGTGTGAGGAGGTGTTCCCAGTTTTCCACACTTGCCAGGTACCAAGCTAACTTTACTCTGTGAGCCACCCCCAGATCCTCACTGATAGGAGGGTGACTATGTTGCATGGAGAAAACCGAAAAGCACAATGTAGGTGTTTCTAATATTTTTCACCCAATCACAAACAGAACATCTGCCAGCTGGTGTCCATGCTTTGAATCTAGTCAGAACAATAAAAGTAGTTTAGTGTTACTACAGTTAGCTGAAAATACTATTCAACTAAATGCTAACTTACACTTGCAGGAGTATAGGTTTGTATCATATCAAGTTTTCATATCAAGTTTTCGTATCAAGTTTCGACTTTGATTGGATAAATCTAAGCTGTTGGAGACTATACCAGATTAAGATTTGCACCAGAATAGGGAAAACCAAATCTTGATAGGTTGGAAGAGAGTATTGGATCTCAAGGCCTGGACGTTTGCAGATTTGGAATGGATCATCGTCTGATCAAAAATGCTGGCATTGTCCTGAATATGAAGTCACACGCTATATTCAGCATGTACCATTTTCGCTGGGGAGGGGGGAATGGTGCAGGATAGATTCTGCACATATGCAGTTCTGTGAAGTAAGTGACAGCTGCCTTCATTCAAATAGTTTTTGTCAGAGTTTTGGAGCATAACTCATGAGACTTAGGACTTCGAGCAAAAGATCGAAACCTGATGGAGTTCTTTGGAGATGTCAGGTACTCTGTTGCAGAGTTTTAAAAGTCTCAGCAAGCACCACAGAGGTTCAAAATTTCCAACACAGGTGTGTGGCTGACACCCAAGGAATTTGGAGGGTGGGGCCTGTTTCCCTAGGTGGGCCGATGTTTTTACCCTGCTGACTCAGGCGGGGGAAGCTGTGGGTTCAACTTAAGGGGATGATTTGCATCATGGTAAAGAAGCTACAAATGGGGGATGCACCTTCGCATATATCCGCACCATAGAGGCTTGTGAATGGGAACAATACACAGCCACAGGGAAGGGATAAGGCCAGTAGTTAGAGGTAGCAAAGCTCCAAAGATGGAAAGAATATGATGACAATCAGGTTTTTCCTGAGGTGAGGCTACAGCTACTGCAACGGTTACATTTATGACGAGATGCCAAGGCAGAAGAATGTTTTGATTAATGTGGAAATTGTTAATTAATATATGTGCCATGGTGTAGTGATCTGCATTCCTGTATGCATACTAGGGGTTAATGTAAAGACACTACAACTAAGTAATCAGTAGAGGACAGCACTAGAGATGTTTAAACAAGCAGACGGAAGCCATGATCACTCTCTTCACGGACCAGTAGCTAGTGACCAGACAGAGACAGCTCAGCGCAGGTGGTGGGATTTTGCAGGCCCAGGCCAGATGGTGGGGGATGAATGTAATGCGACATGAATCCCAGGTAATGGTTGAGGCCGCACTCATGTGTGCAGAACTTGGCTATAAGTTTCTGCTCGGCGATTCTGCGTTGTCGCACGTCCTGAAGGCCGCCTTGGAGAATGCTTTCCCAGAGATCAGAGGCTGAATGCCGTTGAATGCTGAAGTGTTACCCGACTGGAAGAGAACATTCCTGCTAGGTGATTGTCGCGCGATGTCCGTTCATTCGTTGTCGCAGCGTCTGCATGGTCTCCCCAATGTATCACGCTTCGGGACATCCTTTCCTGCAGCGTATGAGGTAGGCAACATTGGCCGAGTCGCACGAGTATGTACCGCGTACCTGATGGGTGGTGTTCTCACGTGTAATGGTAGTATCCATGTCGATGATCTGGCACGTCTTGTAGAGATTGCCATGGCAAGATTGTGTGGTGTTGTGGTCGCTGTTCTGAAGGCTGGGTAGTTTGCTGCAAACAGTGGTTTGTTTGAGGTTGTGCAGTTGTTTGAAGGCATGTAGTGGGGGTGTGGGGATGACCTTGGCAGGATGTTCATCTTCATTGATGATGTGTTGAAGGCTGCAAAGAAGATGTCATAGTTTTTCCGCTCCGGGAAAGTACTGGACGACGAAGGGTACTCTGTCGGGATCTCAACCGGGACCTGGATTCATGTTGCATTACATTCATCCCCCACCATCTGGCCTGGGCTTGCAAAATCCTACCAACTGTTCTGGCTTGAGACAATTCACACCTCTTTAACCTGGGGTTACCCCTATCTCTGAATCTGTAAAGACTTGATTACCTGCAAATGCTCGCATTTTAAGCATTGTTTGAAACAAACCTGTTGGACTTTAACCTGGTGTTGTAAGACTTCTTACTGTGCTCGCCCCAGTCCAACGCCGGCATCTCCACATCATAAGCATTGTCTGGCATCTTTGAATTTGTCAATATATATATATGTTTCTGGAACATACCTCTTCATTCACCTGAGGAAGGAGCAGTGCTCCGAAAGCTAGTGTTTGAAACAAACCTGTTGGACTTCAACCTGGTGTTGTAAGACTTTTTACTAATCTTGTTCATGTAACATCTAGTTTAAGCATTGGAGAGAGAACAAACTCACAGTCAATTCATCAACGTTACTGAATAAAGCATTTGCTCTAAGTGAAAGACTACGAGTGTTATTCAACATCGAGTTAAGGATCATTTTGGAAGAAACAAGTGAGTAACTGCTATTGCACAAAGCAAACATCACTATCAGAAATAGTAATATAATACCATGGTGAAACAAGATCTGGTATCACAGTTTGCAGATTAGTGAAGTGGCTCTGAATTTTTATGCTGTCTGCTCTTTTCAGGGTCAGCCATAGACTTATGTAGCATTGCACAATCTGCCACACACCGGTGATCAAGGCAGTTACAGATGGTCTCTTTGCTTGGGTAGGGAGCACTTAAACTTCCTAATGGACGTGTGACATGGCAGATGCAGAGTATCAGGAGGTTTATGGAAATGTCAGGCTTTGCTCAAGTACACACATCAACTGCAGCAATATCGGCATGTGGCTGTAAAATCATTTTTTAAATTCTTTACCGGGATGTGGGTATTACTGGCCGTGACAGCAGTTTAATTGCCCATCCCTGATTGTTCTTGAGGTGGTGGTGAGCCACCTTCTTGAACTACTGCAGCAGGTATGGTGTAGATACATCCTCAGTGTTAGGGAGTTCCAGGATTTTGACCCAGCAACAATGAAGTAGTGGCGATATAGTTCCAAGTCCGATTTGGAGGGCAACTTGCAGTTGGTGGTGTTCCCGTGCACCTGCTGCCCTTAGAACATAGAACAGGCCCTTCGGCCCTCGATGTTGTGCCGAGCAATGATCACCCTACTTAAACCCACGTAACCCGTATACCCGTAACCCAACAATCCCCCCATTAACCTTACACTACGGGCAATTTAGCATGGCCAATCCACCTAACCCGCACATCTTTGGACTGTGGGAGGAAAACCGGAGCACCCGGAGGAAACCCACGCACACACGGGAGGACGTGCAGACTCCACACAGACAGTGACCCAGCCGGGAATCGAACCTGGGACCCTGGAGCTGTGAAGCATTGATGCTAACCACCATGCTACCGTGAGGCCCCTTGTCCTTCTTGCGTCGGGATTGAGATGCACACCCCACAACAGTGGGAGGATGGGTCATTAAGACATATTTGGATCCTATTAATGGGCCTTACACCATATTCTCCAGGCCCACATGATTCCTCTGGGCGGGAATCAAGTGGTGAGAATTGGTGCAGGACTTGACAAAAGTGGCCCTGATGCAGTGGGCCAAGGGGATGACTTTTTAAGGGAGTTGCCGCCAAAGTCCATTGGGGAGCCAGCCTTCCCCCTCCCCCCTCCGCCTCACCCCCCTCCCCCTCCCCCCCTCCGCCCCTCCCCCTCTCCCCCTCTCCCCCTCCTCTCCCCCTCTCCTCCTCCCCCTCCCCTCCCTCCTCTCTGCCTCCCCCTCCCCCCGCCCCCTCCCCCCACCTTCTCTCCGTCCCTCCCTCCCTCCCTCCCCTCCCCCCCTCCCTCCCCTCCCTCCCCTCCCTCCTCCCTCCCCCCTCCCTCCCTCCCCTCCCCTTTTCTCTGCAAAAAGCACTTAATTGCCTTTGATGTGGTCAAGAGCTGGCAATCATAGCTTATAAATATTGTGGTTAGTTTCACAGCTGGGTACTTTGAAGCCCATAGCTCTGAATGGTGGTCTCTGGTGGGGGTCTCTAGTTGGGGAGTTTCTGGTGGGGTCTCTAATTAGAGGTCTCTGGTGGAGGTCTCTCTCATTGGGGGTCTCTGGTGGAGGTCTCTCTCATTGGGGGTCTCTCTAATTGGGGATGGCTGGTTGAGTGTCTCTAATTCCAGGGTATCCAGTGGCGGGGTCTCAAATTGGGGGTCTCTGGTGGAGCTCTCTCCAATTAGTGGGTCTCTGGTGAGGGTCTCTAATTAGGATCTCCGGTGAGGGTCTCTCTAATTCTCTAATTAGGGGGTCTCTGGTGACGGTCTCTCTAATTAGGGGGTTGGGTCACTCTGTGCTGTGGGTGGAGGGAGGGGTTGACTCAGAAAATCCCAGTGGGGTAGTGCTGAATTTTGTTGTGGGGGTAGGCTGTGGGTCTGCCTTCTTAAAATCATCATTTTGCATGGCTAAGGATTGTGACTCGCTTCCTGATTTGCACTCCAGCGTGAGTGCAAATGAAGCACGATTCAGCTCCAGTGGGAGAATATAGTCTCCAAAAAATGGAACCTTGGATACGGTGAAAAGAACCTTGGTGAGTTGCTGCACTGCATCTTGTAGATGATGCACACTTATGCCACTGCACTGGTAGTGTAGGGAGTGGATGTAGACGATGCTGGATGGGGTGCCAATGATGATTTTTCATGGATGGTGCTGAGCTTCTTGAATGTTGTTGGAGCTGCAATCATTTAGGCGAGTGGATAGTATTTCATCGTCTTGTAGATGGTACACGTTGTTGCCACTGTGTGTGTTGGTGGTGGAGCAAGTAGAATTTGGAGGTGATAGATGGGGTTTAAGTACACTCACAGTGCTTTGGAAAGTGAGTGCCAGTATTTTTGAACCACCACCAGTAAAGGATACAGTCCACCTTATACATGGTACACACTGTTTCCACTGTGTATGTTTGTGGGTGGGGTGCTAATTAAGCGGGCTGCTTTGTCATGGACGGTGTCAAGTTTCCAGAGTGTTACTGAAGCTGCATTCATCCAGGTCAGTCGTCAGTGTTCCATCAAATTCCTGACCTATGCTTGTAAATGGTGGACCGGCTTGGAGAATCAGGAGGTGAGTTATTCGCTGTAGGAGTCCTAGATTCTGATCTACTGTTGCAGTCACAGTATTTATATCGCTAGTCCAGTTCAGTTTCTGCTCAATGGTCGATAATGGGGGATCCAACGATGGCACAACCACTGAATGTCAAGGGGAGGTGGTTGGATTCTCTCCTCTTGGAAATGGTCATTGCCTGGTACTTGTGTGGACATCTTCGTAAACAGGTCTCCAGAATAGTTGTTATGCCCTGCATGATACATAATATGGCACTGTGGAGGGGCCTATAACCGGACGGCAGACCCCTGGTCTGTAGCTAGAAAGTCTGAGAAGTAGAATGATGAGGATGACGTGGCCCTTATTGAGGGTCATGGATCATGGACATGCTGGACGAAGAAGAGTGTGGTGATGGGAAACCAGCTGATGGGCAGGCCCATGTAGCCATGGCAGCGGTTGTTGGAGCGGTCAGTGGCATAAGTCTGCTAATTCAGAGCAGATTCTCCTTGATTATTTTAATATTACCTGTAACATCAGCCAGTCCCCCGTGTGCATCTTCCTTATAATTGATCTTTAATATGGAAGCCACATTTTTACTGGGAATGCCCATCCCCAACAAGAGAGAAAACCAACTACACATACTGAAAGTCATTGCCATCAAATGGCTTAAACAACGACCATCATAACGCTTGGCCTTGGCATACTTCACAAATACAACTTGAGAAATCCTTAACTGTCTGGACCATTCACATATATGTTAATAAACTACCGAAAATATCATCTTGTATGTATTCAAACCATGCCCACTATACCATGAGCGTCAGCAGGAAGTATGACTTGATTTCCATGACCTTCAGGTATGATTAATGTGCTAACAGTACAGCAAGAGCTGCACATTGTGCAGAATGATGCCACATTTGTGTTAAAATAACTCCTACTCCCTTCCACATTATCCATCTACTGCCAGCGTTCAGTTTCAGGAGTGTGTGACATCTGCACCATGCAAGGCTGCCAAACACCTCCGCTCCCTGTACCTCACGGCCTCCACCACCTGGAAGACAAAGGTTTCAAATGGAGAAACCACAGAATCGTACTTCTTCATCTTAACAACTAGCCCGGCAGGAGCTCCAGCTATCTCCTGGGCTGTCTCCTTTACTTCCCTGATTGCTTGTAGCCTCTCGAGTCCACCCCCAGTCCAGACCACTTGCATGACATAATGGGTGGTCTTGTCCTGCAGACACAACATACTGGATGAGGTTGACCTAATATACTAATATATGGTATCATCAAGAAGAAATCTCTTGAATGAGGATGTGCATCAAAGTGGATATTCACACCTCTACTGTGTATACCTACAGGAGTGGCTTGTACATAAATCCATCCATGCAGTAGGAGAGGTATGCACCATGTCCTCCCATGATGGGTACAGTATTCGGATGTGAACTATCACTTGGACCTCTATATGCTTCTGCCAAACAACACAGCTTGCCGGAGCACAGCAGTACTGGAACAAGTGTGATGTGTGCGGTGTGCACCAGATTTTTTCCAGGAGCCTCTGCACTAAAGTGCCGAATCAAGTTGAGTGCCTCTGAGCTGGTGGAGGATGTTGGTGTCAAGACGCGTGATTACAACGCAGACTGGGGGCAGGGGGGGGGGGGGGGGGGGGGGGGGGTAGTGGAGTGGGGGTGAGGGGGTGTGGGTGGAAGGAAGTGTAGCGGTGGTGGTTGAGCGGGCTGTGGGGGTGGGGATGTGTGGGTGGTTTCTGAGTGGGTCGTGTGAGGGTGGGGGTGACACGTGCCATGGGGACCCGCAACTCAGTTGAGTCTCACTTCCTCGCCTGGATGCCCACCTTTCTTCGGGCTCACCGACCATGTCCAGTGCCCTCTGCTGTGCTGCCTGAGGGCCGGGGGTCGTCCTCCAGTCTTCCACTCCCGGCAGTTAGATTATAGAATTTACAGTGCAGAAGGACATTCGACCCATCAAGTCAGCACAGGCCCTTGGAAAGACCCAACCTAAGCCCAAAGCTGTACCCTATCCCCATAATCCAGTAACCCCACCTATACTTTTTGGACACCAAGGAGCAGTTTATCATGGCTAATCCACCTAGATTGCACATCTTTGGACTGTGGGAGGAAACCGGAGCACCCGGAGGAAACCCACGCAGACACCGGGAGTGCAAACTCCACACAGTCACCCAAGGGAAGAACTGAACCCGGGTCCCTTCTGCTGTGAGGCAGCAGTGCTAACAACTATGCCACTGTGCCGATGTGTATATTCGTCTCCTGGGTGGGGCCGAAAACAGGAAATGCACAGTGTTGGACACACTGACACAGCAGCCCAGGGGGTGAGTAGCTGGCAGTTTCAGTGGCCGGGGGCACCCAGCCATGGTGGCAGGTATGATGCCGGCATGTGGTGCTGGGTGGGGCTTTGGCTGCCCCCCTGGATCAGGGGGTTACAGGTGTGTGGGGCGGGGTTACCGCTGGGGGCACCATGTTTCTTAGTCACCCTGGCCACCCTAATAAAGTCCTACAGTTTTTTCTGTCATTGCTGGCTGGTTAAGATGGTGTTGACCACGGCATGACCACCTCTGCAACCTGTGCCCAGGCCAGGGTGAATAGCGGCTGCTGACAGCCTCCTTCTCACCCTGGTTACGTGGTCGCCCACCTCGCCTCCATGGTGTCCAGAATACTCTTCAGTTCCGCGTGGTGAATCTCTGGGCCACCTGTCTTGCTGCCATCTTGCTGGCTGGGATGGTGAGTGCAGTGTGTGTATGCGACTGCAGCTTTTCAGCCTCCTGAGTGTCAATCCCAAACCCGGAGAATCTGCCACCATTTCCCAGTGGAATTGATTGTGTTCCATGTGGCGGCGGTTTTGCTGTCATAGAACTCCACTAATCCTGTCCCGACGTCAACACTTAGTCTCAGGAACAGAGAATTCGACTGAGTATTTCTGGTTATGTAAGCTTAATTTTGACATGGCCAAATTGAACCTTTGTGGTTCTACTGTGACCAGACGCATAGTTGTGTAAAATCATTGCGACTAATATTATTGGCCGGGATCTTATGGTCCGGCTGAAAGTCAATGGACTTCCCTGTGGCTGTCCCACCTTGACAGGAATGGAAAATCCTGGCCATTGTGTTTATTTTACATTTAGATTTATTTAATGCTGGACTTGCACTAATTTTCACAATTGTTTTACATTATGGGCAGGATTCTTCTTTGGGAGACTACGTGTTGCCATTGGGACTGCATTATGTGTTGTTCGCCTTCCTGTTGGGGGCGCTCTTCGGTAAGAGAGTCAGGACATGCAAATTGGCCAGCACTCTGCCCACATGAATTTAGAACAATTCTCATTCCCACTGGCTTCTGATTCGCTGGGATCAGAATTGGTTATGCAATGTCTGACAAGCTGGAACTGCTTATAAGCACTCCACCCCCCACACACTCTCATTCCAGCCAAGAAGATTGCTGATTGAAGGCTTGCCCGGCGTTCTACCCAGTCAGAGCTCGATCACATGCTCGACGCAGTGGTGCAGCGGAAGGTCATCTTGTTTCCCAGGATGGGCAGGTGAAACAAGCCCACCGTTAACAGAGCTTGGGAGGAGGTGGCTGGGACGGTCAGTACTGCAAGCCTCATCAGGAGGACTGGGACTCAGTTCCACAAAACGATGAATGAACTCAGAGCAGCTCGGATAAGTCACCACCTCTGTGCCCCTGGCATCTCTCCCATCCCTCTCTCCTCCTATCCCCACTCACTCCTTCCATCACCCCTCACTCCTGAGAGGCCAAACAAAACCCTCCTAACTGCATCTCCATTACATCCCACCTTCCACCGAATCCCACCATCTCGTTGACCAAGTGCCTTGCACGCACATGCCATCAGCTACAGACCCCCCGTATAACTCTCCTCCATGTGTGTCACTGTGTCCTTTGTGTTGCCTGGGACAAGGCATCCCGTAATCGCAGAGAGCGTCAGAAAACCCGGAGGGCAACCCAGACCTGCAAGCCCAGACTTCCATGGAGCAAAGGGCGATGGAGGTAGTGGGTGAGGCAGAAGAAAAGGCAGTCTCTGAAGTGGGGCTTGGCATGTGGAAACCAAGTTAGATTCCAATGCAAAATGATGTCCCTATAGCAAGTGAGTCACCCTTCTTCCACAGACCACTCCTTCCCAAGTTCTCACCTTGCTCGGGATTCTGTGATCTTGAGGCTAAGTGTTGATGCCGTCGTAAACACCGTTGTATTTCTCGACGGCACCAACATGGCCTCAGGAGCAGAAATTCTGACCCCTACCGAGGGCCAGCATGGCACTGGAGTGACCCATGCTGCTCCAGCTGCTGATCCCCGGCATCAGATGGGCGCCACGGGTCTGTGCATGCGCAGTCTTGAGGCAGTCTGTGCGGTTGATGGTTGAGGTGCACAAGAGGGGATCCCACTCACAGGCAGATGTATACTGGGCCTACATGGATAATGCTGCGGCACTCCGAGCTTAGCCCAGTCACAAGGGTGAGGGCCTCAAGAGCCAGATGTTCACTGACCTTGGACAGTCATAGAAGGACATGTGGCAGGTGCAGAGGGACATGGCACAGTCTCAGAGGGACATGACACAGTGCCAGAGGGACAAGATCGGGGCAGTGAGGGACATGTCTCACTCACTGAGGGACATGTCTCAATGCTCTATGGTCTATGGCATTGAGACCATGATTCTGACGAGAACGGGACTCCCAAGACTGGTGGCGCCAGGTGATGCTGATGCTTCCGGAGCTCACACCTGTCCCATGGAATAGCCTTGGGGCCATTGAGCACCCCGAGGGAGGAGGAAGTGAAGGGGCCCATGCTGGTGCCTTCCAAAGGGGAGGTGCTGGAGCACCTCAGCACTTCCAAATTCCCCCCCCCCCCCACCCACCCACCCACCAGACACTGGGGGATCTGATGGGCAGTGGGCATAATAATAATAATCTTTATTATTGTCACAAGTAGGCTTACATTAACATTGCAATGATACTGTGAAAATCGGCTAGTCGCGACATGCTGGTGCCTTTTTGGGTACACAGAGAATTCAGAATATCCAATTTACCTAACAAGCACATCTTTCGGAACTTGTGGGAGGAAACTGGAGCACCCGGAGGAAACCCACACAGACACTGGGAGAATGTGTAGATTCTGCACAAAGTGAACCAAACTGGAAACCGAACCTGGGTCCCTGGCACTTGAAGCAGTGGTGCTAACCATAACATAACATAAATCGCTTATTGTCACGAGTAGGCTTCAATGAGGTTACTGTGAAAAGCCCCTAGTCGCCACATTCCGGCGCCTGTTCAGGGAGGCTGTTACGGGAATCGAACCGTGCTGCTGGACTGCTTGGTCTGCTTTCAAAGCCAGCGATTTAGTCCTGTGCTAAACAGCCCCTTATGGTATGGTATTGTGCTCCAACAGGGTGGCATGTCATCAGCTGTGACACCCAAATGTCAGCTGCTCCCATCTAAGTCTAGAACCTCCAGAGGATGGCCACCAAAGGCATCTCAGATCAGTGTGTGAGACAGCAGGCCACTTCTGCATCTGATGTGCAGTCTAGGGTAACATCTCGGATCGTTGGAGCATGTAAAATTAGAATGTTAGATAAAACTTAAGTTGGTATGGTTGTAGCACATTGGTGTTAGGGATCAGGGCAAAACAATGTATATAGTCACCAGTAAACACTTTTATCAGCAACGTTCTCACCTGTCTCAATCCTCTGTCTGAAGGGTGTTAAGGATGAGTTGGGGCTGGGTGTAGAATGTGCGCCGTGTGGGGATGTGGGAGGATGGGAGGTCTTTTGGGGAGGGGGGTTGGAGAATGACGTAGGGAAGGGCCCCATGACACTTGAATGTCCCACCTGGGGTCACACTCAGCGAGAGGTGGCAGAGCACGGGGCCTGAAGTGTGAGGCTGGCTTGACAGTTTACATTTTACCCAGTGAGTGAGCCGTAACTGCTCACCATCTCCATTACTCCCCGCCCCCAAAGGATATAAGAATATATGGGCCCATGAGATGGATTCACCAGACGCATGCAGAGATCACCTGGACGGACAGTGGAAGGTGGACCAAAAGTCATGAGTCAGATTTCGTCAAACGATGAAGAGCACCAGAGCTCATTTCATAGCGAGCGTCATCATCCTCTGTCCCTTGGACAGGTCCCGCTGCTACTGCCGACCTTAAGCCAACACCCTATGGTGATGCTGATAGGACCCTTGAATAGGGACCTGCGGTAGTGGGAAGGAATGAAAGTTTGAGGGATAGAGAAGGTAGAGTGAAGGCTGGCGTGACAGGGAGGGGGGAAGGGCAAGGAAGGTGAGAGCAGCTTTTGGTGAAGGGGGTTTCATTTGGAAGGGTGGTGGGGAGGAGAATGGAGAGGTGGGACAGGTCAGTGGAGCTGCCAGTGGCCAGGCCTCTTTGTTGGCAAATTAGGAGTTGATGAGGTTGTCCTGTATGTGGTGGTCCTGGAGCACACGTTAGGTGGCCTGCCCTGCCAGCCCGAGCTCCATGCACGATTCTTCCTGGACATCCCGTCATCCTCCTTGTCAGGTGAAGCCTGGCATTCTTCCTCTAGCATGTTGCATCCTCTGCTACGTGAAGTTGTGCAGGATTCAGCAGGCCAGCACAATGTTAGAGCCCTCCTGGGCTATTTTGGAGAGACTCAACAGAGCGGCCCAGGTAAAGGAAGCACATCTTGTGGATGCCAATGCACCTCTCAATCTCCTGGCTGTTCCATGGGTGTCGTTATAATAGGTCTCTGTTTCGGTCTAAGGCCTACGGACAGGTGTTATTGGCCATGACCTCAGCGGGAAACCCTTGTCGCCCAAGAGCCAACCCCTCACCCAAGGGAGCGCTTCAAAGGTGCCGGAAATCGCAGATGTGAATGATATGTGGTTGGTGGTCACACACCATCTGCACATTCAGTGAGTGGAAGCCCTTCCTGTTGATGAAGGGC
Organism: Scyliorhinus canicula; assembly: GCF_902713615.1. Taxonomy (NCBI): domain Eukaryota; kingdom Metazoa; phylum Chordata; class Chondrichthyes; order Carcharhiniformes; family Scyliorhinidae; genus Scyliorhinus; species Scyliorhinus canicula. The sequence continues at coordinate 114,184,830 of NC_052148.1, read as the reverse complement.
ACATTCTGATGAGCCGATGCTCGTAGGGGAACGTGCGAGCAATTGATTACCTCCGAAACCTGGGCATGCCAACAAACACGGCAAATCCTGCTGCTGGGCATCGTGGTGTGTCTGATCCAGTCTGAAGGTGATAAATTCCACTACCTGGGTGTGTAGGGTAGTGCTGATGCACCTGGTACGATATCCCACACAGATCCCTGTTCGAGCTATGAAAACACCCAGAGATATAAACGTTCAGGGCGACTGTCATCATGATGCCCCCCGGGAGCGGGTGTCCTCCTCCAAACCCCCAGAGTGCCATGTACGCAATCATATGGCAGAGGTGGGGCATGATTCTCCGCAACGGCCGACGCCAGCGTGAAACCCGGAATGTGTCACGATGGCGTCGGAGGCCGCTCCTCGCCCCCTATTCTCCTGTCCCCGGGGGGCTAGGAGTGGCGTTGTAGGGAACTCGGCCGCCGTGTCTTGACGCTGGCGTCAAGGCGGCGCGCCGAGAATGACGCGGCTGGCGGCGCCTACGTGACGTCAGCCGCGCATGCGCAGGTTGGCCGGCTCCAACCCGCGCATGCGCGGTTGCCGTCTTCCCCTCCGCTGCCCCGCAAGACGTGGCGGCTTGATCTTGTGGGGCGGCGGAGGGGAAAGAGTGCGTCTCTTAGAGACGCCGGCCCGACGATCGGTGGGCACCGATCGCGGGCCAGTCCCCTCCCGAGCACGGCCGTGGTGCTCGATCCCCTCTCCGCCCCCCACAGGCCCTACACTTATCTGTTGTGCGCTGTTCCCGCCGGCAGCGACCAGGTGTGGTTGACACCGGCGTGAACAGGTTGGGAACAGCAGGCTGCTCGGCCCATCCGGGCCGGAGAATCACGGGTCGCCGTTTTTCACGCCATTTTGGGGGGGGTGGGAGAATCGCGGGGGGTGCCAGAGCGGCCCTCCCACGATTCTCCCACCCGGCCTGGGGAGAGGAGAATCGCGCCCCATGCTGCATGGTCTCGTTGCTTAGCCGAAGTCTTCGGCAGCACAGGTTGTCCAGCAGCTCCTCAGAGGAGAGGCGCCGACTGTATACTTACCCCCTCCCCCCAACTGCTGACAATAGGAGAACCCCACCCCACCCCTGCCAACTACCATGGGATTTATGGGTCACCCCGCTGGAGAGGAAAGGAAGGTTGGAGATGGAGCTGTAGTTTGAATGGAGTCCAGGGGCTGGATTCTCTGATTCTGGGGCTATGTCCCCACGCTGGCGTAGGTACGGTGGTCTTTTCCGCCAGAAAAACTGGCACAAAACGGCCCCCGATTCCCCGTTTTGCTGGGGGCTAGCAGGCAGGTAGCGTAGAGCACCTGGCTCTAGCTGCCGATACGGAGCGGAGAATTGCCGGGTCCATGGCCGTGCATGCGCACGGTGGCCACCTGCAGCGGCCGTGCTGTACTACATGGTGAATGCAGCCCGTGGACCCGGGCATGGTCTGCAGCCATCACGCTGAGTGCCGTTGGGAACTGGGCCTGTCTGGGTGGAGCATCGGGGGGGGGCAGGACTCAGGCAATGTCCTGAAGCCGTCGATACGTGGTGCGGTGTACCCTCCGAATATGACGCTTTGGATGGGGCTGAGCATCGCGAAAGTGGTGCCACCCCCGATTCTGTCGTAAACTTAGATTCCCCGGCCGTTCCCCGAAAGCAATTTTGCATCATTGACTAGAGAATCCAGCCCAAGGTGTATTGCTCGAAAGAAGAGAGGGTAATGACAGCAGATTTAAACGTGAAATGGAACCAATAACAATAACAGATAATAGGTCAACCAGGAAACGAGCTTGAATAGCAAGCAGTTTAATGAAAATAGGATTGAGAGAACAGGAAGTTGGTTTCTTGGACAAGATACGCTCTTGGAGGACAAAGAAGTAATGGGAGAGAAACTAGAAAAAAATGCAGCTTCACGGCAAGGAGAACTTTTGAAGAAATTTCAAATGTGCTCCTATTCGGTTGCCCGTGGTTTGCTCTCTGTAAACCTGCTGTCCATGTCCTAACTCACACCAAATCCTGTTCACCCAAGCACCCTTGTGCTTATTGACCTGTAGTAGCTCATGACTAAGCAATACTTTGCCTTTAACATGGGCGGCACAGTAGCACCGTGGTTACCACTGTTGCTTCACAAAGCTCGGGTCCCAGGTTCGATTCCCGCTTCGGTCACTGTCTGTGCGGAGTCTGCACGTTCTCCCTGTGTCTATGTGGGTTTCCTCCGGGTGTTCCGGTTTCCTCCCATAAGTCCTGAAATAAATGCTGTTGGGCGAATTGGACATTCTGAATTCTCCCACTATGTACCTGAACAGGAGTGTGGCGACGAGGGGATTTTCACAGTAACTTCATTGCAGTGTTAATGTAAGCCTATTTGTAACACTAATAAAAGATTATTAAGAAAAAGAGTATTTTCATCCTTATTTTGAATTCACTCCATGGCTTAAACTTCCTGATATCTGTAGCCCCCTCCAGTCTGTAAACGTCTGAAACCTTTGTGTTCTGCCCTCTTGTGCATCTGTGATTGTCTTTGCTCCACCATTGTCGGATTTGCATTCAGTTTCCATCATCCAGCTCTAGAATTTCCTCGCTAAGCCTCTTCCTCCTCCTTTCAGACATTCTGTAAACTTTTAATCCAGGCTTTTTGGAAATTAGCAAATGTGACACCACTGTTTTAAAAAGGAGGTACGCAGAAAGCTGGTAATAACAGGCCAGTTAGCTTAACTTCGGTAGTAGGGAAAATGCAGGAATCTATCATCAAGGAAGAAACAGCAAGGCATCTGGATGAAAATTGTTCCATTGGACAGGCACAGCATGGGTTCATAAAGGTCAGGTTGTGTCTAATTAATTTAGTGGCATTTTTTGAGGACATTACCAGGACAGTAGACAATGGGGAGACAATTGATATGGTACATCTGGATTTCCAGAAAGCTTTTAAAAAGGTGCCACACAAAAGGTTGCTGCATAAGATAATGATGCATGGCATTAAGAGTAAAGTAGTAGCATGGATAGAAGATTGGTTAATTAATAGAAAGCAAAGACTGGGGATTAATGGGTGTTTCTCTAGTTGGCAATCAGTAGCTAGTGGTGGTCCTCCGGTATCAGTGTTGGGCCCACAATTGTTCACAATTTACATAGATGATTTGGAGTTGGGGACCAATGTGTCTATGTTTGCAGACGACATTAAGATGAGAGGTAAAGCAAAAGGTGCAGGGTATACTGGAAGCCTACATAGGGATTTGGATAATTTAAGTGAATGGGCAAGGGTCTGGCAGACAGAATACAATGTTGACAAATGTGAGGTTATCCATTTTGGTAGGAATAACAGCAAACGGGATTATTATTTAAATGATAAAATATTAAAACATGCTGCTGTGCATAGAAACCTGGGTGTCCGAGTGCCTGAGTCGCAAAAAGTTGGTTGACAGATGATTAAGAAGGCGAATAGAGTTTGTCCTTCATTGCCAGAGGGATGGAGTTTAAGACGAGGGAGGTTATGCTGCAACTGTAAAAGGTGTTAGTGAGGCCATACCTGGAGTATTGTGTTCAGTTTTGGTCTTCTCATCTGAGAAAGGACGTCCTGGCGCTGGAGGGTGTGCAGAGGAGATTCAAAGAACAAAGAAAAGTACAGCACAGGATCAGCCCTTCAGCCCTCCAGGCCTGCGCCGACCATGCTACCTGTCTAAACTAAAATCTTCCACACTTCCAGGGTCTATATCCCTCTATTCCCATCCTATTCATGTATTGGTCAAGATGCCCCTTAAACGTCACTATTGTCCTTGCTTCCACCACCTTCTCTGGCAGCGAGGTCCAGGCACCCACTACCCTCTGTGTAAAAAATCTTATCTCGTACATCTCCTCCAAAGCTTGCCCCTCGCACCTTAAACCTATGCCCCCGAGTAATTGACCGTTCTACGCTTGGAAAAAGGCTCTGACTATCTACTCTGTCTATGCCCTTCATCATTTTGTAGATCTCTATCAGGTCGCCCCTCAACCTCCTTCGTTCCAGTGAGAACAAACCAAGTTTATTCAACCTCTCCTCATAGCTAATGCCCTCCATACCAGGCAACATCCTGGTAAATCTCTTCTGCACCCTCTCTAAAGCCTCCACATCATTCTGGTAGTATGGCGACTAGAATTAGACACGATACTCCAAGTGTGGCCTAACTGAGGTTCTATACAGCTGCAACATGACTTGCCAATTTTTATACTCAATGCCCCGGCCAATGAAGGCAAGCATGCCGTATGCCTTCTTGACTACCTTCTCCACCTGTGTTTCTCCTTTCAGTGACCTGTGGACCTGTACACCAAGATCTCTCTGACTGTCAATACTCTTGAGGGTTCTACCATTCACTGTATATTCCCTACCTGTATTAGACCTTCCAAAATGCATTACCGGATTAAACTCCCATCTGCCATCTCGCCGCCCAAGTCTCCAAACGATCTAAATCCTGCTGTATCCTCCGACAGTCCTCATCGCTATCCGGAATTCCACCAACCTTTGTGTCGTCCGCAAACTTACTAATCAGACCAGTTACATTTTCCTCCAAATCATTTATATGTATTACGAACAGCTAAGGTCCCAGCACTGACCCCTGTGGAACACCACTAGTCACAGCCCTCCAATCATAAAAGCACCCTTCCATTGCTACTCTCTGCCTTCTGTGACCTAGCCAGTTCTGTATCCATCTTGCCAGCTCACCTCCGATCCCATGTGACTTCACCTTTTGTACCAGTCTGCCATGAGGGACCTTGTCAAAGGCCTTACTGAAGTCCATATAGACAACAGCCACTGCCCTACCTGCATCAATCATCCTTGCGACCTCCTCAAAAAACTCTTATCAAGTTGGTGAGAAACAACTTCCCCTTCACAAAACCGTGCTGCCTCTCGCTAATACGACTACTTGCTTCCAAATAGGAGAGATCCTGTCTCAAAGAATTCTCTCCAGTAATTTCCCTACCACTGATGTAAGGCTCACCGGCCTGTAGTTCCCTGGATTATCTTTTCTACCCTTCTTAAACAAAGGAACAACATTGGCTATTCTCCAGTCCTCTGGGACATCACCTGAAGACAGTGAGGATCCAAAGATTTCTGTCAAGGCCTCAGCAATTTCCTCTCTTGCCTCCTTCAGTATTGTGGGGTAGATCCCATCAGGCCCTGTGGACTTATCAACCTTAATATTTTTAAAGACCCCCATAGAACATAGAACATAGAACAGTACAGCACAGAACAGGCCCTTCGGCCCTCGATGTTGTGCCGAGCAATGATCACCCTACTCAAACCCACGTATCCACCCCATACCCGTAACCCAACAACCGCCCCCCCTTAACCTTACTTTTTAGAAAACTACGGGCAATTTAGCATGGCCAATCCACCTAACCCGCACATCTTTGGACTGTGGGAGGAAACCGGAGCACCCGGAGGAAACCCACGCACACACGGGGAGGACGTGCAGACTCCGCACAGTCAGTGACCCAGCCGGGAATCGAACCTGGGACCCTGGAGCTGTGAAGCATTTATGCTAACCACCATGCTACTGTGCTGCCCAACACCTCGTCTTTTTGGATCTCAATGTGACCCAGGCTATCTTCACACCCTTCTCCAGACTCAACATCCACCAATTCCATCTCTTTGGTGAATACTGATGCAAAGTATTCATTTAGTACCTCGCCCATTTCCTCTGGCTCCACACATAGATTCCCTTGCCTGTCCTTCAGTGGGCCAACCCTTTCCCTGGCTACCCTCTTGCTTTTTATGTATGTGTAAAAAGCCTTGGGATTTTCCTTAACCCTATTTGCCAATGACTTTTCATGACCCCTTCTATCCCTCCTGATTCCTTGCTTAAGTTCCTTCCTACTTTCCTTATATTCCACACAGGCTTCATCTGTTCTCAGCCTTCTCGCCCTGACAAATGCCTCCTTTTTCTTTTTGACAAGGCCGACAATATCTCTCATTATCCAAGGTTCCTGAAATTTGCCATATTTATCCTTCTGCCTCACAGGAGCATGCCGGTCCTGAATTCCTTTCAACTGACATTTTAATGCCTCCTACATATCAGATGTTGATTTTCCTTGAAACATCCATCCCCAATCTAGGTTCTTCAGTTCCCACCTAATATTGTTATAATTAGCCTTCCCCCAATTTAGCCCATTCACCCTAGGACCACTCTTATCCTTGTCCACCAGCACATTAAAACATACTGAATTGTTCTCACTGTTCCCAAAATGCTCCCCTGCTGAAACTTCTACCACCTGGCCGGACCCATTCCCCAATATCAGGTCCAGTACAGCCCCTTCCCTAGTTAGACTATCTTACATATTGTTTTAAGAAGCCCTCCTGGATGCTCCTTTAAACTCTGCCCCGTCCAAGCCTCTAGCACTAAGTGAGTCCCAGTCAATATTGGGGAAGTTGAAGTCTCCCTTCACAACAACCCTGTTGCTTTTACTCCTTTCCAAAATCTGTCTACCTATCTGCTTGCCTATCTCCTGCTGGCTGTTGGGATGCCTGTAGTAAACCCCAAACATTGTGACTGCACCTTTCTTATTCCTGATCTCTATCTATATAGCCTTGCTGCCCTCTGAGGTGTCCTCCAGCAGTACAGCTGTGATATTCTCCCTAACCAGTAGCGCAACTCCTCCACCCCTTTTGCATCCCCCTCTATCCTGCCTGAAACATCTAAATCCTGGAATGTTTAGCTGCCAATCCTGTCCTTCCCTCAACCAGCTCTCTGTAATGGCAACAACATCATAGTTCCAAGTACTAATCCAAGCTCTAAGTTCATCTGCCTTCCCTGTTATACTTCTTGCATTAAAACATATGCACTTCAGGCCACCAGTCCCACTGTTTTCCCCAACATCTCCTTGTCTGCTCTTCCTCAGAGCCATAGTGGCCCTATTTCTTAGTTCTCCCTCAAATTTTTCACCTTCTGACCTATTGCTCCGGTACCCACCCCCAAGCCATACTAGTTTAAACCCTCCCGTGTGACAATAGGAAACCTTGCGGCCAGGATATTTATGCCTCTCCAGTTTAGATGCAACCCCTCCTTCTTAAACTGGTCACACCTGCCCCGGAAGAGCTCCCAGTGGTCCAGATAACTGAAACCCTCCCTCCTACACCAGCTGTTTAGCGACGTGTTTAGCTGCCCTACCTTCCTGTTTCTAGCCTTACTGGAACATGGCACAGGGAGTAATCCTGAGATTACAACCCTTGATGTCCTGTCTTTTAACTTTCTGCCTAGCTCCCTGAACTCCTGCTGCAGGACCTCATCCTCCTTCCTGTCTATGTCGTAGGTACCAATATGTACCACGACCTCTGCCTGTTTGCCCTCCCACTTCAGGATGCCTGCTACCCGTTCTGAAACATCCTGGAACCTGGCACCAGGGAGGCAACATACCATCCTGGAGTCTCTTTCACATCCACAGAAGCACTTATCTGTACCCCTGACTACGTTCACTAGGTTAATCCCAGAATTGAGGGGATTGGATTACGAGGAGAGGTTGAGTAGACTGGGATTGTACTCGTTGGAATTTAGAAGGATGCGGGGGGATCTTATAGAAACATATTATATTATGAAGGGAATAGATAGGTGAAGGGAATAGATAGGATAGATGAGGGGAGGTTGTTTCCACTGGCGGCTGAAAGGAGAACTAGGGGGCCTAGCCTCAAAATAAGGGGAAGTAGATTTAGGACTGAGTTTAGGAGGAACCTCTTCACCCAGAGGGTTGTGAATCTATGGAATTCCCTGCCCAGCGAAGCAGTTGAGGCTCCTTCATTAAATGTTTTTAAGATAAATGGTAAATAGTTTTTGAAGAGTAAAGGAATAAAGGGTTATGGTGTTCGAGCTGCAAAGTGGAGCTGCGTCCACAAAAGATCGGCCATGATCTCATTGAATGGCGGAACAGGCTCGAAGGGCCAGATGGCCTACTCCTGCTCCTAGTTGTTATGTTCTTATGTTACTTCTTGGAGCAGGTATTTGGTTATGTGCCCTAACATCTCCTTTGTGGTTTTGTATTATTTTTTTAAAATTCTGCTCCTGCAAAGTGCCTCAGGACATTTTATTATGTTAAAAGCGCGACATAAATACAAGTTGTTGTTCTAGTGGACGAACAGTCCTGAACGCTCCCTTTTCGCCCATGCTCGTGCGATTAGTCAGAAATACACATACTCATCTTAAATCCATATAGAGTCTGATCAACTATTATACATTTGCTCTGTGAGATACACCTGACAGACTCTTCATTTAAGGACATTAATTAATCGGTGCTATGTCTTTTCGTCCGACGTCATTTCGTCCAACGACACTTGGTCCACGTCTTTTGGTCCAACGTCTTTTTGTCCGCCCGTCTTTTGGTCCAACGTCACTTCGTCCAATTATCCAATTACAAATAGTTTAATTTAGTTTTTCAATGTTACTGCTCAAGGATCCTCTCCACCTATTTCGCCTCTTGAGGTTGAGTTCTGCATTTGTGCTGCTTGATCTCCAGACATTATTAAGATAAGCTGCAGGATATTCACCCATGTATGCTCCAGCGTGATGAGAGCCATTGTATCTGATGGAATATTTGATCATTTCAGACCTGTAATGTCAGAACCCACTGCCAACCAGAGGTTTTAATCACTCGACGAAAATCGAGTTTAAACCTGCTTCTTTCAGAACTGCACTCATTGTCTAAATCCAATTAGACTCCCACTTATATCTGTGTCTGTCGGAATTGTAGAATATCAAATCATCTTGTCCTCTCCCCATTATTCTCTCTCGGGTACAGTTCTGGAAATCTAACTTTTAGGGAATTTCGGGAATTTACAATTTACATCAATTTTAAGTAATTTTGGGAATTTTAAGTAATTAGTAAACTTTTAGATTTTTTAACTGCATTTTTAGATTTTTTAACTTTTTAACTGCATTTTTCAACTTGCATTTTACTTGCATTTTATCAATTACTTGCATTTTAGCAATTAAATTCACTTGCTGTATTGCACTTGCATTTTATCAATTAAATGGTTTTATACGGAGTTAATTTGTAATTGGATAATTGGACGAAGTGACGTTGGACCAAAAGACGGGCGGACAAAAAGACGTTGGACCAAAAGACGTGGACGAAGTGTCGTTGGACGAAGTGACGTCGGACGAAAAGACGCGACACGTAATTAATCACATGGGTTTCAAGATACTCCAAAAACTTTACTAGATTTATTGAGTTCAGTTTCACAAGTTGTACGAAGATTATTTCAAGAAGATGTCCCACCGCCACCACTTTCTCGAGACAACTGGTGATGCACAATTAATACAGTCTTCTCCACTTCATCCATCTCACAAGAACAATTGAAATAAAATGGATAGATGTTTCATTTAATAACTACGAATGGATGAAAAAAGTATGGCCCAAGTGTGTATGAGGTGGAAGTTGCATTACCCATGAAACAATTTGAGTCCATTTTCAATAATTATTGAATAAGTACGAAGTATTATCCTTCTGGCACAGTGACAACATTACATACGTTAAAAAGGCTAATGATCAAAAGAATGCACCATTAGCTGTACAGTACTTTCCTTTAGGCCAGCGTCAGACCACTGAAGAATGCAATTTTAGTGCACCATTAGCAGCTAATTGATATCTTCACACCAGAATGTTACACAGAAAATATTGCTGCCAAAGGACTATGAATTCTCTCAGTATTATGCACATTCTTATTCAACAAATTCTCAAATACTTCCTTTCGTTCAATTATTTATTTACTTTTTAATTTATCTGCTAGAAAGTTCAATGCTGTGAGTAGAGTATTTGAATAAATATCGGCTTGCAGTACATTTCTTTTAATATTCTCAAAACATAAATCAGACATATGCGTAATAAAATTGTCGGATGATGTTTATGAGGATCATTTATTAATTCCTTGCCATCGAATAATACCCATCAACGATGGAAAAATACACCTATTTTCATGTAAATTTTATATACTTACACAGGACCTTTAATATTTTTTAGCTACCCTCAAAAATGTGTTCCTATAAGAATGGAATGACAAAGAAATCTTACCATAGAAATATAATTTAGAATTGTAAAAAGTATTATAACTATGGTTAATAGCCACTTTTCAAGTGATTACAAACATGTGTGAAAAGATTGTGTTTCATTGACCATTAGATTTCTAATGGCTTTGTTTATAGTGAGTCAGAGGTCACATTGTTGAAGGGGGTTCTGGAATTTGAAAATGGCAGAAATCTGCAAAACATTCCAACAGGTCTTTTCACAAACAGTGGAAATAATAATAATAGGTAAAGGGTGATTTATGTGTGACATTGCTCTCAATCTGAACAGATTATTGTGTTTCCGTTGTCCACATAAATCAGTAACTTTGTTTCCCTCCTTTATCACAGATCTATGCTAAAACAATTCTGTTTCTAAAATATATTTAATAAAACATTCAAAGGATATGTGAAGCTAAATCTGACACCTGAGCCAAATAAGGTGATGCTAGGTCAGATGTCCAAAACGTTGGTTGGTCAAAGTGGCATGTTTTAAGCAGTGTCTTAAAGGAAGAAATTGAGGTAGAGGCAGAGGTGTTTAGGGAGAGAATTCCACAGTTTAAAGCTCAGTCAGCAAAGGCACGGCCACCATTGGTGAACGATTAAAATTGCAGATGCATAAGAGGCTCAAGGCCAGTAGAGAAAAGAAGCAAGAGTTGGCTAAATCTCTGATTGAAATGTTTGGACGATTTGATTTACCTTTACTGTGGCGACTGGGCAATGGTGGATTATCGCACCGTATTGTCCAAATCCTGCCTCATTAATTATGCAACAACAGGAAACACGCCTGATTTTGGATGGGTAGCCTAATTTGACTGCCTCACAGTGACCTCAGCGGTTCTTGCTTCAGGTGCCATATTTAAACCCTACCACATGCAGCTTTATCAATGTCTCCTGTCAAGGATAGCTTCAGGGAAGACTAGGAGCATGATCCAACAGCCACACTGTGCCCGAAAGCAGCTCGCTAAGGCACAGCATGGCCAATAGAAGCCAGGATACCGGCTTCTGAGATCTATGTGGCTTGCAATGCCTTGTGAAATCTAACGCGATCTTGCGAGGCGTTGCGATATAAATTCCGCCCATTGTGGTCGGTATAACTTTTTAGCAAATCTGCATATTAGAGCGAAACAGCTAGTCTCACTTTAATATGCAGTTTCTCAAGGTACCTGAGGCAACACGGTAGCACAGTTGCTTCACAGCTCTAGAGTCCCTGGTTCAATTCCCGCTTTGGTCATTGTCTGTGCGGAATCTGCACCTTCTCCCTGTGTCTGCGTGGGTTTCCTCCGGGTGCTCCGGTTTTCTCCCACAGTCCAAAGATTGAAGGCTAGATGGATTGGCCATGCTAAATTGCCCTGCTGTCGAAAACAAAAAGGTTGGATGGGGTTACGGGGATCGGGTGGAGGTATGGGCTTGGGCAGGGTGCTCTTTCCAAGGGCCGGTGAAAACTCGATGGGCTGAATGGTCTCCTTCAGCACTATAAATTCGATGATTCTATGATTGGGATCTACCCGCTTCGCCTCTGAGACCTTGGGTGAGCGCCGTTAAGCACTCGTCCTCACAAACAAGGACCAGATAGAACATCACTCATGGGGGTCTTCCAGGGGGTCGGAGGCCCCCAGGTGCATGCCCTTTGGACAGGGTGGTACACTGGCACTGCTAGTGCCATCCAGGCAGGCACCTAAGGTGCCAGGTTGATAATGCAAAGTTGCCAAGCTGTCATTTTCTTGTGTGCTGGCGATTGGGCCGTTGTTGCCTGCGTGGGTGTGGGGGTTGCTGGGGACCCTCCCATTGGTGAAAAGCTTTACGAAACAAAATCAAAGTAATATGAGTTGGCTTTTTCTTCTGACATTTAACAATTCATGATCTTGGATAGAATCACAACCGTTCTATATATACTTAAGACTGTAAATGGGCTAAAACCTCTCATTCTATATTTTTATTAAAATATAATATATTTATATATTGTTATGGGCCGGAGTTTAACAACTCCAAAGTATATTACGGAGTCCACCTGACCTGTAACCTTTATGTTGAATTTTGCTAGAATGAGAAGAGCCTGCCTTTCCGGTGTTATTCAATGGACTTCTTAGGTGCTTTTAATCAAAAAAACAAGGGGCTGGATTCTCCAAAAATGAGAGTATGTCCCCACACCGGCGTAAAAATGGTGGAGTTTTACTCCCAAAATTCCTTGAAAAAAGTTGAACGAATTCATAGTCGAGCAGTGGGTGAGCAGGAACCCGAAGTAAATCTTGCAGCTTTTGCTGCGGATACGGGCCTCCACACTTAAAGGTCGGAGGCTGCGCATGCGCACGGCAGCAACCTCCAACAGCCGTGCCGTGCTCCATGGTGGATTATGACCGCGGAAGAAGGAGAACCTTCGATTGGCCGCGTGCCGAGCCTCAAACCCCGCACATTTAATCCCGGCCGCCTGTAAGGCACACTCCCCCCCTTCTCTCCCCCCCCCCCCCCCCCCCCCCCCCCCCCCCCCCCCCGGTCTCCGATGTGCCCGCCTCCGACCAGGGCAGCCATGGACTGAGTCCACCAGCAATAGGTGGTTAGATCCACGTCGTTGAGAACTCGGCTGGTCGGGAGCAAAGGATTGATGAGAGAGCTTTTGGGAATGGGCCCCTGACGGCGTGGCGTACTGCCTCAGTGCCAGCTGCGATTACGGTGTCGGGCTGCGGAGAATCCAGCCCAAGCTTTATTCTAACAATTGAGTTGACATTTGTATACACACACAGCAAGAATTTTTATCAACTACAAACATAAAGACCCCACACAGCTACAATAAACTATGTATAACCGTTAATGAATTCCCCCTTAACTGTTCCAATTTAATAACAAAATCCAAGTCAAACCAGAAACCCCTTCTCACTGTCTTTAAGACTTGTTATTGATACTCTCTGCTCCCTTTTTCAAATGGCAGATTTGAATTCCTTCCAGAAAGCAATTATCTCTTTTAAGTTACCAAGTAGTCTGGAAGCAGTTTTTAAACTGAAGATAGAGACAGGCCAAACACTTCTGTTCTCTGCCTGAGTCCACTGTAGCCAAAATGTGAAAGCAAAACCAAAAAATACCTCCTAGAGCCACATCCCAGCTCCACCCATACAATGACATCACTGAAGCCATGTGATAAGATAAAAACCTTTCTTAAAGGGACACTCACATGACTATTTCCTCATGGCTAATTTGTAAAACGACTGATGCTGTACCTGTGACTTTCGAACAATAGGAGCAAATTTGGCAGTGTCAGCGAAGGGACCCTAGTTACCAGTATTACTTCCCCCACCCCCAATCCTTGTGGGCAGCAGAGACTAAATTCAAATTCAAAGGGAACTATACAAAGGTCATCTACATTTAAGAACGCAGGTTATCAAGCCAGTGTCTACATGTCTTTAAGCCTTCCTTTCAAAATCTTAATGGTTAGAACATTAACAATCCAGTAATCCAGACAAATGAATATACACTCTCCGTAGTCTTTGCTCTCTAAATCTTTCTTCCTCTACGTTTTTTTTAACTTTGTGAATGAAAAGGAGGCAATATTGCTACCCTCCTCCCACGTTTCCGTATGTACAAATAAAGTAACCCTCTTATTTATGCTATTACGAGTTTGTTGTATGGGTTATTAATAGAACGTGGTGGGGTTGGGAAACATGCCACTGCTTATAAGGAGGACCAAATCAAAACACCTTTCTGGTTATGGATGGCCAATGAGAGGACAAATCAGGGTTGTTTCAATTAACCCCCTCCTCTTCGTAACTAGAGAAAAATCCAGTCTGCGCTTTTAAAGAACAAAAAACAAAGAAAGGTACAGTACAGGAACAGACCCTCCAAGCCTGTTCCAAATGTGATGCCCTAACTTAAAAAAACGCTTCTGCATTACTCTGTCCACATCTATCTATTTCTGCCCTATTCATGTATCCATCCAGATGCCTCTTAAATGTTACTAATGTGCCTGCTTCCACCACATCTTCTGGCAGCGCGTACCAGAAGTACCTTCTGCATGGAAAACCTACCCCACACATCTCCCTTAAACTTTCCCTCTCCCCTTGAACCTGTGACCCCTTGTAATTGACACTTCCACCCATAGAAAAAGCCTGTGACTGTCCACTCTGTCTATGCCTCTCATAAATTTTAGACCTCTATCAGGTCTCTCCTCAGCCTCTGTCTTTCCAATGAAAACAATCCTACTTTATTCTCATAGCGAACATCCTCGAGACCAGGCAATATCCTAGTGAACCTTCTTTGCGCTGTCTCTAAAGCTTCCATGTCATTGTGATAATGTGGTGACCAGAACTGCATGCAGTAGTCCAAATGCGACCTAACCAAGGGTTTATATAGCTGCAACATGATTTCCAAACTCTTGTACTCAATGCCCCGGCTGATGAATGCAACTATGCCATATGCTTTCTTAATCACGTTGGCCACCTATGTTGCCACTTTTAGGGAACTGTGGACCTGGATGCCCAAATCGCTCTGTATGTTAATGTTCCTCAGGGTTCTGCTATTTACAGTAAAATTCATACTTCAATTTTATCCTCAAATGCATTACCTCACATTTTTACAGATTGTGTTCTGAGCTTTCAAAGTCTCTTTTTTTTGCAAATCTATTTATTACAAGCATGTATCAAAGCAGGTTATAGCCAATAAACACCCTAGGAAACATACTTCCCAACAATCAACTATACTGTCTGTACAGATGTTCCCCCTGTTTCACCCTATCCCCCCACCCCCTGCAACGAACATCTCCACAAACACGGTCACAAACATCCCCCACCTTTGCTCAAACTCCCCTGCTGAGCCCCTTAACTCATATTTTATCTTCTCCAACCATAGGAAATCGTACAGGGTCACCCAACCAAGCTGCTACCCCCGGAGGTGTGCCGACCGCCACTCCAGAAAAATTCACCACTGTGCAATCAAAGAGGCGAAGGCCACAACATTGGCCTTCATCCTCTCCATGAGCTCCGAAGAGTCCAAGTCCACCTCCTCCTCCACTACCCTGGCTTAGACCGTGAACAGTCCCGCCCAGAATCTTGCCAATTTTTTGCAACACCAAAACATGTGCGCGTGATTCACTGGCCCCCGCCCGCACCTCTCACCTCATCCGCTACCCCCTAGAAGAACCTACTCATTCTCTCCTAAGTCATATGCACCCTGTGCACCACCTTAACCTGTATCAGGCTCATCTTTACACAAGAGGAGGTCCCGTTTACTTTTCCCAGTGCCTCACTCCATACTCCCGAATTGATCTTCCATTCGAACTCTGCTTTCTGATTTCTCCTTGATCTTCACCACCTGCTTTCCTCCCTCCTCCCCCAGCCACTTGTATATATCCCCAATTTTTCCCTCCCCTCTCACATCCGGAAGCAGCAGTCACTCCAGCAGGGTATATCCTGGCATCCGAGGGAACTCCCTCCAGACCGTGCATGCAAAGTCCTGAATTTGCAGATTCCAGAAACTCTCTACTCCTCGGCAGCTCTACCCTCTCCCTTAGCTCCTCCAGACTGGCGAATCCTTCCTCCAAATAAAAATCCCTCATCTTGACCAGTCCCACTTCCCTCCACCACCTGTATACACTACCTATTCCCCGCCGCCGGCTCAAACCCATGATTCTTGCACAGCGTTGTTAACCCCAACATCCCTTCCATCCTACAATGCCGCCTCAGCTGATTCCATATCTTTATCGTGGACTGCACCACTGGGCTCCCTGAATACCTACTCGGAGCCATTGGCAACGCTGCCCTCACTATAGCCCTCAAACTAGACCCCTTACAAGATTCCCCTTCCATCCAAACCCACTCTACCACTTCTCCTTCCCAGCACTGCCTCACCTTGCCCACATTCACCGCCCAATAATAATGAAGCAAGTTCGGCAACGCCAACCCCTACCTGCTGCCTCTGTAGCAGGGTCCTCCCCACCCTCGGCACCCCCCCCCACCCCCCCCCCCCCCCCCCCCCCCCCCCCCGCCAGAAAACAAAGTCCGAGATGATTATGTCCGCTATCCGAAAAAAGGCCTTTGATATAAAGATCAGAAGAGCCTGAAAGATGAACAAGAACCTCGGCAGAATATTCATTTTCACCACCCAGTCAACGTTGAGTGTAGTGTATCCCACTTCCTAAGATCTTCCCTGGCCTCCTCCACTAGTTTCGTTAAGTTCCACTTATGGTGCCCCGTCCATTCCCTTGCTACCTGAATCGCCAATTACCTAAACCTATCTCTCGCTTCTGTAAATGGCATCCCCCCAGCTCATTTACCGGGAATACCTCGCTTTTCCCTACATTCGGTTTGTACCCTGTGTGCCCTCCAAACCTTCCCAGGAGGCCCATAATCCTTCCCATACTCCCCAAGGGATCCGAAACATAAGCAAGCTGTCATTGGCATAGAGCGACACCTGATGCTCCCTCTGTGCCCTCATAATCCTCCGCAAACCGCTGACCCCCTGAGACCCATCACCAATGGCTGTATGGCCACCGCAAACAGCAATGCCGACAGTGGGCACCACTGCCTCGTACCCCTGTGTAGGTCAAAGCTTCATGAGCTCATATCATTCGTCCTCACCCTCGGACCTTGGTGCCAATACAGGAACCGGACCCATGCCACAAAACTCAACCCAAACCTTCCCAAAACTTTGAACAAGTACCGCCACTCCACCTGATCAAATGCCTTCTCTGTGTCGCTTTCAAAGCCTCTTATTATCACGCTTTTACTATACTCTAGATTGCAGTTTTTAAGTGACCTAAAATGCTATATACCAAGAGCTAGAAAGTAGAATTAGGTTGGATGGCACCCTGTTAGCTGTGCCGACATATGAGTCAAATGGTCACTTTATATGCTGTAAACACCTCTAATTTTAAGATTTTCGGATTTGATTATATGCCCATAGGATTGATGCTCCAGCTTCACATTGCCAACTAATGATTTGAAGTTTCTAGCAATGTTGAACAATGAAATTAGCAGGTAAAGGACATGCTGTGTTATTGGTAACTACATAAACAATGGCTGTACCCATGTGAACTTCACACAGTTTACATAAGATCCTTTGCAGGAAGGAGGTAGCTCTGCTATTTGAGGGATTTGCACAAACTTTGAAGTCAAGAGCTGACATACTCCAAGCACCCTAATGAGAAATGGCTACAGGACTATAAAAAGATGAATACACATGGAATGGAAAAGGTACAGAAAGGAATAACAAGACTGATCCGAAATGTAAGTGAAGTGCTGGGAGGAAAGATTAGAGAAGCTTGAGCATCACAGGCTGAAAATCAGATAATTAACAGGGACATCATTGAACTATTTAAATCATAATTGAAGTAAATCCAGATTATCATTTCATGTTTAGCTTCTGAAAGTAAGATCAGGAAACAATAATTGAGCAGTCTACTGTGTAAAGTATTAATGGCAAAGTACTGAGTTTATTCAAAGTGTGATTATGTAGTGCAACTGCAATAAGGCTAGTGGGTGAATTTTGAAGAATGATTGGCGGGTTCCTCCGTTGTCCGCGCCAAAATCGTATTTGCTGATTGGGTGGAGAATCCCCGTTTGTGACCGAATCGGGGCCGGTGCTGTTTTTCGGGTGATCCGCCCCCTCCAAATCGGCGTCATCGAGGTGCTCGGAGCATGTCGCTTTGAAGCCCTCCCCCGATTCTCCACCCCCGATGGGGCTGAGCACCCGACCGCGCAGGTCGCGTATGGTCTGTGTTTTCGGAAACCCGGCGTGGCGGCTCCGGACTAGGCGGAGCACCAGACAGCACGGTAGCATGGTGGTTAACATAAATGCTTCACAGCTCCAGGGTCCCAGGTTCGATTCCCGGCTGGGTCACTGTCTGTGCGGAGTCTGCACGTCCTCCCCGTGTGTGCGTGGGTTTCCTCCGGGTGCTCCGGTTTCCTCCCACAGTCCAAAGATGTGCGGGTTAGGTGGATTGGCCATGCTAAATTGCCCGTAGTGTCCTAAAAAGTAAGGTTAAGGGGGGGGTTGTTGGGTTACGAGTATAGGGTGGATACGTGGGTTTGAGTAGGGTGATCATTGCTCGGCACAACATCGAGGGCCGAAGGGCCTGTTCTGTGCTGTACTGTTCAATGTTCTATGTTCTATCTATGGCAATAAAGCCACAGTTGTACCCAATCTGAGTCTTTGTACAATTGATTGTGCATCATGGGGCTCAACATGGACCTGGACTCCCAACGAGTAGAAGTAGGGGCAGCCGTGAGGATCTGGATCCATGACCTCCTGTACGTGCCACAGGACCTGACAAGTTGAAGATCCCACAGTGCACCCTTCTCTCTGTCCACCAGCCACAGTGCCAGATCCTTCTCAGAGTGACCAGGTCGAGCATCTCCTTCTACAACTCCCTGACCCTGGATTTGCGCCTCTTTTCAACCCCCTCGCCGCATACTCCTGACAGAGGTACACACGTGAGTCTTGCCTCCGTCCCCCAAGAACCTCAAGGAGGGGAAGCTTTCCCGTTTCCTTCTCCATCCAGAGGCTACAAAACAAGCCCAGGAACCGCTCATCCTCCAGCAGCTGGTTGTTAAAGTGCCAGGTCAGTGACTGAGCACGAGACAAGGTGAGCCAGATGAGGGAATGAGCATAACACCTGCTGTACCGAGACCGTCGGGACATGGGGCAGGGATGCCCTGGAAATGTGGAGGCAGTCGATTCTGGATGCTCCGACCCCAGATGCTGGATGGAGAGTCCACCAGAACACCAGAAACCCACCAAGTCAAAGAACCCGACCAAGTTCCTTAACTTCACCTCCGCACGAAAGCAGCTCTGGGTACCGAGGCGGTCCTTTGTCCCGATAGTGCAATTAAACACCCCCCCCCCCCCCCCCCCCCCCGGATGATGCCCATGGCGATGGTGCGAAGGTGAGTGGACACGAAGAAAGTCAACTGCTCCTGGCCAGCCTGGAGAGCGTAGACACAAAGTGAAGTACCTTGCCCCCCTCACGGACCGTCCGGTGCAGCAACCGGCTTGGCACTGGCTCCTTGACCCCAAGATCTCTGGCTGAAAATGAGGGGCCAACAAGATAGCCACCCCGCCTAAATGTAAGGTCAGTGACTCATGTAGACCCCTCCCCCCATTGCCAATCCAGGAGCCATGTGGATTTGTCTCCCGGAGCGGTGTGGGTTTCTTGCAGGAAGTATGCCGTATACTTCCGTTCCAGAGGACCGAGAAGTTCTGGAACCTGTGGAGCGTGTCCCTGCTGCCGTTGATATTGAGGCTGGCTATGGTCACCTCTATGTTAGCAGTAAAATGCCACCTTCACCTTTTTACTGATCGGTGGAAGCAGACGAGCATGTGCCCCTCCGCTCCCTCTGGAGTCTGGCGATGAAAGATTTCAGCCAGCGCTGCTCAGTTGTGTTTGTGTCTCCCACCTCTTTAATGTAGGCATGGGAAGACTTAATGACTTAATGAGCAGCTCCGTGTCTGACCACTGGTCAAGGGCTAGCTGTACTCTGTTTCAGTGATTGTGGTTTGCATGAGGGAGTTCACCGCCTCACTACAGATGAATCAAAATCATCCACTGTGCCCCCCACCGAGCAGATGTCCTCTGTGCAGTTGGCTTCCGGGATTGGGTCCCCTGCCACATTGAGTGTGACAGGCGACACGGACGCACTTACTAGCCCTCGGTCTGCCTCTATCACCCCCCCCCCCCCCCCCCGGACTGTTGACAGATGGGTTCCTCACGGACCCCTCTCGGGGAATTGGGTCATAGAGAGGTGGTGGCTCAGACTTCAATGGAGATGGAAGTGCCTGGCGCCGGAGGTTAGGGCAGAGAAGGGGGACCCTCCGCGTCACCATCACAAATGGCGTTGAGATCAAGAAGCTGCCACAGCCCTCCAGCGTTGTGAAAGCGAACGCCTCCTGGTGCAAAATTTCACCAGGTGGAACAAGCCCTTGGGGGTCCCGCTTGCACCTGGCCCCGAGGCGTCCTGCTCGGGGAGCTGCGACAGCTCAGGGGTTGAGATGTGCTTTGCCTTTTCCGATTTCTTGCGGGGGTAGGTTGCGGTTTCAAGGGGCATGGGGTCGGGGCACCATCTTCTACTCACCGGTGGGGGGTCATTATGTTTTTCTCCCACCCTCCAGGGACTGGTGCCGCTGACAGGGGGGGGGGGAGGTGGACCTGCAACGAGGAAACCTCCATTGTTGCATTGCCCACCTTTTCCTCAACACGCCTCCGGGTTCGTGACTTCCTTGATCTACGCGCTGGTTCGGGGAGGCATACATCACTGCCGCCGCCCTTGTAGACCAGCGCTGACGCGACGCTGGGCCAGTACCTGATGCTGAGGCATCGATGGGGCCTGATGACGTGGAGTGTCCGCAGGGCAAGGTGTATCAGTAACCCCGAGTCGGATTTCCGTGGTGCGGGGTTCTCTAGGTCGACGGGGTCGGGGATGCCTGTGACCGATCCCCACCTCATCTTCTTATACGCCTTGTGGCCTTGCGGATGCCCTCCCTTCTCCACGGCGGCAGCTGATTGGTTGGTGGGCGCTGACGTGGTGTCCCCTCGTGAGGGTGGGATGGTATCGTCAGTGGAAGGGTGTCACAGCCACTTTGGTGTCCATGGTGGCCTTGGAGGCGAGGTAATTCTTTTGCACATGCCCCACCTTCTTGAAGGCATGGCACTGTGTGCCGTCTGCAGACCAAAATATACGGAGAATCTCTTCTTGATCGTAGACTTTGAATCCCTCCTCTAATACCTCCTCCCAGGCCAGGCAAATGAAAGCCTGTTGCCGGAAGGAGTAGATGTGTGTGAAGGGGGCCACTTCGGAACGTACCTCCCCCAGTAGTAGGAGGTGGGGGAGGAGGAAGGCCACAGGGAGGTCGGGCAAGGGACATCGGTGAGTATGACCTTCTCGACAGTGGCCTTAAGTGGGTCTATCGTCATGTTGGTCCTGCCGAACGTGAACCCTTTACAAGGGGGAGATGGACCGCCCTCTCGGCCCTCATGAAAAACACAATCTTCCCAATCATACAAGAGGCGGCCACAATGGCCAAGGGGCCGACGACCCTGGCCATTGCGTGAATGCGTGCCTCCGTGGTGACGGTGGGGTGAGCGTAGCACTTAATCCATGGTTTCAAGGTTAGCAATCAGAAGCGTGGCTGCAGGAGTGCTGGAGCCCGAAGAGGCCACCACCTTGCAGAAGTGACTCTGGACTGCCCCACCACCAGCGTAGGTGGATTGGCCATCAAGACCAGTGCCATGCCCACCCCAATGTGGGCTTTGCCGTGTCAGTGTAGATTTGAAAAAGACGGGGGTGGGTGGTCAGGGGAAGAGCGGGCTGAAACAATGTTCTCGCCACCTAGGAAGGTATGCGTTGGAACGAGGAAAGGAACGGAAGAGAGATCAAGGGACACAGCGGGAGGAGGAGGAGGATAGCGGCACAAGAGGGTGGCGCACCGTGGATGCATTTGTGCCTGAGGTGGGAGACTCTTGAGACTCCTGTGAAGCCGGAGGGTGGGAGGATAGGTAAGTACAAGCAGAGCTTCAGCCCATGAGGGGGGCCCAGCATAACACAGTTCGTGCTCGCACCCTAGGATGACCACACTGGTGTAAGTCGGTGCTGGTTTGCAAGGTCTTCAGCCCGAGTAGGGCTCAGCAAAAACACAGTCCGTGCTCCCACCCTGGAACAACCATACCGATGGAATACGATGTCCTCCCTGCCAAAAGAATCCACTGGTGTACGAGGTCGTCAGCCCGGGATATCGAGAGGTTGTTGGGGGAGGGGGCATCTGAACGGCCCCTGGAGGTGGACTGGGCACACAGGGTGCTGATGAGGAAGCCGCAGGGTGACAAACCGCCGAGAGCGATGGTGGTGCGGCTGCATCGGTTTTTGGATAAGGAGTGGATCCTGAGGTGGGCCAGGCAGATGAGGCGATGTACCTGGAAGTGCTGTGAGCTTCAAATGTACGAGGGCCTAGGCGTGGAGCCAGCCAAGAGGAGACCGTGTTTTAATAAGGTAAAGCTGCCCTCTTTTAGAAGAGGGTGAGATTTGGGATGCTGCACACGGCTTGCCTCTGAGTGACCTACAATGGCTGTGAACTTTACTTTGGGTCGCCGGAGGAAGCGATGGAGTTTTTGAGGGTCAATGGTCTGGCAGGAGAAGGAAGACATTAAACTTTGGAGGAGATGTTTTTTTTTCTTTGGGAGCCGTTGTCCTGTATTCATTTGTGGGGGATGGGTGGTTGCTCTTTTCTTTGTTTTTGGTCTTTGAATGTTGGTGTTGATTGCACCGGGATAGTGTTTGAGCGGGAGGGAGGGGAGTCAGTGGGATGCTTGGCGCCATGGGCGATGGCTGCCAGGCTGGCTGGGCAGGCTAGCTCACGGAAGCGCAGTGGAGGTTCAGCAGGTGGTGAGAGTGTTGATGGGGGTTAGGATTGTTATTTTTGTAGTGGGGGAGGGAATGCTGACAGGGGTTGGGGATTTGAAATGTGATATGGGGTGGGTCGATGACGGTGGATATCCGAGGGCGGGGGTGAGGGACTCGGGCTGGAAGCTGGTCCAGGAAGAGATATGGCTGATTGGCGCGGGGGTGGGGATGTGTGTGTGTGCCCCCGACCAGGCTAATCACATGGGATGTGAGAAGGCTGATTGAGCTGGTCAAGAGGGCTCGCGTGTTCACGCATCTGAGGAGCCTGAAAGCGGACGTGGTATTTTTACAGGAAATGCATCTGAAGATTGGGGATCAAACTAGGCTTAGGAAAGGGTGGGTAGGGCAATATTTTACTCTGGATTGGATTTGAAGGTGAGGGGGGCAGCGGTCTTGATAAATAGATGTGTAGCTTTTGAAGTGGGGAGTGTCATGATATGCACTCATGCTCATAATGAGATACAGACAGGCAGTGACAGACACCCAGTGCAGCCAATCAACACACAGGACAGAACACAACCAATCACCAGGCAGAACACCAGAAGGTGGCCTTCCACTATAAAACACACAAGGCATCAGCTCTCTGCCTCTTTCCACTGGTGACAACTGTAGTGACAGTCAGGGTGTACATATCAGTTAGCACCTTCTACACGTGGCTCAGAGCTATCGAGTCTAATTAGTTGTAGCAAGCACACTTAGATTAGTAGAGTGTCAAACCCATAGCGAACTGTGTGCACTGCTTAACAACTTCAATAAAGCGTATTGAACTAACATCAAGTTTGGGGTCTACTTTCAAGTACAACTACATCCAGTTGCAGTCCGTGTTACACCAGGGTGAATAACACGACATGGTACCAGTAGTCTACTTTCTCTAAGTGGTTTACCTCGAGTGATTCCGTGACGACCAGCAAGTGCCTTCCAGCGGCATGGAGACGATCCAGGCCGCTCCATAGCTTCGGATCTCCTGCAATCTCGGCGTCAACTGGCGGTCTTCAAGCAAAGGATCCTTCTATACATTGAGGCCTCAGACCTCGAGGATGCGTCCGATGCAAGAAAAATCGCGTTGCTCCAATCAACTGCGGAGGACCAAGCCATCCAGATTTTCAACTCGCATAATTTTACCGACGGCCAGGACAAGACCAAATTCAAGATCGTTTTGGAGAAGTTCGCAAGTCACTGTGCACTCGAAACAAACGAGAGCTTTGAGTGCTATATCTTCCAGCAACACCTTCAGGATACTGAAATGCCTTTCCAATCCTATCGAACCATTCTCCATATATTAGAGCAGACCTGCAATTATGATGAAACCACTGATTCCATCATCAGGGATCAGATCGTGTTTGGGGTGCACTCCGATTCCTTGCGGGAGCAACTCCTCAAAATTAAACGCATGACCCTGCAAGTCTCAATCGAGACGTGTAAAGTACATGAGCATGCGAGAAATCGGTACTCCCGTTTCAAATTGGCAGAATACGAAAAACTTGCCTCCCACGAGGCAGAGTGTGTACAGGCCATCGCCCGGATGCAACGCCTCAGTATCGATGAAAGTGGCCATTTTGCGCGCTTTTCCTGGGGCTCCACGCATGCGCAACACGAACGGGAGAACGAAGCGGCTGAAAACCAAACTGCGCAGGTGCGAACGTCGGCATGTGCGACGATGCACGGAGCGTAACGACGTCAACGTCATGACGTGCCCGAACTGCGGCACCGCCCACTTAAAGCGGAAATGCCCTGCAAAAGGCAGTCAATGTTTAAATAGCGGGAAGCCTGGACATTTTCTAGCCTTGTGCAGGTCTGCACCACCAGTCAAGGGCCAGCGATCCCAATTCCAACGCAAGTGTGTTCGATGTGTACAGCAAGGTTTACTGGATTCTGAGCCTGGTAGCACTACGGATCCAGAGGACGACTGCCTGGAGTTCCCCTGTCATGTGGGCATCATCACTACATGTGAGTATGTCTCCTCAGATTCAGCAAGACACCTATCTATCCTCAATATGGATTCCGCAGACTGGCGTGCTGTCTTACACGTAAATCAATGCAGCATCCAGTTCAAGCTGGACACTGGTGCTTCTGCCGATCTCATCTCTCAAGCTGATTTTGACCGCATTAAAAAGCAACCCAAAATTCTTCCGCCAGCCTGCCAGCTCCTCGATTATAACGGCAATGCCATAACTGCACTAGGATCTTGTCATCTGTTCGTCTCCAACAAGACCATCAATGTCACACTGCGATTCAAAATTGTCAAGCCTGATGAGGTATCTCTGCTTGGTGACCATGCATGCAAGCTACTCAACCTTATACAGCAAGTCCATGCCTTGTCTTCTTCCAATGTGGATCTTCAGGCTGACATTGATGACATCCTTGCTTAATATCCGGATGTGTTTGATGGAATGGGTACTCTGCCATACTGCTACAAGATCCCACTCAGGCCTGATGCCATGCCTATAATCCATGCACCACGCCAGGTGCCAGCTCCTCTGAAGGAATGTTTAAAGGCACAGCGACAGGAGCTCCAAGACCAGGGCATCATCTCCAAAGTGACGGAACCGACTGACTGGGTCAGCTCGATGGTCTGTGTGAAGAAGCCCTCAGGAGAGTTGCGGATATGCATAGATCCCAAAGATCTTAACCAGAACATAATGCGGGAACACCACCTGATCTCGAAGTGGGAGGAACTGACCAGTGAGGTGGCACACGCCAAATTCGTCACGAAGCTAGATGCATCGTGTTTTTCCTGGCAGATACAACTGGACGAGTCTAGCAGGAAGCTCTGCACGTTCAACACACCATTTGGCAGGTACTGTTATAACCGTATGCCGTTCGGCATTGTCTCAGCCTCTGAAATCTTCCACAGGATCATGGAGCAGATGATGGAGGGCATTGAGGGCGTGCGTGTCTACGTAGATGATGTAATCATATGGTCCACCACCCACGAGGAACACATATCTCATCTCAAACAAGTCTTTCGACGTGTCCATGCAAACGGCCTCAAGCTGAATAAGGCCAAGTGCTCCTTTGGCATGTCAACCATCAAGTTCTTGGGCGACCAGATATCCTAACAGGGAGTGCGACCAGATTCGGACAAGGTCAAGGCCATTAACGCCATGAAGACCCGGGAAGACAAAAAGGCGGTAATACGCTTCCTCGGAATGGTGAACCTCTTGGGAATATTAATTCCCAACATGGCCTCGCACACCACGGCTCTCAGGCATCTGGTGAAGAAGTCCACTGCATTCCAGTGGCTACCCACACATCAAGCAGAGTTGCTCGTGCTCAAAGCAAAGCTCACCACGGCTCCGGTATAAGCGTTTTTTGACCCAGACAGGGAAACAAAAATCTCCACGGACGCAAGCCAGGACGGCATTGGTGCGGTGCTCCTCCAGAGGGATGACTCCTTGTCCTGAGCTTCAGTTGCTTATGCGTCAAGGGTCATGACTCCTACTGAACAGAGGTACGCCCAAATAGAAAAAGAGTGCCTGGGCCTCCTAACCGGCATTATAAAGTTCCATGACTACGTCTACGGTCCACCAACATTCATAGTGGAGATTGACCACAGACCCTTGGTCCATATCATTCATAAGGACTTGAATGGCATGACGCCCAGGTTACAGTGCATTCTCCTTTGACTCCGAAGGTACGATTTTGAGTTAGTATACACACCAGGCAAGGAGCTGATAATTGCGGATGCCCTGTCCCGCTCCATCATCTCGCCCTGTGAACAGGTTGACTTCATCCGCCAGATTGAGGCACAGGTGCAGCTGTGTGCCACCAACCTCCCGGCCTCGGATGAAAGAGTGATCAGCATTCGTGAAGAGACTGCCAAAGACGCTCTTCTGGAACGTGTAATGCACCACCTTGCAAACGGCTGGCAAAAAGGGCAATGCCCTCAGTTCTATAATGTGAAGGATGACCTGGCAGTCGTCAAGGGGATCCTCCTCGACTAGATCGTATCGTTATTCCTCACAGTCTGCAGAGCTTAGTGCTCAAACAAATCCACGAGGGACACCTAGGTGTCGAAAAGTGTAGGTGCAGGGCCCGGCAGACTGTCTATTGGCCTGGAATCAGCCAGGACATATCCAACATGGTCCTCAATTGTGCGACCTGCCAGCATTTCGAGCCTGCTCAAATAAAAGAAACACTCCAGCAACACAAGATCGTGACCTCACCGTGGTCCAAGGTGGGAATCAACCTTTTTCACACCAATGGGCGTGACTATGTGCTCATCATTAGATTACTTCTCAAATTACCCAGACGTTGTGAAGCTGTCAGACCTCACATCCAGGACAGTCATCAAGGCCTGCAAGGAGACATTTGCCAGACATGGTATTCCACTCACTGTCATGAGTGACGATGGTCCCTGCTTCCACAGCCAAGAGTGGTCCAGGTCGCCAAGTCGTACCAATTCAACCACATTACCTCAAGCCCATACTACCCGCAGTCCAACGGGAAGGTTGAGAAAGGGGTCCATATAGTGAAGCAACTGCTCTGCAAGGCTGCGGACTCTGCTTCTGACTTCAACCTTGCGCTGTTGCCGTACAGGGCAACCCTTCTGTCCACCGGTATGTCTCCAGCTCAACTCCTCATGAATAGAGACCTGCGGACGACTGTTCCAGCCATACATGGATCACCTCCCAGTGCTGCAAAGGGTGCAGCAATTCAGGAACAGGCAAAAGCTGACGTACAATGCTCATGCTACAGATTTGCCTGTGTTATCTCCGGAAGATGCTGTTCGGATCAAGATACCTGATGGAGGCTGGTCAGCTCCAGTTTTTGTTGTTCGACAGTCTGCTCCCAGATCGTTTATAGTTTGTATGGCTGTTGGCTCCATTGCCAGGCGCAACAGAAAGGCACTGCGCAAAGGTGCCGGCCCATTACCAGATCCTACTTTTCCATATGTTGTTATGCCTCCTCTGGACACCTCGCACCATGAGGCCACCAATCTGGCAGCAATCCCGCCTGTCAATGCGCCGTCGTCCACACCTCCACCTCTCAGGCCGTCGACAAGGATCCGACGCAAGCCCCAAAGATTGGACTTATAGACATTTATCTTGTAAATTTTGTTCTGTCTCTGCACGCTAGACACCTCTTTGAGGACATTACCAGTGCAGTAGATAATGGGGAGCCAATGGAAGTGGTATATCTGGTTGGCGATCAGTAGCTAGTGGTGTCCCTCAGGGATCCGTGTTGGGCCCACAATTGTTCACAATTTACATAGATGATTTGGAGTTGGGGACCAAGGGCAATGTGTCCAAGTTAGCAGATGGCACTAAGATGAGTGGTAAAGCGAAAAGTGCAGAGGAAACTGGAAGTCTGCAGAGGGATTTGGATAGGTTAAGTGAATGGGCTAGGGTCTGGCAGATGGAATACAATGTTGACAAATGTGAGGTTATCCATTTTGGTAGGAATAACAGCAAACGGGGTTATTATTTAAATGATAAAATATTAAAGCATGCTGCTGTGCAGAGAGACCTGGGTGTGCGAGTGCACGAGTCACAGAAAGTTGCTTTACAGGTGCAACAGGTGATTAAGAAGGCAAATGGAATTTTGTCCTTCATTGCTAGAGGGATGGAGTTTAAGACTAGGGAGGTTATGCTGCAATTGTATAAGGTGTTAGTGAGGCCACACCTGGAGTATTGTGTTCAGTTTTGGTCTCCTTACTTGAGAAAGGACGTACTGGCGCTGGAGGGTGTGCAGAGGGGATTCACTAGGTTAATCCCAGATCTGAAGGGGTTGGATTACGAGGAGAGGTTGAGTAGACTGGGACTGTACTCGTTGGAATCTAGAAGGATGAGGGGGGATCTTATAAAAACATATAAAATTATGAAGGGAATAGATAGGATAGATGCGGGCAGGTTGTTTCCACTGGCGGGTGAAAGCAGAACTAGGGGACATAGCCTCAAAATAAAGGGAAGTAGATTTAGGACTGAGTTTAGGAAGAACTTCTTCACCCAAAGGGTTGTGAATCTATGGAATTCCTTGCCCAGTGAAGCAGTTGAGGCTCCTTCATTAAATGTTTTCAAGATAAAGATAGATAGTTTTTTGAAGAATAAAGGGATTAAGGGTTATGGTGTTCGGGCCGGAAAGTGGAGCTGAGTCCACAAACGATCAGCCATGATCTCATTGAATGGTGGAGCAGGCTCGAGGGGCTAGATGGCCTACTCCTGCTCCTGGTTCTTATGTTATGTATATATTTATCCACTTGCCATTTAATGTAAATAGTTATACATGTAAATACATTTGCCTATGCTCCAAGCAACCAACATTGTTTTTAAAAAAAGGGAAGATGTCATGATATGCACTCATGCATATATTGAGATACAGACAGACAGTGATAGACACCCAGTACAGCCAATCAACACAGGATAGAACACAACCAATCACCAGCCAGAACACCAGAAGGTGGTCTCCCATTATAAAACACACGAGGCATCAAAACTCTGCCTCTTTCCACTGGTGACAACTGTAGTGACAGTCAGGGTGTATATATTAGTTAGCACCTTCTGCACGTGGCTCAGAGCTATCTAGTCTAATTAGTTGTAGCAAGCACACTTAGATCAGTAGAGTGTCAAACCCACAACGAACTGTGTACACTGCTCAACAATTTCAATAAAGCGTATTGAACTAACATCAATGTTTGGAGTCTACTTTCAAGTACAACTGCATCCAGTTGCAGTCCGTGTTACCCAAGGGTGATTAACACGACAGGCAGCATGGTGGCAGACTCTGGAGGGAGGTTCGTTATGGTGAGTTGGAAATTGGAGGGGATGCCGGTGGTATTGATGGATATTTTTCCACCGAACTGGAACAATGTTGCGTTTATGAAGGGGGTGTTGGGGAAGATTCCGGTCCTGGATTCGCACCGGTTGATAATGGTGGGGAGATTTTAACACAGTTTTGGAGCCAAGATTGGATCGGTCAAGTCCAAGGTCAGGGAGAGAATCGGCGGTGGCGAGGGAACTGAGGGGGTTTTTGGAGTGCATGTGGACCCGTTGAGGTTTGGTCGGCCAACGGTGATGGAATTCTCATTTTTATCCAATGTGCACAGGATGTACTCCCAAATCGACTATTTTGTGTTGGATAGGACGTTGCTGGCGGGGTGGTTGGTTCGGAGTACTTGGCAATTGTGGTTTTGGACCATGTGCCGCATTGAGTGGACTTGCAGGCAAATTGGGGAGGGGGTGGGGTGGGGCCTGCGCTCGCAGGGGAGGTTGGATGTGGGGCTGTTGGCAGATGAGGTTTGTGAGCGGGTAAGGGCTGCCATTCCGGGATATGTGGAGCTGAATGACACGGGTAAGGTATCGGCTGCCAAGCTGTGAGAGGCATTGAAGGCAGTAATAAGGGGGGAGTTTATTTCAATGCACACAGCCAAAACGGAGCGGGCTGAGATGGCAAGGTTAGTTCATGAGTTCTTGTAGTTGGATAGGAGTATTCGGAAGCCTCGGAGGCAGGATTGCTGAGGGAGCGGCAGAAGCTACAGATGGAGTTGGGCTGTTATCCACGGGTATGGCGGTGGGGCAGTTGAGGAGAGCTAAAGGGGCGGTATATGAATATGGAGAAAGGTTGAGTAGGATGCTGGCATATCAATTGAGGAAGCAGGGGGCAATGAGGGAGTTTGGGAAAGTGAAGGATAGTGGAGGGAAGGTGGTCTTGGACCCCGTGAGGATGAATGGGATGTTTGGGGATTTTTAAAAGAGGCTCTATGAGTCAGAAACCCCAGCCGGAGTGGAGGAAATGAGACGTTGTTTGGAGGGGTTGGAGTTCCCGAGAGTGAAGGAGGACCTGGTGGAGGGACTGGGAGCCCCCACAGAGGTGGTGGAGGGTATGGGGCGATGCAGGTGGGGAAGGAACCGGGCCCAGTTGAGTTTCCAGTGGAGTTTTACAATAAGTTTTTGGGGAACCTGGGGCCCTTACTGTTAAGGGCGTTTAATGAGGTGAGGGAGCAGGAGGTGCTCCCCCCGACATTATCGCAGGCCTCTATCTCCTTAATTTTAATGAAGGACATAGATCCAGAGCAGTGTTGGTCCGACAGGCCAATATACCTGTTAAATGGGGATGCCAAGTTACTGGCCAAGATCTTAGCCTCAAGGATTGTGTGCTGGGGGTGATAGGGGAGGACCAGACCAGACGAGGTTTGTTAAGGGGAGGCATTTGTTGGCCAACATCAGCTGGCTGTTAAATGTTATAATGATGCCCTCAGAGGCACCAAGTGTGGAGGCGGTGGTTGCCATGGATGCGGCAGTTATTTGTTGGAAGTGCTGGGGCAGTTTGGGTTTGGGCAGGGGTTTTGTGGATTGGGTCCGGCTGTTGTACCAGGTGCCGGTAGTGAGTGTGCGAATGAAACGGGTGAGCTCGGAGTATTTCAGATTGTACCGGAGGATGAGACACGGATGCTCACTCTTCCCATTGCTCTTTGCCTTGGCTATAGAGCCATTGGCAATGGCGCTGAGAGCGTCCAAGGACTGGCAGGGGATATTACGCGGGGGTGGGGGTGAAGCATAGTGTTTTGCTGTACACGGACGACTTGCTGCTTTAAAGTTTGAACCCGTTGGAAGGTATTGGGAGGATTATGAGTATTTTGGAGGAATTCAGCCGGTTCTCGGTTACAGATTGAATATGGGGAAGAGTGAGGTTTTCCCGATTCAAGAGAGGGGGTTAGAGAAGAGGCTGAGGGTTTTGTCGTTTAGAGTGGTGGGTGGGAACTTTCGATATCTGGGTATCCTGGTGGCGCATGGGTGGGAGCAACTGCACAAGCTGAATTTGGCTCGGTTGGTGGAACAGATGAAAGGGGATTTCAGGAGATGGGATGTACTCCTGCTGTTGCTGGCGGTCGGGTGCAATCGGTGAAGACGATGGTTCTTCCGAGGTTCTTGTTTGTGTTCCAGAATATCCCGATTTTCATTCCAAAGGCTTTTTTCAGGAGGATAAATGCACTGATTTTGGGGTTTGTTTGGGCGGGTAAAGCCCCGTGGGTGAAGGATCTGCTGCTGGAGTGGGGTCAAGGGGATGGTGATTAGTTCTTCCGAAGTTAATGAACTACTATTGGGCAGCGAACATAGCCATGGTGAGAAAGTGGGTAGTGGAGGAGGGTTCGTTGTGGGAGTAGATGGAGGCAGCCTCTTGTTAAGACACAAATTTGGAGGCATTGGTAACGGCGCCTTTGCTGTTCTCGCCAGCCAGGTACTCCTCAAGCTCGGTAGCAGTGGATGCCCAGAGGGTTTTGTGATTGTGTTTGATGTCTAGATATATAAATGCCTCAAAACAATATTTTTCAAAAAGAAAGTCAGTTTATGTCTCCCAAAAGTTTCTGAATTACCAGCCTCGTTGTATACAATAATAATGATTATTTCTCTATTGTCAGATGTTTAGATTAGAGGGTAAATATTTTGATGCTTTCTGGAATTTATTTTTAACAATTATATTCATATATTTCCTCCTAAATTGTTTCTTTCACCGTTTTGACTGTAATACATTCTACAAGTATTTTATGACTGTCATATAATTGATGTAAGAGATTTTCCTGTCTAATCCTCATTATTTTGTGTTGTACTTCAGAACCTTCTGGCAGAAAAAGTGGAACAACTAATGGAATGGAGTTCCAGACGTTCTGTCATTCGTATGAATGGTGACAAATTCCGAAGATTTGTGAAGGCCCCTCCTCGTAATTACTCTGTAATTGTGATGTTCACAGCTCTTCAGCCCCAGAGACAGTGTTCTGTCTGCAGGTAAGAAAAGAACATTGATTCATCTTCTATAATATAAATGACTGGGTAGGATGGAAACATTTGGTGAGGTTTAAACTTTAAATAAACTGTATTCCATCAATGTTATGACATCTAGGTCGAACTCCACTTTCGCTTCTGAATAACATTTGAAAGGCTTATAATACAGAAAATTAACATTTAAAATATATAATTTGAGTGTACCATGTGACTGCACATGTCGAACACAAAATGAAGACAGTCCAATTGTTTCTATGTACACCTCCATGACATGATTACAATTACCTTGTCAAATGTGATTCACCCAGATTTTATCGAGATCAGTACAATATTTTTCTAATTAGTACTCAAACTTTCTTGGTATTATCATATATTATTTAAGTATTTTTAGTGCTTGAACCTGAATTCAAAATAACCCATTCATTACTCCTAAGAACACTTACATTTTACATTTATTTAGTGAACCTTGGTTAACTTACTGCTTAATGTATCAATGCCTGTATAAACATTGTGGTTTGTTCTGAACTAATAATAGTTCCTTCAAAATCCATGAATAAAATGCGGGTTTTAATCCTAACGTTATCTCTCATGCTTATTTGTTTATATCAGTTTTTCTCCTGTATTGCTTCTTTTTAAAACTTCTTCCTGTATTCTCCATTCATTGGCATTCTTATTCATCCAGAAGAGGCAGTCTGATTCTGAATTTTACCACAGCCGAGTTGTCAGTATCACCAGGGAGTGCACTCCATTGTGCAAATATGGGAACACTGCCACTCTTCCATCTTTCGAAGATAAGTGCACCAAAATCACAATGCTCTTCATCCAGCAGGGATCCTAAGGATTGCCAAAATCTTTCTCAAAACAAAATCAGTGTTTACATTAGAATTGCTGTACAATAAATGGCTAACATTTTGTATTATTGCCATTTGAACTGAGGTAAACCACTGTTACACCTGTATTAGGTGATGTAAGGTAGGACTTGTACTACAAGTTCGCCGGTAGCCCCTACCTGCTGGCTCCGCCCAGTAGAAGGAGCACGTCCTCTATTCAGCAGCCATTTTGCCAGCTGCTGTGGGAGGCCACACATCTTACTGCAATAAAGCCACAGTTGTATCCAACCTTAGTCTTTGTACAATTGATCGTGCATCAATTTATTGCAGTAAGATTTTCTAAAAGATGGACCTCCGAATCAAACCAGATCGCCTGCAGCTGGATCCGCACTCAAGCGACGCCAAAAAGGACTTTAATCACTGGCTAGCTTGCTTCGAGCCCTATATCAACTCAGCGACCACCCCTCCGATGGAGGCTCAGAAGATACAGATCCTGTACTTAAGGTTGAGCTCCAACCTGTTCCCGCTAATCCAGGACGCCCCGACCTACGCAGACGCCATGGCGCTCCTTAAAGAAAACTACGCACAGAAAACGAACACGCTCTTCGCCAGGCACGTACTCGCCACTCGCTCTCAACTCCCTGGTGAGTCCATAGAAGACCTCTGGTGGGCCCTAATCCCACTTGTCCGGGACTGTGACTCTGATGCCGTTATGGCCACCGAACATTCCAACCTTGTTATGCGCGATGCGTTTGTAACGGGGATTAGGTCGGACCTCATACGCCTAAGACTGCGAGAAGGGGCCACGCTTGACCTAGCTGAGACTAAAAAGCTAGCACTCTCCATGACGGTCGCCTCATGTAATGCTCAGGCCGACCCCTCCGGCCGCGTGGCCTACCCCTCCTATCTCTCGTGGATCCCACAGACGGCCGCCCCAGCCAGGGCTTCACGCAGACAGTACGCCTGCGCCAGATGCCAACCCGCGAACCCCGGGGGTCCCCGATATTACTTCTGTGGCCAGCAAAATCACCCCCGCCAACGCTGCCCGGCCCGCACTGCCATTTGCAAGGCTTGCGGCAAAGAGAGGCACTTCGCCGCGGTGTTCCAGGCCCGCGCAGTCGCCGCTATCGCTCCCCGACCTACGCACGATGGGCGCCGCCATCTTGGTCCTGGACCACGCGCGGCCAGTGGGCGCCGCCATCTCCATCTCCACCTCCCCGGCCATGCGCAGCCAGTGAGCGCCGCTATCTTCACCTCCCGGGGCCACGCGCGGCCAGTGGGCGCCGCCATCTTCACCTCCTGGGGCCGCGAGCGGCCAGTGGGTGCCGCCATCTTCCCCCCTCAGTCCACGTGCGGCCCATGGGTGCCGCCATCTTGTTCAGCCCCCGCAACGTGCTAATCTCTGTGCTGCACTACTACTAGGCCTGGACTTACAGTGCAATCTCCAGAGCCTTACCCTCAAATTCGGCGGGCATATACCACCCCTCACTGTGTGCGGCCTCGCGACCCTAAAGATCTACCCCCCTCCCTCTTTGCCAATCTAACTCCGGATTGCAAACCTGTTGCCACCAGGAGCAGACGGTACAGCGCCCAGGACAAGACCTTCATCAGGTCTGTGGTCCAGCGGTTGCTACGAGAAGGCATCATCGAGGTCAGCAACAGCCCCTGGAGAGTCCAAGTGGTAGTCATTAAAACTGGGGCGAAACACCAGAATGGTCGTGGACTACAGCCAGACCATCAATCGGTACACACAGCTCGACACGTACCCCCTCCCACGCATATCTGATATGGTCAATCAGATTGCGCAGTACCGAGTCTTCTCAACGATAGACCTTAAATCCGCCTACCACCAGCTCCCCATTCGTAAATCGGACCGTCCATACACTGCTTTTGAGGGTTCCCTTCGGCGTCACTAATGGGGTCTTGGTCTTCCAAAGGGAGATGGACCGAATGGCCGACCGGTACGGTTCGCGGGCCACCTTCCCATACCTAGACAACACCACCATCTGCGGCCACGATCCACAGGACCATGACGCCAACCTTGCCAAATTCTCCACACCTCCACTCTCCTCAACCTCACCTACAACAAGGAGAAGTGCGTGTTCAGCACAACCCGCTTAGCCATCCTCGGCTATGTGGTCCAGAACGGAGTTCTGGTGCCCGATCCCGACCGCATGCGTCCCCTCATGGAGCTTCCCCTCCCCCACAGCTCCAAGGCCCTCCAACGCTGCCTGGGGTTCTTTTCGTACTACGCTCAGTGACTCCCAAACTATGCGGAAAAGGCTCGCCCACTCATTCAGTCCATCCACTTTCCTCTTGAGGCCGAGGCTCAACAGGCCTTCGCCCGTTTAAGAGCTGATATAGCCAAGGCTGGGATGCACGCAGTAGACGAGTCACTGCCCTTCCAAGTAGAAAGCGACGCATCAGACGTCGCACTTGCCGCCACCCTTTGTCAGGCAGACAGACCCGTGGAACTCTTTTCCCGCACCCTTCATGCCTCAGAAATTCGGCACTCGTCCGTCGAAAAGGAGGCCTAAGCTATCGTTGAAGCTGTGCGGCATTGTAGGCATTACCTGGCCGGCAGGAGATTCACTCTCCTCTGACCAACGGTCAGTAGCCTTCATGTTTAACAACACGCAGCGGGGCAAGATCAAAAACGATAAAATCGTGTGGTGGAGGATCGAGCTCTCCACCTT
The DNA here is from genome assembly GCF_902713615.1 of Scyliorhinus canicula. Lineage (NCBI taxonomy): Eukaryota > Metazoa > Chordata > Chondrichthyes > Carcharhiniformes > Scyliorhinidae > Scyliorhinus > Scyliorhinus canicula. Next base: position 114,149,176 of record NC_052148.1, on the reverse strand, counting down.
GTGGTGGTATGAATGTGAGCACTGCCATTGGTGCAGAGCATTGGTTTCCCATTGGCTCTGGCTGGTCATGTGCCTCTCGTCCGATTGGCTGGGACTAGTCATGTGACTGCTCACCAATTGGTCGAGAGGCAAGTAGACCCCGCCTCCAAGGCGGTGTATAAGTACCCAGAGTTCCCAGCAGTCGGCCTTTCTCTGTAGTCGACCACCGGGCTAACAACTAGCTGATTAAAGCCACAGTTTGGATCTTCATCGTGTCTCGAGTCCAATTGATGGTAAATCACATCTATAATTACGGGATTTTGTATCGCCCCGGCAAACTCAACGAGGCCCCAGACGCCCTATACCGAGGTACATGTGCCAGCGCACAAGTAGACCAACTCCGGGCCCTACACGACAGCCGTTGTCACCCGGGGGTCACACGATTATACCATCTTGTCAAGGCTCGCATTCCGCCCTTCTCCGTCGAGGAAGTACGAACAGTCACCAGTGACTGCCAGGTCTGTGCGGAATGCAAGCCGCACTTCTATCGGCCGCACCGTGCGCGCCTGGTGAACGCCTCTCGCCCCTTTGGATGCCTCAACGTGGATTTCAAAGGGCCCCTCCCCTCCACCGCCCGAATCACGTATATTCTCAGTGTGGTTGATGAGTACTCCAGAATCCCCTTCGCCATCCCATGCCCCGATATGACGTCTACCACCGTCATCAAAGCCCTAAACACAATCTTCGCTCTGTTCGGTTTCCCCGCCTACACCCACAGTGACAGGGGATCCTCATTCATGAGTGATGAGCTGCGTCAGTTCCTGCTCAGCAGGGGTATCGCCTCCAGTAGGATGACCAGCTATAATCAGGTAGAGAGGGAGAACGGGACGGTATGGAGGGCCATCCAACTGGCCCTATGGTCCAGGAACCTCCCAGCCTGTCGCTGGCAGGAGGTCCTCCCTGATGCACTACATTCCATCCGGTCACTACTGTCCACTGCTACGAATAACACACCCCAGGAATGTCTTTTTGCCTTCCCTAGGAAGTCCACATCGCTCTTGGCTCGCAGCTCCAGGACCGGTCCTGCTCCGTAGGCACGTCCGACTCCACAAGGCGGACCCGTTGGTGGTTAGGGTGCACTTGCTCCATGCCAACCCCCAGTATGCTTATGTGACGTACCCTGACGGCCGCCAAGATACTGTCTCCCTCAGGGACCTGGCACCAGCAGGTTCCACCCATACACACTTCTCCGACCCGGCACCACCCTCCCCTCCCCCGGTTCCCCCAACATTAACCCCACCAGGACCATCCCTCCTTCCCCTGCCCACGCCAGAGGATGAAGAGGATTTCGGCACACTCCCGGAGTCATCCAACATCAGGCCAGCATTGATATCACCGCTACTGCTACGATGCTCCCAGCGGAACGTCAAGGCACCAGACCGGTTGAATCTCTATCTGCCACCGGACTTTCAAAGGGCATTTTTTTGTCTTTTCCCTGATAAAACACTGTACATAAATTCACTACTGTATATAGTTCTCCACACCCCCACCGGACTCATTTTTAACAGGGGGTGAATGTGGTAAACCACTGTTCCACATTGTATTAGGTGATGTAAGGTAGGACCTGTACTACAGGTTCGCCGGTAGCCCCTGCCTGCTGGCTCCGCCCATTATGAGGAGCGTGTCCTCTATTCAGCAGCCATTTCGCCAGCTGCTGTGGGAGGCCACACATCTTACTGCAATAAAGCCATAGTTGTATCGAACCTTAGTCTTTGTACAATTGATCGTGAATCACAACAGCCAGCAGTACAATTTCAGGTTGTAGCTTTTTCCACATTTTGAGCCCTCTGGTGAAGGAGTAAAAGTAGCAAATATTGTAGCAGTTTAATGTGATGAATTTGGAGCGTTGAATATGAAATTTGATATAATGGCACATTTACTTTTATATGTGGCAGTATCAATAAACAAATCTATTGATCGTTCGTTTGGGCTAATCCTAAGGATCAAGCATCAAATATTCAGAGCAGGTCAGCATTAACAACGTGCTGCAATAAACAAAAGTATACTTGCATCATATCAGTAGGTTAAGAGAATATGCAGTGGAACCATAAAATGCTGAAAGTTATAAGTTAGGCATCTGTCCTTCTTGGGAAATGATAAATTGTGCTTGGAGCTTATATCACATTTGTATTGAGCATCGTCTGTTGTGGCAGTAGAGGCCGAGTGATAATCTCTTCAACAGCTAGCACAGATGAATAGCATTGGACCAAGGTCGACTGCAATTACCATGACATCTGTTTGTTAAGTATTGTGGGAGGTCTTTGCTCGCATTGCTTTAGGATCCTGGCTTCATGCATTTATCCTGAGTCTCAGTGAGGCTGCTGGCAGATCGACAGTCGACATGGTTTTCTCACTTTGTCAGTTACAGGAGAAGTGTTGCGAAAAGTGCAGGCCATTCTACTTTGCCTTCCTAGAGCAGACTAAGATCTTCGATCTTGTTGGCAGAGATGGATTCTTAAAACCAGTCCTGAAAATAGGCTGGCCTCCTGGCATAATTTCTTCTTTCCCTGAGACCGTGCACCATTTTGTTAGTTTTTCTCCATGAATATTTTTATTCTATTCCTTTTTCACATTTTCATCCAAATTTACACCCACCAACAAACATCAACGGTAACAAATACAATGTCAATCTCCTAGCCAACAATTCCTCCCTCCCACCAACCCCAAACAACCCTCAACATTTTAAATACAAACATCAGGGGGCAGCGCGGTAGCATGGTGGTTAGCATAAATGCTTCACAGCTCCAGGGTCCCAGGTTCGATTCCCGGCTGGGTCACTGTCTGTGCGGAGTCTGCACGTCCTCCCCGTGTGTGCGTGGGTTTCCTCCGGGTGCTCCGGTTTCCTCCCACAGTCCAAAGATGTGTGGGTTAGGTGGATTGGCCATGCTAAATTGCCCGTAGTGTCCTAAAAAGTAAGGCTAAGGGGGGGGTTGTTGGGTTACGGGTATAGGGTGGATACGTGGGTTTGAGTAGGGTGATCTGCTCGGCACAACATCGAGGGCTGAAGGGCCTGTTCTGTGCTGTACTGTTCTATGTTCTATGTTCTATCAAAGAAAAGGATTCAGGAATTCACCATCCACCATAGTCACCAACAACATACACAGTCCAACACGTCCCCTACCCCCCCCACCCCAGCCAATGTTCGATGTCATCCAATTCTTCAAAGTGCATAATTAACAAAGCCCATGAATTGTAGAACCCTTCCATCCTTCCCCTCAACTCAAACTTCACCTTTTCGAGTGTTAAAATCTCCAACAGATCCCCCCGCCACTCAAGGGCACAGGGTAGAGAAACTGACCTCCATCTCAACAGGATCCGCCTTCAGGCAATCAGCATGGCGAAGGCTAAAACATCTACCTCTGCACCCGCTTCCAACCCCGGCCGATCCGATACCCCGAATGTGGCCTCCAGAGGACCTGGCTCAAGCCTCACATATAGCACCTTTGGGATAACCCTGAACACCTCCCTCCAATACCCCTCCAGCTTTGGACAGGACCAAAACATATGAACGTGGTTTGCGCCTCCTCCCTGCTCCCCGCAACGTTCACAAAGATCCTCTACCCCCTCAAAGAGTCGGCTCATCCTCATCTTTATGAGGTGCGCCCTATTCACAACTTTTAGCTGTATCAGCCCCAACCTCACGCAGAAAGCTGAGGCATTTACCCTCCAGAGCATCTCACACCACAACCCCTCCTCCATGCTCTCTCCCAGCTCTTCCTCCCACTTTGCCTTAATCCCCGCCAGCAGTGCCTTGTCTTCTCCCAGAATCACCCCATAAATTGCCGACACCACCCCCTTCTCTATTCTCTCTGTCACCAGCACCTTCTCCAACAGTGTGGAGGCTGGCGCCAACGGAAAGCAAAATCTCGGACCTGCGTATACCTAAACATATCCCCTTTCCCAACCCATATTTTTCCCACAGCTCCTTCAATCCCGCAAACTGGCCCCCGGGAAACAAATCCCTTAATGCCCTGACTCCCTTCTCTCATTTCCGAAAACTCCCATCCCACTTCACTGGCTCAAATGTGTGATTCCCCTGAATTGGCATTTCCCTTGACTCCGCGCCCAGCCAAAAGTGCTGGCGCAACTGCCTCCAGATTTTCAATGTCTCTACTACTACCGGACTTCCTGAGTATTTCCCCCGGCCATCGGGAGTGACGCTGTTGCCAACGCCTTCAATCCCGACTCCCTACACCGACTCTCCTCCAGTCTAACCCATTGGGGTCCCCCCTCGAACCCAGCTCCTCACCTTCGTGTTCGCCGCCCAGTAATAAAATAGTAAATTCGGAAGACCCAACCCCCCTGACTGCCGTCCTCTCTGCAACAACACCTTGGACCGAAGTTCACTTGCAACAGCTACATTTGCATCACTCATGTCTTGTGCCTGAGATCTTTTCTTCTAACAGAGACACAAAGATTTATGCAGATGCTGCAGTAGTCCTCCGATTTTGATGATTCTAGGTAGAATAAATTATTTCCTGGGGCTTTACCACAGGCGAGACAGTCAATGATTTTGTTAAGCTCTACTGTGATGGGCTTACTGTCGAGCTGCTCCATGATAGGAAAGTGTGGAATGTGCTGAGGCCATCTTCAATGACAAAGTTCTCCATTGCATAGAGTGTGAGGCAGTGATTATCCTACCTTCCAATCTGCTTGCTAGGTTTATTGACAAGCAACCCTTTGTTTCTCCTCAAAGGAGCTGATTTGGTTGCTTCTGGGCACATTCCTTTCTTAATTCTTCAATACATCTCTCTAGGATTCCCAGATTCTGCAGCAGATTACATGCTGTTGCAGAATTTTAATCAAGATTGAATGGTTCAGTGTTGAGCTGTATGCTGAGATTTAATTCTGGCAGCTCTGCGATTTGTTTGCAGGAGACCTGTAGCTCATGAGGGTTCCTTTCTTGTTTGCAGAAAGACTCTATTTCATGCCAATAAGACTCAAACCAGTCAGCATTTCTCTGATTTATTTTCTTGTACAGAGTGAATACAGAGTTATAGTTGGTGATGTGCAGATGATCCGATTTCAACATTGCACTCTGGTCTTGGGCATCATTGTCTAAAAGAGCCTGATCAAAGATTTTGAGGAACTCCTAGGACCTTTGCGGGTTACTGGTACAGTAAGTTTTGATTCGAATAAGACCTTTGTTCTTGGAACTTCCTTGGATGCAGCCTGACTTTGCTACGTGCCAGGGAGTGGTCAGTGTTATAGTTAGCACTGTAATAGCTACGAATGTTGAGGACACTGCTGAGAAAGGTGTGCCTCGTGAAGATAAGGTCCAGTTGGTGCCAGTGGCATGATCTTGATGTTCTCCAGGGCAATTGTGTCATGGATTAGTTTGGAAGTGGCTGTTCATCACACTGAATTCATGGTAGCAGAATGGCACCAGCAAACTCTGTCCATTTTTGATCATCTTTTCAATTCCCTGTCCACATGAGCTTTACGCTCTTTCTGAAATACAGCTGTCTTACGTGTGTCACCAACCTGCAAAGGGCCATTGGGAATGCCAGGACATGCCGTCCTTATGTCCCAGCTTCCGATGTGAAAAGCTGATGTCTTCTTTGTTTATTTTGTTTGTGGGTGGCATGGTAAACTCAATGGGGTTAACACCTCCCCTCCCCCCCTACACACACACACATTTTGGCATTGCTGTTATCGTCCAAAGCAAAGGTTAAAACTAATACTGTTTGTTACCAGCTCTGCTTTAGCAGTTGCCGGAAGGCTGTCTGATAAATGACAGTTACCTGTGGGACTCCAGTTTTGATTTTGTTTTTAAATCAGTGATTACTCCCTTCACCTTCTTCTCTTCTGAGACACCTACAAAGCAGTGAAGCTATTTCCCAACGGTCGGGGCTCTGTTTTGTGAGCACCAGGGCAAAACCACACACTAGTGTGCCTGCATACCATGCATCTGGGAGCTGGGCCTTCACCGAGTTCCCAAATTTAGTTTTGCCTGGGAACCACGGGGTACCCAGCTTACACAGTAGCTAGTCTGCTTATCACCTCTTGCTTTCAGCTCTCACCTTCTACTAAAAGTACAGATATTGTGATAAAGGGAGCAGAAAGTGTAGCTTTTTCCTATCGTTGCCTTTCCATCAGCAAGCCCTATGTAGTGCCTCCAAGTTGCAGCATACATAAGTTAGGTACCCTTTGATGGTTACAAAATAAACAAATAAAAGAGCATAAGACAACATTTGAAGTTAACAGCAGAATGTTATCAAGTATTCCACAGACTTCCAACAGGCACTGCAGTCAATGGGGATCCAAGCTGAGAAGCAAATATTGTAGAATCATAGATTATTTCCAGAGCAGAAGGATCCATTTGTCCCATATTAACATGCTTGCTTTCTGTGAAAGCAATTTCGCTAGCTCCACTCTCTCGTCTTTTCCCTGCAAATATTTTTTTCTTCAGATAATGATGTGACCATCAATTCACTAGAGACACGATTGGAACTAAAATGTGGTTTTAATAGTCTTACAACTGAGCCTGCCTGCGACCAGAGGAACTGAGAGCAGGCTCATGGCTGCAGCACTTTATACTTCTGGTAGTGGGAGGGGCCATGGGTGGAGCCATGGGCGGAGCCAAGGGCGGAGCCCTGTACAAGCTCCTCATCTCCCCCTATGGGCAGAGCCGTGCAACGGTATAATGCAATACAGTGTGAATTACAAAACAGTATAATTCACCACAGATAATTAGCCAATTACCTTTTGAAAACCAAGGTTGAATTTGCCTCCACCACACTCTCAGGCAGTGCATGTCAGATTCTAACCATTTTCTCATGTTGCTTCTGGTTCTTTTGACAATCATCTTAAATCAGTGTCCCCTGTTTCTCGGTCCTTTCAGCAAGGGAATAGCTTATCCCGAGCTACTCTGTCCGGACCTCAGATGATTTTGAACATCTCTATCAAATCCTCTTTCAGCTTTCTCTTCAGAACGGAGAACAGTTGAAGTTTTGTAAATCAATCCACATAAATTAAGTCTCTCATTCCCAGAATCATTCCATTAAATCTTTTCTGCACCCTCTACAGTACCTTCACGTCTTTCCTAAAGCATGGTGCCCAGGAATGTACAGAATAGTTAAGTTGAGGTCAAACCAGTGTTTTTTAAGGTTTCACTATAATTTCTTTTGTACTGTAAGGGAAGCTCGAGACGGAAAATATCGTGACTCAGCAGACCCATCTCCATATAAATGACCTCAGCACATAATGGGCGGGATTCTACCCCACCCCCCAGCTGGGTTGCACAATCGCCTGGGGGAGGGGGGGGGGGGGCGTGAATCCCGCCACGCCACCCCGACGCTGGCTGCCAGAATCTTTGGCGCTCTTTGGGGGCGGGAATCACATCGCGACGGTTGGGGGCCGTTGGCAGCACCCACCCCCCCCCACCGATTCTTCACCTCGCGATGGGCCGAGTGGCAGTCCTGCTGGCAGATATTACACCAGGTCCATGTCGGCCGAACCTGGCTCTGCGGGGGGAGGGGAAGGGGGGAGGAGAGGATCTGGCCCTGGGGGATGGAGAGGGTGAATCTGTCCACGAGGGGGGGCCAAATGGTGGCCTGGCCCGTGATCGGGCCCCACTCTTTCCCTCCGCACCGGCTGCTGTAACAGTCCGCCATGACCGGCGAGGAGAAGAAAGAACCCCTCCTGCGCATGCGCTGGGATGACGCCAGTACACGGTCCCGCGCATCCGCCATCTCGCACCGGCGGGGGCCCTTCCGCTGGCTAGCGCGGTGCCAACCCCGCCTGCACTGGCCTAGCCCCTGAAGGTGCGGAGGATTCCGCACCTTCCGGGCGGCCCGGTGCCAGAGTGATTCACACCACTCCTCTGCACCGGTATGGCCACCCCATCGGATAGCGGAAAATCCCGCCCAATATTTTTATTCCGTGATCTGGAAGCAGTTTGGCTGTATCAGCTGGTGGGCCCAGCTCGGTTCTCTGTTTAGTATTAGGGTTTTCAGGGCTGAAACGGTGAATGTGTGGGACTGTGGAAACCGTATACACCAAATGATGATTTAAGAGTCGAGAAAGAGAAAGCTTTTGGCTTCGACTGAGTTTGATCTGTCTTCATGTGTATCTGTATATAGTTACGTTAATCCAATAAAACCAGTTATTTTTTAGACGTCTCTATGTCTCCGCAATCGTTCTTTAGCCAGTCACAACCAACGTACAACATGGTGACAGAGGTGGAATCTTACCAGCATGCGGGCAGCTGTGAAGGACCCCAAAATCTCTGAGAATCAACTTCCAAAAATAAATTACAAGCTTGAGTTTGAATAAGTACCCAAACTGAAGGCATTGGTAAGACAGTTGAAAATGCCCAAAAGAGCTCCAGACATGGTGGCAGAGAGACAGCAGAAAAAAAATCAACTGTTCAGTTTATGAAGGGCTACACCATAGCACGTGGTGGTCTAAGTAAAATCTCAATCCAGCAGCAGTGTCAAAGAACCTAGTGACGATAAAAGAAAGATGTGCAAACCTTGAAAAGGGCTCAAATTAATGGTGTAGTTAGCAAACAGCTCTGGGCAAATTTAGTGAGCATGGATTTCAATATGTCCTGCTGTCTAGATCCAAGGTTGTGACCATTACACATGGCAGCGCGAGACAGAAATTGAAAAAACAAATTGGCTGCTCAAATGTGATTCCTCAGCAGGAGAAAAGCAATGAACAGAGCTTGATAATTACTTCCACTCGAGGGAACAGGCACATTATGGAACTAAAGCTCGAGGCGCCATTAAACCATGCCAGCATGGTCGCGTCAGAAGGCCCCACAGGCACGTACGGTGTCTTGTAAATACTGCAGAATGCTTTTATTGTAAAAGATTTGGACACTTGGAAAGGTGTGCAGAAGTAAAAACTCCAGATGCACAGAGAACAAGACAATCTTTGAACACAAGGCCATTAATGAAATTGAGCAGTCTCAACTAGAAGAGGAACCACAATGTTTTCGCGATTAAATCAAAGACCCCAGATGCACATTCTGGAATGTAGATTTTTGTGTCAATGGCGAAATCACTAATTTCAAATTGGACACAGGAGCAATTGTAACATTCTCGTTCAACAATGAACCATGGCTAATAACTAGTGGCTGAGGACAACTGAAACCCTGTTATATGGTCCAGGAGGGATCAAACTACAAGCCATAGGCACGTTGCAAGCAATGCTCCAATACAAGAACATAACAGATGCGGGAAACATTTTGTGTTATTCTCATCTCCTATGGACAAGCCCTCCATATACACAGGATCTGCTATCTGCTCAGACGAGGAGGAGCGTAACAGACATCTACAGATGCTGAAAGATGCCCTCGTTCGAATGGGATGTGACGCTTGACTCATCGATTGACAATTCCGACGGGCCACAGCAAAAAAAACGCACTGACCTCCTCAGAAGACAAACACGGGACACAATCGACAGAGTACCCTTCGTCATCCAGTACTTTCTCGGAGCGGAGAAACTACGACATCTTCTTTGCAACCTTCAACACGTCATCGATGAAGATGAACATCTTGCAAAGGTCATCCCCACACCCCCACTACTTGCCTTCAAACAACCGCGCAACCTCAAACAAACCATTGTTTGCAGCAAACTACCCAGCCTTCAGATTAGTGACCATGACACCACACAACCCTGCCATGGCAATCTCTGCAAGACGTGGTCATCCAGGTCATCGACATGGATACCACCAGTACACGTGAGAACACCACCCACCAGGTATGCGGTACATACTCGTGCAACTTGGCCAACGTTGTCTACCTCATACGCTGCAGGAAAGGATGTCCCGAAGTGTGGTACATTGGCGAGACCATGCAATGTTCTCGGCAGATTTGCAATTTGGGAGGGAGGGGGTACCCCAATGTACTTTGGGGGCACCTACATAACATGCTTACCTCCTTAACCCATTGCAAGGTCCACAGCATCAGGGCCACGCTTAAAAATACTTGCACCAATTCATACCATGTGATCCTGGCCAAGAGGGCCATAGCACCATGGAGGCATGAATAATTGGGTGTCCAGCTTGTTAATCAGATGCAATTGAGTTCAAATTACCCATTTGCATCCTGCCGCTGGCGTAGGCCAGCGGGGAGCCGGAGCATCAGAACGGTAATCTTTTTTTTGCTCGACATGCGATTCTCCGCCACATCAGGAACTCCGCTGCAGGCATACATACAGGAATCCACCCCTGTATGTTCTCTTGTTTTTGTTAAAAGAGGAATTTCACCCTCATTACTGTTGTATGCATTTTGTATCATTTTTGCTTTAATTCGCGCTTTCTTACTTCTACCTTATCTTTCCTTTACCTTTCATATTTTCTTTTTTTTCTGTAACTTTGCCACTTCCTCTTTGCATCAGAAGAATCAAATTTTACAGCTTAATGATCAACACGGCAGTTATCAATTGGCATATATGCTATTCTATAAACATATCATAATTCAATTTCCATTCTATTCCCCCACTATGGCACATTATGTTCTGTGTCTTAAGGGGTATTAAGTCCAAAAATCGTATTTGGAAAACCTATCTCTTAGACTATTGGAGCCTAAATATAGAACAGAAGTTGGGAGGCTTTTAATTAAGACTTTTGCATAAAATTGTACTTGCATTCATTAACGAGAGGAAGTAATGGGGATCAGGTGGCTGTGTCAAGATCTTGTTAATTAAGCTGTTGTGAAAAATAACCTTTCCATGAATATGGAAATTTACAATGATATCCCATCCATTGCATGCTATGCTGTCAAGTGTTTACCAGGTGGCATTTTTCTTTGAATTACCCGGCTGCAGCTACAAGAAAATACTTGATGAAGCAGACTACCAATGATTTCTGAACAAAACATTGATGGCAATTTTGATTCATCAATCGAAGGACCAAATGCTACTTGTGTAGATAGCACTTGAATATAGCAGGTGTGAACCTTGGTTCAGTGGTAACATGTTCACTGGAAACAAAGTGCTGGTTCAATCCTCCCTGCAGTGTCATACTAAAGGAAGGCTGCAATGGCAGAGATGCCTACTTTTAGATGAGATATTACACCAAGGCTCCATCTCCCTCTCAGATGGAAGTAGAAGATGCTGTCGCACTTTTCAAAGAAGAACAGGGATTTCTCTGTGCGTTGGCCAACATTTAACCCAACATCATGAAAAACAAATGATCACGTCATTTAACTCAATGGTTTGTGGGACTTTGCGGTACAAGAAGTGGATTCCACTTTGGCCCATATTACAACAGTGATTACATTTCAGAAATACAGCTTTATTAGTTTTATTATAGCACCTTGGGATATCCTGTGGTCATGAAATGCTCCATGTAAATGCAAGTTCTGTTTGATTTTGGATTCCATTTATGACGCATAATTAAAATTGAATGTAGGTTCTGTCATTCTTAATGATTCTGCATTTTAATTCATCCATCCAGTGACCCTACATTCCTCCCACTGCTTCTCCAATTGTTTCTGAAATGATTCTAGATTTTGCCTCCATGACTACCTCGAAGTCTATTCACATGTTGATTACATGTGATGAGGAACGTGTGATATCCGTCCTCATGTTACTTTTTGTGAGTTTGAATCTGTATACCGTTTTCCCTTTTCTACAAATTTAATTAAAGCAATAGCTTAAGAGTATTTTTTCCACACTATTTACATTCTCTTATACTCCCATGATTAGTGTGAGACTCCAGTCTTTTCCCATAACCCAGATGCCTGGCACGAAGAACCCCTGGCACTAAGGATCATCCTTGTCACTCCTCCATGCACTAACTTAAGCACTTAAAAATATCACTAGTAAACTAGAACTAGTGCAATTTGACCAGTACATTGTACGGTTTAAACACAAATTTGTTTTACTTGTATTCTACTATTTTGGCAGAGTTCAAAATTGTCTTCGCTTTGTTGATTGCTGCTCCGTATGTGCCTTACATGGTTAAGTTAAATAAGAACATAATGATTGGGAGCAGGAGTGGACCACTCAGCCCATCGGGGCCTGCTCCACCATTCAATATGATCATGGTTGATCTTGGGTTTCAATTCCATTTTCATGCCCGATCCCCAAATATCTTAATCCCCAAAGTGTTCAAAAACTTTTCCATCCCACCCTTACATGTATTAAATAATGGACTATCCGCAACCCTTTGAGTGAAGTAATGGTAATAAGATGCTTTTCAGTGCTTATGCAACTTTAACATTAGTTAGTTAAGCATCAATCATGGACTATGAATTGCCTATCTTGTTTTCCTGACTTTAGTACTTTGTTTGCATTGAATTTTATCTGGCATATTGGATAAGAGTTTCCATTAGGTTATGCAGCTTTATCCAGCACAATTGAGCCAACACTAGCCAAAACAGCACAAAAGATTTTTTTATTTAGTAATGGGATGCGGGTATCACTGGTCCATCCCCACTTGCCTGGAAACCATGGGGTTGATCAAGGAGAGAGCAGTCACTGACACTCAGGTTGGCCTGCGCCGCAGAGGTGAGGATCCATTGCCCCTCCACCCAGATGACCTGTCTCAAGTGAGTTGTCCATGCCAGCCAAAATGATCCTTCCCTCTCTGATCACATGTTCATTGTCTCGCAGGATCTCCAACTGATTGGGCCCCTTCGCCATGCAAGAGGCCACCTTGCAGGAGAGCTTTGAGGAGATCACCATTGAGGCGTCACAACTATCAAACCCATCTTCCACCAGCGCAGAGGCACATCCCTTGGTGGGTGACATTAGTAGATAGGCTTCTGGGGCACCATCTGGTGAGCATCACACAGTTGTTGAACCACATCAGTGGAGGCAGGAACATTCAATGGAGTCAGCAGTTGGACATATACTCGATCCAAGGACTCGACTAGGTCCCAGTCGGATGCCGAGCCTCTTGACAAGATTCTCCTAGAGTTGATGCAGATGTTAGGATACAGCCGTAACATTCTTGAAGAGATGTCATGGGCATTCCAGAGAGTACTTAGCTGATTGGAAGAGTCCCAAAGGCTACAAGCGCACTGAGGCCAACTACTAGGGTGGGGACTGCAGTGGAAATGCTGAAGCACAACATCCGCATCTTGAGTGGTGGTGCCAAAGGCATGGCTCAGCCTATGATTACTATGGTTGAAGGCATTAAGATCATGCCCCAGTCAATCATGAACATGTCTCAGACACGGGCACATTGCCAAGGCACTGCAAGGCCCCGTCACTGAGGAGCATGGCTGAGGGCGTCAACACCGTGATTGTGACAATGGGGAGCTGCCAGGACTGGAAGAACCAGATGATGCGGGGGCCTCTGGAGCTCACTCCAGCTACCCCTCTGGTCCATGGAGACCAACTGGCCCGTTCTCCATCCCCTCCTGGTCCGCCTTCTCCTCCTCATATGAAGCCTCATGACCGTCCTCCTCCAGCATGTCACCCTGCTGTGCCACGATAAAACAGACCACCGCAAAGCAGGAGTCAATCTGGGGGGTGTATTTAAGTGCACCACCAGCGTGCCCCAGGTATCAGAACTGTACTTTGAGCTGTCTGATGCATCACTCAATTACAGCATGGGTGGCAGCATAGGCTTTGTTACATTGGGTCTCTGTTTCTGTCTCTGGCTTCCACACTGGCATCATCAGCCAGGACATAAGTGGGCACCCCTTATCCCCAAGAGCCAACCCATCATCCTGAAGTTGTCCTCGAAGACGCCGGGGATTTCCGAGTGTACCAGGATGCAGCTGATCCGCACACTCCCTGGGAAGTATGTATACACGTCCACCTTCTGGAGGTGTTGGTCGCACATGAGTTGAACATTTAGGGAGGAGAACCCCTTCCTGTTAATGAAGGGCACTTCCTGATGCCCCAGTTGTACGCAAGGCAACATGCGTGCTAACTATTGCCTCCTAAACATGGGGCATTCTGGCAATGGCAGGGAATCCTGCAGACCGAGCATCTTGATGGGCCGGTCCAGCTCAAAATTAATAAAGTTTTATTTCCAGGTATACAGGGCATCTGTGACCTCATGGATGAACTTGTGGGCTGTAGCTTGGGAAATGTTGCAAAAGTCCCCGTTCAACATCTGGAATGAACCAGATGCCTAGAAGTTCAGGGTTGTGGTGATCTTCACGGCCACTGGGAGTGGGTGTCCTCCTCCTCTTCCACGGGGGGTGGGGGCCAGGTTTGCGAAGACATGGCACAGGTTCCACACCGTCTCTTTGTTGAGACGGATTGTCCTGCAGCACATGCTGTCCACCATCTCCTCAAAAGACCAACTGCACCAGTCCACCTTGGTCTGTCGCTGGCTTCCCCTTCTGGCTTCCTTCTCGGCCTGATGGGCAACCGGTTTCCCGGGTGTGCGGCGGCCCCTTGCACGTGCGGTGCCTCCCTGTACGTGGGGTGCCTCCTCGAGCCTGCGTCAACGCTGATGCCACCTCCAGTGTCTGTCTTCCTTGGCTGCCACCAGCACAGCGAGGACAGCCTCCGCGGGACCAACGGCACCAGCCATATTGTTATGAGGAATTGGAGAAGAGAACTGATAATTCCAAAACAAATTCCGCCAAACAGCCCGGGACTGGACACAGATCCATGCATGGAATCATTCTCGCTCTCCCTGGCGGGGAAGGTACAGACGGGCAAAATGAACGTACTGCCGAGGTTCCTCTTCCTGTTCAGATCAATACCGATCTTCATCCCCAAGGCCTTTTTCCAAAACATAGACAAAATGATCACGGCGTTTGTGTGTGGGGGGAGTGGGGGTTAAGAACCCGAGAGTCCCCAAATCAACACTGCAAATGAGAAAATATAGGGGCAGCCAGGCACTACCAAGCTTAAAATATTACCACTAGGCAGCTACGTGTCATAATATCCACTCATGTACATAACGAGATGCAGACAGGCAGTGATTGACACATAGGACGACCAATGAACACACAACACAGAACGACCAATCACCAGAAAAGACACCACCACTATAAAGCTCACAGGGCATTAAGACTCTCTTTTCGGGACCCAGACACTGAGACAGAGTGCACAAGTCAGTGGACATTATTGCCATGTGGTAGGTAGTAAGTCTGATCGAGCCAGTAAGAGGTTGTCAGTAGGATTAGTAGAGTGTCAACCCATGCTGAACATGTACAGCCGTTCTTAGTTTAAATAAAACCGTGTTGGATCATCTCCGTGTTAGACGTTTGTTTCTAGCTTCCCTGCATCCAGTTGCAGTCAACGTCAAACCAACCCGCCTAACACATCACTACAGAATGGGTGCGGATGGAGGAGTCCTCCTGCAAAGGAACGGCCCTCCGGGCCCTCGCCATGGCAGTTCTCCCATCTCCCCCGATGAAATACACATCCTGTCCAGTGGTGGTAGCCACGCTAAGGACATGGAATCAGATGAGGCAACATTTTGGTCTGACCGAGATGTTTCCCAGGGCCCCAACCTGCAGAAATCACAAGTTCCCATCAGCCATGCTAGACAGCACCTTCAAAAAATGGAGACAGGACGGAGGGGACACTGACAGTAAGAGACTTTTACATGGGTGACAGACTAGCGACACTTGGGCGAATGGAGGAGCTGGAACTACCGACAGGATAGGAACTTAGACACCTACAGGTAAAGCACTTTCTCTGCAAGGAGACAAAAGGATACCCCAGGGCCCCGAGACCATATTACTCGAAGACCTGATAAAGACGGACAGAACGGAAGGGGGAAACTGCGGGAAAATCTACGGACAGCTGCTGGACAGGGCGAGACTGCCACGGAGTGGGCTGGGGACTCTGGAGCGAAGCACTGAGCAGGGCCAACTCCACCACTCCTGCGCAAGTCTCAGCCTCATGCAGTTCAAAGTGGTGCAAAGAACGCACCTAAGCAGGTTCTTCCAGGAGGTGGAGGATAAATGTGAACAGGCCAGAGAGGCCCGGCCAACCACACCCACATGTTTTGGACCTGTCCCAAACTTGCAGGGTTCTGGACAGCCTTCTGCGAATATGTCCGAGGTTGTGTGGGTGAGGGTGGAGCCGTGCTCAAGAGTGTCAAGCTTCGAGGATCAGAACAGCCAGAGCTACACATGGGGAAGAGGGCCGATGCCCTAGTTTTTCCTTCCCTAATCGCAAATCCTGCTCGGCTGGCGATCAGCAGCATGATCCACAGCTGCAGACTGGCTGGCAGACCTGGCAGAATTTCTCCATTTGGAGAAGATCAAATACACCATCTGAGGGTCAGAAGAAGAAGGCTTCCTCAAAGCATGGGGGCAGTTCATCGGCCTGTTCCAAGACCTGTTCGAAGCCAAAAGCGAGTAGGGACAAAAGTGAGAGATGGGAGAAGGCAGACAGGAACACCGGGGGAGGG
Source organism: Scyliorhinus canicula (assembly GCF_902713615.1). NCBI lineage: Eukaryota > Metazoa > Chordata > Chondrichthyes > Carcharhiniformes > Scyliorhinidae > Scyliorhinus > Scyliorhinus canicula. Next base: position 114,132,846 of record NC_052148.1, on the reverse strand, counting down.
CAGGAGGAAGAGAGGCGGGAACTTAGGGAAACTACGGGGAGAAGCATGGAAGGAGGGGGAAGGGGCAGAAGGCCACTTCTCCAAACCTGCAAGGCAGGCAGCAGAAAACATATAAAGGGAAGGTGAGAAAGGGGAGAATAGGAGCCAGGGGACAGTACACCCTGAACGAAAAAGGGGGATAACATGTACGGGCCGGGGAGGGGGGAGGAAGACACATCAAGACAGACATTATCAATGTGTATATAAGATCCACATATGCTGTAAATATTAAATGTAAAGTCTTACTGTGTATAAATTAAAAATAATATTAAAAATATTTTAAAAGAGAGCCGATAATTAGTTACGGCTTCCACCCCACAACCCTCTAATCCCCCATGTCTCTACCACCCTTACTTGTCTCGCCTTCTCTCAGAGTGTCATACATTGAACCAGTTGTTCTGGAAAACCTTGTTCTGCACACTCAACCCCTGCCACAGTCTGCTCCTGGGAACATTAGGGAGACCTTTTTAAAAAAATTTATCCACGGGATGTGGACGTCTCTGGTAAGGCCAGCATTTATTGCCCATTCGTAGTTCCCTTTCAGAAGGAGGTGGTGAGTTGCCATCTTAAAACCGCTGCAGTCCTGTAGGTGTAGGTACACCCACTGTGCTGTTAGGGAGAGAGTTCCAGGATTTTGTCCAAGTGACAGAGAAGGAACGGCGATACATTTCCAAGTCAGGCTGACTTGGAGGGGAACCTCCAGGTGGTGTGGGTCCCAGGTATCCGCTGCTCTTGTCCTTCTAGATGGTAGGGGTTGTGGGTTCGGAAGGTGTTGTTGAAGGAACCTTGGTGAGCTACTGCAGTGCATCTTGTAGATAGTACACATGGCTCCCACTATTTGTTGGTGGTGGAGGGTTTGAATGTGGAAGGAGGAGCAATCAAGCGGGCTGCATTGTCCTGGATGGTGTTGAGCTTCTTGAGTGTTGCTGGAGCTGCACTCATCCAGGCAATTGGAGAGTATTCCATTGCACTCCTGACTTGTGCCTTGTAGATAGTTGACAGACTTTGGGGGGGTCAGGAGGTAAGTTACTCACCGTAGGATTCCTAGCCTTTGACCTGCCCTGGTCGCCACAGTATTAATGTGGTTCGTCCAGTTCAGTTTCTGATCAATGGTAACCCCCAGGATGTTGATTATGGGGATTCAGCGATGGTAATGCCATTGAATGTCAATGGGCGATGGTTCGATCGTCTCTTGTCGGAGATAGTCATTACCTGACACTTGTGTGGTGCAAATGTAACTTGCCACTTGTCAGCCCATGTCTGGATACTGTCCAGGTCTTGCTGTGTTTGGAAATGGACTGCTTCATTATCCGAGGAGTCGTGAATGGTGCTGAACATTGTGCAGTCAACCAAAAACATCCCCATTTGATGGGAAGGGGACATCATTGATGAAGCAGCTGAAGATGGCTGGGCCTAGGACAGTATCCTGAGGAATGTCCTGGAGCTGAGATGATTGTCCTCCAACTACCACAACCATCTTCCTTTGTGCCAGGTAGGACTCCAACCAGCAGAGAGTTTTCTCCCTGTTCCCATTGACTCCAGTTTAGCTAGGGTTCCTTGATGCCATACTCGGTCAAATGCTGCCTTGATGTCAAGGGTAGTCACTCTCGCCTCACCTCTGGCATTCAGCTCTTTTGTCCATGTTTGTACCAAGGCTGTAATGAGGTCAGGAGCTGAGTGACCCTGGCGGAACCCAAACTGAGCGTCTGTAAGCTGGTTATTGCCGAGTTAGTGCCGGTTGATAGCACTGTTGATGAATCCTTCCATCACTTTGCTAATGATGGAGAGCAGACTGGTAGGGTTGTAATTGTCTGGGTTGGATTTTTCCTGTTTCTTGTGTACAGTATACACCTGGGAAACATTCCACATTACTAGGTGGATCCCAGTGTTGTTGCTATACTGGAACAGCTTGGCTAGGGGCGCGGGCAGTTCTGGAGCATGTCTTCAGCACTATTGTCAGATTATCAGGACCCATAGCCTTAGCAGTATCCAGTGCCTTCAGCTGTTTCTTGCTATCACATGGAGTGAATCATATTGGCTGAAGACTGACATCTGTGATGCTGGGGACTTCTGGAGGAGACCAAGATGGATCATCTACGCGGCTCTTCTGGCTGAAGATTATTGCGAATGCCTCAGCCTTGCCCTTTGTATATATGTGCTGAGCTCCATCATTGAGGATGGGGATATTTGTGGAGCCTCCTCCTCCAGTGAGTTGTTTAATAGTCCACCACCATTCATAGCTGGATGTGGCAGGACTTCAGAGCTTAGATCTGATGCTTTGGTTGTGGAATCGCTTAGCTGTGTCTATTACTTGCTGCTTATGCTGTTGGGCACTCAAGTAGTCCTATGTTGTAGCTTCACCAGGTTGACACCTCATTTTTCTTTATGCCTGGTGCTACTCCTAGCATGCTCTACTGCACTCTTCATTGAACCAGGGTTGATCCCCTGGCTTGGTGGTAATGGTAGAGTTAGGGATATGCCGTGCCATGAGCTTGCAGATTGTGGTTGAATACAATTCTGCTGCTGCTGATAGCCCATAGAGCCTGTTGGATGCCCAGTCTTGAGTTGCTAGATCTGTTCGAAGTCTACCCATTTAGCATGGTGGTAGTGCCACACAACATGATGGAGGGTATCCTCAATGTGAAGATGGGACTTTGTCTACACAAGGACTATGCGGTGGTCACTTCTACTGATACTGTCATGGACAGATGCATCTGCAGCAGGCAGATTGAGGTCAACTATGTTTTTACTCCTTGATGGTTCCCTCACCATCTGCTGCAGTCCTAGTCTAGCAGTTATGTCCTTTGGGACCCGGCCAGCTCGGTCTGGTGGTTCTACCGAGCCACTCTTGGTGATGGACAGTGAAGACCCCCACCCAGAGAATATTCTGCGCTCTTGCCACCCTCAGTGCTTCCTCAAAGTGGTGTTCAACATGGAGGAGTACTGATTCATCAGCTGATGGTGGCTGATTCGTGGTAATCAGCAGTAGGCTTCCTTGTCCATGTTTAACCTGAAGTCATGAGACTTCATGAGTTCCAGAGTCGATGTTGAGGACTCTCAGGGCAATTCCCTCCTGACTGTATACTACTGTGCTGGCGCCTCTGCTAGGTCTGTCCTGTCGGTGAGACAGGACATACCCAGGAATGGTGATAACGGTATCTGGGATATTGTCTAAAAGGTATGATTCTGTGAGTATGACTATGTCAGGCTATTGCTTAACTAGTTTATGAGATAACTCTCCCAACTTTGGCACAAGCCCCAGTAGTTTGTCAGGAAGACTTTGCAGGGTCGACAGGGCTGGGTCTGCCATTGTCGTTTATGGTGCCTGGTTCGATGCTGGGTGGCCCGTCCGGTTTCGTTTCTTTTTTGTGTTTTTGTAACGGTTGAATACAACTGAGTGGCTTTCTAGGCCATTTCAGCGGGCATTAAGAGTCAACCACATTGCTGTGCATCTGGAGTCACAAGTAGTCCAGACCAGGTACGGATAGCAAATTTCCTTCCCTAAAGGACATTAGTGAACCTTACCTTGATATCTTTATACAAAATATAAAAATAAATCACTTTACAGTCCATAAAGCTCAGTAACAGTCAATTTTCAAGAAAAAGGCAACATGCCGGACACAAAAGCACCTTTTCATCACAGAATATTGGTACAAATGAAACTACAACAGTACATTTATACAAAGAAAGCCAATCACACTTTAAACATGAAACAGTCAACAGTCCAATGAAGTCACCAGCATTCAAATCAACCTGCCGTTCTCTTCCTGCCGCCATCCCCCCCCCTCCCCCCCCCCCCCCCCCCCCCCCCCCCCCCAAACGGCTCCCAGAAGTAGACAGCACAGAAGCAAAAGGGGCTGCAAGCATTAACCATTCCAGAGTCAACAATATATGACTCTCTCCCCATCCCGTAGCTCCAGCGGTAGACTCAGATTAGTGGAACTTCGCTCGAGGGTAGCGTAACAATACACTGGAAGTCACACCGATGCAGAGCTCATCAAAAGAACGAAAGAGCACCCGTTCCTATCCCCAGCGCTGGTAGTGGGTCACCTTACTTCCTCCCTTTCCTCTCTCCAGGCTACAGAAGCAAAAGAGACGGCAGCAAACAGACACATGTTAAACATTAACTCGTCAACAGTACAGTAAGGTCACCAGCAATATGTAAAGCATTACTCCAATACTTTCATCAAGTTGCTCAGTCAAATAGATTTGCCACCTCTTCCCCCTCTCCAGCACTGGTCGTGCATCATTTTACTTTCTCCCTTACCTCAATCCAGACAATGGGAGCAAATGAGGCGGCAGCAAATGGACATACTGGTTCAGCACAGTGGACTAAATAACTGGCTTGTCATGCAGAACAAGGCCAGCAGCGCGGGTTCAATTCCTGTACCGGCCTCCCCGAACAGACGCCGGAATGTGGCGACTCGGGGCTTTTTACAGTAACCTCATTGAAGCCTACTTGTGACAATAAGCTATTATTATACGCCTTCGAGACATTAAAAACTGATTAGAGAATAGTACAATAAGGTCACCAGAAATCTGATCAAGCATTTCTTCAATACCTTTAACCGGTGTGCAGTCCTGTCAGTTCACTACCTTTCCCCCTCTCCAGCACTGGTAATGGGTCATCTTACTTCCTCCCTTTCCTCACTTCAGGCCACAGGAGCAAAAGAGGTGGCAGCAAACAGACACCCAGCCTCCAGGCAGCCACAGCAGCATTCGGTTCACCACCTCTCTCCCCCCTCTTACAGCTCCAGCAGTAGACCCTCAAAAGGTGAAAATAATCACACTGGAGAGTCACACTGATGCAGTGCACACCAGAAGAGTGAAAGAGCACTTCCTCTTCCCTCCCCATCACTAGCAGTATGTCATTTTACTTCTTACCTTTCCTTGCTCCAGGCCACAGAAGCAAAAGAGGCAGCAACAAGCAAACACATGGCTTCCAGACATTAAACATTGAGCAGTCAACAGTATAATAAAGTCACTAATGATCTGTAAAAGCAGCTCATCAAAAGCTTGAGCAAGTTGCTCTGTCAAATTGATCTGCCACTCCTTTGCTTTCTCCAGCGCCGGCATTAGGTAATTTTACTCCTTCCCTTTTGTTGCTCCAGGCCACCGAAACAAAAGAGGTGGCAGCAAACAGACACATAGCCTCCAAGCAGCTGAAGCTGCTTTTGGATCAAACCACCTCTCTCTTTTCCCCTCCTGCAGCTCCCAGCAGTAGACTCTCAAAGTTGGGTATATTCGAACTGGAAAGTCACACCAACATAGAGCACAGCAGAAGAGTGCAAGAGCACCCCACTCCCTTCTCCAGCACTGCTCGTAGGTCATCTGACATCCTCCATTTTCCTTACTCTAGGCCACAGAAGCAGACGAGGCAGCAGTACATACACACTCAGCCTTCAGGCTTTCGTAGTTAGCGCAATCAGGAAACACACCGTGCAGCAGCACATGAGAATATTATGTTTATTAAATGGTCAACAAAACCTTTGTACAAAAAAGATAAAAACAAACTACTTAACTGTCCACATATCACATTAACCATTAACCACCAAGGAAAAGGCACTGTGCCGCATACACAGGCGTCTTTTTGACTGCAGAATATCGGTACAAACACAAAGCTACAACAGCGACTGGACAAAGAAAATAAAATAAACATTAAATATTTAACAGTCAACAGTACAATGAAGTTACCAGCATCCTCGTCAACCTATCGCTCACACACCTCCTGCAGCTCCCAGCAGCAGACTCGCATCAGTGGAAAGTCACTTAGGGGTAGTGCAACAATACACCCAAAGCCACACTGATGCAGAGCACAGCGGAAGAGCAAGAGAGAACCCCTTCCCTCTCATGCACTGGCAGTACGTTCTGCACTCCAGGCCTCAGAAGCAAAAGGGGCTGCAGCAGACATGGCCTCCAGGCATTAAACATAAAACAATCAACAGTGCAATATGTAAATCACGGCTTCCGAACATTAAATATTCAACAGTCAATGGTAGAATAAAGCCACCAGGGGCAGCACGGTGGCGCAGTGGGTTAGCCCGCTGCCTCCCGGCGCCGAGGTCCCAGGTTCAATCCCGGCTCTGGGTCACTGTCCGTGTAGAGTTTGCACATTCTCCCCGTGTTTGTGTGGGTTTTGCCCCCACAACCCAAAGATGTGCAAGGTAGGTGGATTGAACACGGAATGGTCTCTGCAGAATGCTGACAGAGGTAGTGAAGGGAAGATGTGTTTAGTGGTGGCATCATGCTGGAGTTGGCAAAAATGGCGGAGGATTATGCTTTGCATACGGAGGCTGGTGGAGTGAAATGTGAGAATGAAGGGGACTCTATCCTTGTTCTGAGAAGGAGGGGAGGGAGCGAGGGTAGTGGCACAGGAGATCGATCGCACACTGTTGAGGGCCTTGTCAGCAACTGTAGGTGAGAAATCATGGTTGAGGAAGAAGGAACACATTTTTGAAGCACCATTTTGGAAAGTGGCATCATGCGACGGAGGCGATGGAGCTGAGAGAAAGGGATGGAGTCCTTACAGGGTGTAGGGTGCAAAGAGCTGTAGTCCAGATAGCTTTGGGAGTCAGTGGGCTTATAGTGGATATTAGTAGATAGTCTATTGCCGGAAATGGAGACAGAAAGATCAAGGAAGGGAAGGGAAATGCCTGAGATGGATCAGGTGAAAGTGATGGAGGGGTGGAAACTGGAAGCGAAGTTGATGAATTTTTCCAGGTCCGGACGAGAGCGTGAAGCGGCACCAAAATAGTCATCAATGTACCGGTAAAGGAGTTGTGTGAGGGAACCCGGGTAGGCCTGCAACAAGGAATGTTCCACATACCCCATAAAAAGGCAAGCGTAGCTAGGACCCAATGCTACACCTTTGATTTGGAGAAAATGGGATAAGTTAAAGGAGAAGTTGCTGAGAGATAGAACGAGTTCAGCCAGGCAGAGGAGAGTGGTGGTGGATGGGAATTTACCAGGCCTCTTTTCGAGAAAAAAGCGAAGAGCTCTCAGGGTATCCTGGTGTGGGATGGAGGTATAGAGAGATTGCACATCCATGTTGAATAGGATGTGGTTAGGGCCCGTGAACTGGAAGCTGTCAATACGACACAGGACATCAGAGGAATCCCGGATGTAAGTGGAGAGAGAATGGACCAGAGGAGTAAAGATGGAGTCAAGGTAAGACTCCATTCTTGTTATTAGCACCTCGTTTCCCTGGGTTTCTGTGGCTATGACTCATCTTTCATTCTCACTCCACAGTGTAAATATTTCCCACTTTCTCCGTATCATAGCTTTGACAAAGGGTCATCTGGACTCGAAACATTAGCTCTTTTCTCTCCCTATAGATGCTGCCAGACTTGCTGAGATTTTCCAGCATTTTCTCTTTGGTTTCAGATTCCAGCATCCACAGTAATTTGCTTTTATCTTATTACCTCCCTTTCCATGTACTCCAGGCCACAGGAGCGGCAGCAGCAGGGAGACACATGGATTCCAGACATTAAACATAATACAGTCAACAGTAAAATAAGGCACCAGTAATCACGAAAAGCATTTCCTCAATTCCTATGGCATGGTGGTTAGCACTACTGCCTCACAGCTCCAGGGACCCTGGTTCAATTCTGGCCTTGGGTGACAGACTGTGTGGAGTTTACACTTTCTCCCGTGTCTGGGTGGGTTTCCTCCGGGTGCTCCGGCTTCCTCCCACAGTCCAAAGCTGTGCAGGTTAGGTGAATTGGTCGTGCTAAATTGACCCTTAGTATCCAAAAAGGTTACGTGGGCTGGCTGGATTTGCGGCTTGGGCTTAATTAGGGTGCTCTTTCCAAGGGCCAGTGCAGACTCGTTTGGGTGAATGGCCTCCTTCTGCACTGTAGGGATTCTATGTTTCTACAACAAATAGCTTGTCGAAATGGCCCGCCACCCCTTTCCCCTCTTTCGCACTGGTAATGGTCATCTTACCTCCTCCCATTCCATGCACCCCAGGCCATTGAAACAAAAAAGGCAATAGCAGACAGACACACAATTTCAAGACATTAAATATTGAACAGTCAGCAATACAATCAAGTCACCAACAATCTGCAAGAGCAGTTCTTCAATATCTTCAGCTTGTTGCTCATTTGAATTGGGCTGCTACCCTTCCCTTTCCCCAGCACTGGCAGCAGGTCAAATGACATTCTCCCTTTCCTTATGCCAAGCCACAGAAGTAAAATAGGCGGTAGCAAACAAACAAATACACTGCTTCCAGACATTAAACATTGAATAGTCAATAGTACAATAAACACCAACAAACTGCAAAAGCAGTCCTTCATACTTAATAGAATTTGAACAGTACAGCACAGAACAGAACAGATTAATAATAATAATCTTTATCAGTGTCACAAGTAGGCTTACATTAACACTGCAATTAAGTTACTGTGTAAATCCCCTATTCGCCTTCAGCAAATTGCTTAGTTGAATTGGGTCGCCACCCATCCCCTTCATCAACATTTGAAGTAGTTGCATCTTACTCCCTTTCCTTACTCAAGGCCAGAGAAGTAAAAGAGTCAGCAGCAAACAGACACACAGCTTCCCGGCAGCTAAAACAGCATTTGGGTCTCTCTGCGTCCCTCTCCTGCTCTTGCAGCTCCCAGTAGCAGATCCTCTAAGGCAGGAATAATTACATCAAAAAGTCTCACTAACAAAGACCACAACAGAAGAGTGAAAGAGCATTGCTTCCCCTTCTTCAGACTGGTAGCAGGCCAGCTTACATCCTCCCTTTGCCTTATTCCGAAGAAGAGGCAGCAGCAAACAAACACTAGTGCTTCAGGCATTGCAGTCAGAAGCAGGAACAATCAGCAAACACACACTACAGCACCATGTGAGAGCTGTGATGTGCTCTTACAACTAACAAGGCCAATTCCTCTTTAGCAATAGCCTTCACCTGTGAAGCTAGAGACTACTCACAGTCAAAGGGAGTTAAAGTGACCTTCAGCATAGAACCAAGAGCAGGTCTCTGTCCTAGAAGTGTTTGGTTGACAGACAGCAGCTGCAGTTGCCCCTGTTATGGGTATTCATAACATTTAATGACGGTTGAAGGTCTCACAGATGGAAAGCCACCACCACCAGCAGCCCCGCTCCCAAGCACTGGGCAGCAGCTCCAGTATTCTGGAGCTTCATGCTGGTAAATAGAAATGACTACTCACCTCCTCAGTTCCCCTCAGCAGCCCTTGCGCCAACTTCGTATTTTGAAAATGGAGTACTAACCGACCCCAGTCTTTTCTTGCTGGGAAGCTGGTTAATTCCTGGGAGGCTGTTGCATTCAACTTAAATCTCGCTAATGAGATAGAAATTAATGCGAATGAGGGTTAATGATATGCTCACCATATTTGGCGTTATCTGGAACTCACCATCGGGAGTGGGCCGGTTAGATAGAAAACTAACATGCGTCCGGCGCAAATCTTGATTTTCTTTTGCCTTTCCTGCTATTTAACTGATGCGTTTAGATCCGCGCCCAGCGCAACATAGTGGTTAAATCACACTCGGAGTTTTTGAATCAGGTTATTGATGTAAATCAGAAACACTGGTCCAAAGATTGCCACCAGCAGCAGTAACTCGTCTTCGAGTTCGAACTTTCGTTTTGCTAATTCTTCCTTCTCGGCTTGAAATGGTTTTCTCTGGCAGGGTTGTCTATTTTCTCTGTAGATTAAGGATTAGTTCAAATTTACAGCAAAGATATGCCAGGCATTCACTGGTTTTAAAGTAATAAAGCAGTTCTTTAGTTAAGCAGCGAGAGGAGAGATTGTCCCTTTTGCTTCCAATGTTTAAAATTTCTGCCCAACTCCCCTGCTTCAAGGCACATTCCTATTCTGGAAATAAATGAATATGGAAGTAAAGGAAATAAATGGGAAAGACTCTTAAACATTGCTTTGTCGGACTTCATCAAATGTCATTTGGAAGCCAACAAACAAAGTTGGAGAGTTTGATATTTTGATAACAGTGGAACAACGTCAACTGGACATCCAGGACCTCACGGGCCAAAAGGGTAATGAAACTGAAGGACAAACATAGAAACAGAATAAATCGCAACAAAGGTATAGGATAGGTTAGAGCTAAATTAGGTACAGAAAGGGAAATAATGGGAAGAAACCAACAAGTGTGTTAAGAGACAGAAAGGAAAAGTAATAAAATAATAGCCCCTCTCCCCAACTAATTTGTTATCTGTGGGAGCAATATTCCACAGCTTCATGGGTCTTTTTTTGGACCAACAACGTCGGGTGACATGTCAGGATCCTAAATCGTGTCATTAACAGGTCCATACGACATGAATTATTTGCCCTGCGCTGAATTTTATTTGTATTAAGGCACAAATGCAGCAATTTTATAGACCACATGATGACTCCACACAGAAGGAGGCTATTTGACCTATCAGGTCCGTGCTGGCTCCCTGCAAGAGCAGCACATCTAGGCCCACTCTACTCGCCTTTTCGCTGTTGACCTGCAAATATTTTATCTCCAGGTAATAATCCAATTCCTTCACTGAACTTGTTTCCAACCACACTCTCAGGAGTTGCATTGTAGTTTGTAACTACTTGCTGCATTAAAAAGGTTATCCTCGTATCATCATTTCTTCTTTTGTCTCTCATGTTAAATCTATTCCCTCTGGTTCCCGATCCTTCATAACGCACAGTGGAAAGGCTTATGGCAAGTGGGGTAATTTTTTTCAGTTTTAGCAAGGCTAATATATTTTTCCAAATAAATTTAGCATGCCCAAATCTTTTTTTTCCAATTAAGAGGCAATTTAGCATGGCCAATCCACCTACCCTGTACATCTTTGGGGTGTGGGGGTGAGACTCACGCAGACACGGTGGAGAATGTGCAAACTCCACACGGACAGTGACCCGGGGCCAGGGTTGAACCTGGGTCCTTGGCACTGTGAGGCAGCAGTGTTAAACACTGTGCCAACATGCAGCCCTAGCAAGGCTAATATCAAAGTGCCACAAATCATCCAGCAATTTGCAGTTAATTAGAGTTCATGACACATCTCTTCTTTGCCACAGATTACTGTTACTTTATGCATCAGCAATGGCAAACGTCAGGAATTATTATTGTTCTCGCAATTTATAGTCCATTATTCATATTACATTTTTTTAAAGTCTGGTCTGGATTCTCCAATCCGGAGACAAAGTGCTCCTGCCGGAGTAGAATCGTCTCTGGTCTTCACTGGTGCTAGAGGCCCAGGAGTGATTTCTTCACTTTTTCCATACAAATTTATGCATGGAGGGTAACTCACAGGATTCTGTTGGAATCCCAGTATTGGGCCACCATTTTGAGCGGGTGGCCCAATACTGAGGTCCTATGCTGCCCCCCCCCCCCCCCCCCACCCACCCACCCACCCACACACACACACACACACACACACACATACAATGCCAATCTTGCCACTGACAAGTAGGGTCACCCTCACCACCACGGGAATTATGTGTCACCTCCCACAGCATACACGCATGAGGCTGACCTGAGCTCCCCCAAACCATCCCCCATCAGGCCCTCCCATCAGACCCCTACAGCCTCCATCTCAGACCCCACTCAGACTGCCCACACAAAGACCCCATCATAGACGCTAACAGACCGACCTCAACTGAGACCTCCCATCAGAACTCCCCCCAGCCCCCCCCCCCCGTCAGATCCCCGATCTGACTCCCACAGAGATGCCCCAACAGAGACATCCCAAAAGAGACCCCCCAAATGAGACCCCAATCAGACCACTCCTCCCCACCCCCAGCCTGTTTTCGATGTGGTGAAGGTCTGTCAATCATGGCAAGAATGTTTATAAACGTTGTAATTAGCATCAAAGCAGGGTGTTTGTTTTCTTGTTTGTCATTTACAGCACAGAAGGAGGCCATTTGGCCCATAGTGTCTGCACCGACTCCCAGAAGAGCAACCTAGCTAGTCCCATTCCCCAGCTCTATCTCCGTAGCTCTCAAAATTCATCTCTTTCAAATATATATCCAGTTCTCTTTTGAATCCACCTCACCGCTCTCCAGAGCAACGTATTCTAAATCTCAGCACCTCTTTGAGTAAAGAAGTTTCTCCTCATCACACTCCTAGCACTCTTGCTGACCATCTTGAAATTGTGACCCCTAGTGACTTACATACTAACTAGTGGAAACAGAATATCCTTCTTTACCCTATCAAAATAGTTCGAAATTTTGAACATCTCAATAAGGTCACCTTTTAATCTTCCCTACTCCCAAGGAGAACAAGCCCAATTTCTCCACTCTTCCCTTCTATCTAAAATTCATCTTTCCTGGCATCATTTTAGTAAATCTCCTCTGCACTCTCTCCAAGGCTTTCACATCCTTCCTTAAATAAGGTGCGCAGAACTGAACACAATATTCCAAATGTGGTCTGACCAATGATTTGTGGAGGTGTAGCATCACTTCCTTGCTTTTATACTCTATGCTTCTATTTATCAACCCAAGGATGCTTAAGCCTTCTTAACAGAGAATTATGCACTTGAACCTCGAGGTGCCTCTGCCACTGTAGTCCCCTCAAAGTTGTACCATTGAGCCTATGTTGTCTCCCTATGTTTCTTCTACCAAACTGCATCACCTCACATTTCACTGCATTGAAGTTCATCGATCTTCCTATTTGGCCAACTTGTCCATGTCCCTCTGAAGTCGCTCAGCATCATCCTCACAATGGAGATGGATGAAAGGGTGAAGGAAAAGATCAATAAACAATCCACCATGTAGCTGTCTCATGAGGAAAAGTGACATTCAAACACATGAACAGGAGTGGTAAGATGGCACAGTGGTTAGCACAGCTGCCTCACTGTGCCAGGAACCCGGGTTCAATTCCTGCCTTCGGTGACTCTGTGGAGTTTGCACTTTCTCCCTGTGTCTGCATAGATTTCCTCCAGGTGCTTCATTTCCATTCCACAGCCGAAGAATTGCAGGTTAGGTGGATTTGCCATGATAAAATTGCACCTTAGTGTCCAAGGATGTGCAGGTTAGGTGGGGTTACAGGGATAGGGCGGGGGAGTGGGGCTTCAGAGGGTTGCTCAATGGGCCGAATGGCCTCCTGCACTGTAGAGATTCTATGACATTATGAACTTCCAGTCAATACTTGTAAAAAGCCCAATTTATTTTGCCTCTCATCAGAGGACAATCCGCTCACACTAAGGACCAATTTATTGAACCTTTGCACTACTCCGATGCAAGTGTATATTTTCTTAAATGTGGGGACCAAAACTGCTACTATACTCTCGGTGTTGTCTTACCAAAACTGCGTACAATCGCAGCAACATTTCTTTATTCTTGTACCTCAATCCCCTTGCAAAAAAAGTCAAAGTGCCACTTGTCGTCTTAATTATTTGTTCCACGTGTATGCTAATTTATTGCATTCCTTATACAAGCACACACAAATCTCTTTGGTCATCAGCTCCTACATATTTCACAACTTTAAAAAATATTCTGCTTTTCTGTTATTTTGGCCAAAGTGAGTAACGTCACACTTCTCTAATTTATACTGCATCTGTCATCTTGTGGTCTACTCACTTATTCTGTCCATATGTCTTGGTTGCATTTCTGTGTCCTCCCCACAACTCACTGCCAACTTTGAAGCCATTCTCTACTTTTTCATCAATTAATACATATTGTAAATGACTAAGGCCCCAGCACTGATCCTTGCAGCATTCCACTGTTCGCTACCTCCTGGAAAAGACCCACTTCATGACCACTTTCCACTTTCTATCCATTAAACAATTCTCTATCCATGCTAAAATATTATCCCCAACTCCATGAGCCCTAATGTTGCCGTTCAATATTTTGTGTGGCACCTTATTGAATGCCTTTTGGAAATGCAGGTATACCACATCAGCTGGTTCCCTTTAATTTACTCTACCAGTTATATCCTCAACAAATTCTATTAAATTTGTCAAAAATAATTTCCCTTTAATAAAAGCACATTGACTTGTTCTAATTTTAAGGGTCTTCCCTGTTGATTCCCTTACTTCCTCTTTCTTTATTTTTGACGTTATAGTTTTTGATCTGTGGATGCTTAATGGACATGTATCTTTAAGTCAAGCAGTAGAGAGAATGAGGAATTCAAAAGTTATACCAGAGAACGCTCTGCTAGCTTTTGACAGAAAAGCTCACACTTTTCGGCACCCGAGAGATGGGGTGGGACTTGGTTCAACTGGTTGGTTGGTGGCCAATGAAGTGGCCTAAAATCCATATTCTTTCCGGTAACAGGTGTTTTTTAGATCCTGCCTGAGTGGGATGATTTCCAATGACCTAAGGAAAATACAGTTGAGTGCTGGACACACAGCGAAAAGGTGTTGCTCTCTCTCCCTCGTGTTTTCTCCAGAAATGCTGTGAGCTGGTGTAATTCTGAAACTGCAGAGACCTGAATTAATTTTCAGTGAACCAAAGCAGAAATCTCAACAAGGAAGCCTGGTTTGAAGGATAGTGTGCTAAACTTAACCATCTGAAACAAAGACCCTTTTTTCATTTTACTTATTCGTATTCTCCCTTCTGTTTGTTTGTCTTTGTGTGTGTGTGTGTAGGGTGGGGGAGGGCGGAGTTAAAGTGATTAGGAATTAGATAATAGTTAACTAGTTGTATATGCTCCATATTTAATTACAGTTCTTGTAAATAAAAAGTAATTGTGTTTAAATTTGCAAACCTGGTGACTGTAATTATTGGGCAGCCAAAGGCCAAAGATTTTGAGCATTTTTCTAAGAATTTTTGATTAATTTAATTGTGTTGCGATTCTGGGTCAAGAGGGGCTGGAATTGACCAGGCACTATCCCAGGGTGTCGTAACATAATCATATAATGCTCTTCAACATGCATTATTGAGACTTCCTGAATATAGATTCCAGCATTTTACCAACAGCTGATGTTAGGCTACCTGGCGTATAATTCACTGTTTTGTCTCTCCTTACTTTCTTGAAAAGTGGTGCAACTTTGCCAACTTGCACTAGAAAGGAACCATTCCTAAATCTGATATTAATTATCTGCTGGTCACAATTTTCTCAATTTGATTTTGATTTATGCACCGAAGAACAGTGAAAAATATTTTTCTGCGGCCGAGGGAACATACACAGTGCATACATAGTAGATAAAAGAATAATCAACAGAAAGCATTGACAAATGGTACATCGACAAACAGTGATTGGTTACAGTGCGAAACAAAGGGCCAAACAAACAAATACATGAGCAAGAGCAGCATAGGGCATCGTGAATAGTGTTCTTACAGGGAACAGATCAGTCCGAGATGGAGTCGTTGAGTCTTGTAGCTGTGGGGAAGAAGCTGTTCCTATGTCTGGATGTGTGGGTCTTCAGACTCCTCCTCTAACTTCTGCCTGATGGAAGGGTCTGGAAGAAGGCAATGTCTGGGTGGGAGGGGTCTCTGATAATGCTGCCTGCCTTCCTGAGGCAGTGGGAGGTGTTTTCAGAATCAGTGTGTGGTGGCAAGCTTGTTCACCACACTCTGCAGTTTCTTGTGATCTTGGACCCAGCAGTTGCCATACCAGGCTGTGATGCCTCACTTTTTTTAGTGTGATTTCCTCACTCTTTTTAGTCCCTAAGTTACTGTCTATTTCTGGTATGAAACTTGAATCTTCTACTGTGAAGACAGGCATAAATATTTGTTCAATGCCTCTGCCATTTCTTCATTCTCCATGATAATTTCTTCTGTTTTTGCTTCTCAAGGACCAACATTTATTTTAGATACTCTATTGAGCTCTGGAAGCTCTTACAATCTCTTTTTATATTTACGGTTAGCTTATTCTCATTTTTTCTCTTTTTATTGTTATGGGCCAGGGTTTAGAAAATCTAAAGTATATTCTGGAGTTCACCTGACCTATAATGTTTTGTTGAATTTGGCTAGGATGAGCACAAGAGCCTTTGCTTGAGGTGTGA
This sequence comes from Scyliorhinus canicula, assembly GCF_902713615.1. Taxonomy (NCBI): domain Eukaryota; kingdom Metazoa; phylum Chordata; class Chondrichthyes; order Carcharhiniformes; family Scyliorhinidae; genus Scyliorhinus; species Scyliorhinus canicula. The sequence goes on along the minus strand of NC_052148.1, from coordinate 114,116,915 downwards.
TTCAACAGTCTTCCTGGCCCCTTTAATCAAAATAAGCTTTATTCTAAAAACATAGTTCACATTTAGGTAAGCACACAGCAAGATTTTTAAAATCAATTACAAACATAAGGATACCCCACTGCTACAGTAATCTATGAATAATACTTAATGAATTCCCCCTTAACCGTTCCAATTCAAAAACAAAATCCCATAAACCAAAACACCCTTTTCAAGGGCGTGACACAGCACTCTACATTCTCACTTGAATAAGACTGGCTTTTCCTGAGATTCTGTCCCCGTCTCACCAGCAGGTTTAAACCATTTCAGAAAGCAAACTATATCTTTTAAGTTACCAAAACAGCAGTTCGCTATAATCAATGTTTTTTTTACTGGAACAGATATTTAAAATGAAAATAGAGAGAGACAAGCCAAAATACTTCTTTCTCCAAAGAGTCCAAAGCAGTCAAATCTGAAAGCGAAACCAAAACCTCACACAGCCACAGCCCAGCTCCACCCATACAATGACATCACTGAAATCATGTGATAAGACAAAAATCTTTCTTAAAGGGACACTCGCATGACATTATCAACTTTCTGGTGGCCCTCTGCTGCTTTGTAAAACATTCCCAATCCTCATACTTGCGACTATATTTTTGCAACATTGTAAGCCTCTTAAATTAATTAATAAGGACATTAATTCATAAGGACATTAATTTAGAATAAAATGTTAATGAACACATAATAAAAATGGTTGGTCTGGTTATGTGTTGCAACTGCAGAAAGTGAGAGTTCCTGGGCCCCAGTGTGATCCAGGGCAAACGCATCTGCAGTACGACTCTTTAAGTGGCTGTTGAGGAGCTTCAGTTCAGAATCATATAGCTGGAGGCCGAATTGCAAACACTAATGTATCAGGCATGGGAGAAGTTTCCAAGACAGTTTGTTCCAGGAAGTGTTCATACTCTTTAAGATAGGGTCCTCTGAATTGGTCAGTCATAAGGGACAGGAGCATGTGACTTCAATTGAGGCAGGTATGAGGACCCAGAGTGTGGAGTAGCCTCAGTCTTGGATACATATCTAACAGGTTTGAAGTTCTTGTATATTGAATGGATAAAAGTGAGAGTTGCAAGGTGGGTGAGCAAACAGGTCGTGGCATCATGGCACAGGAAGCCATTCAAGTGGGGAGGGGGCAATTCAATTTGAATGCAGTGGTAGTTGGGGAGAGTATAGTCCAGGGGATAGACACAGCTTTCTGCAACAAAGAAGGTGAGTCCAGATGACAGTGTTGCATATCCAGTGCCAGGATTCAGGACATAGAACATAGAACATACAGTGCAGAAGGAGGCCATTCAGCCCATCGAGTCTGCACCGACCCACTAAGCCCTCACTTCCCCCCTATCCCCGTAACCCAATAACTCCTAACCTTTTTCGTCACTACCAGCAATTTATCATGGCCAATCTACCTAACCTGCACGTCTTTGGACTGTGGGAGGAAACCGGGGCACTGGGAGGAAACCCACGCAGACATGTGGGAGAACGTGCAGACTCCACACAGACAGTGACCCAGCGGGGAATCGAACCTGGGACCCTGGCCCTGTGAAGCCACAGTGCTATCCACTTGTGCTACTGTGCTGCCCTAAGCAGTGGGATATCTGCTCGGGGTTGGAGAATAATTTGCAGTGGGATGGGCAGGATTCAGTTGCGTGGTCCATGTTGGTGTGAATGACACAGGTAGGACGAGGAAATAATTTATTCTTGGGAATTATGTGCAGCTAGGGGCCAAATTAAAAAGCAGAACCACAATGATAATCTCTGGATTATTACCTGAGCCATGCGTAAATTGACAAAGGGTAAATAAGAGATGAATGAGTTGCTCAAACACTAAAGTAGAGAAATGGGTTTTGATTCATGGGGCACTGGCACCCGTGTTAGTATGTACTAGATGCTGTGGTATGAAGAGGCAAGAGTTCAGCTCCTTTTTCACCAACACACCTTTAATGGTTCAAACTCACTCTGCACAGAACTCTACAGATCATCACAAGCTCCAGAGTCCACCTGAAGCCCCTTTACATATCAGTGTCAATCATTGAACACTTAACATAAATGAGACAATCATTGAACACTTAACATAAATGAGACAACTAATTGCAATGTCTCTTAACCCATTACTTAACAGTCTCCCCTTCCTTGGAGAAAAAAAACAATTAGGTAAAAACAAAATTTCAAGAAACTAAAATTTCAAGAAACTAAAACACACATCTGATTCCCCTTTTTTTTAAGTAGAAGAAAAAAAAAATTCACAGAAACAGGCGCCCTTCATTCACGATATCTAAAAGTTTCTGTGAACTAGCCCCTCTTTTCGTGAAACAGTCTGACAATTGATAGCTACTGTCAACCCATTTAATTTTTGTCCAACAGCTGCTTTAAACCTGCGATGTCTATCCGTAACCTCTTTTCATTGACACTTTTTGTAGAGTGCACATTTTCCCACAGAGATTTATTGTCAATGTGACAGTCAATAGGTATATTACCTAAATCCTGTAATCCCAAAATTTCTGTCAATATCTGACTTAAATAAAAGGCCATATCCTCCGCTTCCACTAAGCTTAATGTCTCAGCATCCAAAGTGCTTTTGACCACTCTCCTTTCTTATAAATCTTGTCCATATAAAGTAATAAAGTCGCCAGACCTTCTTCTGAGTCTAACTCAGCACGTTGGGCAGCACGGTAGCATTGTGGATAGCACAATCGCTTCACAGCTTCAGGGTCCCAGGTTCGATTCCGGCTTGGGTTACTGTCTGTGCGGAGTCTGCACATCCTCCCCGTGTGTCCGTGGGTTTCCTCCGGGTGCTCCGGTTTCCTTCCACAGTCCAAAGATGTGCAGGTTAGGTGAATTGGCCATGATAAATTTCCCTTAGTGTCCAAAATTGCCCTTAGTGTTGGGTGGGGTTACTGGGTTATGGGGATAGGGTGGTGTTGTTGACCTTGGGTAGGGTGCTCTTTCCAAGAGCCGGTGCAGACTCGATGGGCTGAATGGCCTCCTTCTGCACTGTAAATTCTATAACTCTTCCAACTCCAGCTCAGAAAGCACTTTGTTTCGGATTTTACTGCCATATGGTAAAGAAAGAGCCAATGCCATACCTTGTTTTCTCTTTCCTAAAGCAGTCACCTTAGTCCACATAACTACTGCACTTCTCCATTGGTCGTATGATTCCCTTTCAGAAAATAGGGGAGGATAATCATAACCAGCCATCTTTGTCCTGGGTTCAGCCATGTTTCCCTTTTTTTTTCACTCCTTGCTTTGATCTGGAAAAATTGTATCTTTCAAGCCTTCACATTTACACAGCAATCATCCTCTGCTACCATTGTTAGTATGTATTAGATGCTGTGGTATGAAGAGGCAAGAGTTCAGCTCCTTTTTCACCAACACACCATTAATGGTTCAAACTCACTCTGCACAGAACTCTACAGATCATCACAAGCTCCAGAGTCCACCTAAAGCCCCTTTACATATCAGTGTCAATCATTGAACACTTAACATAAATGAGACAATCATTGAACACTTAACATAAATGAGACAACTAATTGCAATGTCTCTTAACCCATTACTTAACACCCGTACTGGGGAAAGTGGAAGCTGTATCTTTGGAATGGGCTTCACTTGAAACAAGCAGGGACCAGTATTCTGGTGAGTCATGTAATAGTGGTAGAGAGGGTTTTAAAATGAATATTGCAGTGAATGGGAGGAGATATTGTAAATCAGAGAGGAACAATGAAGTAATAAAGCAAAATAGTGACTTGGGTAAAAACAATCAATGTAGCGGGAAGGGACAGAGAATGCCCCAACAGATAAGGTCAGAGAGTGCAAAAATTATAAAATGACAAATGTAAAGGATCTGTATCTGAATGCGCATAGCATTTGTACCAAAATGGATCAATTGTAGCACAGATAAAAATAATTATGTCTGACCTGATAGCAGTTTCAGAAACATAATTAGAGGATGACCACGTGTGGTATCTGAATAGTGAAGGGTATCTGACATTTCAAGAAGTTAGGAAACTAGGAAAAGGTGGTGGGGTAGGTCTGTTAATTAACAATGTCATTAGTATAATAGCGAGCATTAACCTTAGCTGTAAGAGCAGTTGGCTCAGAATAAGAAATTGTAAAGATAAGTCACTTGTGGGAGAAGCTAATAGGCTCCACCAACAGCAGTTATCTGGTAGGACGAGTTACACTGGAAGAAATAAATGGGTGTGCAAGAAAGATACCACAATAAACATAGATGACTTTAATCTACATGTAGAGTGGGCATTCAGGTTGGCAAATGTAATCTGGAACATGAGTTATAGATTGCAATCAGGACAATTTCTTAGAGCAGTACATTCCAGAAATAATCTGGGGGCAGGCTATTCTGAACATGGTAATTGTCTTGTGTTTATGATACGTGATGACAGACCATTGCTGCTGAAGAAACTTTAGTAATATCACATTTTCATATGATGAACACACAACTACGCATCTGAAGCCTTGTTCCCACCACCTCTAACATGTGCTATCTGACCTTAAAATCCAAGTTGTGTGGCCCCATACATAATACAGAGTGTATTGTCTAGTATCTAATACTGGAGTTTACAACTACAATTAATTATTATTGCAGTATGGGGCAATGAGACAGGATTAATCAATAACCTCACAGTAAAAGAACTTCGAGGCAAAAATGATTACAGCAAGGTAGAATTTCATATGCAGTTTGAAGGGGAGGGTGGAAGTGTGAGTTTAAGACTAATATTTTAAACCTGAATAAAGGTAATAATAATCTTTATTAGTGTCAAAAGTAGGCTTACATTAACACGGCAATGAAGTTACTGTGAAAATCCTCTGGTCGCCACACTCCAGCGAGTGTTTGGGTACACTGAGGAAGAATTCAAAATATTCAATTCACCTAACAAGCAAGTCTTTTGGGACTTGTGGGAGGAAAGCATAGCACCCGGAGGAAACCCCCACAGACATGGGCAGAACATGCAGAATCCGCACACACAGAGAAGTAAATTAGGAAATTAGATGAAAAGGTAGGACAGAAGAGATAAAGTGGCAGACTTACAAAATAATTTAATAACTCCCAGTGAGAAATAAAGAATCGTTGAGAAGCATGCATCATCCATGGCTGAATAAGAAAGTTGAGGATATTGTAGAATTGAAAGAAACACTGTGCAAATCTGCAAAGATTGAGGTAGGTCAGAATATTGGCCAAATTTTAAGAACCAGCAAAGAATAATTGAAAAATAATAGGGAGAATAAAACAGTATGAGAGAATATTAGCTCGTAATATAAAAGCAGGTAGTGAGAATTTCTACAAGTTTTCCATTAGGAAGACTAACTAAAGCAAATGTAGGTCCTCTGGAGAGTCTGGGGAATTCTGAATAGAAAACAAGGATATGGCAGAGGCATTGTACAGCTAGAAGACTTGGAAAACTTCCCAAAGATACTTGAAAATCAAGAGATGAATGGGATGGGGAGCTTAAAACAATTACCACCGCTAGAATGCTGGAAGAACTATTAGATCTAAAGGCAGAAAGGTTCCTCGGAACAAATGGCCTGCACCTTCGGATGTTATAAGAAGCTGAGTAATTCTGAAAAAACACATTTTGTCAAATTTTTCATCTTGCACTCATCAAGACAATCACAAGAATACCAATGTCAGAGGAACAACAATTTAGGGATGGCACGGTAGCACAGTGGTGAGCACTGTTGCTTTACAGCTCCAAGGTCCCAGGTTTGATTCCTGGCTTGGGTCACTGTCTGTGCGGTGTTTGCATGTTCTCCCCATGTCTGTGTGGGTTTCCTCCGGATGCTCCGGTTTCCTCCCACGGTCCAAAGATGTGCAGGTTAGATGGATTGGCCATGCTAAATTGCCCTTAGTGTGCAAAAAGGTTAGGTGGGGTTACTGGGTAACGGGATAGGGTGGAGGCATTGGCTTAAGTAGGGTGCTCTTTCCAAGGGCAGGTGCAGACTTGATGGGCTGAGTGGCCTCCTTCTACACTGTAAATTCTATGATACTATGATAAACATATCTGTGAAATCAGTGAACACCCAACATACCTTTATGCGGTTAAATGTTTTTCAACTTGGTGCTTTAAAAACATCTCTAGCTTAAATGAAGGTAATCGTCTGAGTCCCATGCCTGATGCCTGAAATAGCCTTGGCAGCCTTCACCTGGTGGCCTGAGACCGAGAGAGCTCTGACCTGCTAAGAGTCACCTGCACAGGTGCAGGTACACCATCTTTGGCCCCATCTGCTGGAGTCATAGGGTCATGACGTCATACAGCACTGAAAAGGTCCTTCGGCCCATTGTGTGCGCGGGTCAAAAACAACCATCTAACTTCTAATCCCAGGGCGGCACAGTGGCGCAGTGGTTAACACTGCTGTCTCACAGCGCTGAGGACCCAGGTTTGAACCCGGCCCTGGGTTACTGTCCCGTGTGGAGTTTGCACATTCTCTCTGTGTGTGCGTGGGTCTCACCCCCACAACCCAAAGATGTACAGAGTAAGTGGATTGGTCATGCTAAATTGCTCCTTGATTGGAAAAAGATAATTGGGTACTTATAAAAGCAAACTATTCTCATCCCATTTTCCATCACTTGGCCCATAGCATTGTATGCCTTCGGATCACAAGTGCACATTTAAATACTTATTAAATGTTGTGAGGGTCTCTGCCTCCATCATCTTTTTAGGCAGCGAACAACTAACTCCCACCACCCTCTAAACCTCCTGCACCTTCCCTTAAATCTATGCCCCCTGGTTATTGATGCCCTCACCAAGGGGAAACGTTTCCTTCCTGTCTACTCTATTTCTGCCCCCCATAATTTTATAGATCTCTGTCATGTCCCCCCTCAGTCTCCTCTGCTCTAAGGAAAAAAAAACAAGTCTATCCAATCTCTCTTCATAACTAAAACTCTCCACCCAGGCAACATTCTGGTAAAGGTCCTCTTCGCCCTTTCAACTGCTATCACATCCCTCCGATAATATGGATTCTAGAATTGCACACAAAACTCTAACTGTGGTCGAACCAACTTTTATACAGTTCCAGCATAACCTCCCTGCTCTTAAACTCCATGCCTCAGCTAATAAAGGCAAGTATGCCACCTGCCTTCTTAACCACTGTATCCACCTACTCTGCTACCTTAAGGGACCAGTGTACATGCACACCAAGGTCCCTCTGATCCTTGGTGCTTCCCAGAGTCCTGCCAATTATCATGTATTCCCTTGTTTGTATTTCCTGCCCAAGTGGACCTTCGTTTTGGTAGACCAAATCAGGGCAGGACCTACTCAGTTAATGGTATGGAGTTAGAGAGAATTACAGAACAAAGAGATCTCTGAGTACAGGTTCATAGCTCCTTGAGGTGGAGTTGCAGGTGGATAGGATGTTGAAGAAGGCATTTAGCATGCTAGGTTTTATTGGTCAGAATATTGGATACAGGAGTTTGGCCGTTTTGTTGAAGTTGTACAAGACATTGCTAAGACCACACATTGAATACTGTGTTCAGTTCTGGTCATCTATTGTAGGAAGGATATTGTTAAACTAGAAAGAGTGCAGAAGAGATTTACGAGGCTGCTACCAGGACTTGATGGTCTGAGTTATAAGGAGAGGCTGGATAGGCTGGGACTTTTTTCCCTGGAACGTAGGGGGCTAAGGGGTGATCTTGTAAGAGGTCTACAAAATAATGAGGGGCGTAGATAATGTAGATAGTAAACATCTTTTCCCAAAGGTAGGGGAGTCTAAAACTAGAGGGTATAAGTTTAAAGTGAGAGGGGAGGGATACAGAAGAGACCAAAGGAGGAATTTCTTCACACACAGGGTGGTGAGCATCTGGAACGGGCTGTCCGAAGCAGTGGTAGAGGCGGGTACAATTTTGTCTTTTAAAAAGCAGTTAGACAGTTACATGGGCAGGGTGGGTATAGAGGCATTTGGGCGAAATGCAGGCAAGTGGGACTAGCTTAGTGATAGAAACTGGGCAGCATGGACAAGCTGGGCTGAAAGGGCCTGTTTGCATGCTGTAAACATCTATGACTTTATTTAAGACTCTTTAAGTGCATCACCTCCCACTTATCCACATTGAATTCCATTTGCCATTGATCAGCCCATTTGACCAGCCTGTTGATATCCTCCTGTAATTGAAGGCTATCCTCACTATTTACCACCCCACCAATTTTCGTATCATCTGCAAACTTACTGATCAACCTTCCTACATTCACATCTAAATCATTTATATAAACTACAAATAGCAAGGGTCCCAACATAGATCCAAGCGGGATCCCACTGGACACAGGCTTCCAATCAGAAAAACCCCCTTGAAACTCACCCCCTGCTTGCTGCCATTCAGCTAATTTTGGATCCAATTTGTCAAATTTTCCTGGATCCCATGGGCTCTTACCTTCGCTATCAGTCTCCCATGTGGGACCTGATCAAAAGCCTTGTGAAGTCCAAATGGACTACTTCAAATGCATTGCCCTCGTCTACAAACCTGGTCACCTCTTCGAAAAATTCAATCAAGTTGGTCAGACATGACCTCCCCTTAACAAAACCATGCTGACTGTTCTTGATTAATCCCTGCCTCTCCAAATGCAGATTAATTCTGCCTCTCAAAATTGCTTCTAATAGTTTCCCCACCACTGTGGTTAGACTGTCGGGCTTGTGGTTTCCTGGTTGATCCCTTCCTCCATTCATGAATAATGGTACCGTGTTGGATATCCTCCAGTCCTCTGGCACCTCTTCCTTGGCCATCGAGGAATTGAAAATCGCCCCTGCTATTTCCTCCCTTTCCTCACTCAACAACCTGGGATAAATTTCATCTGGCGCTGGAAATTTGTCTATTTTATGCTTGCGGGACTGCTCAAAACTGGAAGCTATGATGTCACTGACTGAGGGGAAGAGGATATGTATTGTACTCTTGGAGTGCCCTGAAATGATACCCCCTGGCGGCTTATTGGTGCTCCATCTCCTTATTGGTGCTTAATGGCACCTCCCTGAATCCAGCTGGAGAAGGGGCACCTGAAGGAAGATAAAGGTGCCCCTCTCCCTCTCATGGCCACCGCTATATGAAGTCCATGGCCAACATGACGGAATTCAGATCTGAGCGCATATCTGGCAACCACAGTTTGTTCTGCTGGACCTGGTTCTCCATGGAGGTCACTTTTCTTAAAAGAAGCCAAGTGCTCGCATGCCAGAGTCATGACAGCATGCGGAACATGGAAAAATTCCTACATCTCAGACATCTCCGCTGGCTGTTCCCCTGCATGCCTCTTTAACTCCCGTAGATGTCCAACAACCAATTCCGGAGATACAGCATCAGTTTGGTGCTGAACATGGGCCTTGTGTCCAGGGATGGGGAATAAATGCGGGCACAGCCTGCGACGCCCACATCCCATGAACTAATAAAAGTGCTATGACTGACAAGGACCTCAGCTGTCACAACCTCCATCAGTGTGAGGATGTGTCTGTGATGTGCTCACCAGATTGTGATCTTGAGTCAAATCACCTAGCTGACTGTCCCTGCGCTGGTGCAGGTGAATTGTGTGACAGTGCATCCTCTGAGTGTTATGTGTCATTATCATCAGAGGTGAAAGTATCTGCTAACTTTTGCTGCCACCACCATCCAGACCCCATTGGTCAACGTGCTGCCATCACTGAGAAACAGTGCTGTTCCTGATAGAGGAGGAGAACCTACAGGCAGGCATCGCTGAACCATGGGTCCACTAGTTGCCTGCACTGGGACATTCTTCAGTAGTTGAGTTGGGTCACAGCAGGCGATTTAGCTCAATAAGTAGGTGGGGGTTAACATCAGTTCCAGGAAAACAGCTCAGAAGAGGTGGTAGCAGTACCATGCACTTCCAGTCCTGCAATTGGAATCCATAACACATGAAGAAGATTCCACCCTATGTATTGGATATTCACAGAAATACAGATGCCAAAGCACCATATATTGTAGATAGACCCAAAATGCACCCGTAATTGGTAACCTTTTTTGTTGATAGCTTCTATACACCAAAACAATTTCCTTCAAAGACAATGGCAGTAATTGATCCTGCATATTAAGACCTTTCAGGTACTAGGCCCTTGGGTATATTCTCTCTAAATTGTAGAAGAACTGGCAGTAACAACATTTTACTTGGTGCTCTGTGACATGCATGAAAATATTCAGAAAGAAATCATGTTCAAACAAAATACTTCCCTTTAAATAAATCACTACTTTGCAACACTCACTGGCTGAAGTGTACATAGAGATATAGATATAGGTAAAGCCGCCATAGTCCCAGATAACAATAGGCTGCTTTCCCTTTTGAGGAGAAGAGCTAACTGGTGGTGATTTAACATGAGGATCGCCACATCTCAGTCGAGGGACAACATTGAGAAGGCAGGTCTTCATGCATAACCTCAGCCGGTATGGGAATTGAACCCACACTGCTGGCATCGCTCTGCATCATAGCCAACTGAGCTAAACCAGGCATCACAAAAAGAAGAGATGTAGGGTGTCATTTAACCACCCCGTTGCGCCTGACATCGATCCGGGTGCGGCAGTTAAATAGCGGGAGAGGCCAAAATCGAGATTCGCACCAAGTGCAAATCGGATTGCCATCAAGCCGGCCCCCTCTCGATGGCGAGTTTTGGATCTCACCCAAATATGGCAAGCAAATCATTAACCCCAATTTGCATTGATTTCAATCTCATTAGTGAGATCAGTGGCCTTCCGGGAATTAACCGGCTCCCCAGCTAGAAATCACGCGGGCGCCGCTTGGTACTCTTTTTTTAAACGTGAAGCTGGCGCAATGGCTGCTAAGCAGAACTGAGGAGGTGAGTACCATTTCCATTTTCGGCTGACAGGCTCAAGGGCACTGGAGATGCAACCACAGTGCTCGGTAGGGTGGGGAACCCCTCAGAGGGATCGGGATGGGTCGGAGGGCTGAAGCATTCCAGGTTGAGAGTTGCCCCTGGGCTGTTGAGTGGCTTTTCGTCTGTGAGGCCTTCAGGTCACCTTTAAATATTGTGGAAACCCATAATGGGGCAACTACAGCTGCTGCATGTCGGCCCTACCAAACACTTCCAGGACAGAGCCCTGTTTTGGTTATGTGCTGAAGGTCACTTTAACTCCCTTTGACTGTGAGCAGCTGCTAGCTTTGCAGCTGAAGGCTATTGTGAATGAGGAATTGACCTTATTAGTTGCAAGAGCACTTCACAGCTCTCATGATGCAGCAGGTTATGTTTGCTGCTTGCTGCTGCTGGTAGTTGCAAATACCTGAGGGCCATGTGTTTGTTTGCTGCTGCGTGTTTTGCTTCCGTGGCCTGGAGTAAGGAAAGGGCTGATGTAAGATGACCTTCTGACTGCACTGGGGAAGGGCTGCTTTTTCTCTCTTCAGTGCGAGTCAGTTGTTGGGAGCTGCGGGAGGGGGAGCAGGATAGCACAGTGGTTAGCACAGTTGCTTTACAGCTCCAGGGTCCCAGGTTCGATTCCCGGCTTGGGTCACTGCCTGTGTGGAGTCTGCACATTCTCTCCTTGTCTGTGTGGATTTCCTCCGGATGCACCGGTTTCCTCCCACAGTCCAAAGATGTGCAGGTTAGGTGGATTGGCCATGCTAAATTGCCCATAGTGTCCAAAAAGGTTAGGTGGGGTTGCTGGGTTACAGGAATATGGTGGAAGCATGGGCTTCGTCGGGTGCTCTTTCCAGGGGCCGGTGCAGACTCGATGGGCTGAATGGCGTCCTTCTGCACTGTAAATTCTATGATTCTATGAGAGGGAGGTGGATTGATCTGAATGAGCAACTTGATGAAAGTGTTGAAGAAATACTTTTGCAGATTGCTGGTGACGTTATTGTACTGTTGATTGTTTCATGTTTAGTGCCTGGAGGCCATGTGTTTATTTTCTGCTACCTCCTTTGCTTGTGTGGCCTAGAGAAAGGAAAGAAAAGTTGTATGATGACGTGCTGCCAGTGCTGGAGAAGAGGAAGTGGTGCTCTTTCTCTCTTCTGGCGTGCTCTGCGTCAGTGTGACTTTCTGGTATGATTTTCCGCTGTTGAGAGTTTAGGGCTGGGTTCTGCGGGAGGGGTAGAGAGAGCCGAATTGATTCAAATGAACAACTTGATGAAGGTGTTGAAGAAGTGCTTTTGCAAATTGTTGTAATTTCTGACTATTGACTGTTTATTTTGTTTTCCTCGTATAAATTAACTATTTTGGTTATGTGTTTGTACTGATATTCTGTTGTGAAAATGTGTGTGTGTGGCACGCGCCTTTTCCATGTTGATTAATGACTAGTGCGATATATGGACTGTTAAGTAGCTTATTTTCATCTTTTTATATAAACGTATTCTTGACTGTGCCATGTCTCAGGTGGTGATTATTTCATGGCATTTCAAGCAAACTTTGAAGCCTAAACAGAATGCCTGACCTCTAGAAGCATCAGCACAATAGAGGCAACAGCCAACAAACAAACACTCGAGAGCTGGACTTCAGCACGTACGGCCAAAGGGTTGAGTGTGTGGATCAGGGGAGGCCATCTGAGCATGGTCTCCCTAATGTTCCTGGCAGGGATCTGGGTCTTAAATTTAGGGGCTCCTGATGTGGCAGGGGTGAGATCGAGGTTCTCCAGCACAACTGACTCGTTGGATGGTACCCTGAGAGAAAGTGAGCAATGTAACGGTGAGGGAGATTTGAGAAATATGAGGGTCCCGGAGTGGAAGCCCTAACTGATTAGCAATCTCTCTTCTTATCCCATTTCTTATAGATACTAAAATGGATGGTGATATCAGTCCCACAGAGGATGCCCTCGCGGTGCTGGTGGCACAGGTAGTGAGACGTCGGAGAAGGCAGCAGGGTTGCTGCAGGCTGGAGGCAGCACCTCATGTACAGGGGGCTGTCGCCCACTCTGAAGGCCCAGCCACCCATCAGGCAGAGGAGGAACTCAGAGGGGTACGCCAGCGGCGACCCAAAGATTTACAGGCATCATTGTTCTATCGAGGAGATGATGGACAGCATGTGCTGCAGGAGACTCAACAAAGAGACAGAGCAGCACCTGTTCCATTTCCTTGCAAACTTGACACCTGGGGGAAGAGCAGGACACCCCCTTCAGGTGGCTGTGAAGGTGACCACATCCCTGAACTTCTATGCCACCAGTTCATTCCTGGGCTTGAGTGGGGACTTGTGTGGCATTTCACAAGCTACGGCCCACAAGTGCAACAGTGAGGTCACGGATGCCCTGTATGCCCTGGCATCAGATTATAGCAAATTTGAGTTGGACCAACCCCACCAAGGTGCCCCTGTGCAGAATTATCCACCATCATTAGGTTGCCCCAGGTCCAGGTCTAATTGATGGCATGCATGTTTGCCTTCCGCGCACCAGGACATCAGGGAATGCCCTTCATTAACAGGAAAGGTTTCCACTTCCTGAATGATCAACTCATGTGCGGCCACCACCTCTGGATTACACACATGTGTGGTGCGTGCATGACAACTAAGTCCTGAGGCACTTGGACATCCCCAATGTCTTTGAAGACCACATCAGGATGACGTGTTGGTGGACCAGTGCAATACACCCCCAGAGGATTTCCCGCTTTATGATGGTCTGTTGTGCCCTAGACAACCTTGTACAGCTGCGGGGCGACATGCTGGAGAAGGAGCCGGAGGATGGAGGACGGACAGGGGCGAGGTTCCAGCATGCCTGGAGGAGCATGATTTTGACACTACCCTCTCCCCGTACCTCATTAGTTTTCCTCAATTTTCTTGCTCTTTCGTGCTCAACTTCCACGTCTAGGTGTGTCCCCAGGTTGCACATCAGCGGTGAAGGCAGTCTGCTGCTTTTCACACCCATGACATTTGCCCTTGGCAGATGTCCTCTGGGGGGGTTGGTGCTGGGGGTCCCAGCTGACTTGCTGGTGTAACTGGCTTCACCATGCCACTCTGTTCTGCCCGCTGCCCTTGAGATCTACCCGTGTCGATGAGGGGATTTGGAAAAACTGGAGACCGCCGTTGCCTCCTTGATGGCATGCCCTGGGTTGGCCTCCAGTGCCGCCTCCTCCCTGATGGTGCCTGTAGTGCCCTGGGGGTCTACATGGGAAGGGCGGCGGGAGTGAGCTCCAGAGGCCTCTGCGTCACCTGGCTCTGCCAGTCTTGGCGCCTCCCCATTGTCTGCACATGGTGTTGATGCTCTCAGCGATGGTCCTCAGTGACTGGGCCATGCTCTGGAATGTCTGGAAAATGTCTATTTGTACCCAGGACATGCCTTCATCATCTGGGACATGATGTCAAGGTGGTCGGCCATAGACGTCGCGGATTGAGCTATGCCTTGGATACCGCCACTCAAGATGCTGACCTCGTGCTCCAGGCTTTCCACTGCAGTAGCCACCATAGCATTGCTGACTTTGGTGCCACACGGTGTCGGCGTCATTTCATGCGTCCGTAGCCTTTGGGCCTCCTCCAATCGACTATGCGCTTGCTGGAATGTTGCTGACATCCTTTCCAGAATCTTGTGGTCGTCTCCTAGTGGATGGAGATCCTTTGAGAAAATGGACATGTGGTCAATGAGAAGGAAGGAAGGATCATTTTGTCTGACATAAATAACTCACTCGAGGCAGGTCTTCTGGATAAAGGGGTAGCGGATCCTCATCTTTGCGACTCATGCCAACCTCTTGGTCAGTGATTGCTCTCTCCTCAGTAAACCCTGCGATCTCCAGAGCCCATTCCTCAGAGTTTACGAGGACTCGGATCTCCACCTTCAGCCCCGTCTTGGCCCTTCCCGCTTATTCTGGACTATATTCTGCTGTAGGGACAAAGAAAGGGCTTTGTGAGCTCCGCTCTTGATGGAGTCTATAGCAGATGGAATATGTGGGCATCGCAATTGGACATTACGAGGTTGTGCTTGTGGGTGCCAGGGTGTGCTGAGGAGCAAGCACAAAGATTGGATGTGGAGAAGTTGCGAGGTGTCAACCTGTGATTCGGGTGGGGGGGGGGGGGGGGTTGCACTTAGGGGAACCCTTGCAGCTCGGTGGAGCTCCTTGGTCTTCTTCATACATTGTCCAGCAGTCCTTCATGCTGCTCGCATTGACAGCTGCTGCCACCACCTCCCTGGTATTGGGGCCCTCCTGCAGGCTGTCCGATGCCCTCGGGAAACAGGATGACCCATCTCGTATCGACGACGTCAAGAAGCCTGACCAGATCGACATCGACAAAGCGAAGAGCATGTCTGCCATGCTTGTGTGATTACTGGATGTGATTGGTGAGGGAGTGCTTAAACACAGTTCTCCCTTGTTAGCAGCAAGCTGTTGAGGGACATGTCTGGCGAATCAGACGATGAGACAGCCAGTAAAGGCAAGAAGCTTGTGGATGCTCATTTCTGGTACTTAAGTGCTGTTAAATACAGGCCATGATTTTGCCATTGAGAAACACCCTTCCAATCGTGCCCAAAATGACACTTAGAAATGTTCCCATTAAATCGCACCCTTAAGCACACTGCAGAATATTGGGGGATGGGAGGATTTGGATAGAAGCTTCCGAAAAGTGATAAATAACTCCTGAAGTGGTGGCTGCATTCTTCAGACCAGCCGCAGGATAAAGACATATTGAAATGATCGAGCTCTGAAAATAATTAGAATAGGATGGCTACAAATATAATTTTATTAGGATAAGGTCATTATGGGATCTCTACTGGAATATTCTTTAGAGGTTAATCAGGTTAAATTGGAGTGTTTGGCTTTGTAAAATGTGATGGTATTGGGGAATGAGCCCAGCCAGGTAGTAGAAGTTTCACCAGGGGAGCATTTCGGGAACAGTGACCACAATTCAGGAAGTTTTAAAGTGCTGGTGGACAAGGATAAGAATGGTCCTAGGGTGAATGTGCTAAATTGGGGGAAGGCTAATTATAACACTATTAGGCGGGAACTGAAGAACCTAGATTTGGGGCTGATGTTTGAGGGTAAATCAAGATCTGACATGTGGGAGGCTTTCAAATGTCAGTTGAAAGGAATTCAGGACCGGCATGTTCGTGTGGAAGAAGGATAAATACGTCAAATTTCGGGAACCAAGGATAACGAGAGATATTGTAGGCCTCGTCAAAAAGAAAAAGGAGCCATTTGTCAGGGCTAGAAGGCTGGGTAGAGACAAAGCCTGTGTGGAATATAAAGAAAGTAGGAAGGAACTTAAGCAAGGAGTCAGGATGGCTAAAAGGGGTCAGGAAAAGTCATTGGCAAATAGGGTTAAGGAAAATCCCAAGGCTTTTTACATGTACATAAAAAGCAAGAGGGTAGCCAGGGAAAGGGGGGGCCCAGTGAAGGACAGGCAAGGGAATCTATGTGTGGAGCCAGAGGAAATGGGCGGGGTACTAACTGAATATTTTGCATCAGTATTCACCAAAGAGAAGGAATTGGTGGATGCTGAGTCTGGAGAAGGGTGTGTAGGTAGTCTGTGTAACATTGAGATCCAAAAAGACGAGGCGTTGGGCGTCTTGAAAAATATTAAGGTAGATTAGTCCCCAGGGCCTGATGGGATCTACCCCAGAATACTGAAGGAGGGTAGAGAGGAAATTGCTGAGGCCTTGACAGAAATCTTTGGATCCTCACTGTCTTCAGGTAATGTCCCGGAGGACTGGAGAATAGCCAATGTTGTTCCTTTGTTTAAGAAGGGTAGCAAGGATAATCCAGGGAACGACAGGCCAGTGAGCCTTACGTCAGTGGTAGAGAAATTACTGGAGAGAATTGTTCGAGACAGGATCTACTCCCATTTGGAAGCAAATGGACGTATTAGCGAGAGGCAGCACGGTTTTGTGAAGGGGCGGTCGTGTCTCACTAACTTGATAGAGTTTTTCGAAGAGGTCACAAAGATGATTGATGCAGGTAGGGCAGTGGATGTTGTCTATATGGACTTCAGTAAGGCCTTTGACAAGGTCCCTCATGGCAGACTGGTACAAAAGGTGAAGTCACACGGGATCAAGGGTGAACTGGCAAGATGGATACAGAACTGGCTAGGTCATAGAAGGCAGAGAGTAGCAATGGAAGGGTGATTTTCTGATTGGAGGGCTGTGACTAGTGGTGTTCCGCAGAGATCAGTGCTGGAACCTTTGCTGTTCATCGTATTTATAAATGATTTGGAGGAAAATGTAACTGGTCTGATTAGTAAGTTTGCAGATGACACAAAGGTTGGTGGAATTGTGGATAACGATGAGGACTGTCCGAGGATACAGCAGGATTTAGATCGTTTGGAGACTTTGGCAGGACAAATGTGAGGTAATGCATTTTGGAAGGTCTAATGCAGGTAGGGAATATACAGTGAATGGTTGATCCCTCAAGAGTATTGACAGTCAGAGAGATCTAGGTGTACTGGTCCACAGGTCACTGAAAGGGGCAACACAGGTGGTGAAGGTAGTCAAGAAGGCATGCGGCATGCTTGCCTTCATTGGCCGGGGCATTGAGTATAAGAATTGGCAAGTCATGTTGCAGCTGTATAGAACCTTAGTTAGGCCACATTTGGAGTATAGTGTTTATTTCTGGTCGCCACACTACCAGAAGAATGTGGAGGCTTTAGAGAGGGTGCAGAAGAGATTTACAAGGACGTTGCCTGGTATGGAAGGTATCAGCTATGAGGAGCGGTTGAATAAACTCTGTTTGTTCTCACTAGAACGACGGAGGTTGATGGGCGATCTGATAGAGGTCTACAAAATTATGAGGGGCATAGACAGAGTGGATAGTCAGAGGCTTTTTCCCAGGATAGAGGGATCAATTACTAGGGGGCATAGGTTTAAGGTGCGAGGGGCAAGATTTAGAAATGTACGAGGCACGTTTTTTAACACAGAGTGTAGTTGGTGTCTGGAACTCGCTGCCAAACGAGGTGACGGCAGTGACGTTTAAGGGGCATCTTTACAAATCCATGAATAGGATGGGAATAGAAGGATACGGACCCCGGAAGTGTAGAAGATTTTAGTATAGATGGGCAGCATGGTCGGCAAAGGCTTGGAGTGCCGAAGGGCCTGTTCCTGTGCTGTTTCTTTGTTCTTTGTTGTTCTTTGATGCTGATGGAAAAAAGGCTCTCTAAAACCACTTCACTTGCTCGTGGTTGACATTGCTATATTAACATTTGTACAATTTGTACAAAAAGAAAAGTAATTTTATGATATAGCAAAAAGGCTTTTGAACTAATTATGAATAATGTAGCTTATAAGGTTGTGTCAGCAACATAGAACCTGTTCAGCTGCTAAATTACCAGCTTTATCAGACAGAGCAGTCAGATTTAATGAATCTGAGAAAAATCCAAAATTCTTTCTTAGAACTAGTTATTGTCCTGTTTTAAAGAAGAACAGATGGTGTAGAAATTTCCTGGCATAAGTAAGTAAATTTCAGAAACAGAGGTGGGATTCCCCCTTTCAGAAACAAAGTGTTGACCCACGGACTGAATCAATGGACTTACACGACAAGCAAATTGGCACTGGAGCAATTCAGGATCCGTTAATGGGCGCGCACCGGTGACACGTGGAACACAATCGATTCCAATGAAAAACGGTGTCCGATTTGCCAGGGTCGGGATTGCCACTGGAGAGGCTGACAAGCTGGGGCCGCACATTAGCATTCCACTCCCCACACACTCATCACAGCCAACAGGATGGCAATGCGGAGAGTGGCACCCCGGTTTGCTGACCCTGAGTTGGAGGCCTGCTGGATACCGGGCTACAAGGTGACCCGGCCTGCACTGAAGCCCCAACCCCTGCATGTCCCCCTCTGGCATTCTTCCCCCGCCGATCCACACACCCATCCCCGGCCGTTCCCCCGGCTCTCTGCCTTCCTCACCGCACCCCTGGCCGGCCCCTTTGGTGCCTGGCACAGTCCCTGCTGGTAGCACCTGTCCCTGCCAGTGGTACGTTCAGCGGCCCCAATCCAGTGCCCTTTAGGGGTCACCGTGGGCATTCCCCGTATGTGGGGCACATGATGCCCCCCTAGCAGGTGCCGTTTGGTTGTTGATGGGAGGTGTTGATGGGGCGGAGGTGGGGAGGATTGAGGGATTGCGAGGGGGGTTGGTGGGTGGAGGGAGAGTTTGAGGATGGGGGGTAGGTGGGGGCATCCATGCGGCGAGTGTCATTCTGCGCGACCACATGCTACGGTGACGGTTAGTGGGGTGAGCAGCAAGATGGCAGTCCGTGCCTGTACACCGCCCGGTCCACTGCTAACCCCCTGTCACTGCCCCGCTAAACCCCCGCAGCCCTGGCGGACACCACCCCCTCCCCCCAACCACAGTCCCAGCCAGCCCTGCCGGCATCCCATGATTGTGCCTCTGGGAATATGTCCTATGTTGTCTCTCTCTAAGCAGCCATGGCGCCCGTTTCCTGATTTTTAAAACCATAAGAGCAGCACAATAGTACAGTGGTTAGCACAGTTTCTTCAAAGCTTCAGGGTCCCAGGTTCGCTCACCATTTGTGTGGAGTCTGCATGTTCTCCCCATATCTGCGTGGGTTTCCTCCGAGTGCTCCAGTTTCCTCCCACAGCCAAAGATGTGCGGGTTACGTGGATTGGCCATGATAAATTTCCTTTTGTGTACAAAAACTGGTTAGGTGGGGTTAAAGGATTATGGGGACGGGATGGAGGCATGGGCTTAAGTGGCGTGCTCTTTCCAAGGGCTGGTGCAGATTCAATGGGCTGAATTGCCTCCTGCACTATAAATTGTATGGTAAACTGAAACTCGCTGTCGGTAATTCTTCCTGACAGAGGCGGAGCATCACAGAAGCCCCGGAGATACCGGGTTGGGCCCGTTAATGATATGCCAATTGCATTTACTGTACATATGGAGTAGAATGTATTGGCGCACTGTCGAAGCACCGGAGCAGTGCATTTTGTCAGGCGCCTGGCGCCAGCCACCATTTCCGGCTGACGTGCGATTCTCTGCCCATTTCCTGATTCTGGCATTGCTAGAGAGAGAATCCCGCCCAGGACTTTTCCCAATGAACTAGATTGATCAGACTGTTTGCTCATCAGTTTGGTTTCAGACATGAAACGTTCTGCCTCCAGCAAACTGACCTGCAGACAGGCTCAGCATGCCACAAGATAGAGCCGACATCCACAAACAGTATTCCACTGCAAGTTCTCTGTTTGCTAGTAGTTAATTAGCCTGACATTCCTGAGGCTACGTCATTTCACATTTTTGAAAACTTAAAAACACTCTCCTTCATATTTATTTTTATGTCCTGTGACAAATAACAGATTCCTCAGGTGGCCCATGGTTTAGAAGTTATGGTAAGAAAATATTGGGAAAGATGTAGCACAGTGGTTAGGCCAGGGTTCCAGGTTCGATACCCGCTTGGGTCACTGTCTGTACGTTCTCCCCATGTCTGCGTGGGTTTCCTCCGAGTGCTCCGTTTTCCTCCCACAAGTCTCAAAAGACGTGCCTATTAGATGAATTGGACATTCTGAATTCTCCCTCTATGTGCCAAACAGCCGCCGGAATGTGACGACAAGGGGCTTTTCACAGTAACTTCGTTGCAGTGTTAATGTAAGCCTTCTTGTGACAGTAATAAAGATTATTATTATTATCATTGTGATAACATCAGAAAGATTTGAGAAATGCACCATTGGGGGGGCTAGAAGCAGTTGGAGACACAAACGTACAGCATTCAAATCCATTGCACCCGAGAAGTATGATGCCACTGGCACTTACTTCTGGAGGTGACCACCAATCCACTGCCCCAGCCTCCCAAGTTCCCAAGTTTGGCGGTCGTGGCATTTTGAGGAGTCCAATGCAATGCTCAATGTTAGCCTGGGTGGCCTCATGCGCGTTGTTGTATCGGACCTCCGCATCGGTCACCAGCCTCCGTACTGGTGTCATTTGCCAGGTCCTCAACGGGTACCCTTTATCTCCCAAGAGACAACCAGTCATAATGTAGTGGTCCTCGAAGAGATCAGGCATGTCCAACTGCCCCAGGATGTAGCTGTCGTGCACACTCCCTGGGGAGCATGCACACACATGCAAGATCTTCATTTGGTGGTCACACACAAGCTGGACGTTCAGGCAGTGGAACCCTTCCTGTTGATGTAGGGAACTCCCAACAACCTGGTGCACTCAAGGTGACATGCTTGCTATCTATTACCACCTGGACCTAGGGCATCCAATCGATGGCAGAAAACCCTGCTTCCCGGGCATCCTGTTGGGCTTGGTCCATGTCAAAGTTTGTATAGTTTGCTGCCTGGGCACACATGGCATCCGTGACTTTATGGATGCACTTGTGGGCTGTAGCTTGTGAGATGCCGCACAAGTCCCTGCTCGAGCCCTGGAATGATCCTGAGGCTGTAAATTTCAAGGTTGCGTTAACCTTGATGGCCACCAGGAATGCGTATCCCCCTCCTCCGTGTGGTGCCAAGTCCGTAAGGACATGGCACAGATGCCGTAATGTACCCTTGTTAAGGTGGAGCCTCCTGCAGCAGACGCTGTCCGTCATTTGTCCTAAAGACCTTGGGCCGTCGCTGGACTTCCCTTCTGTGTCCCTCCCTGGCCTTATGGGTGGCTGGATCCTCAGGGTGTGGGGCAGGGCCCTGCACATGGGCCACTTCCTCGAGCCTCTGTTGACATTACTGCTGCCTTCTCCAGTGCCTGGTGCAATCATAGAATTTGCAGTGCAGAAGGAGGCCATTCAGCCCATCGAGTCTACACCGGCTCTTGGAAAGAACACACTATTTAAACCCATGTCTCCATCCTTTCTCCGTAACCCCACCTAACTTAAGGGCAATTTAGCATGGTCCATCCACCTAACCTGCACATCTTTGGTCTGCCAGCAGCACCACAAGGGCAGCCTCCACAGGGTCCAAGATATCATCCATCCCATGTAATATCTGTAAGGAATTGGAGAGAGTGAGAGACTGAGAACCAGTAGTGTCTTCCACCCCAGGGCCCTCCATTCACCATTGCTCCCCCCACCTCCCCTCTACCCCAAATCCCCTGCTATCCATTATGCCTTGACCACAAACCCTGGTGTCATCGGGGGTCCCTGTACTGTAGACACCAGCATGTAACATTACCTGGACCGGGCGCTGGTCCCCTCCCGGGTGCGCACACCCAATTTCTCGCACTGAAACGTCCCCAGTGTTGGGCCCAGCTCCTGAGTGTTCGGATGTTGGCTGCTGCATCTATGGTGCTGCTTCCTGCAGTTTTCAGCCACAGTGTCCAGGCATCACGGCCTGATTGGGATTCTAGACAATAGCTACCACGTGCTCGACATGGCATGCCTACCCATGGGAATCCACTTAGGAAGTGTGAAATGCTCACTTAACTATTGATTGCCAATTCCCTGTTAGAAACCATCAGCCACGCAGTAAGAGGCCTCCACGGTCAGTGGGAGTTATGGGTGGTCAGTGGGTCACTCAGCCATGGGCTGAGGTTGCTCCTACTATAGGTACACACAGTCCAGCGGGTGGCATGGCAGACCCGTGGGCGCTGAGACACTCCCCCGCAGCTCAGGGGCGACCCCCCCCCACATACATACACACACACACACACACACACACCACCAATGACCCACTCCCCCCAACCAAGGATTCCCCACCACAGGGGCTCAACATCATCCCCCAACGCCCCCCCTCCCTAAATACTGGGGTGGCAACCCAAGTGCCCCAGGTTGATTGCCTTGTTTCGAAGATGGCTACTCACCTCCTTGGATCCCCGCAGCAGCCATTCCGCCAGCTTTATGTTTTTAAAAAGGTATGCTAATCGGTGCCTGAGTGACCACTTTCTGGGGAGGCACTTAGATCACAGGAGGTGCTTAGATAGGGGGTTGTTCCAATTAATTGTAAGGATATTGGCTTTAAGTGGTGATTATTGGTTTCTCGCCACGCAAGGGCAGGATCTTGATTTCGACAAAGGGAGTGGGCCGGTTAGATTGCAAACCGATTGATGACCAGCGTGGTTCCCAATTTTGGTGTTTCCCAGAACCTAACATAGAATTTGTCATAGAATTTACAATGCAGAAGGAGGCCATTCGGCCCATCGAGTCTGCACCGGCTCTTGGAAAGAGCACCCTACCCAAGGTCAACACCTCCACCCTATCCCCATAACCCAGTAACCCTACCCAACACTAAGGGCAATTTTGGACACTAAGGGCAATTTATCATAGCCAATCCACCTGACCTGCACATTTTTGGACTGTGGGAGGAAACCGGAGCACCCGGAGGAAACCCACGGACACACGGGGAGGATGTGCAGACTCCACACAGACAGTAACCCAAGCCGGAATCGAACCTCGGACCCTGGAGCTGTGAAGCTATTGTGCTATCCACAATGCTACCGTGCTGCCCATGGTCGCGGCCTAACGACCGTGTTGCGCTCTCGCTCAAGAGACTGTAAAATCACACCTTGAATTGGATGATCAGCCATGATCATAACGAATGGCGGAGCAGGCTCCAAGGGCTGAATGGCCTCCTCCTGCTTCTATTTTCTGTGGGCGGAATTTAAAGCCCAAAAGACAGAGTCCCTTTTTGGGAACGTATTGCCGAAAAAGACCCTACTACGAAACGGGACTCTGTTGTTTTCTTGGCCTTGGTCAGGACCGACCTGCTGAGGCCACACTGATTTCATTTCCTGCACTGACCAGATCAGGGCGGCAATTCTCTCGACCCCCCCAGGACCACTCTCAACTCCAACCCCCCCTTCCCCGCCCCCCACTGCACCAACTTAGTTCTTAGAGGGTCCTCGAGCAACCCCTCACCCCACCTCATAAGAGCAGGGCACCCCTGGGCCCATTCCCTGGCATGGGTAGCCTGGAACCCAGGCACCTTGGCACTGCCAGCCTGTCACCTTATCAGTATCCCTGCCAGCCTGCCAGTGCATCCTGGGCACCCTGGCTGTTCTAGGTTGGCAGTACCAAATGTCAGGCTGGAAGTGCTAAGGTGCCTGGGTCGCTGCAAGAGTGCCAGGGTACCACCTGCTTAGAGCCCGAGCATCCAGGGGCCCCTGATAGCCTGGGAGGCCCCCCGCCAGCAACCATTATGCCTTGTTCACGTTGATGTGGACCAATGCTAAACAGCGCCATAGAGAGGTCTCCCAGGTTTGGGCATTCATTCCCGGGCCTCGGGTGAATTGGACGATGACATGTTTAAATGTGCCTAATGGCTTCCTTAAATACATACAACTGGATTAAGCCCAAATTGGGCAAGATCGAGATCACTATGTCTTGTGAGATCTCGTTAGCGCTTGCAAGGTGTTCAGAGCATCGGAAATCTCGCGAGAGGATTCATTGAATTGTGTTTCTATGTTATGGAATTCCCTCTACGTACCTGAATGAACATAGAACATAGAACAGTACAGCACAGAACAGGCCCTTCGGCCCTCGATGTTGTGCCGAGCAATGATCACCCTACTCAAACCCACGTATCCACCCTATACCCGTAACCCAACAACCCCCCCTTAACCTTACTTTTTAGGACACTACGGGCAATTTAGCATGGCCAATCCACCTAACCCGCACACCTTTGGACTGTGGGAGGAAACCGGAGCACCCGGAGGAAACCCACGCACACACGGGGAGGACGTGCAGACTGCACACAGACAGTGACCCAGCCGGGAATCGAACCTGGGACCCTGGAGCTGTGAAGCATTTATGCTAACCACCATGCTACCGTGCTGCCCTAAGTGCTACTCCAGGAACATTCAAGAACATGCAGGAAAAAGCAGCCTGCTTGATTGATTCATCATTTTAAATATCCACACTCTCCACTGCTGTTGTCGTAGAGTCTGGTACAGCCAGGATTAATGTGGGAATGAGTACCATGCTGCCCACACTGTAATGTAAGCAGGCATATGACCCAGGGTCAGGGTCAGGCTTCAGATGGACAAAGATATATAAAGACCTAGGATGGATTAAGCTCCATACATGTACCCTCTCCTGTATATATGCATATTGTTGTGAGGTGTAAAAAAAGACTTTCTGTTAATATACTCAAGACTACAAAGCCTACTTTATGGTTTCCGAAGCAGGATTCTTCAGTCTCTACAGCGTGTATAATCTACAAAAGGCACTGCAGTAACATTCAAGGTTCTTAACTGCTACCACTGTAACTGCTACCACTTGGAAGGACAAGGGTCTCAGACATTCAGGACATTATCCTGACTTGGCTATATAATAATAATCTTTATTAGTGTCAAAAGCAGGCTTACATTAACACTGCAATTAAGTTACTGTGTAAATCCCCTAGTCATCACACTCCGTCGCCTGTTCAGGTACACTAAGGAGGAATTCAGAATGTCTAATTCACCTAACAAGCACGTTGCTCAGGGCTCATGTGAGGAAACCAGAGATGGGAGAACATTCAGAAGCTGCACAGACAGTGACCCAAGCGGGAGTCAAACCCGGGTCCCTGGCGCTGTGAAGCAACAGTGCGAATCACTGTGCCCCCCTGCCATTCTTTCACTGTTGCTGGGTCAAAATCTGGATCTTACTCCCTAACACGCTGGGTGTATCTAAACTGCTTCGACTACATTAGTTGAAGAAGGAAATCCATCATGTCCTTTGTGGGTTATTAGGGAAGGGAAATACATGCTGACTTTGTTAACAAAGCTCACACACCGTCAGTGAATAAAAACAGGCATAATATAGCGACTGAAATAATTTACAAATGTGTTTCACTCCTATTAGGTAATTTTAATATTTGTTGATTGATTAAGTTCATGGATGACATCCTTATAGGTGTGACTATAAATACATTCAAGTTGTTATGACTACTGTCAACTTACTGAGTTTGCTGAACAAGGAATATGTAGTTTAGGTGGTCATACAATAAATTAATGTCTTCATTCTGCGAGTTTATTTTTATGCATTGTATTTTATGTTCTGCAGACAGGCGAATGAAGAATACCAGGTGCTGGCAAACTCGTGGCGATATTCATCTGCCTTTTCTAATAAGTTGTTCTTCACTGTGGTGGACTATGATGAGGGAGCAGATGTATTTCAACAGGTATGGATTTTGTTATGTTCTGTGGCTATCAACCAGTTCTACATGATGAATGTAGAGCACGACATCTACTGGCTCCCCTTTATTTGCACAACTAGTTATGTTCTCAAAAGAACTCTAATATGTTTGTCTAACACAATTTCCTTTTGTAAACCTGTTTTTTACGTCCTCCTGCCAGCAGTTTTGTCAGCGGACGGGTGGCCATAACATTTCTTGGATGGGATGGTCTTTCCACTGGTTTTCTCCACCCCGACCTCTTAGTAAGTTTACTGTGGGATGGTCGGGGCCATGGCCAGCTGGCGGTCCTTGCCCCAATTAATAGGCTTATGTAACCAATTACCCTGGGCCGGATGGGATACATTCCAGGTTACTGTTCGAGGCAAGAGAGGATATAGCTGGGCCCTTAACAGATATCTTTGCATCATCTTTGGCCACAGGCAAGGTTCCAGAGGACTGGAGAATAGCCAATGTTGTCCTTTACTTAAGAAGGGAAGCAGGGATAATCCAGGCAATTATTGGTCGGTGAGCCTGACGTTAGTGGTCGGGAAGTGTTGGCGAAGATACTGAGGGACAGGATTTATTCACATTTGGAAGCAAATGGATTTGTTAGTGATAGGCAATATGGTTTTGTGCAGGGAAGGTCATTTTGTACCTACCTGATAGATTGTTTTGAAGAGGTGACAAAATTAATTTATGTGGGAAAGGCTGTGGATGTCGTCTACATAGACTTTAATAAGGCTTTTAACAAGGGCCCGCGTGGCAGACTGGTACAAAAGGTAAAGTTGCATGGGATTCGGGATGGGCTAGCGAGCTGGATAAAGAACTGGCTTGGTAACAGGAGACAGAGAGTTTTTCAGAATGGAGATCTGTAACTAGTGGTGTTCCACAGGGATCAGTCCTGGGACCACTGTTGTTTGTAATATATATATTTATATATATATACATGATCTCGTATGTGGTCTGATTAGCAAGTTTACAGATGGCACTAAAATAGGTGGAGTTGCAGATAGTGAAGTGGACTGTCAGAGAATGCAGCAGAATATAGATAGATTGGAGAGTTGGGCAGAGAAATGGCTGGTGGAGTTCAATTCTGACAAATGCGAGGTGGTGCATTTTGGAAAATCAAATTCACGTGTGAATTATAATGTAAATGGTAGAACCCTTACGAGCATTAACATACAGAGCGATCTGGGCATTCAGATCCATAGTTCCATGAAAGTGGCAATGCAAGTGACTAAAGTCGTCATGAAGGCATTTGGCATGTTTGCCGTCGTCGGCTGGGACATTGAGTACAAGAGTTGGCAGGTCATGTCACAGCTGTTTAAAACTTTAGTTTGGCCACATTTGGAATATTGCATGCAGTTCTGTTCACCGCACTACCAGAAGGATGTGGATGCTTTGGAGAGAGTGCAAAGGCGATTTACCAGGATGTTGCCTGGTCTGGATGGTGGGAGCTATGAGGAGAGGTTGAATAAACGCAGATTGTTTTTGTTGGAAAAACAGAGGCTGAGGGGAGACCTGATTGAGGTGTACAAAATCACAAGAGATATAGACAGGTGAATAATCAGAAGCTTTTTCCCAGGTGGAAGACTCAATTACAAGGGGACACAGATTCAAGGTGAGAGGGGGCAAGTTTAGGGGAGATGTGCGGGGAAAGTTTTTCATGCAGAGGGTGGTACGTGTCTGGAACCCTAGCCAGTGGAGGTGGTGGAGGCAGACATGATAACAACCTTTAAGAAATATCTTGCTAGACACATGAACGGGTCGGAATGGAGGGATACAGATCGTTTGGGCAATAAATTGTAGGTCTTGTCATGTGAGAGTGCCTTTAAGAATTGGATGTTTAAGAAATGTACCTTTAAGAAATGAAGCTGATTATATTACTGAAGTGATGTCACGGGGGAAGGGGGGGGGGGGGCTGGGGGGAGTTGAGCTCACTTCTGCTTTTTGGAAGTTTTAGTTTCAGTTTGAAGAAAGCTTTGGTGTGGCTGTGAGCTGCATCGCTGGTGATCTCTGCGATGAAGGACTATCTCTTAATCCTTTGGTGAAATTGGAATTGTAAAAAGGTCTCAGTATTGAATATAAATCTAATGTGCTTCTGTTTGAAGGATTTTTAAAGTCTTTTGGATCTGTAAAAGAACAGTTTGCAGGATTGGGTAGTGTTGTATTATTTTTGGGGTTATCTTTGAAGTAAGGGGCGTTAAGAGATCCAATTTTTATTTAAAAAGGTTAATTTGAGCTCATGGAATAAACATTGTTTTGTTTTAAAAACCATGTGTCCATAATTGTAATACTACACCTGGGGAACAAGCCGTGTGCTTCAAAAGTAACAATCCATTAAAGGTGGGGGTTGGTTGAACTCCATGATACATTTTGGTGTTCTGAAAGCACCTCTCCCATAACAGTCGAAAAAAGGAATCTGAATTAGTGCAGGTTCGGTGGACTGCAAGGCCTGTTCCTGTGTTGTAATGTTCTTTATTCTTTATTCTACTCATCATATATCAGCTATTTCCCACCCAGCCTCAACTCTCAGATTGGTGGGAGGAGTTCAGAGCAGGGAGAAAGCCAGAAAAGCAACCCTGTAAATGCCGAGTGCAGGTTGGTGGAGGTGGTGGGCAGTACCTTCATCAACAGCCTCCTTTTAACATCAGGCACCCCGCCCCACCACCACCACCAAAAAGGACTGTCCCTTGCGGGCATTCTCTCCTCCCACTGGCCTCTCCAACAACATTCTCACGCCACTCTGCCCACCACCTGGGCATCACCTTCCTACTCTGCCCTGTATCACCAAAACTTACCTGGTCCTGGACTCTGAAGACTGAGGCTCCGGGGACTGCTTGCACTGCCAGTTCTGTCTACTTCAGCTTCTGACACTGCAGGTACTAGAGAGCGACAAGCCAACCAAATTGACCAGTAACTGTCTGAGGCAGGCTTTACTCCTGAGTGTTTGGCTGAAGTCCCGTCCCCAGCCAATGAGTGCTGGAGCATTATATGACTGTGGGGCTGTCTGTACCAGCGGGGATGTGTTCTCTGCTAACTCATTAGATGGCAGGGAGGAAAACCTTGCCATTCTAAAATCCTGGCCTATTCACACTGTGATTTTCTAAGTCGATTGTTAAGACTTCCTTAATAAGATTCCAACACTTTCCAGATAACTGATGTCAGAATAACTGCCTGAAGTTCCCTGTTTATTTTCTCTCTGGGAATTCACTGAAACTATTCTAGAATCTAGGAAAATGTCATCATCAGTGCATCCACTATTTTTGCAGAGTCTGGAAATTGTTTAGCTTTTAGTCCCTTAAGGTTCTGTCATATTTATCGAATAACAACCATTCTGAATAATTGGATAAATTAAGTTGACCATTTACAAATTTTCGTATCTAGTGTTAATATGCTGTTTTTGAACCCGTGACCTGTGGCTGTTCTTTTTAAACTTGAGAACATTCAGTTTCTTTAATTATCTAATCTTTAAATCCTAAACCATTCGAAAAGTCTCTTCAGTGAAGGGGGAAAAAAAAAACAACACAAAATGTGACAAGAAGGCTTCAGTATATCAGTGTTTTTCAAACCTTTTTGCCCGGAACCCAATTTTACCAAATGGCCTTTCCTTGCCACCCATGCCGGCCGACCTTTGCGACCCATGCCGGCCGATCTTTGCGACCCACGCTGCCTGAACTTCACGATCCACCATTTTAATTTACCTTTAATGTAACAGGTGAGCGTGCTTGGACTTCACAATCTCACTTGCTTTGTCATTCAGTGCTACAATTCTGATAATGACTTCAGCTGATGATTTAAGATCTCACTGCATCCATTGAAAAAAATCAAGAGGTTCATTCTCGAACTCCCCATGCTTCGTCTTCAAATGTCTTTAAAGGTTTCAAGTTTTTAAACTTTCATGTGCCAGTGCTTCCCTGTGTATAACACAGATGAACTTGCTTGGAATTACCGACATTCTGAAAGTTGGTCACAAGCCGGCATTTTCAAAAGCTTCCCACGATCTGGAACGCTGCAACGCATAGCTCTGCGATTCGGATTTGCCGCAACGCATAGCCCGATCAGGATCGCCGCGACGCATGGCCCCATGATTGGAAATGACGCCAACCATGGCCCCGGGATCGGGATTGCCGCGACGCATGGCCCCACGACATTCCCAATACCCCCTGTGACCCATCTGCGGGTTGCAACTCTTAAGTTTGAAAATGACTGCAGAATATTATTAAATTTCATTGCATAATGTTCTAATTTTCCAATAAGTAATCGAAAAGTAACCACACAGCTCATGGCAACAATTTCAGATAATGTAACTATTAATAGTTCCATACAATACAAATTGTAGGAATCTGAATGGATTTTATAAAATTGTGTTAGCGGATAACTTGACAGTAATACACTCTGACACAATATTACAATATTGTTTTTGCACACAGATGCATATTATTAAAATATTGTTTTTGCATACAGATGCATTTCAAAAACCTATTTTGCACCTTTGGAGACAAAGGGTTGAATTTTAACTGCAGGGCAGGTGAGTTCCTGTGCAGATGCCAGGTTAAGAGCCAGAAAGTGCCAGCTTGTTGGGACGTTGACAGGAACCCACAGCCATTCTGCATTTGTGTATTTCTATTTGACCTTGGGCTTTGGATGTTGCTGACAAGGCCAACATTTACTGTCTGCCCCTAGTTGCCATCAGAGAAGATTGAGCTACTTCTTAAACTGCTGCAGTTCTTGTATGTAGGTACATCCACAGTGGTTTAGGCAGAGTTTTGAGGATTTTCGCCCAGCAACAGTGGAGGAATGCCAATATAGTTCAACTCAGGATTGTATGTAGTTTGGAGGAGAACTTTCAGGAGGTGGGGTTGCCATGCCTCTGCTGCCCATGTCTTTCCAGGTAGTAGAAGTTGCTGGTTTGGAAGGTATTATTGAAGGAATCTTGGCAAGTTACTCCAGTGTACCTTAGAGAAGGTCCACACTGCTGACATGGCCACTGGTGATGGAGGGAGTGAATGTTTATCATAGTTGTTGGAGTGCAGATCAAGTGAGCTGTTGTGACTTGGGGGCTATTGAGATTTTTGAGTGTTGGAGGAGCACTCATCTAGGAAAGTGGAGAGTGTTCTATTGCACTACTGACTTGTGCCTTGTAAATGGTGGACAAGATTTTCAAAGTCAAGAGGTGAGTTACTCACTGCAGAATTTTCAGCTTCTGACCTGCTGTTGTGGCCATAGTATTTTTGTAACTAGTCCAGTTAATATTTGTAAAGTGGTAACCCCCAGGATGTGGTCGGAGGAGAATCAGTGAGGGTAATTTTGTTGACTGTCAAGGGGAGTTGGTTAGATGAGTCAGAGACAGGCCCTCTCAGGGATCTGTAAGGGGACTCGGGTCACTT
Source organism: Scyliorhinus canicula (assembly GCF_902713615.1). Lineage (NCBI taxonomy): Eukaryota > Metazoa > Chordata > Chondrichthyes > Carcharhiniformes > Scyliorhinidae > Scyliorhinus > Scyliorhinus canicula. The sequence goes on along the minus strand of NC_052148.1, from coordinate 114,085,600 downwards.
CTAACTTTTGAGACCCTAATTAAAATAAAAAAATGAAGATACATGAAAACAAAATAGGATACAAAAAAAAGTGAGACATAGGGTACAATTTAATGGGAAATGTTCTAAGTGCCGTATCGGGCACTACTTCCCGACGATCGTGTAGGCGAGACTATGGCCTGTATTTAACGGCATTTAGAGCCGGAAATGATCCCCCACGAGCTTCATGGCAAAATGGCTGACCTGCGAGTTGTTTCACCTGGACCAGGTCGTGTAGCTCCCCGCTTGGTGGAGTTGCGAATAGTGAGGAGGGCTGTTGTCGGCTGCAAAGAGACATCGATAGGATGCAGAGCTGGGCTGAGAAGTGGCAGGTGGAGTTTAATCCTGAAAAGTGTGAGGTTGTCCATTTTGGACAGTATGAATGTGGAATACAGCGTTAACGGTAGGGTTCTTGGCAATGTGGAGGAGCAGAGAGATCTTGGGGTCTATGTTCATAGATCTTTGAAAGTTGCCACTCAAGTGGATAGAGCTGTGCGGAATGCCTATAGTATGCTAGCATTCATTAACAGAGGGATTGAATTTAAGAGCCGTGAGGTGATGATGCAGCTGTACAAAACCTTGGTAAGGCCACATTTGGAGTACTGTGTGCAGTTCTGGCTGCCTCATTTTAGGAAGGATGTGGAAGCTTTGGAAAAGGTGCAAAGGAGATTTACCAGGATGTTGCCTGGAATGGAGAGTAGGTCTTACGAGGAAAGGTTCAGGGTACTCGGCCTTTTCTCATTCGAACGAAGGAAGATGAGGGGCGACTTGATAGATGTTCATGAGATGATCAGGAGACTTTTTCCCCGAGTGGAACAAACCATTACAAGGGGACATAGATTTAAGGTGAATGGTGGAAGATATAGGGGGGATGTCAGAGGTAGGTTCTTTACCCAAAGATTAGTGGGGGCATAGAATGCACTGCCTATGGAAGTAGTTGAGTCGTAAACATTAGGGACCTTCAAGCGGCTATTGGATAGGTACATGGATTACGGTAGAATGCTGGGGTGTAGATTGATTCTTTGTCACGAATGTGATGAAGCGAAGCAGGTTCATTGGAGGAAGAAGAACTAACATGGACTGTGTTATTATATATGTTTGCGTGCTTTGTTTTGTTAAAACAAAACTATATTTACTGTCAATGTTTCTTAAAGGAAAGTGAAAAGGTGAAAAATGAAACCATCTTGAAGTTGATGGTTTATTTATTCTTCTTGACGGGAGGTGTCATGGGAGTGTACCTTTAAGAAATGGGTGTTTATTAAATAGCTGCAGTGATATCATTGTGTGGGTGGAGGTGTGTTGTGTCTCTGGCTTTTACTTTGTTTTGAGCTGGAAGCTGTTTGTGGCTTTGTGTTTTATTTTTGTTTTAGGCAGTTGAAAGCTGAATTCAGACTAGGAAGGTTCATTTTGTCTCTCTCTCTATGTTAAAAGGTGTTCTGATCACTTGATAATTAAAAAGTGATAGCTGTCTTGTGTAAAGAATTTATACGTACTGCTTTATTAAAAAGGGTGTTTGGTTTATGGGTGTTCAGAAAGTTATTAAGGGTTACAAATCGAGTTCAGTATTTGTGGGAGGTAGTTGTGCTGGTAAAATATTTACTGTGTGTTTGTAAAATGTTAACTGAATTCACAGAATAAATATTGTTTTGTTTCAAAATACTTAAGATCTCTGTTGCATAACACCTGGAAAGTGGGCCCCTGTGCTCCTCATAACCAAAATCTATTAAAAATTGTAGGTTCAGTAAACTCCATGAAATACTTTGTAGTTTTCTAAACTCTGGCTTATGACAATATCGTTATTGATCGTAGATGCCAAGTTGTTGGCAAAGGTGTTGGTGTCGTAAATACAGGGCTGCGTTCGGGGGTGATAGGCGAGGATCAAACGAATTTCGTGAACGGGAGGCAGTTGCCGGCAAATGTGAGGAGGCGAATCAATGTAATTATGAAGTCTTCGGAGGGATAGGAGGCGGAAGTGGTGGTGGTGAAGGACACTGAGAAGGCGTTTGATTGGGTGGAGTGGGAATATCTGAGAGAGGTGCTCGGGTGGTTTGGCTTTGGGCAGGTGTTTGTGGACTGTGTCGGGTGTTATACAAAGCACCGGTCGCAAGTGTGTCGACGAACTCAGGGAGTTTAGGATATTTTGGGTTGCACGAGGCATAGCTTCCCATTCTCCCCGTTGCTCTTTGCTTTGGTGATAAAGCCGCTGGTAATGGCGCTTAGGGAATTGGGTTACTAGAGAGGGATTGGGCGGGGGGGGCGGTGGTACATGCCGAGCATTGGGTGTCACTGTATGGGGAGGACCTGCCGCTAAAACTTTCGGACCCATTGGACAGTATTGGGGACATTATGTGGATTGTGGAGGAATTTGGCTGGTTCTCTGGGTATATGGGAAAGAGACAAAAGGGCAGGGGAGGAGATCAGGGGAGCTGATGTTCAAGGCAGTAGGGACATGTTTTAGATGCTAGGGTATCCAGGTGACACGGAGCTGGGCGCAGCTGCATAAGCCCAACTTGGGTTTGTGTGTGAGCGGAAAACCCCGTGGGTTAGGCGGGCATTTCTGGAGCGGGGGCAAAGTGGGGGGCGAGCTGCCGTTGCTGAACATGATGAACGATTACTGGCTGGGAACATTTCCATGGTCAGGAAATGGGTCATAGAGGAGGAGTCAGCGTGGGGGCAGATTGAGGTAGCTTTGTGTAGGGGAAAGAGCTGAAGGGCTTTGTTGTCAGCACCTCTGCCGTTTTCACAGGCCAGGCACTCAGTGAGCCTAGTAGTGGTGTCGGCTTGAGGGTGTGGGGGCAGTGGAGGCAGCATGTGAGACTGAAGAGTGCCTCGGTGTGGGCTCTGATCAGCGACAACCATAAGTTTGTGCTGGATGGGGGTTTGGAGCGAGGCTTCAGAGGTGGCAGCAGGCAAGGATTGTGCGATTTGGCGATTTGTTTTTAAGGGGAAATATGCAAGCTGGAGGTCTTGAAGGAAGAGTACGGGTTGCCCTGGGGGAATGGTTTCAGGGCCCTGAAGATCCGGGATTTTGTAGAGAGAGATGTGCCATCTTTCCTGGGCTGCCATCCTGGGGTTGCAGGATATGTTACTGTCGAAGGAAGAGATAGGGGAGGGAAAGGTGTCCGAGGTATACAAGGAGTTGATGAACTGGGAGGGGGCCCTGGTGAAGGACATAAAGCTTAAGTGGGAGGAAGAGTTGGGAGGGGAGGTGGATGCCAGGACATGGGCTGAGGCGCTGCATAGGGTAAATGCGACCTCATCGTGTGTGAGGCTAAGCCTCGTTCAGTTCAGTTTAAAGTAGTTCATATCGCACATATAACGGTAACAAGGATCAGTAGGTTTCTGAGGGGGCGGAGGATAGGCATGGGTCATGCGCAGGCATGCCCGTGAATCATGTCTACATGTTTTGATTTGATTTGATTTATTATTGTCACATGTATTAGTATACAGTGAAAAGTATTGTTTCTTGCATGCTGTACAAACAATGCATACCATACATAAGGAAGGAAGGAGAGACTGCAGAATATAATGTTACAGTTATGGCAAGGTGTAGAGAAAAGATCAACTTAATACGAGGTAGGTCCATTCAAAAGTCTGATGGCAGTAGGGAAGAAGCTGTTCTTGAGTCGGTTGGTACGTGACCTCAAACTTTGGTATCTTTTTCCTGATGGAAGGAGGTCCAGGGTGCATGGGGTCCTTAATTATGCTGGCTGCCTTTATGAGGCAGCGGGAATTGTAGATAGAGTCAATGGATGGGAGGCTGGTTTGCGTGACGGACTGGGCTACATTCACGACCTTTTGTAGTTTCCTGCGGTCTTGGGTAGAGCAGGCTCCATACCAAGCTGTGATACAACCAGAAAGAATGCTTTCTATGGTGCATCTGTAGAAGTTGGTGAAGGTTGTAGCTGACATGCCAAATTTCCTCAGTCTTCTGAGAAAGTAGAGTCATTGGTGGGCTTTCTTAACTATAGTGTCGGCATGGGGGGACCAAGACAGGCTGTTGGTGATCTGTACACCTAAAAACTTGAAGCTCTCGACCCTTTCTACTTCGTTCCCATTGATGTAGACAGGGGCATGTTCTCCATTACGCTTCCTGAAGTCGATGATAATCTCCTTCGTTTTGTTGACATTGAGGGAGAGATTATGTTTTGGGCAGGTCTGAAGCTGAAGGGGTCTGGCATTGGTTCGTGTATGTAATGTCTGAGGGGCTGATGGTGAAGGTGGCCCCGAGTCCAGAGGTAGCGATATTCGGGGTGTCGGAAGACTTGGGAGTCCAGGGGGGTGAGAGAGGACAATGTGTTGGTCTTTGTCTCCCTGATAACCCAGAGACTGATTTTACTTGGGTGGCGGGACTCAGAGCCACCAAAAGCGGAGGTGTGGGTCAGCGACCTGGCACAATTCCTGAGGCTGGAGAACGTCAAGTTCATCCTGAAGGAGTCGGTCGATGAGTTCACTCGGAGGTGGAAGCTGTTTATTGATTTCATGAAGGAGGATTGAGGGGTCAACAAAGGGTGGGGGGAAGGGGAGGGTAGTGGGGTTAAAATGGGGAGGCAGGACGAGGGAAGGGGTGATACTAGGGGAGCGGGGGGGGGGGGGGGGGGGGTGCCTGCTGGTTATTTATAATATATGATTTTTCTTCTACTTTTGTTTATGTGAAAATGCCATGAATAAAATATTTAAAAATAAAATATTTTTTAAAAAATGGCCAGAAAACCAGCAGTAGAATGAGAATGTCTTATTCCTGACAAAGATGAGTACAAGGTATAGGAGACGAGTTAACAATACAACATTAACTTTAAAATCAGAGGGCAGCGCGGTGGCAAAGTGGTTGGCATTGCTGCCTACGGCAGGTTCGAATCCCGACCCTGGGTCACTGTCCGTGTGGAGTTTGCACATTCTCCTCGTGTCTGCGTGGGTCTCACCCCCACAACCCAAAGATGTGCTGGTTAGGTGGATTGGCCACGCTAAATTGTCCCTTAATTGGAAAAATGAATTGGGTACTCTAAATTTTTTTTTTTTTAAACTTTAAAATCAGAGGTGGACCGCACAGGGGAGCAGTTAGGGAAAACAAAGGTTTGGTTTGATTTGATTTGATTTGATTTATTGTCAAATGTACCAAAGTACAGTGAAAAGTATGTTTCTGCGGCCGAGGGAGCGTACACAGTATTACATGGCAGACAAAAGAATAATCAACAGAGAACTTTGACAAAAGGTACATCAACGACAGTGATTGGTTACAGTGCGGAACAAGTGGCCAAACAAATAAATACATGAGCAAGAGCAGCATAGGGCGTCGTGAATAGTGTTCTTGCAGGGAACAGATCAGTCTGAGGGAGAGTCCTTGAAGAGTTTTGTAGCTTTGGGGAAGAAGCTTTTACCTCTGTCTGGATGTGCGAGTCTTCAGACTTCTGTACCTTCTGCCTGATGGAAGTGTCTGGAAGAAGGCAATGCCTGGGTGAGAGGGGGCTCTGATAATGTTGCTGCCTTCCTGAGGCAGCGGGCGGTGGAAGAGTGGAACTGTTTCCCACAAAATGTAATAGATGATCTCTCAATTTATAATTTTAAATCTGAGATTGATTGTTTTTCCTAGTGAAGGGTGTTAAAAACAATTTAGCTTGTCCCGCCTGTTCCATCTTGCAGTAAGATCATGCCAGACTAGTGACCTATCTCCATATATCGGTCTCCATACATGTGTCTTTGCCTCATCTCCCTCACACCTTTGGCTAACACAAATTTTTCAATCTGATTTTAAATTAACACTTGATCTTGCAACAGCTCCTGTTTTGGGGTGAGAGTTCCATATCGTGACCACTCTTTTCATGTTTCCTAACTTTGCTTATGTTATGAGGCTAGATTGGAAAGATTGGGACTGTTCTCCTTTGAGAGCAGGCTGAAATGAGATTTAATAGAGATGGTCAATATCATGAGGTGGCTAGACAGAATAGGTATGGAGAAACCATTTCCGCTCGTAAAAGGATTGAGAGCAAAAACGCACAAAATTAACACGATTTGCAAAAGAAGTAAATGTGATGGGGGTCATAGGGATTGCCAGGGGAGTCGGCCTAGGTAGAGTGTTCTTTCAGAGGATCCGGTACAGACTCGATGGGCCGAATGGCCTCCTTCCACACCGTAGGAATTCTATGGTTCTATAGTGTAAGAAAAAACTTTTTCATAAAGCGAGTGTTTGGGTCTGGAATGCACTGCCTGAAAGTATGGTGGAGACAGATTCAATTGAGTCATTCAATAGGATGATTACTTGAATGGAAATGATATGCAAAGGTATGGGGAAAAGGTAGGAGAATGACACCAAGCCATAATTCTCATTTGGAAAGCCAGTATGAGCAGAATTGCCTTCTTCTGCACTGTAACAATTCCGTGAGATCTAGCTTCAGTCTTCGGACGATGCCCTTAACCTTAGACTCCCCAACTAGGAGAGACGGTTTATTTCTAGCCACCCTTTCGGTTTCCCTTAATCAAGGGATATAGGATGAAGCTGGGTAGATGGAGTTACGATGCAGATGAGTCTTGATCTCAGAAAGGCAAAACAAAGCTAATGGGTCTACTTCTGTTTCTATCTGCGAACGAAGATAGTGAAATCATTAATTCATTCATTTCATGACCTAAATGTACATTAGAAAATCAGCATGCAATTCAATAACTTAGATCTGGTTATTATGTTTTACCCAGTAAAAAATAAAATGTCCTTCTTTGGGATCCTCTGCTCCTCTTTGCTAATTAACTGAAAGAGAAAGCATATGTTGCCCTCCTACGCCGGAGCCATGTGAAGTGGTCAAAGAAAGATCATGTGAAGTGGTTAAAGAATGTGCTGGTTAACTTCATCTTTCAACTCTGTTCCGTATAAAGACATTTCACCTTCTCTGTGTGATTCTCTCTCAACCTGTCTGAATTCTGAAACTCACTGTGGGGAATCACAGCTATGGACCTGCATCTTAAAACTTCACGGCACAGTATGTTGCCTATTTATCACCTGGCCATCAATACTGTCTGTTGTTAGTTGCATTCAACTGTCAGTAATGACAAGGTTGTTACACTGAAATTATAGATGGCATGGCTGTAATTCTAAGGAAAATAAAAACTTTGATTTAAGATTCCAGCAAGTTTTAATTGGGTTCATGAGAACCTACAGGGAAGTCTCTGCTCCGGCTTCCACCAGGAATGGGTAGTGCTGGTCAATCAAATATGCCGGTTAACTGAGATTTGAAGGTATGTTGCATGTTTTCATCCAGTAAGAGAAATCTCAAGAGATACGGGAGTGGGGCAAATTGAATGAGCATGGCAATGAGAAATGGTACTGCAGTGCAATGGAAGATTGAGACTTGAGTGAGGACAGGCCACTTACAACTATGATTGGTGAATTTGACATATTCAGTCAAAAAACAGACCCTACTTCAGAACTCTGGTTGGTAGAGTGCTAGAAAGCTGAATTTTACTGTAGCACGAGAACAAGTGGGAGATTAATTGCTGAAAATCGAACAGGAAGACAAGTAGATAATACTGGTATAAATAATACTTTTCAACAGTAAATTGATGAGGCAAATCACCAACATTCTTGTCCAGTGTCTATTAATGAATGGGAAGCCGACCATTTTGTTAATTTCTGGAGAAATAGTCGTCAAGTCTTAATGTGGTATGATAAGTATCATGAACTAAATAGTTGACTGATATGACTGTCCTGGGTTTCAGGATAACTATGCCAATACCAAGGAGTTGAACATCCGGAACATTGCATTCCATTTGCATAGACTTTTGCAAAATAACTTTTTTCCTTCACTATTTCTAACTCCGCCTTGTTCAGTATTCAATGTTGTATAAAACCTAGGCTAGTGACTTCTAGTTTTCGTATTATTAAAGGAGAAGGATCTCATGTAATCCATTGCAAACAGAAAAGTACATCAGAAAGAGCCAAATGAAGCTTGAGGGAATGGTAAAGGTTGGGGAAAATTTCCTGACCTAACTGTGCCTTTCAGAGTTTATTTACTAAGATATCCCTTGTGTAATTCAACAAAATTCTTTGACATCTACAAGTTCCATTGTTTGACCTAGAATCATAGAATAGAATTATAGAATCATAGACATTACAGTGCAGAAGGAGCCGATTTGGCCCATCGAGTCTGCACCAGCCCTTACAAAGAGCACCCTACTGAAGACCATGTATATACCCGATCCCAGTAACCCCCACTTAACATTTTTGGACACTATGGGCAATTTAGCATGGCCAATCCACCTAACCTGCACATCTTTGGACTGTGGGAGGATGGGAGGAAACTGGAGAACCCGGAGGGAACCCACGCAGGCAAGGGGAGAATGGCAGACTCCGCACAGACAGTGAACCAGCTGGGAATCGAACCTGGGACCCTGGAGCTGTGAAGCAACTCTGCTAACCACTATGCTACCGTGTTGCCCTTCAAGACAAAGATGAATATGTTTGTCATTTGAAGGTTTGGATTTATGGTTACTGCTGAGGCTAATCTGTGGCCAGAAGGTTCTGCTGCAAATAGGGCAGGATGCAAGAGTTCTAAGTGATAAATGTAATACTTACAGATGATGAAATATCTGTTTAAGTTGCAAGGTGGTGAGTTCGAGCTGGGTTGATTATTGGTTAATTCACTTGTGTTGTGACTCTGGGGCATGTGGGTCTGGAATTGACCGTGCACTTGTCCAGGGTGGAGTAACTAGGTCAAAACTGTTACTGATGCTATTGAAGCCCAAAACTCTAAAAATGTTGGGTGGGACCACTTTTGACGCAGCTTGAGCATTGTGCTCCAATTGCGAATGTGCTTGTACAAAGAGTGCTTTGGGTGAGCTGGAAGCAAGCAGGCTGGGCAGATTGTCTCGGCTGGGTCACTGTCTGTGCGGAGTCTGCACATCCTCCCCGTGTGTGCGTGGGTTTCCTCCGGGTGCCCCGGTTTCCTCCCACAGTCCAAAGATGTGCGGGTTAGGTGGATTGGCTAGGCTAAATTGTCCTTAGTGTCCTAAAAAATAAGGTTAATGCAGGTTGTTGGGTTACTGGGATAGGTATACGTGGGGTTGAGTAGGGTGATCATTGCTCGGCACAACATCGAGGGCCGAAGGGCCTGTTCTGTGCTGTACTGTTCTAATTCTAATTCTAATTGTGACAGTAAACAGCCTCTAACTCTGATTAGGCACCTTAATTTGCCATTTTAGACTGTGCTAGCCTGGTCTGTATCACTATCAGTGTTCACCTGAATGAGGAATCTCAGCGCTAGCAGTATGCAAAGGACAAAGCATCTAACTTGTGGATTTCCTTTGCTGGTGCAGGTTTAGGCAGAACATGTTTAGAGTTCTTGGAGGAATTTTGTAAACGTTTTATAGAAGAGTGATCCTGGATCTTGACACAGAGGTCGGAAAAGTTGTGCGCCTGCTTTGGTAATTGGGGCAGTAATACAAGTATCTCATGATTTAGAAATTGAGGACAGGCAGCAAAGAGGTGAACGTCCTACAATTTGATCTGTAGCCAGACAGCAGGGTGGGCATGGCATAGAATCCATAGAATCTATACAGTGCAGAAGGAGCGATTGATCACGGCATTCCCAATTGCGGGAGAAGAACCGTACAGCCACAACTGGCTTTTAAAAATGTCGGCCACAACTGGCTTTCAAGAATGCTGGTTTTCCCGCGCATGCATGCCCCCTTAGCGGATCCGGCAGTGCGCATGCCCGGCGCCCAGTGGGACAGACCGCCTCCTCTTTATGTCAGAGCGCTGCCCCAGTACCGCCTACTCCTGATGTTAGCATGATGAGCATATATCATCTTCAGTAGTTTCAGCACTGCCATCATCTACGGCCTCAATCATCGTCTCTCCAATGATGGAGACGCTATCTTGTCCACCTGAGTGAGGATGTGACCATGCTTGTTCCCCACCAGTGAAATGCTGCTGCCTGTGCCTATTCTACTGTGACCCTAAAGAGAGATGTAAGTGTCTCAGTGCAAATGGTACAATCTCTTTGGGTGATGTGCCTGTCATAGTTAAATAGCTGGCTGACTGTGCAAGCTGGGAGATGTGGGTGTGACGCTTGCAGCTGTGCTAAGTGTGAGCCAAAGGTGCAGCTATGAATGTGAAGTATGAATCATAATTCATAGAATCCCTACAGTGCAGAAGGAGGCCATTCGGCCCATCAGGTCGGCACTGACCATCTGAAAGATCACCCTGCCCTACTCGCATAACCCCACCTAAGTTTTGGACACTAAGGGGCAATTTAGCACAGCCAAACCACCTAACCTGCACATATTTGGACTGCGGGAAGGAAACTCGGAGCACCCGAAGGAAACCCACGCATACACAGGGAGAACATGCAAACTCCACACAGCCAATCCAAAGCAGGAATTGAACCCGGGTCCCTGGCGCTGAGAGGCATCAGTGCTAACCACTGTGACATCATGCGGATAGTGAATGTTGGTCGGCGAGTAAAGGACCAGGAGGTGGGGATGTGTGTTGTGAATTGAGGGTTGTATGAAGCTAGCAATGCTGTTGGTGGAATATAGCATTTGAAGATGCATTCACTGCCTTTGATCATCTGTGTGAGGTTGTTGAACATATTGTGGCATTATATCCACATTGTTGAACATACACTGCTGCAATGATTGTGGCAGCTCCCTGCTCCAATTGACTTTGCAGTGTCTGAAGAACCCCTGAGGACAAAGGACTTCTCTCCTGCTTGATACCTCCTATATCAAGGCCTCCAGTACTGTGTCGGAGACCCCTGGAGCCCACGTTCTACCATATTGTGCCAAGTCAAATTAACTTTTGGAATGACCTGCAAAATGTATCCCAGTCAGATGTTCCTACCCTTTCAAGGTGCAGGCTTTTGATTGGATTAGATTGGATTGGATTTGTTTATTGTCACGTGTACCAAGGTACAGTGAAAAGTATTTTTCTGCGAACAGCTCAACAGATCATTAACTACATGAAAAGAAAAGGAAATGAAATAAAATATATAATAGGGCAATACAAGGTACGTAACTACATAACACCGGCAACAGGTGAAGCATACAGGGGTGGAGTATTAATCAGGTCAATCCATAAGAGGGTTGTTTCGGAGTCTGGCATCAGCGGGGAAGAAGCTGTTTTTAAGGCTGTTCATGTGTGTTCTCAGACGTTTGTATCTCTTGCCTGCTGGGAGAAGTTGGAAGAGTGACTAGGCCGGGTGAGCAGGGTCTTTGATTATGCTGCACGCCTTCCCCAGGCAGCGGGAGGTGCAGATGTACTGATAGCTAAATTGAACTAATGCTAACCTTTCATAATTTTGCACCCTCTGCAGTGGAATGGAGCCTCTCAGCAGTATGCTTTGCAATGGATGCGTGCAAATCATGTAAATGTATAGCAGCAGCAAATAGTTTACATGTTTCCAGTATCTGGAGGAACAGGTGGCAGTTAAATGGACATCGTTATCCCAATGCCTGTTTATCTCCTCCCCCGTCCCCACAGCCAATCCCCGGAGCCTATAATGCAGGATGAAATTAAAGCAGATGTAAAAAGGTATGATCTGATCCCAGATCACCTTGAATCTGTACAGAATAGGCAGTGCTTGCCTTAAAATTATTTTTTGACGTGATCCTATTATTTCTATATATTATATGCATAATATGCTGCCATCCGGAACATTGCATTCCATTTGCATAGACTTTTGCAAAATAACTTTTTTCCCTTCACTATTTCTAACTCAGCCTTGTTCAGTATTCAATGTTGTATAAAACCTAGGCTAGTGACTTCTAGTTTTCGTATTATTAGCGTTTGTCTAATACTGTTCCCTTTTGGATATTTATCTCCATGTCCCACTCAGTGCTTTCATTTTCTCCTGTAAAATCTGATCCAAAAATACTACTTTCCTACCATTCAGTCTCTTGACAACAAGACTATTTCCTTTATCTCTTTACCTCCCTTTTAACATTCAACAGCATTACCATTGCTAAATCCCCAGCATTGACATCCTGGGTTCCAATTGACTAGAAACTGAACTGGAGCAGAGATAAAAATTATGTAACCATGAGTGGAATCTATGCAACTCTAAAGCATCTCTAAGTCTTTCTGCCACCAGGACCAAAACTGGACCTGGCCCCGATGTTATTGGCTGCCTGGTTTAGCTCACTTGGCTAGAAAGCTGGTTCAAGATGCAGGGAAGACCAGCAGCGAGGGTTCAATTCCCATACCGGCTGAGGTTATTCATGTAGGCCCCTCCTTCTCAACCTTGCCCCTTGCCTGTGGTGTGGTGATCTTCAGGTTAAATCACCACCAGTCACCTCAAAGGGGAAAGCTGATAATTGTTATGTGAGACTGTGGCGCCTTTACCTTTTATTGGCTGGTCACAGGGTGTCCCGAGTTTAAATGAGGTGGTTAATTAAAGGATTGCCTCTGCATTAGGATCTCAAAGCTAGAGGACTAATCAGAAGGCATGATGTTGTGGATGGCTAGCAGTGTCATCGGGATAGGTGGGTGTTGCTGGAGCATTAAGGGCCCAGAAAGACACCTCAAGGTGGAGATGCTCTCTTCAGTCTTGGGAAAATTTTAAAAATAAAGAATGCCCATCATGGGTGGCACGATGGTTAGCACTGCTGCCTCACAACAGCAGGACCTGGGTTCAAATCCAGCCTCGGGTCACTTCTGTGTGAAGATAGTACGTTCTCCCCGTGTCTGTGTGGGCCTCACCCTCACAACCCAAAGATGGGCAGGGTAGGCGGAATGTCCATGTTAAATTGCCCTTTAATTGTGAAAAAAGTGAATTGGGTACTCTAAATGTATTTTAAAAATACAGGGCTAAAGGATTAAGCCCTCCGAGGATATCACTGGGGCCCGGGCCCCACTCTTTGCTTTATAAAACCATTACCCCTGGGCTGCTGCTGGATGGCTGGTTCACACGCCAAAGGGATTAATCTGCTTTCTGCAAAATTCCCATGGCACTGTAAAATGGCCCCTAAGGAATTCTCCGCACCTTAGGGGCCAAGCCCTCACATTGAGGGGCTAGGCCCGCGCCGGAGTGGTTGGCGCTCCGCCGGCTGGCGTGAACGGCCTTTGGCGCCACGCCAGCCGGGGCTGAAAGGACTTCGCTGGCCGGCGTAAGTCCGTGCATGCGCCGGAGCGTCAGCAGCTGCTGACGTCATCCCGGCGCATGCGCAGGGGAGGGGGGTCTCTTCCCCCTCCGCCATGGTGAAGACCGTGGCGAAGGCGGAAGAAAAAGAGTGCCCCCACGGCACAGGCCCGCCCGCCGATTGTTGGGCCCCGATCGCGGGCCAGGCCACCGTGGGGGCACCCCCCGGGGTCAGATCACCCCGCGCCCCCCCCCCCCCCCAGGACCCCTGGAGCCCCCCCGCGCCGCCAATCCCGCCGGGTCAGGTAGGTGTTTTGATTCCCGCCGGCGGGAGAGGCTTGTCAGCGGCGGGACTTCGACCCATCGCGGGCCGGAGAATCGCCACGGGGGGCCTGCCCCCCTCCGAATCTCGGGTGATGGACAATTCTGGACGGAGCGGGATTGAATCCGACCCCGGGCGATTCTCTGACCCGGCGGTGGGTCGGAGAATCCCACCCCATTAGAGTACCCAATTATTTTTTTCCAATTGAGGGGCAATTTGGCGTGGCCAATCCACCTAACCTGCACATCTTTGGGTTGTGGGGGTAAAATCCACGCAGACATGGGGAGAATGTGAAAACTCCACATGGACAGTAACCCAGGGTCCTCAGCGCCGCAGTCCCAGTGCTAACCACTCCGCCGCATGCTGCCCCTTTCTGTGAAGTTAATGCAGTTATTTTCCTAAACTGGGGGGATTTAGAACAATTCTGTAAAATATTATTTCATTAACTTCATTAACAGTCCAAAGATGTGCAGGTTAGGTGGATTGGACATGCTAAATTGCCTGTAGTGTCCTAATAAAAGTAAGGTTAAGGGGGGGGTTGTTGGGTTACGGGTATAGGGTGGATACGTGGGTTTGAGTAGGGTGATCATGGCTCGGCACAACATTGAGGGCCGAAGGGCCTGTTCTGTGCTGTACTGTTTTATGTTCTTATAAAGACCAAAATATCCCCACTCTGTCTCTGATGTTCTCATTTGATTATCAAAGTATGAGTACATGTAGTTTCTGAGAAAAGTATGAATTACTTTTACAGTTTCTAAATTAGAAAAAAACAACTGAAAATGATTTTATTTAGCTTACTAAAACCTTTAATTTGAAGTATTAGTAGACACAGAATAGTCCAATTTCTGGCAAAGTTGTTATTTTGTTCTTTACAGAAATTACTGCATCGACTTCCCAGCTCCTGGATCTATCTACTTCAGCCGACTGTACTCACGTGGGCGCGATCACTTGCGGTCTCTACTGGTGTGGCCCTGGGGTGATGGACCTCGCGGTGGGCCAAGGGGATAGCTCCCCCGAGGGCCATGCGAGGGCCATGCTGATAGAGACCATCTGAGCCGATTCGAGGAACACGCCCACCAACACACTGCCTGCCCAACACCCCTCTACCAGAGTCCCTCTCCCACACACTTCCCCCTCCCAGTGACCGCTGTAAGCACGGACCCCTGTAATAGTGGGACCCCCCAGGGACCCTTGGAGAAGGGATCCCCCTATAGAGCCTTCTGTAATAAAGAGTTCCTTCCTTCCCACCCCCCAACCCCAGGGACCCGACCCTTGTAACAGGGAGACTCCCCCACAGGGACCGCTGTAATAGGGAGACTCCCCCACAGGGACCCCTGTAATTGGGAGACTCCCCCACAGAGACCCCTGTAATAGGTAAACCCCCACAAGGATCCCTGTAATAGGGAGACCCCCCCCTTGGACTCCCTGACCAAAGGGACCCCACAGGGACCACTGTATCAGGAGGCCCCCCCATAGGGACCCCCTGCCTAAAGGCCCCCATATGGACCCCCCTCCCCCCAACACATCCAAACCCCCCCCCCCCCCCCCCTCCCCCCAGAGAAAAGTTTACTGTCTGGAAGCTAGACAGCAGTCCAGGTAGAGGCAGTGAGAATAATTACAGCAGTAACACTTATCTTGAAGCTCCATGTGTCCTTTCCTCAAAGGAGAACAGCCGTGACCTGTGTTCGGTTCCCAACGCACGTTTTCTTCTTGGGATGAGAACTGCATGGTGTCTTGATAATGGCCCAGGTGTATTGGAAGTGACCTCTTGTTAGGTAGTACCGGGAAGGAATAGAGCTAGTCGGGAAAGGATAGTTATGACAAAAGTAAAGAGTGTGGTAAGTATAGACCAAAAATGTAAATTATATTTGGCTTTATGTTATGAGTGAGAGGTATGAAATTAATTGTAAAATGGAGCTAGAGATGAAGATTATAGGTCTAAAGGTGTTTTCTTCAGGATACGGAAGTTGTTTGGGACCCTGATGTCGGAGCCGGATGTTTTCCTAGTGACTGAATAACAATTGTTGGATGTAGCAAAGAGGCCATTTTAATTAGAGCCTGGCCACAAAGTTGTCTCTTGCCTTAAAATGTAGAATGCACAGGTAAAGAGATGTTTTTTCTTAAGATGGGGGGATGCGTGTTTGAGGTGGTGGAAGAGATGGACAGTAGCTGAGAAGCAGTTTTTGGATCTGTATATGGAATGGTAGGCAGGTAAGCCCCAGAGTGTTCTTTTGAAAAAGATAATGGGTGAAAGCATGTGTAAGTTGCAGATTGGAACACAAGTGTTTATCTTATTATTTTTCCAAAAGTGGGAGATAAAACTATTATTTCTATATAGATATAGAAGAATTACTTGGGAGGCTTGAAGATGTCTTGCATTGTTAGCTTTGTGGTTACAAGTTTGTGTCTACTACAGGCATAAACGTACTTTAAGTTTGCATTATCGGCTATGTAATGAAGTTGAAGAATAATGATTTTCATTTACATCTGATGTAATTCAACCTTTTTCTATATTTTTCCTATAAAAGCCATCAATTAAATATAGGGGTGAATTGGTTGATCAAAAACAGTGCAAAACAGTGTCTCATTGAATCACCAATGATTTTTCACCAGGCCCAATCATTTTTGTACTGATGCGCATCAAATTATAGTTCAAATTCTTTGTGGGAATTAACTTCCCAGTCTCACTGTAATTTTCAGTTGATTTAAGATTAATATTCTTGGTGATATATTTCGAGTCAGTGGAAAAGAAAAGCTAGTGCAGTGAAAAAAAATCACCACCAAATTACTGCTGGCCAGTTTTGTGTTGCTGCAATAGAGGAATTTCACCTCCAATAGTTGATGTGGGGCGCGATTCAACAAAAAAAAAATAGATCGCGGGGGCTGGTTAGTTCTCGTGTGGACATAGTTAAGTAAGCTTAACTGCATAATTAACTATGCAAATCTGCATCCTGCCTGATTGCAGTGTCTTGCGAGATCTCATTAGGTCTTGAAGGCATACGACCGCTGGGAATCCCAGAAGAGGCTTCCTAATTCTGGCGTTGATGCAGACGGTAAATCGTGCCCAATTTGCATCAGTAACTAAATATATGATGGTCAAATTTATTAGCCCCTCTCAAGGATAGCATGGTGGTTAGCACAAATGCTTCACAGTTCACAGGTTCGATTCCCGGCTTGGGTCACTGTCTGTGCGGAGTCTGCACGTTTTCCCCTTGTGTGCGTGGGTTTCCTCCGGGTGCTCCGGTTTCCTCCCACAGTCCAAAGATGTACAGGTTAGGTGGATTGGCCATAATAAATTGCCCTTAGTGTCCAAAATTGCCCTGAGTGTTGGGTGGGGTTACTGAGTTATGGGGATAGGGTGGAGGTGTGGGCTTGGGTAGGGTGCTCTTTCAAAAAAAAAGAGCAGGTGCAGACTTGATGGGCCAAATGGCCTCCTTCTGCACTGTAAATTCTATGAAGATTTAAATATAGGAAACATGACAGCATGATATGCGCAAAGTGAGGTGAGCTTAATTAACATTTCCAGGCAACATTTCTTTCTTTTGCAGCTAAATATGAACTCCGCTCCTACATTCATGCATTTTCCACCAAAAGGAAAGCCGAAGAGAGCTGACACCTTTGATCTGCAGAGAATCGGATTTGCAGCTGAGCAGCTTGCAAAGTGGATTGCTGACAGAACTGATGTGCATGTAAGTTCTTTGAAGATGTAGCACAAAGCAAAATTTCCACTCATTTCATTCCAGTGGAATCACTGCTTCACTTAGAATGTTAATGTTTGGGAATCTTTGCTAGTGCTGTTTTTATACATGAACTGTATTCTGGCCTGTTACTCTAGCATAACTCTCTCAATGATGGAATTAATAACATTACATTTTCTACTTTAACTCTAATTTTTAAAAAATCATTCATGCGAGCATCACTAATAAGGCCAGCATTATTTGCCATCTCTATTTTCCCTGAAGAAGATAATGATGCGCCGCCTTCTTGAACTGCTGTAGTCTGTATGATGAGGGAACTTGGTCTCATAGTGCTGTTACAGAAGGAGTTCCAGGATTTTGACCCAGTGAAGATGAAGGAACAGCGACATATTTCCAAGTCAGGATAATGTGTGACTTAGAGGAGAATTTGCCCGAAGTGCTGTTGTCTTGCATCTATGGCCTTGTCCTTATGGGCAGTAAAAGTTGCAGGTTTTGGAGGTGCCAGCAAAGGAGCTTTGGTAAGTTAATGTAATGCAGATGATATACACTTGAACCGTTGACAGGCTGATGATGGATAAATTGAATGTTTAGGGTGGTGGATAGGATTCCAATCAAGTAAATATTTTGTCCATGTTTGGACGAAGGCTGTAAAGAGGTCATAAAAACATAAGAACTAGGAGCAGGAGTAGGCCATCTGGCCCTGCGAGCCTGCTCCCTATTCAATAAGATCATGGCTGATCTTTTGTGGACTCAGCTCCACTTTCCCGCCCGAACACCAAAACATTTATTCCTTTATTCTTCAAAAAACTATCTATCTTTATCTTGAAAACATTTAATGAAGGAGACTCAACTGCTTCACTGGGAAGGAAATTTCATAGATTCACAACCATTTGGGTGAAGAAGTTTCTCCTATACTCTGTCCTAAATCTACTTCCCCTTATTTTGAGGCTATGCCCCCAAGTTCTGCTTCCATCCACCAGTGGAAACAACCTGCCCGCATCTATCCTATCTATTCCCTTCATAATTTTATATGTTTCTATAAGATCCCCCCCCGTATCCTTCTAAATTCCAATGAGTACAGTCCCAGTCTACTCAACCTCTCCTCGTAATACAACCCCCTCAACTCTGGGATTAACCTAGTGAATCTCTTCTGCACACCGTCCAGCGCCAGTACGTCCTTTCTCAGGCAAGGAGACCAAAACTGAACACAGTACTCCAGGTATGGCCTCACTAACATCTTTACAGTTGTAGCATAACCTCTCTAGTCTAACCTCCCTAGTCTTAAACTCCATCCCTCTAGCAATGAAGGACAAAACTCCATTCGCCTTCTTAATCACCTGTTGCACCTGTAAACCAACATTTTGCGACTCATGCACTGGGACACCCAGGTCTCTCTGCGCAGCAGCATGTTTTAATATTTTATCATTTAAATAATAATCCCTTTTGCTGTTATTCTGACAAAAATATTAACCTCACATTTGTCAACATTGTATTCCATCTGCCAGACCTTAGCCCATTCACGTAAACTATCCAAATCCCTCTGCAGACTTCCAGCATCCACTGGACTTTTTGCTTTACCGCTCGTCTTAGTGTCATCTGTAAACTTGCGCACATTGCACTTTGTAAATTGTGAACAGTTGTGGGCCCAACACCGATCCCTGAAGGACACCACTTGCTACTGATTGCCAACCAGAAAAACACCCATTAATCCCCACTCTTTGCTTACTATTAATTAGCCAATCCTCTATCCATGCTACTACTATACCATTAACGCCATACGTCTTTATCTCATGCAACAACCTTTTGTGTGGCACCTTGGCAAAAGCTTTCTGGAAATCCAGATATACCACATCCATTGGCTCCCTGTCGTCTACCACACTGGTAATGTCCTCAAAAAATTCCACTGAATTAGTTAGACATGACCTGCCGGTTATGAACCCATGCTGCGCCTGTCCAATGGGATAGTTTCCATCCAGATACCTCGTTATTTCTTCCTTGATGACAGATTCCAACATCTTCCCTACTACCGAAGTTAAGATAACTGGACTATAATTACCCGCTTTCTGCCCACCTCCTTTTTGAAACTGTGGTGTCACGTTTTCTAATTTCCAATCCACAGAGACCACCCCAAAGTCTAGTGAATTTTGGTAAATTATCACTAGTGCATTTGAAATTTCCCTAGCCATCTCTTTTAGCACTCTGGAATGCGTTCCATCAGGGCCACTAGACTTGTCTACCTATAATCCCATTAGCTTGCCCATCACTACCTCCTTAGTGATAACAATCGTCTCAAGGCCCACACCTGTCATAGCCTAATTTCCATCAGTCACTGGCATGTTATTTGTGTCTTCCACTGTGAAGACCGACCCAAAAAACCTGTTCAGTTCCTCGGTCATTTCCTCATCTCCCGTTATTAAATCTCCCCTCTCATCTTCTAAAGGACCAGTATTTACCTTAGCCACTCTTTTTCTTCATATATTTGTAGAAACCTTTACTATCTGTTTTTATATTCTGAGAAAGTTTACTCTCATAATCTATCTTACTCTTCTTTATAGCTTTTTTAAATAGCTTTCTGTTGCCCCCTAAAGATTTCCCAATCCTCTAGTCCCTCACTAATCTTTTCCACTTTGTATGCTTTTTCCTTCAATTTGATACTCTCCCTTATTTCCTAAGATATTCACGGTCGATTTTGCCTCTTTCTATACCCTTCCTTTGAAAGTCAAGTGGCCCTAGTGAAGCCCAAACTGGGCATTGATAAGCCGGTTATTGGTGAATAAATGGCCCTTGATTGCACTGCTGATCATTCATTCCATCATTTTTACTGGTGATTAAGAGTAAGCTGTTGGGATGGTGATTGGTCAGATTGAATTTGTCCTGCCTTTTTTGTGGATAGAACATACCTTGACACTTTGTTGGGTAGATGCCAGTGTGGTAGCCGTACTGGAACAGCTTGGTTAAAGGTGCAGCAAGTTCTGGAGCACAAGACTTCAACACTTCAGTTGGGTACTCCTCAGAGCCCATAACCCTTGCAGTATCCAGTGCACTGAACTGTTTCTTTATATCATGTGGAGTGATTTAAATTGGCTGAAACTGGATCTATGATGTTAGGAACGTCAGGAAGAGGCCATAAAGGATGATTCACTTGACATTTCTGGCTGAAGATGGTTGGGTACGATTCAGCCTTGTCTTTTGCACTGACGTACTGGTCTCTGCCATAATTAAGGATGTAGCTCCCTTAGTTGTTTAATTGACAACCACTATTCACAACTGAATGTTGCAGGATTGAGGTGCTTTGATTTGATCCTTTGATTGTGGGAAAGCTTAGCTCTGACAATAGTATGCTTTTTTTCTGGCCAGCTGTGTTCCATCATATTATTCAATACGATGAGGGAATTCTACATTGTGAAGGTGAGCATTTGCCTCCACATGGATTTTGTGGTGACCACTGCAACAGATTGACTGACAAAGTTGAGCTGAAGTAAATCTTACCCTCTTGTTTGTCTCTCACCACCTTCATGTAGACCCAGTCAGCAACTATGTCCTACAGGTCTCCTCACCTAATTCAGTAGGTACTGATGCTCCAGACCCACATTTGGTGATGGGCATTGAACTCCACCACCTACCCTCCACGCTACCCTTCTTCCAAGTGGGGTACAAACATAGTACTGATTCATCAATTGAGGGAGGACAGTAGGTGGTTATCAGCAGGAGGTTCCCTGCTCCAAGGTCGATTCAATACCGTTTAACTTTATCGTGTCTGGATTCAATGTTGAGGACTCCCAGGGTCACTCACTCCTAACTGTATACCACAGTACTGCCACCTCTGGTGGGTCTGTTCTTCTGGTGGTATAGGATCTACCCAGAGCTGTTGATGGCGAAATCTGGGATATTAACTGTAAGGCATGATTCTTTGTGTACGACTGTAGTACTGTTGCCTGAATTATCTGTGGGACAGCTGTTTCAATTTTCGCCCAAGTCCCCATATGTTAGTGAAAAGGGCTTTGCAGGATAGGCTAGACTCTGTGTGCCTTTGTTGTCTTTGGTACCTAGGTTGAATACAGGTGATTAGTCCATTTTTATTCCTATTCATCTTTTCGTAAAAGTTGATGCAACCGAGTGGCTTGCAGGGGCGTTTCGGAGGGCAGTTAAGAGTCAATCGCCTTAATGTACATCTGGAGTCACATGAAAAACAAAGGGCATGAATGAATCAGATGTATTTTTTATTGACAATCCAATTGCTTCACCATCACCATTACTGACATTTTATTCCAGATTCATTTATTTATCTGAATTTAAATTTCCTTGCTGCCATAGATCATTAGTTCTGACAAGGCTATTTTGTACTGCAAACATTCAATCATACCTTTACTTAACCATTGCAAAGCTAGTGTGTAAACAAATTACACCACAAATAAGCAAGTGTAATATCCAAACAAAGAAACAACACTGTGCAAACTTGCACTCTGGAATTTAGCTTCAAAAAAACGCAGTTCTTTTTGAGAGATACCTAAATTGCTGAGTTGTCAGAGGTTAAAAAACATGACATCAATTTAAAAATTAGGAGGTAAAGTTGCGGTTGAAGAGCTGGTATAAATTGTCCCTAGAAACTTCCACTAAATTTGAGTTCTTTTGTAGTCCTTTAGGGAAGTTTATGCACACTTCATTACGTTCTTTTTGTTTTTGATCCCAACTGTAATTAAGGTAAAGAGGTATAAATTACAGCTTCCTTATGGGCTGATTTTTATTTTTCAGATTCGTGTATTCAGGCCTCCAAACTACTCAGGAACCATTGCTCTGGCTCTTCTTGTTTCACTTGTAGGTGGATTATTGTATCTACGGAGAAATAATCTGGAATTCGTCTATAACAAGACAGGATGGGCCATGGCTGCCTTGGTAGGTAGTCAAATGTCCATGGAATTTAATTGCCATTTCAAGTCTTCATTACACTTTTAGTGATATTGTGCTAAATGTTAAGTGAAAATGGGCCTTCAACACAAAGCTCTCCACAATTTGACAATAAATGGAAGGTCTCAATCAAGGTGGGTGGTATAGAAATCATAGAAGGTATCATACTGTTACAATACTGTTCTTCTGAGGCACATTGTCAGAGAAAAGTAACATGCAGTACCCCACATTTTATTCATGCCGCATTTTACCATTTCTGGGAGAACTTGTGCTGATACTGCCACTGCAGCTTCAAATGGAATGTGATTTGGATCCATCCTCAATTAAGAGTATACCTCACCTGGATGAACACAAACACGTATGTAAATGCCATTTCCTTAAAAAGTGTGAATTATTACTTTTGGAGTATAAAGGACCAGAGTGCAACTCCAACCTTGAGGCAGGAAAAATACCATTGAATTTACATAGTTTGCAGATTTGGAGGAAGCTCCCTTTGTGTTGGAGGCACCCCTGCCACTAATGGTGCTTTAGAACAATGATCATCAACTCAATTAGGGCAAAAGACCCCATGAACCACCTAATGGACCTACTCCACCTGCTGCCATTTCCCATCACAAAAAATCTAATCAGAATTTTTTGAATGCCGCTGTTTTTGATAAGATACCAATGTGATGATATCTGGATTCAAGCCAGAGAACTACTGCCTCATGAATGAGCTCAGGTCAGCCAGCGCCAGACCAATGCCCTCGGTGTCCGCAGCCATGACCTGTTGTGACTGGACAAAACTCTGGAGGGCCACTGCAATGTCCATGTGGCCTGCTACATGGCTGCCTGTGACATTGCCGCCCTATCCTGCGCCTCAGCCACCGCCTGCACAGTGTCCCCCGGCCTTGGACATCTTGACCCATGGCTGATACCTTTGCACCCAAGGTATCCATCGCGGACACCACCTATTTGGTGTTGGCCTGGGTAGCATGCATGGTCGGGCACCACCTTGTCAGGCTCCTGAGTGCCATACCCGACACGGCGAATCCACACCGGCATGCATTGGAATTGCACTGGTTTCACGTGGCGCCGGTGCTGGCCCATTCACATGTCCTGAATGGCTGTTGCGTGCCCATCGGGACCCTAGAACACCTGTGAATTCTGTCCTGGTGTTAGCGCTTAGTCTCTGAAACAGAGAATCGCGCCCAAAGTCTCGACTTATCTACTCCCCAGGGAATCCCTTGAAATCATAACAAAATCCCATTTGGCCCCTCCTTGTAAACCTATACATGGGGTGGGATTCTCCGTTGCCCGAAATCGGAGCTGGTGCCGGTTTGACGCCGGTCGGCCATGCTCTACCCCCTCTAAACTGGCGTCATCGCGTTGCGCGCCGTGCAGTGTTGTAACAGCGTTAATGCGTCACCAGCCAGCCCACCCCCCATGCTGTGCGCACGATGGGCCGAGTTCCCGATGGCACGGGACACGCCTGACCCCAGCCATGCAGGAATCCCGCAGGGCGGCTGCGGACTATGTCCAACGTCGCCATACCCGGCCGGGATCCGTGCCGCTGGCCCGGAGGGGCTTCAGCGAGCATTGGGGGTCTGGTGGGGGGTGCCCAGAGGGTGGGCTGTGGAGGTCGCGGATGGCGAGTTGGGTCCGCACACGGCCGGCGCCATGTTGTACGACACGCGATCCAGGACCCGGCCATTCTACGGCCGTTTTCGACTCGGGAGGCGGGCGTTTCTCCCGGCGCTGGTGCAAAACCCCCATCGGTCCCGGAATCGGTGAGGGGATCACGCCAATATTTTGGTCATAAAAGACCACACATGCTCCACTGGCCCTGGCAATTAGCCGCTGAAACAGAGAATCCAGACCTGGTTTGAAAGAATGATGATGTTACTTTTATGACATCTTAGTTGCAACTTCTGCAGCCACAAAGTCTGTCTGAATTTTAAACCAGGATTTTTCTTTAAATTACTGCAGCAGATACATGCACACCCTAACTCAGGCTATTAAAAACATTACTGCAACAGAGACATAAGGCTGAATTCTCTGATTTTTAGACTAAGTGCTGATGCCGGTGTTTTACGACAGCAAAAACGGCGCAGCAGGTGCACCGATTCAGGAACTCTAAATGTGCTAACACCATCACCACGTGGAACACAACCGGTTTCATGCGAAACGGCGCTGGATTCGTCGGGTTAGTGATTGCCGCACATGAGGCTAACATGCTGCAGCCGCACTTAAACGATCCATCCCCCCCACACACACCGTCCCAGTCAACAAGATGGCTGCAAGTAGAGCAGCGCCACGGTTCAGGGATGCTGAGCTGGACACCCTCCTGAGTGCCGTGGAGGAGAGGCAGATGATCTTGTACCCCGGCCCGGGAAGAAGGCACCAGGCGCCGCTGTTTGCTGTGCCTAGGCGCAGGTGGCAGAGGCAGTCAGCGCCGTGGCAACGTTATCCGGACTGGCATCCAGTGCAGGAAGAAACTGCACAACCTCCTCATTTTGTCTTGTGTCTGAGAGGACCTGCCGGAGCTGGGGCCGGTCCATCCAGACCAAGCCAGAGCCGGTGCCCCCAAGGTGGCCGAGCACTGACTGGGAGAGCAGCCTGAACACCTTCCCTCTTCCGAGACTCAGGAGACCCCGGAGTTCGGGTCAGAGGACGACACTGACTTTCCGTCACTGCTGTCTCCAGCACCCTTCTCCATCTCAGATACTATCACCTCGGTTGGGTACATTAATGAAGAGGCTCCTGGGACACTATCTGGTGTGCACCACACATCGCATCTGGGACAGCAGGTGGAGGTAGGAGCAGCCAGGGATTACAAAAGGGGGTGACGGTTGGCTTCCAGCACCTGCAGGCGCGGGTGGAAAAGTCCATCCGGGTGCAGGAGCAGGGGTGGTGCGGGTCATGCGTGCCAACGCGGCCGACACAGCACCGATGGCATCTGCGGTGGAGGCGATGGGGGCGACGGTGTTGGATATGGGTCAGCATGTGCAAGGCCTGAGGCATTCTGTGCAGGCGGGGGCCGAGGCCCAGGACAGTGCTGCCCTCTCACAGGCAGCCATGTGCCAGAAACACCTGCACACCGCATCGCCGCACTTCAACATGGCTCAGTCACAGCAGGCTACGGCTGAGAGCGTCGGCGACATTGCACAGGCGCTCGCCGGCGTGGCGCAAACACTGGCCGGGGTGGCCGCGTCCCAGTGGGAGGTGGCCAAGTTCCAGTGGGTGGTTTTCCAGACCTTCCGGGTGGTGGAACAGTCCCAGAGGGAGATGGTCCATGGACACTGGCGTGCAGACCCTGGTCGAGACCAGAGCGGGCCTCTAGGACTGACAGCGACAGTTGGAGGGGGGCCTCAGGGGATGGCTCCGCTCGCACCCCCGCCCCATGGAGTAGCCTGGGGATCATTAAGCACCCCGAGGGAGTAAGAGGTGCTGGGGTCCGTGCCGGTGACCCCCCCAGGGGACGTGCTACTGTGGGCATGAGTCACTCATTGTCATACGATATGGAGCACGGAGCTCATTGCAGAGAGGGTCGTCATCATCATCTATCCCATGGACCAGACCCGCTGTCACGGCCAGCCCAGTGCCCCCAGCTCGATGCGCCGCAGGTATGTATCATGGGTGGCATGTGGGTGGTTTGGTGATGTGGGAGGTGAGGGATTTGGGCCTGGGATTGTGGTGTCCGTGCCCCTGGCTAGCAAACCCCCTCCCCCCAGTCGGTGAAACATGAGGCGACGAGTACGTACTGTGCACGCTGGCCCTGGCGATGACGTCGTGCGGCCTCCCTTGCCTGCCCGGGCCCCATGTCCCGCTCATTGTCCCCCTTCCCCGCATCCTCCTTGTCTGACGAGGTCTGCCCTTCCACCTTATCCTCCTCCAGCACATCACCGCTCTGCTGGGCTATATTGTGGAGGACACAGCAGGACACCATGATGCGGGCGACCCTCTCAGCCTTATACTGGAGGGCCCCTCCAGATGGGTCCAAGCACCTGAAGTGCATCTTCAGGACTCCGAAGCACCGCTCGACCAAACTCTTGGTTGCTGTCTGGGCATCATTGTAGCGTGTCTCCGCGTCGGTCAATGGCCTCCGGATAAGCGGCATCAGCGACCGCAACGGGTAACCCCTGTTGCCCAGAAGCCAGCCCCGCAGACGGAAGGGGTGCCGCTTGAACTTGTCGGGAATCACCGAGTGTACCAGGATGAATAAGTCATGCACGTTGCCCGGTTATTGGGCGCAGATGTGCATGATGCGTATCTATTGGTCGCACACCAGCTGTATGTTCATGGAGTGGTAGCCTTTCCTGTTTGTGTATTGCGGCCTGTTATCAGCAGGTGGCCGTAGGTGACATGCATCCCGACGATCACCCCCTGGACCCGGGGCATCCAGGCGACGGCAGCGAACCCCACTGCCCGGGCCTCCTGGTGGGCGCGGTCCACATGGTAATGTATGTACTGGTCCGTCTGGGCATACAGTGCCTCCGTGACGGCATGGATGCACCTGTGCGCCGATATCCCCACTTGGCGATTGGAACTACCCCGTCACATAGAAGTTCAGCGCGACCGTCATCTTGACGGTCACGGGGAGGGGGTGTCCTCTCCCATACTCCCGCGGTGCCAGGTGTGCCATCATCTGGCACATGTGTTGCACAGTCCTTCTGCTCATCCGCAGTCTCCGTCTGCATGCCTGGTCCGGGAGGTCCTCAAACGACATGCAGTTGCGGTATACGTGGGGCCTCATGCGGTGCCTCATGGCACCTCTTCCTCCTCCTTGGCCTGTTGGGCAGCCGGCCGTCCAGCCAGAGTGGCTGCCATCTGCCCGGTCCTCTGCTGCAGCCTCCGCCTCCTCTCTGAGTGGCCTCCACTCACCTGGCCACAGGGCATCTTGCAGAGCCTTGCAGAGGTCGGTGCCTCGATCCTGGTGCCCGTCTCTCCTGCCAGTGGTACCGTTGGCTGGAAATTCCCTCACTTGGGGCTGCTGTGGGTGTGGCCCAGGATGGCCCCCCGGTTGTTGGCTGCCGGTTGGGTGGGGTGTTCGGGGACGGGGGGCCGCGCCCTGTCATGGGTGGGGGGTGAGGTGCGGTGGTGGGCGCACCCATACAGCCGGTGTCACTGTGTAGAACCAGGGGCCTAATGGGTGGTCAGCAGGATATCCACCATAATGACGGTTGGTGCCTCGGCACCACCCCAGTCCTGCGGGGTGCACCCCGGCTGCTCGGCCTGTTACCCCCCTCCTCTCCCTCGGCCCTGACAGGGCCCCCCCCCCCCCCACTGCAGCCAACATGGCCAGTGTATGGGCCGGCAGCCCACAGTCACCCCATGCCATTTCCTCCCTACTCTCTCTCGCTCAACTGCCAGGTTCATGATCTTTATTACCACAAGTGAATGACGCCGTCGGGAAATTGGCCTATCGGAGGCGCTGAATCGCATAGGCCCTGGAGCATCGGGTGTCAGGCCCGCTAATGATATGCCTACTGTACTTTCAGCCCGTGCAGTGAGCATCGCATTTACGCCATTTTGGGAGTGCTGGAGCATCCCGATTTGACATCTACCTCGATTTTGGCGTGGGAAGCTATTCTATGCCCAATCACGTGACACGATTTTGGCATCGGCAAATGGATATTATACAATATGCACCCCACTTTTTAAAATTTATCACATGAGGCATATTCATATGAAGTATAATCATTTCAAACTTCCATGACAAAACTTCTAACTGAGGCTAACAATTATTAAGCAGCAAATAAGTTGTTTCAACATTTTGCAACAATTCGGTGACCGCATTAATTCTTTGAAGTAATCGGTTCCACAAAAGTACGGCGGATGCCAGGAACATGAATAAATTTGAGGAGATACACAGATTTTTAATTAATAAAAGGGTTGATCATTATAGAGAACAGGCAGAAAAATGGAGTTGAGGCTGAGAGGAAAGCAGCCATGTTTGTATTGAATGGCGGAGCGGGCTCGAGGGACTGAAGTGCCTACTCTTGTTCCTTGCACATATGTTCTTCAAACAGTAAAAACTACAGTATTGTACTTTTCAAACTTCTCTGCCAAAGATTTTGCTTCAGCTTTCACACCCGGTTTCTCTAATTTTAATGTGGCTAAGTCTGATAAGCATTCCTTTATATCGAGAAAATTCAGCCAGAACGCCAAAACAGTATCTGCATGAGTGGGTCACTTGGTATCCAAATTCTTTTGACCGTCAAATTTTTTCCCTGTGCCTGCCCCAAGAGTGATTGCAGTAAGTGAGGTTACTGGCCCTGCGGGCCCCATCCACCAATGTCCCCCCCGTCCCCCCATCCACTAATGTCCCCCCGTCCCCCCATCCCTGCCCTGTCGGTATCCAACCGGGTCGGTGCCCCGGTCCTGGCGCCCGTCCCTGCCACCATGTATGGAAATCGAAAATGAGGCATAAAAGTCAAAAGCATGTGCAGCTCCCTCCACAATTTTTCTGAGCTGCTCTGCCATTATATTGATGAAGTCACCGTGTGTTCTGTGCATTAAAAAGTTGGTCTTCCCTTAGTACCAAATTGCTAACTTTTCAAATGCTCTTTGAGAAACTCATCAAATTCACTGAGATATTCAAAGCAGGCTAAAAACATTACCTCTTTGACTTGACACTGATGACTCATCATGTCCTCTTAAAGGAAGTCCCAAGGAAGATAGCAGTTTGACTGTAGCACCAACACGTTTCAGTCCTCCAGTAAGAACACCCCTTTTCAAACTCAACTGATAACGTAAAGTCAGTTCTTCAGATAATTTACATATTGAACGAATGCACACATAGCTTTAATATGAATTTTGGAAGTTTTATGATCAGCAATATCTCTTACAATAGTTTTCCAGTTGGAATACCCAATATTTTTCCAGTTGAGTATCCATTAGCAAATTATTGTTTCCCTTTACAGTGGCCAGTGAATGATTTGCAAACGTAACAGTAGACTGCCTTAGAAGTAGCCAGAAAAAAACAACCAATTTCTTTTTCTGTCATGCTACTTCTTTTCACCCTCAGAAAATGGCACTTATGAAGACTTCTAAACTGCTTTTGGCCTCGAACCTCAAACTCTTTCCTCAAATTTTCCATATTAGCCTTGTTCTCTGGTATAACAGAATATTCAATCATACCCAGTGGAACAGATTATGGCCATAAGGTAATGTTTTCAGGGTAGGTTTCTTCCCTCACTTCAACAGCAGAAGAACAACGAGCTTCTGCTGTATCTTGCAGTTCCACTCCCATTTCAGAGTACACATCTTGTTCACGTTTTTCAGGCGATGTTTTGTCTCTGGAAATCAGCAGGTCAAGAGTCATCAGACAAGTCTCCAAAACTTTTGGTGGATGTTGTTGTCGAGGATGAATGTGCAGTTTGGGCACTGCTCAACATTTATCAAATCTTTTAAAGTATAGTGCCAAACTGTCTTTTTACCTAACTTTGTTCTTTTGCCTTGCCTGCCTGTGTTTTACACTACCAGATTCAAAGTGTCTCTTCATATTGACCGATCTGTCTTGCTTTCAACGAGTATGAATTTTCAGAAAGCGCAGGCTTCTTTGCCCCCCTCAGCCCTGACCTGGATGTTTAGTCGCCCCTGAAGGAGCTCCCCTCGACGATCTAAGCTCACAGGTGTGCTAATGGTGGCTCACTAGCTGCCTGGCTGCTGCTGCTGCTGGCTACCTGGCCTGGCTTCTGCTCTCATCCTTGGAAGTCTCATTGCCACCCAGCCCCTCACTCTCAGCCTCTGGTGGAGTCACGCTACTGCTCCCTGAAAACATGGCGGAGGCTCCTGCCTGGCCTTTGCACCTCCTGACTGCTTACACTTCTCGCTCAGTTAGCTGGGCCTCGAGTCTCGACAATCAGGTGTGCTCCTGGCTGGCTGCTTGCTGCTGTGTATCTGGCCTGGACTTGGCTCTCACCCTCACCCGTCCGGTTGCCGCCCTGCCCTCCCACTTTCAGCCCTGGCATCTGGCTCTGGTCGAGTCACTGCGCTGCTCCATATAAACCATGAGGCCGGTGCTTGCTGGCCCTCATATCTTCTGTCTGCTCCCCTCTCCCTTGGGTATCCAGAACTTGTGCCTCAAGCACCACACGTGCTCCTGGCTGGATGCCTGGGAGCGTGGTCTTACCTGCCCTGGCCTCTGTTCTTTCTTTGGTTGCCCGCCCGCTCTGACCTGAAGTCAGAGCTGTCGCCCTGCTTCTTCCCTCGATGGCTGTTGGCTAGCGCTGCCTCCTCGCTTCACTGGCCCGCAGTCTGATGTCAGGTCAGCAACCTCACTTTTCCCTCAGGCTACGGGGCACATGTCAGAAACCTGGCTGCTGCTTCACTCAATGAAGGTTCAGAAACGTCACACCAGACAATCAGGAGATCCACCTGAACTGCTTTATGCCTCCACCACCTATCAATATCTTGTACTAAAGGGGAGTCCACCAATCAGAGCTTTGGATGTACCTAAACCACATGGTTGCAGTAGTTCAAGAAGACAGCTCACCACCACCTTCTCAAGACAATTAGGGATGGGAAATAAATGCTGACCGAGCCAGCAAAGCTCACATCCCAAATTAAAAAAAAAAAAATGATGGCAAAGATGATTCTAATGGTAGCGTTAGATGAGAAAGGATAGGAGGCAGCTCGAGTGGAGCATAAATGTCAGCATGAACCAGTTGTGCCTTTTTCTATGCTGTATATCCTATGTAGTAGCTGCTTCCATTAATTTGCCATAAACATTTCAGTGTGTTCAACCATCAGCCCCTGTTGCCAGCATGGTATGCAGATGTCAGGAAGTATGGGTTGTTACAAAAAGGAGTTAATGTTGTAGTGAATTGGGAGATACATCAGCATCACATATTTCATGAACAAATATTAGTACTGCACATTGTGACATCCTTTAATGTCATTATATTTTATTCTTGTCTGCCCCAGGTTCAGGTTGCCTTCTGTTGTTGCCTAATCCCATACTGCCTACGCCTTTAAATGCTCATTTGTTGGGTATATTGAAGGCTAAGATAGATAGATTGTTGGACTTTAGAAGAATTTTGGGATATGAAGTTTTTGGGCAGGAAAGTTATATTGAGTCACAAGACGAACCATGATCTTATTGAATAGCTGAGGAAGTTTGAAGTGGTTTGAAGTATGATCTATACCTGCAACTGTTTCTGATGTTCTCCAGCACCATCATTTCTAGAGAAAGCTGTTGCCATGTTTACTCAAATATCTTGCCGCTTCACCAGCAACCAGTTACAGCTCTCCTTTCTGCACTTTAAGGACAAGTATGTACATTTAAGAACAGCTGGTTGGTGTAATATTTTGATTGGGAGCCAATTTAACTATCTGCACGTGTTTATCATTTGGCAGAAGTCAATTCCAGATCGGCAAGTTTTTTAAATTGCCGATTGGGTCAGGCCAGCGGAGTTCTGTTCTGGAACAGGTACTCCCAACACAAGTTTATTTGGTCAGATTTGAAAGTTGGTATTTATAAATCAGCAAAATTAGTAGAATAAAAAGGACTGAAAAGGTGGAAATTAATTATTAGCGCATGCTTATTTTTTCAGTGTGTGGTATTTGCCATGACGTCTGGACAAATGTGGAATCACATTCGGGGCCCTCCATATGCACATAAGAACCCACAAAATGGTCAAGTGGTAAGTACTTTGCAATTAAATAATAAAATATGATCAGAGTGAATTCAAATAACTTATTTGAGGCTTGGACTGTATCTGTGTGATAACCTTATTAATAAAACAAGGTCATTTTTTGGGGAATTGCAGATTCTAAAACTCTCCCACATGCACTACCTCTCCGGTCATGCATTTAGCTACTCTATCCTCTGTTGCGTCTGGTGCACAGTGTGTCTTTAATACAGTATAATGCAGTTATTTTTCTACTGTATAATGCCCTTATACAGTAGACAAATACCTGTGAGTCGACTTTGTTTAAAACATTAATCTCTATTCTCACACACACAATGTTAATATCAATCAATCACACCATCAATATAAGTTATACTCCAGAATGTTAAAGTTCAATACCAGACCTTGACTTAACTTTGAGTGACTAACAAGTAGTCAAAAAAATATTGGCTTTCATCTGTGCGTTGGTTTCTGTCGCCCTCGATGTTTGGTCCTTAGTCTGGTCTGATGCTCTGGCTCTGGTCTTCCTTCGGTTGATGACACGATGGTCCTCTCCTGGTGGCCAGTGAAGATCACCGTTGTTCTGTTCCTGTTGCTGGCTGCTGCAGAGAGGTTCTAGGATGGTGCGGCGCCTTTTAATCTTCCTGGATTTTGTGCCCTTATTGGCAGTCCCTGGGTCATTGCCAATTGGTTGACCAGGATTCGATCACCCTGATCGGTTAAGTCCAATCAGGGGTGACCACACCGATTTTGGGGTCTGCGATCAACGGCCCTGCCTGCAGATGCTTGGGGGCATGCAGGCTTCCCAAATAAGGAGTTTAGGCGCTGCTGTGTCTGGTAACGAGTGTGATTAACATTGCAGTTCTATTGTACCGGGGATGGCCTGGAGATGGTCTTTTTCTGTGTATTGCAATGTCCAGGCTGCAGCCTGCTTGTCAATATTCATTTGGACTGCAGCCTGCTTGTTTTTGCACTTGGCTAATTTTCCCAGAATACCTTACAGAATGTCACCTTAGGTGGCCATTCGGCCACACCTCCTATTTCTAATGCTCACTGGCACATGGCACCCAGAATAATCTACAGATTACTACCTTTGAAGTACTGTTTATTAATTTGTTTCCTAGCCCCTAAAATCTATTAATAGGGCCTCAATGCTCTTCCTACCTGTATCATTGGTACAGATATGGATCACAACCTATGACTGTTCACATTTCCCATCAAAACCCAGTGTAGCCACTCACTGACATCTTTGGCCCTGGCAGCATAGAGGCAACAAAGCATCCTGTAATCATACAGTAATGCCTGACTGTTTCCCATAATTATTCCGGATCAGTGTTGCTTTTTGACCTTCCTTCTCTTTTCCTGTACAGCTAAGCACCCATTGTGTGTGGGCTTGGCTCCAGTTGTACAGTCAAGGAGCCATCACCCGCACTGGTATTTAGAACTTAGTAGTGGTTAGAGTGCAAGATAAATGCAGGGACTCTTGCAACACCTGCCTGGTCTTCCTTATCGATATGCTGGTTATTCTCTCTCTACCTGTACACACTTCAGTTGCGAAGCGACCATCCTCTGAAATGGGACTCGTTTTAGGGGCTGGTTTAGCACATGGCTAAAGAGCTGGCATTTAAAGCAGACCAAGGCAGGCCAGCAGCATGGTTCAATTCCCGTACCAGCCTCCCTGAACAGGCGCCAGAATGTGACGACTAGGGGCTTTTCACAGTAACTTCATTTGAAGCCTACTTGTGACAATAAGCGATTTTCATTTTTTTTTCAAATGTTTTATCCATGTAACTCTGAGCCTCAAAGATGCACTGAAGTGGTGTTAACTGCTGCTCCAGCTCCGAAAATCAGAATTCAGATTCCTCCAGCGACGATGCTGGAGTGCAAGTGCAAGAACAATGCTCGCACTTATGGCTATCCAGGACTCGAGAAGCATCCTACAGATCCCACATGACACATGGTATGTATTCAATGGAATTGATGTGTCATACCATGCCTCTATTTATTTGGTTGCTATCTAAACTGAACAGAAATAAATTTACGACTTGTCCCTGATCTGGACAAAAAAGCTCACCAGCTATTGCCAAATCAGCTTCTTCCTTCGTGATGAAGTCGCTTTAAATGCATTTTTACTCCTCTCCCTGATGTTCATGTTCTGGTATCGCTAAGTTCTGATTGCTTCTTCGAAACTGATCTCTGAAAAATTGAGATACGTCACCGTCATGGATAGTAACTTTTGGATTTCTTCCTTAGTGTTCCGGATTCACTTTGAGCTCTGACTCGCTGCTCTTCCTGAATCTCTTCCATTAGTTTTACCTGTTGTCTTCTTACATTGTTT
This sequence comes from Scyliorhinus canicula, assembly GCF_902713615.1. Classification (NCBI taxonomy): domain Eukaryota; kingdom Metazoa; phylum Chordata; class Chondrichthyes; order Carcharhiniformes; family Scyliorhinidae; genus Scyliorhinus; species Scyliorhinus canicula. The sequence continues at coordinate 114,051,638 of NC_052148.1, read as the reverse complement.
CCTCTCAGGCTTGCGTTCCCCATGTTGTTATGACACTTCATTGTAATATCCAACTCAATGTTCAATTTGATTGATGATGGTGAAAGGAAATGTAATACATTGATGCATTTTATCTGCAGCAGTAATAACTTCTTTATGGTTGATTTAGTTGATCGGATTTACATTGAGCAGAAACTATTAAACCTTGTCTAAAAAGACCAACTGAGGCCCAGATCTTCGCCACGACAGAAAGGCTCTCCATCGTGGTGAAAATGGTGCATGAACCTGAAAGTCTTAACTGCTGCGCTGGAACACAACATTCCCAGTTTTCACAGGGGCAGGATTGGAGTCAGGCCAGAGTTTGTGCATGTGTGGCTTACAAAGGCAACTGACCATTTAAATTGCCAGCTACCGCCATTGAAATGGGATTGTGGTAGACCATGATTGTGAAACCCAGAGTGTGCAGATTAACCCAGATAAGTACTGTTCTGAACATGATGGATGTTTTTGGATAGCTAGGAGAGGCAAGATACTTATTTCGATATGGTCCTGGACATCTTTGGGAGAGGTACGCACCCTTTAGGATTGTAAGCATAATTGTGTGCAAGAAAGTCCATAAATGCATTGAAACTGAGAAATAACTAGCAGCTAGATGGTTGGCATTGAGGAGGTAAGGTCAAAGGGTGGATGAGAGCATGGGTTGGCATAAGTTGGCACTGAGGTGACATGGAGGGCTGATTATTTTTGTTTCAATAATTTTTTAAAAATTAATTCAATTCAACAAGGCTCCTGAGCTCTGAGACAGTCCGTCCACCTAGTCTGCTTCTGCACTGGACAGCCTTTGGACTCGTTCTGGGGGAGGTGGTCCCAACTTCTAACCTGGCCTGCCCTCCTGGAACAAAAATCAGAATTGCACATGTCCATTTTAAAAGGTTGGGTTCACAAATCTGGGAATTCTCCCATTTCTGCACACCAGACCTGGGACTGAACATCTGGGCCTAAAATTCAATAGTAGGAATTGCAGGTTTTGCACGGCAAAGATTCCCACCCCCATCCCCACTTCCTCTTCATTCAGGTGCTGCCTGTCTGCTCAGAATTTTCAAAGCTGTCTGATGCTATAACTTGAAAGGTGAAGTGTGGCATAACTTAAATAAAAATGGGCATTCACTGGTTGTAGAGATTTGTGTCCTGACATAAATACTGCTGCATGTATGTTGCAAATGGATTTCACAGGTTTTTATGGCCTCACTGACATTCGCATAACTATTTACGATACATATGGAAGCCAATGCATTGAAAAAATGTTGAGTGGTCCCTTTTAGAAAACTGATTGCAAATCATTAGTGTTGTTACCAACAGATTGTAACTTCTTTCAAGTCATACCCAAGGAACTTTAACACATTGAAATGAAAATCGCTTATTGTCACGAGTAGGCTTCAATGAAGTTATTGTGAAAAGGGGCAGCAGGGTAGCATGGTGGTTAGCATACATGCTTCACAGCTCCAGGGTCCCAGGTTTGATTCCCGGCTGGGTCACTGTCTGTGTGGAGTCTGCACGTCCTCCCCCTGTGTGCGTGGGTTTCCTCCGGGTGCTCCGGTTTCCTCCCACAGTCCAAAGATGTGCGGGTTAGGTGGATTGGCCATGCTAAATTGCCCGTAGTGTCCTAATAAAAGTAAGGTTAAGGGGGGGGTTGTTGGGTTATGGGTATAGGGTGGATACGTGGGTTTGAGTAGGGTGATCATGGCTCGGCACAACATTGAGGGCCGAAGGGCCTGTTCTGTGCTGTACTGTTCTATGTTCTATGTAAAAGCCCCTAGTCGCCACATTCCGGCGCCTGTCCAGGGAGGCTGATACGGGAATCGAACCGTGCTGCTGGCCTGCTTGGTCTGCTTTAAAAGCCAGTGATTTAGTCCATCGAGCTAAATCAGCCCATTGACAAATTAAGAAAGAGTTTGATTGCTTAGTCAAGCGCTCAGATTCTGAATGTATTTCATAACTTCATTTTTACCAGTACGTCTGCAGAGCCGCAAAATAAAATAACAATATTCTGTCGCTTGGAATAAGAGAAAATAATTACCATTAGGTAGCCATATTTTAGTTGCAATGATTAATAATTACAATTATGAGTTTTGTAAACTGGATCTGACCATTCTTGAGCAGTCATAGAATCTTAGATCATAGGTTCCCCACAGTGCAGAAGGAGGCCATTTGGCCCATCGAGTTTGTACCGACCATTCAAATGAGCACTCTGCTTTACAAGTATCCAACTTGCCCTATCCTCGTAATCCCATAACCAAAACCGCACTTCACAGAGTCAGTAGTACAGATGAATGCCGCCCACAGGAGGCCGGCCTATATATGGCCCTGGTGCGGGGGGAGCCAGAGGCGGAGCCATACCGGGGTTACAGTACATACCTGGAAGCAGTTCATATCACTACTTCCAGGTCATGGGTCACAGGTTACGGTATCATGCATACATTATGGTGAATACATTCACCACAAGTGAATATTTTTTATCTTTGTTATTTCAGTTCTCTTCTGACTTAGGAGCAGGAGGAGGCCATTCAGTCGTTCAAGCCTGGTCTGCCATTCAATAAGACTATGACTGATCTGCTTTGACTGATCCATTTTAGCATCTTCCCCATTAACCCTGGACTCCCTTATCTATCAAAAAGGATATCAAAGAGGGGCTGGTTTAGCACAGTGGACTAAATAGCTGGTTTGCAATGCAGAACAATGCCAGCAGCACGGATTCAAATCCCGTACCAGAACATGCGCTGGAATGTGGCCACTAGGGACTTTTCACAGTAACTTCATTGAAGTCTACTTGTGACAATAAGCGATTATTATTATTATTAAATATGTCTAACTCAGGTTTAAATAAAGTCAGTGATCCAGCCTCCATTGCTTAATGGGGAAGAGAGTTTCATATATGAACGACCCTTTGAAAGAAAAATATTCTCCTCAGTGGAAGCATCTTCCTGGTATCCACCCTATCAAATACCCTCAGGATCATTCAATAAGACCATCTCTCATTCTTCTGAACTCAGTTGCAAGAATTGCAACATCATCCAATTTACTTTCCCAATGAGTATAGTAGTCTTATTAAAACTTCTGTTTTGATTATACAAGTTAGAATGAAGGTTGGGAATTGTTATCTTTCATGTTATTGTATTTACATACTAGTTACAACACATAAATAAACCATTCAGTCCAGCAGGTCCATATTGGTGTTTCTGCTCCAGATGTACCTCCCCTTGCCTTTCCTCTTTCAGCCCATCAACATATTCTCCACTCTATTTTCCTTCATGTATTATCTAACTCCCTGATGCACTATCAATTACGACGAGACAAGAGTAGAATGTAATCAAGGCTTTATTACATAGAGATGTGTACCCTGGTTTAGCTCACGAGGCTAAATCGCTGGCTTTTAAAGCAGACCAAGCAGGCCAGCAGCACGGTTCGATTCCCGTACCAGCGTGGACTTCAAAGGGCCCCTCCCCTCCACCGACCGCAACACGTATTTCCTCAATGTGGTCGACAAGTATTCCCAATTCACCTTCGCCGTCCCATGCCCTGAAATGACGTCTGCCACTGTCATCAAAACCCTCAACACCATCTTCGCTCTGTTCGGTTTCCCCGCCTACATCAACAGCGACCGGGGATCATCATTTATGAGCGAGGAGCCTCGAGCAGGACGACCAGCTACAACCCCAGGGGAAACGGGCAGATGGAGCGGGAGAATGGGACGGTCTGGAGGGCCGTCCAGCTGGTCCTACGGTCCAGAAATCTCCCGGTCCCCCGCTGGCAGGAGGTCCTCCCCAACGTACCTCACGTTATTCGGTCGCCCCTGTGTACTGCGACTAACTAAACCCCCCATGAATGTCTCAGGATGTCCACCTCCGGGGTTTCGCTCCCAACGTGGCTGGCAGCTCCAGGACCCGTTCTCCTCCGCAATCACGTGCGGTTCCACAAGGTGGACCCGTTGGTTGAGAAGGGACAGCTACTCCACACAAACCCGCAGTACGCCTACGTAGCGTATCCCGACGGCCGCTAAGACACAGTCTCCCTCAGGGACCTGGCACCAGCAGGCCAGCAGCACGCCCCCCCCCCCCCCCCCCCCCCCCCCCCCCGCTCTGCCCTGGCGCCACCCTCCATCCCCCAGTGCACCCCACCACAGCCCCCGCTCCATGACAATCTGTCCTCCCCTGGGACCCACCCGGGGATGAAGAGGATGTCGACACGCTCCCGGAGTCACCGAAGACCAAGCTGATGCCTGAGTCTCCACCAGTACTGCGGCGCTCTCAACGACAGATCAAGGCGCCTGATCATCTAAATTTCTAACCTTCTCTGTAATTTTAAAGCAAATCTGTATGTAAGTAGTTTTTCCACCACCCCTGCTGGACTCATTTTTAACAGGGGGTGAATGTGGTCATCACCACTGTTGTATTATATTGTATATACTGGTATTACGGTAAGGCCCCTGTACTACACGTACGGGGGTAGATCCCTGCCTGTTGGCTCTGCCCAGTAGGCGGAGTATAAATGTGTGTGCTCTCCAAACAGCAGCCATTTCACCAGCTGCTGTAGGAAATGAAAAAAAATGAAAATCGCTTATTGTCACGAGTAGGCTTCAATGAAGTTACTGTGAAAAGCCCCTAGTCGCCACATTCCGGCGCCTTTCCGGGGAGGCTGGTATGGGAATCGAACCATGCTGCTGGCCTGCTTGGTCTGCTTTAAAAGCCAGCAATTTAGCTCAGTGAGCTAAACCAGCCCCGATTACAAATGGTAACAAGTTACGTTAACGCAACACAAGTGCCAGGCAATACGGAAGAATGTAGCAGTCCTCCCTTGAATTCAGTAGCATTACCATTACTGAAAATCTTCTTTATGTTGATTGTGGAATTATCATTAACTGGAAAGGGAACAAGAAGCCCTATAAATACTGTGACTGATTCAGGTCAGAGGCTGGCAATACTACCACAAGTAACTTACTTCCTAACTCCCCAAAGCCTGTGCAATATCCACAAGGCACAAGTCAGGACTGTGTTGAAATAGTCTCACTTGCTGAGGTGCGTGCAATTCCAATGACAACCAAGCAGCTCTAAGACAATACAGCCACTTGAAGGGCACTTCATCCACCACCATACACATTAATTCCCTCTGCTACTGGTGCATAATGGCAAAATTCCAGAATTTTGAGAGTCCTCTTCCTTTGTGCTCGGTATGTTTCCAACCCGTGAATAGTTTTCCACCTGATTTTGACTGACTTCAATTTTGCTAGGACTCCTTGACACCACACTTGGCCAAATGCCGCCTTTCTTTCAAGGCATTCATTTTCACCACATGTTGCATTCAGCTCTTTTGTCCAGGCTGAAATGAGGTCTGGAACTGAGTGACCCTTATTGATCCAAACTGACCATCGATGAGCAAGATGTTACTGAGTAAGTGCCGATTAATAATATTGTCAACAATATCTTCCGTCACTTTACAGCTGATCGAAAGAATTAAAAAAGTAAATAAATTTAGAGTACTCATTTATTTTTCCAATTAAGGGGCGATTTTAGCGTGGCCAATCCACCTAACCTGCACATTTTTTGGTTGTGCGTGTGAAACCCACGCAGACAAGGTGAGAATGTGCAAACTCCACACAGACAGAGACCCAGGGCTGGGATTCGAACCAAGGTCCTGAGCTCCAAAGGCAGCAGTGCTAACCACTGCCACGTGCCGCCCTGATGAATGAACAAATGCTGATGAGGCAGTATTTGGCAGGTTTAGATGTACCCGGCTTTTTTTTGGACCAGGAATAGCTTGGAATTTTTCACATTTTCGGTAAATGTCAGTATAGTAACTGTACTGGAACTACTTGGTTAACGGCACAACTGGTACTGGAGACCAAATCTTCAGTACTACAGCTAGGATATTGTTAAGGTCTTAGTCTTTGCTGTATCCAATGCCGTCAACTGCTTTGATATCATATGTAGTGAACCTGGCCTTTATGATGATATTCACTACCCTCTGAATGAAGAAATTCCTCCCCATCCCAGTCTTAAATGGCTTGCCTTTTATTCGGAGACTGTGTCCCCAAATCCCCACCCAGGAAAAACAACCTTTCTGCATCTACTTCCTTTCATAATTTCAATATCACCTCTTCATTCTTCTAAACTCTAAAGAATATAGGACCAACATCCTCAATCTCTCCTCATAGTATGGTCCTGCCATCCCAGGAAGTAGTCTGGTGAATCTCTATCCTTCCTCGACTAAGAGAACCAAAACTTTACACAATACTGAAGGTGCGATCTAACCAAGGTAGACTGCACCTCAAGTAAGACATCTTTCGTCTGTACTCAAATCTTCTTGTCATAAAGACCCACATACAGTTAATTTTCTAATTGCTTGCTGTATCTGCATGTTAGCGTTTAGTGAGTTATGAAAAAGGATGCCCAACTTCCTTTGGACATCAACACTTTCCAATCTCTCACCATTACTCTACATCTCTGTTCCTCCTTCCAAAGTGGATAACTTCACACACATTTATATTATATTACAACTACCATGTTTTTCCACTCACTGAGCCTCTTTAAATCCCCTTGAAGCCTCTTCAAAGCTCACATTCCCACCTAGTTTTGTGTCACCTGCAAACTTGGAAATATTACTTTTTGTTCCCAAATCCAAATCATTTATATAGATATGAACAGCTGAGGTCCAAGTATTGATCCTTGCGGTACCCCACAATTCACAGCCTGCCAACCTGAGGAAGGAGCCATTTATACCTACATCCATTAACCAATCCTCAATCCATGCCAGAATATCACACCCAATACCATGTGCTCTTATTCTGTTTCCAGACTTCCTTCTTATGTGGGACATTATTGAAAGCCACTTGAAAATGTAAATATATTACATCCACTGGTTCCCTCTTGTCTATGCTGCTAGTAATATCCTCAAAACCTCCAACAGGTTTGTAAAATGTGATTTCCTTTTCATAAATCCATGTTGACGCTGCCCAATCAGAACATTATTCTTTGAGCATCCAATTGTCTCAGCCTTTATTATAGATTTGAGCATTTCCCTACTCTTGATGTCTGTTATAAAGAGGAAGCACTTAAAGCACTTAGTTGGTTAATATCATACCCATTTATCTCTACTTGCGCTATCAATTCATCTATCTTGTTGCAAATGCTGCGTGCGTTGAGATAGAGTGCCTTTACTTTTGCTTTTTTAACATTATTACATATTAAATTTCCCTCAATTCCCTTGGAGAGATTTAAACATGTGTCTCTAGAGCATAAACCCAGGCTCTGGATTACTAATCCAGTAGTTTCCATGCAGTCAAAAAAAGGATACAGAGTCAGTCAGAAGCACCCAGCAGAGTGGACGAAAAGAGCACTTGGAGGTAGTTAGAAGCACACAGAAGAATGAGCAAAAATAGGACCAAGAGACAGTCAGAAGCACCTCGATCAACCTTTCTCACTGAATCATAGAATCCCTACAGTGCAGGAGGAGGCCATTCAGCCCATTGAGTCTGCACCGACCCTCTGAAAGAGCATCCTACCTAGGCCCACCGGCCCACCTCAAACCCATACCCCAGTAACCCCACCTAAACTTTTGGACATGAAGGGGCAATTTATCATGGTTAATCCACCGAACCTTTACATCCTTTAATTGTGGGAAGAAACTGTATCACCCGGAGGAAACCTACGCTGACACAGGGAGAACGTACAAACTCCACTTAGGCAGTCACCCAAGGCTGAAATTGAACCCGGGTCTCTGGTGCTGTGTGGCAGCAGTGCTAACCACTGTGCCACCGCACCGCCCTAATCTCAGCTTTCTATATTTGGTTCTAAGTTCAGTACAAAGGAAGGAACTGATTGGTGAGCAACTGGTGAGTTATTCTGCATGTAAAAAACAGTTTGCAAAAGTTTAAGTATGCTCAGGCAGTTCAGCCAAGTGGAATGTGCATCCTGTGGAAAGTGCAAAATCATGGATGCATCATGTGTCCCAGAAAAATATGCCTGCAGGACGACCTGAGGCATTGGGCTTTATTCTTGGGAAGATGGGACCTGTACAATCTGGGTTACATCCCAGCAGGGCTAGGATCAACTGGAAGGAAAAACATACAATGTAGCAAAACTAATAGTAAGCCAGAGGATTGGGAAAGTTGTAAAAACCAACGAGAGATGACCAAAACATAATAAAGAGGGAGAAGATAAACTATGAGGGTAAACTAGCATGTAACATGAAAACAGATAGTAAGAGCTTATTTAAATATATAAAAAAGAAGAGAGCAGCCATAGTGAACATTTGTCTCATTGAGAACGAGGCTGGGGAAATAATAGTGGAAACCAGGAAATGGCAGAGGAGCTAAAGAATAACTTTGTGTCAGTCTTCACAGTGGAAGGAACTAATAACGTTCCAAAAAGATTAAATAATAAAGGGCCAAAAGGGGAGAGGAAATAAATAGAATAACTATCATTAGAGAAAAATTACAAGAGAAACTAATAGGGCTAAAGGCCGATATGTTCCTGGACCTGATGGGTTGCATCCTAGGATATTAAAGGAAGTAGCTATAGAGGTAGTGGATGCACTGGTAGTAATCTTCCAAGCATACTTAAATTTTGGAAATTGATTGGAAAACTGCCAAACTGCCTTTGTCAATAAGGGAGGGAGACAAAAAAGCAAGTAACTATATGCCAGTTACCTTAACATCTATAATTGAGAAAATGTTTGAGTCCATTATAAAGGATGAAATAGAAGAGCTGATAGAAATACATAATATAATCAAGCAGAGCCAGCATGGGTTCATGAATGGGAAATCATGCCTGACAAATTTCTTAGCATTCTTTGAGCTGGTAATGAACAAGATAGGTAAAGTGGAACCAGTATATTTAATATACTTGGATTTCCAAAAAGCATTTGATAAGGCAACGCACAAAAGGCTACTTAATAAGATAAGAACCCAAAGGGTTGGGGGTAGTATATTCGCATGGACAGAGGATTAGCTAGCTAAAAGAAGACAATGAGTAGGAATAACAGGGGAATTTTGAGGGCGGCAACCTCTAACTAATGGAGTGCCACAGGAACAATGTTGGGGCTACAATTATTGCAATATACATTCATGACTTGGTGAGGAAAATTAATGTACTATTGCCAAGGTAGTGGATGACACGAAAAAGGTGGGAAGGCAGTGGTGAGGATGGCACAAAGAGTCTCCAGAGGGATATAGACAGATTAAGTGAGTAACTGGGCAAAAACTTGGCAGATGGAATTTAATGTAGGTAAATGTGAAGTTATGCACTTTGGTAGGAAGAATAAAGGAGGTAAATATTATTTAAATGGAGAAAGGCTGCAGAAAGCTGAAGCACAAAGGGATCTGGGGATCCTCATGCATAAATCATAAAAAGCTAGCATGCAAGTTCAGCAGGTAATAGGGAAGACAGATGGAATGTTGGCCTTTATTTCAAAGGAAATGGAGTATAAAGAGAGGGAAGTCTTGCTGAATCTATATAAGGCACTAATTTGACCACATCTGGAATACTATGAACAGTTTTGATCTCCTTATCTAAGGAAACATATTCTGGCATTGGAGGCAGTCCAGAGAAGGTTCATATGGTTGATCCCGGGAATGGAGGGATTTTCTTCTGAGGAGAGGTTGAGCATGTAGATTGGGCATGTACTCATTGCAATTCAGAAGAACGAGAAGCAACCTTATTGAGACATATTGGATTCTCTGGGGGCTTAATAGGGTAGATGATGAGAGGTTGTTCCCCCTTGTAAGAGTCTAGGACCAATCTTCGAGTAAGGGGTCCCCCATTTAAGACAGAAATGAGGAGGAATTTATTCTCTCAGAGGGTAGTGAATCTGTGGAATTCTTTACCATAGAGGGCTGTAGCAGCTGGATCATTAAGCATGTTTAAGGTCGAGATAGACATTTTAAGGGAATCAAAGGTTATGGGGATAAGGCAGGAAAGTGGAGTTAAGGATTATTATATCAGATCAGTCATGATCTCATTGGGTGGTGGAGCAGACTCGATGGGCCGAATGGCTTTCATCTGCTCCTACATCTTATAGATTGGAAAACTTCATTAAAACCATGATGTTGGATAGACAATGGCTAATATTTACGGAATTAATGCATACATTGCTCTAGTTAAACATTCCTTTTTGGCACAAAAAATGCAACAAAAAAGGCTGCCAATCGATAGCTTACAAAATAAATTAAGGATAGTATTTGATCTAAGGAGGAGTCATTTAAAGGTGCTAGAAAAAATTGCAAGCCGTGAGGATTGGGAGTAGTTTAGAATTTAGCAAAGTAGGATCAAGAGATTGATAAAGAGTGAAAAATTAGAGTATGCCGGTAAGTTTGCATATAACATGAAAGTGGACAGTAAAAGCTTATACAATCATAAAAAAAGAAAAAGACTAGTAAAGGCAAATGTAGATCACTTACAGTTCGAAACAGGATAATTTATAATTGAGAACAAGGAAATGGCAGGGAAATTAACCAACTACTTCGAGTTCTGTTTTCATGGAGGAAGATGCAAATATCTTCCCAGAAATACTGAGGAATCAAGGATCCAATGATACATAGGAGTTAAAGGAAATTTGCATTTCTGGAAAAATAGTGCTGGAAAGATTAATGGGACTGAAAACTGATAAATTTTTAGTGCTTGATAATCTACATCCCATGGTACTAAAGAGGGTGGCCATAGAAATAGTGGATCCATTGGTTGTCATTTTCCAAGATCCTGTAGATTCTGGAATAGTTCTGGCAGATTGGAGGGTAGCAAATGTTACCACACTATTTAAAAAAGGAGGGAGGGAGAAAACAGGGAATTACAGAGTAGTTAACCTAACATCAGTAGTAAGGAAAATGTCAGAATCTATTATTAAGGATGTGATAACTGGACACTTAGAAAATTATATGATTGGGCAGATTCAAAGTTATGAAAGGGAAATCGTGTTTGACAAAGCTGTTGGATATTTTTGAGGATGTTACTTGTAGCATAGATAAAGGAGAGCCACATACTCTCACTCATGCACACTCTCACTTCGGCACAATCTCATTCAGGCACTCCCTCTCATTCTCCCTTGTAACGATATGTATATTGACTGGGATGTAAAGGGTTAACAAATCCATGATAATGCTTCTTACCACTAGAGGGAACCACAGAACAGTCAGATATATATAATCTGACTTCAGGGATTCTGGGAGTTAAGTGTTCGGAGAGAGCTGGAAGAGGGTCAGGCACAGAGAGCAGTTGTATACTTGAGAGTTCTGTAAATTAAAGATAGCATAGTTTTATACAATAACCTTCTACTTTAGGAATGTGAACGGACCTTAGTTGTATAATAAATTAATATTTTTGTTCGTTAACAAAGCTTTGTGTTCTTTATTCAACACTACGCATCCGAGCCAACCAGGTAAAGCAGAATAAGCCGGTAGCACTGTGGTTAGCACTGTTGCTTCACAGCTCCAGGATCCGAGGTTCGATTCCCGACTTGGGTCACTGTCTGTGAGGAGTCTGCGTGGGTTTCCTCCGGGTGCTCTGGTTTCCCCCACAAGTCCTGCAAAATGTGCTGTTAGGTAATTTGGACATTCTGAATTCTCCCTCCATGTACCCGAACAAGCAATGTGGCGTCTCGGGGCTTTTCACAGTAACTTCATTGCAGTGTTAATGGATGCCTACTTGTGACAATAAAAATTATTATTATGTGCAATACATGTTTGCACATGACACCATGGACGTCATGATGCCAGAATGCTGTGGACACGCCCACTTAAAGAAAAACTGCTGGGAAATCGAAAAAAACAAGTTTTAAGGGCACAGAACAGAGGTTTTTTACCTCACAAGGCAGAACATTGCCTGAATTTGAACAAACAGCTGAAGAAGACTTTTGCAGCATCATGGAACAAAATGTTTGCAGCATGCAATGAGAAGAAAATGTCAACAAATCTAAAACTAAAGAAGATAAATCCTACATTGAAGAATATTGCTCTGATATGGCAGAGATATTCGATTTTGATGATTATTGTGTTAGTAACATGACTAAAAAGCTAAATACTGTAGCACTCTACGAAAGTTAGATGAATCCAATACATTGATGGAATTGCATACCTTTTTTACATTGGACAGCAGTAACCTGACAAATGAACAACCAGAAGAATAAGACTCCACAGGAAGAGCACTGAAAGACTCCAGAAAGAGAGCAATGAAAGAAGAAGACTATGAAGATTTATCTAGTTTATTTGATCAACAAAAAGGAGACTACAAAGGTCTATCCACTGTATTTGTGAATTGTGACAAAGATATCACAAGTAGCATACAAGCTGTACAGGACAAAAGCGAGACTGACATCTCAACTGAACTGTACAACAAAACATGACAATCAGAGTACAACAATGAATGAATCAATTGAGAACACATCAATTGTGAACAACCTACAAGAAAATTACATCTTGGAAAAGTTGATTCCAGAAGAGGAGATCAAAGATAAATCAGATCACCCAGAAGGGGCTGATGTCACAAAACGCAACGATGCATCAGATCACCCACAGGAACCTGATATCATAAAGTGCAGCGAAACATCAGATAATACAAAGGACACTGATGCTATTTTTAAAAAATGAATCAAACAATCCAGAAGGAACAGATCCTGAGCACACAAAATGCGACTACAGAACAACAGACTGTACACAATGGTACGACTCTGAAACCGAAGGATAATTGAACAGCACAGTCCAATGCAATGGCAAGAAAGTGTTGAAACTTGCAGTCACACATGACAGAACATACAGTCTGAAAAGCAATCCAGATGGCAACTAAGCAAGGACAGTGTGTGAAACATAGCTACAGGTCGAGGTCCAACAATAGTTGTGTAGACAATATAAAATTCATGCATAATGACACCAATGTCAGGAAGAACAGGACATTGCTGAGACAAAAAAGGAGTCATGCCAATAAATGTAATCCCTACAGTGCAGAAGGAGGCCATTTGGCCCTTCGACTATGCACCAACCCTTCCAATGGACACTCCATCAATGTCCACTCCACTCTATCCCCGTAACCCGATAACCTAATCTGAACATTCCTGGACAGTAAGGGCAATTTATTATTGCCAGTCCACCTAACCATACATCTTTGGACTGTGGGAGGAAACCAGAGTACCAAAGAAAACCCTTGCAGACACAGGAAGAATGTGCAAGTTCCACACAGACAGTCATCCAAGGCTGAAATTGAACTCGGATTCCTGGCACTGTGAGGCACCAGTGCTAATAACTGTACCACCATGCCATCATACATCAACTGCACATGCAGGGAGTGAAAACCCTTCCTATTTATAAAGGCACCCCCTGATGAGCCAGTGCTCGTATGGGGATATGTATGCCATCAATCACCCCTGGACCTGCGGCACGCCAGTGATGGCGGAAAATCTTGCTACCTGGGCATCCTGATGTCCATACTGAAATTTATATTGTCTGCTGTCCGGTCGCAAAGGGCATCCGTCACAGCACAGATGCAACTGTGTGTAGATGTCTGCAAGATCCCAGTCAGGTACCTGCTTGGCCCCTGGAAAGACTTGGATGCACAAACTTCAGGGCAACTGTCACCTTGTCAGTCTCGCTGGTTAGCCAAAGTCTTTGACAGCAGAAAGGGCCTGGCAGCTCCTTGAAGGACAGGTGCCTATGGTACATACATGCCCTCATGCAGCGCCTCCTTCGCAGCTCCTCCTGTTAAATGACTGGCACTCGAGCCTCACTGGTTTGCCCCTGTTCTGGGGCTTGCTCCTCTTATTTAGCGTCCTCCCTGAGCAGGCCCTGTTTCTCCAGCCTCCGTACATCCACAATAGCAGCTTCAGGATGGCAGATAGCAAGCATTACTGGCTGTGCTCCGAAAGTCATCATTTACGGGGAGAAAAGAGAAAACATGTTAGCAAGCTGAGTATTCCCTTTCCCCTCCAAATCCAATAGGCTACATGGTGACCCTGAGTTGCACTTTAGCTGCACCCTCCAGATGTCTCAGTAAACCTATCCCCGCCCCTCAGCCGCTCCCCCCAATATGTTGTCGTCCGCACTGCACCCCTGCTACCAATAAGTGGCACCGGTCCTGTGATGTGGGGCTTGTCTACTCTCGCCACCTGCCCCTGTCAACAGGGGTACCAGTGACTGCTGCCACCCTTGTCAGCAATAGGCTCTGTGGCCCCTGTCCTGTTTCCCTAGCGGGATCTACTGTGGGTGAAATCATTGGCTGGGCTGTTGTCATCCTAACAGCAGGATGGCACTTGGTTGTACGGTGGGGAGGGTCACTGTGTGCCACCTACCGCTGTCATGCGTAGAGGCTTGTGTGTGGGCAGGTCCTACAGATGGAGGTGAGCGAGGGAAATGTGCATTTGCTGAGAGCTTAGCTTCAGGGTGATGTTGGTCCGGGATGTGACACATAAGTTGTGGCAACCTGTCTGGGAGCAAGATGGTTGGAAGAAGGGGCACGGTGGACAGGCAGAGCTTGGAGTCAGCTGGTAGTCCTGAAGGTTGGGTTCACTGATAGTGTCACTGGTGAGGCCTCTGCCCTGAGTGGGGCAGTGTGCGAGGGATGGTGCCCAATGCCACGATACATGGGTCCTTTGTTTGGGGTTCGCCTGCTTCCCCTGCAGGAGGAGACCCATCCCATTGATGGGTCAGCTTAGTTCTGAGGGTTTCCAGAGGGGCTGCCTGGGTGGGCTCCAAAATGACCAGAGGCTCTATGAACATTTACAGGAGACAGTGAGCAGTCAGCAGTGTGAACAGCCATGGCCTGTAAGTAGCAGTTGAATTGCTTTGTCGCGCCGCAGGTTGCAAGATAAAAGCCATTGTCCAGGTGAATGGTCATCCACTTATAATGGAACAGGACACGGTGGCTGCAGTCTTAGTGATAAGATGGCAGACATTCAAAAAGATAAGGACGGGAATCCAGCATTTGAACGTGAAGTTCAGACAGCAGTCTGCCAGGTTGCCCTTGATAATAGTATGGTGCCGCAGCCCAAGTCAGCTGGGCCGTGATTGGCTGCAGAGGCTCCATTTGGACTGACAGCGGATTTTCAGGATGGGCATTGATGAACGATATGAAGTCCTGGGCAACTACGAAGAGGGCCTGGGTAAGATCAAAGGTGCCGTGGCCAAGATTCACGTAGACCCTGAGGCCCAACCAAAGTATTCCAGGGTCCACCCAGTTCCCTATGCATTGCTGAGAAAGGTAGAGGATGATCTCAACCGCTTGGAAAACCTAGGAATCATTCAGTCGGTACAATTTTCAGATTGGGCAGTACCTGTAGTCCCAGTACTGAAACCAGATAAAAGCATCCACCTGTGTGGGGATTACATGCTAACAGTGAACAAGGCCTCTCGTTTGGACAGATACCCAATGCCGCAAATAGAGGACCTCTAACAAAGCTGGCTGGGGGCACTCTTTTTCAAAACTTGACATGAGTCACGTATATCTGCAATTAGAGCCAGACGCAGGTTCCAGAAAATTCGTGACCATTAATACCCACAGAGGCCTCTGCAAATATACAAGGATAACAATGGGGTGTCATCGACTGCGCTTTTTCAAAGAGTCACGGAGAATATCCTCCAAGGATTACCGTGACTGGCGGTTTATTTGGATGACGTCCTGGTCACCGGAACCAACGAAAAGGTGCAGCTGAGCAACTTGGAGGAAGTTCGTCACTGGTTTTCCAAGAAAGGTGTCTGGCTTAAGAGAGGAAATAGCATTTTTTACGCAAGAGAGGTCACATACTTAGGGTACCATGTCTACGGAGACAGCTTGCACTCAGTCGAAGAAGGTGCGAGCAATTAAACAAGCCCCATGACTGACAACGGTCATTCTTAGAACTCGGAAATTATTACTGGAAATTTATCCCGAACTTGCCGACCATTCTCGCACTGCTGCATGCGCTATTGAAAAAAATACCAGGAGTGGGCGTGGAGAGCGCGCAAGAAGAAGTGTTCCCCAAGTTGACGCAACGATTGTCGTCATGAGGTTTGTTGTCTACGATCCCTCAAAGTCCCTTTTGGTCACTTGTGATGTCTCCCCACATGGAATTGGGATGGTGTTATCCTACCACATGGACGATGGAATGGCGAGACCATTAGCCTACGCTATGAGAATTTTGGCAACTGTGGAACTGTGCTTAGATTGAAAAAGAAGGGCTGGCCATCATTTTTGTGGTGAAGAAATTCCACCAGTATGTGTATGGGCATTGCTTCACCATAGTAACAGAAACAAGCCATTGCTCAGATTGTTTAAAGAAGACAGGGCAATTCCACCAATAGCATCTGCCTGAATACAGTGTGGACCCTATTGTTAGCAGAGTACAAGAAGGTATTTGCGTTTCACACGGGCACAGATCACAAACACAAATGCTCCGAGCCGGCTCCTGTCGCTGACAGTCCCCTCATGCCAACCAAGGACTGACGAGGTTGTATCTGTGGATACCTTGTCGGTCACCGCTACACTAGTTCACGATTGGACACAGAGGGGCCCAGTCTCGGCAAAGTTACACCATGTCATCTTACATGAGGGTCAGCAGAGAAACTGCCTGAGGAGTTGCAGGGTTTTAGGGTCAAGTAGCAAGAGCTCAACGTGGAGGATAGCATCCTGTGGAGAGATTGCATTGTGATTACAAGTCAGGCAGACTGGTCATACTTCAAGATCTACACAGTGGACACTGAGGGTGTCAAAGATGAAAAGACTAACCAGGAGATACTTATGGTGGCTGGACCTGGATGGCAATATCGAAGCTTTGACAAAGAGTCATCCAGACTCAAAACTTTAGCTCCTTTCCCTCTCCATAGATGCTGTCAGACCTGCTGAGATTGTCCAGTATTTTACGTTTTTGTACCTTTGTCTCTGAGTTTAGACATTTTGACGATATTTTGAGTGTCAGAATAGACCCCAAACACTGATAGTCAAAAAGCTGAACGTTTTATCCCAATTTTAATCTGTTTATATTGGGATAAATTGCAGAGATTTTCGAGGGGTTGGTGGGAGTGGGGTGTGAGGGCGTAGAAGGTCACACTCCTGCGTGCATGCTGCCTAATTCCCATGGTGGTGGGGGGCAGGATGCCCCTACTTGTCGGGGGGAGGGGGGGCAGGATTTGCGTTTTGGGAGGAAGGGTGCCAGCCTCCGCACCTCGGTATCTGGCCGCCGGCTCAAAATAGAGGCCAGAGACTGGGATTTTGAAAGAATCCCGTGAACTACCCTCTATGTCTAAATTTTGCATGGAGAAGGGGAGTGAATCACTTATCAGCGCCGCTCCTAGTACCAGCAGATATCAGGAGTGATTCTACTCGAGCGGGAGAATTTGGAGAATCCAGCCCTTTATTTTCTGAAGATCTGTAAACACAGTCAATTTATGGAAGTAATAATTTTATGAGTGTGTGGTAGATTTTTCTTTTGTGCTTTAAACAGTATACTTTTGCAGTGGGATTGTAAATGTTACTAATTTGTTCTGCAGTTCCTAAGAATTGGCTTATTATTCCAGGACACTAGAGCAGATTATATAAGGTGGCATTGTCGGACCATAAGATTTAGGAGCAGAATTAGGCCATTCAGCCCAGCGAGTGTGCTCTGCCATTCAATCATGGCTGATATGTTTCTCATCCCCATTCTCCTGACTTCCTCCCCATAATCCCTGATCCTCGTATTAATCAAGAACCTATCAATCTCTGTCTTGAAAACTCTCAGTAACTTGGCCTCCACAGCTTTCTACGGCAAACAGTTCCACAGATTCACCACCCTCTGGCTGAAGAAATTCCTCCTCATCTCTGGCTTAAAGGGTTGTCCCTTCAGTCTGAGGCTGTGCCCTCATGTTTTAGTTTCTCCTACTAGCGGAAACATCCTCTCCCCATCCACTCTATTCAGACCTTAATATCCTGTAAATTGCAATAAGATCCCCCCTCATCCTTCTCAACTTCAACGAATAAAGGCCCAGAGTCCTCAACCGCTCCTCAGATGACAAGCTCTTCATTCCAGGGATCATTCTTGTGAACCTCCTGTGGAGCATTTCCAAGGCAAACACATCCTTCCTTAGATACGGGGCCCAAGGGCAGCATGGTGGCGCAGTGTGTTAGCCCTGCTGCCTCACGGCGCCGAGGTCCCAGGTTCGATCCCGGGGTCACTGTCCGTGTCGAGTTTGCACATTCTCCCTGTGCTTGTATGGGTTTCGCTTCCACAATACAAAGATGTGCAGGTTAGGTGGATTGGCCACGCTAAATTGCCCCTTAATTGGAAAAAATATTTTAAATGAAAAACTACGGGGCCCAAAACTGCTCCCAATACTCCAAATGGAGCCTGACCACAGCCTTATACAGCCTCAGAAGTATATCCTATTCTTGTATTCTAGCCCACTCGACATTAATGCTAACGTTGCACTTGCCTTCTTAACTGCCGACTGAACCTGCATGTTAACTTTAAGAGAATCTAGAACTAGGACTCCTAAGTCCATTTGTGCTTCTGATTTCTGAAGCCAGTTCCCATTTAGAAAATAGTCTATGCCTCCGTTCTTCCTACTTAACTGCATGGCCTGACAATTTTCCACATTGTATTCCATCTGCCACCTCTTTGCCCACTTTCCTAGCCTGTCCAAATCCTTCTGCAGCCGCCCTGCTTCCTCAATATTACCTGTCTCTCTGCGTATCTTTGTATCATCTACAAAACCTAGCAACAATGTCCTCAGTTCCTTCTTCCAGATCATTAATGATCTGCTAGACAACTTCTTAATGAAGATTTTTACTTGATTTTACCAATGAATTCAAGCTCCTGATATTAACACCAGTGTCTTCATAGCAGAAAACCATTTGTTAATGACACATAAAGCTTGATTAATGATGTTGTCATATTAAAGGACAGAGAATGTCATGATGGCAAGGAAATTGGCACTAATCATAATCATTATATTGATTGATTATATCTTCACGTAAGTATGAATTGTGAAGGGCAATAATGAACAATGCACCATGCTGCATTGGCCCTAACTAAGAGTATACACGCATCCACCGATTTTTATTTTTTTACGGTGACATTTTTACCACTTATCACATATTATAAGACATAAAAGGATGAGTAGCTATTGTCACTTTGATCTTAAGTGGCCATAGGTTTGACGCACAGGAGAAATCAAGTAAAATAAGTCACAGAGTTGGATGTTTAAGGTGGGTTGCTAAAGTCAGGAAATTGCCCCCCTCAGTTAAAAAGGCCCCAATAGATCCAATGTTTGCTCCGAGGATGCAGAGGTAGGATCAATGGTCCAGCATGGGCCTTCCATAGGAAAATATAGTGATTGCTGCTGCCTATTGACTTTGTAATGAGGGAACACACTCTTGCAAGTTAAGCCGAGCAAAGCTGCCCATGACACAGCCTGGAGATAGCAGCATCTTGGCACCATCAGCCGCTCTCAACTTTCTGCATTGACTCAAATTAGTGCCATGCCTCAAGGCAGGGTTTTTCAAACTCTGGGTCGCAGGCATATGTCGGGAAGGCCATGATGCAATCGTGGGAAGAAGTCCTAATGGCAGTGACTGGGTGTTAAGATTGCCGGCCGTTGGCAGTCCCCAGTTGCTTGCGGCATTTGAGGGGGTAGGTGGTGCAAGACTAGGCTCTGTGCTGATTGCTGCGCACGCACGGGGGGAGTGGAGACAGGGACTGACTGGCGTCCACGTGGATACGCAATGCTAATGGTGGTGGCCCCAGCTTGGAGCTCTACTCTAGTACTCTTCCTCTATGCGCTGCTCGGGCTTGTCCCCCGCCACCGATCAGCATTTTGCGACCTGCGGCTCCATGATCAAGCTGTTCAACCGCTGGCGCAACATCCGTTTGCACTCACACAACGTGACATACTGGTCAGGAAGTGGCCAGCAATCATGACTGAGGTAGATGCAGCTATTAGACAGTGAGAGGGAAGCCAGGCCAGGTTTGTCAGCCTTGAATACCGATCAAATGAGGCCAGTCAATATGGCTGACACATGTCAACACTGGAAGAAACCTACACAGTCATCACGTTTTGTCGCGACTCTCTGGAAACTAGGAAGTGTTTTTCGTGAGAATGAGGGAGGAGATGAGTTGGATGTTTGGATAGTGCTATGCGGTGGAACCAGTAATAAATATTGTGTATTTTGGCAAGGTACTTCATCTCGTCTAAAGTCATAGTTTGTAAATAAGATTGTACTTTTTCTATACCTGTTTAAATTCCTGAAGAAATAGGTATATATTTAAAACAAAGTTTATATATTTAAAACAAAGTTTGTGTGTGAATGTAAGGATGTGCATGTTCAACTGAAATTGTTTAATTTTCAGTAGTTAAAAAGTCATAAACTTGGAATAGTCAAATATTGGAAATAAGTTTAAAAGTAAAAAAAAAGAATGCCGGCCGCGACCGACCTTTAAATATGAATGATGGAGTCTTTCCACCAGAGACAGCAGCAGAGAGAAGGTCACGCACCCTGTACATCTGTCCTTTGGGAACAAAATAATGGAGGAGAGATTGCTCTGTTTTGTAGCTGCGACCTAGCAAGCAACAGGACTATGTGAAGAACTTTAGATGGATTATTTTATAATAGTAAAGAGAGGGTCCGAGACACAAACAGACCAGGATCTCACAACTGAATCTGCTGGAGAGAGCTTCTCAGGCGAGTTCTCGGCAATATTAAGCAGTGCTGAGCTGTATACAGAGTTCAAGAACCGCTGGTGAACAACTCATTGAGAAAAGACTGAAATGGGGAACAAAGCAGTATAAAGATGATTTTCTTGAGGTATGGCTTTAGTGTGCCAATGCAAATCAGAATGCAAAACCCATGTGTGTTATATTCAGCGAAGTACTGGCAAATGTACGTTTAAAACCCTCAAATCTTCAAAGGCATTTGAAGACTAAGCATGGCAATTTCGAGGACAAACCTCTTGATTATTTTCAAAGGATGCAGCGAAAACTTAAACCGTTAACTGAAGTCCTCAGCAGTAATATAGCATTGAATGACAAAGCAAGTGAGATCATGAGGACCAAGCAGGCTCACCTGCCGCACTAAAGGTAAGTGGTGGGACAGTAGCACATTAGTTAGCTCTATTGCTTCACAGTTCCAGGATCCCAGGTTCGATTCCCAGCTTGGGTCACTGTGTAGAATTTGCACGTTCTCCCCGTGTCAGTGTGGGTTTCCTCCAGGTGCTTCAGTTTCCTCCCACAGTCGAAAGATGTGCAGGTTAGGTGGACGGGCCATGCTAAATTGCCCTTAGTGTCCAAAAAAAGATTAGGTGGGGTAACTGGGTTACAGGGTTGTGGCATGCGTACGGTGCGCTTTCCAAGGGCCGGTGCAGACTCGATGGGCTGAAAGACCTCCTTCTGCACTATAAATTCTATGATAATTCCATGATATCAATAATAGTGTGCCACGAAGATCGGCCGGCATGGATCTCAAAGTTCCACTAGTTGGTTAAAGTGGGTCCCGGGAAAAAAGTTTGAAAAACACTGCCTCGAAGAATGATAGTCAGACAACGTATTCAGAACGTTTTCAATTGCACCTGATCTCTTTATACCATCTCTAAGGTGCGGTCATGCAATTGAGCCATGTCCTAGGTTTTAGAGTTTTGATATGAGCTTTGCTGGGGTTATGGTGTTGAAGGCGGTGCTGCAGTCAATGACTTTGGACTCTGGGAGGAAACCGTAGAACCCGGAGGAAACACAAGCAGACACAGGGAGAATGTGCAAACTCCACACAGTCACCTAAGGCTGGAATCAAACCCAGGTCCCTGATGCTGTGAGTTAGCAGTGCTAACCTATGCGCCAACACACCCATTAGGGTGCCGAAAATAAAAAGTAGGTCCTATGAAGGCAAAGAGGGCAGTGCCTATTTCAAGTTCGAGTCCTGGCCCTTTTTTCTCTCTCTACCAATATGATAGGAGGCACACTTCTGTTGCAGAACATATTTTTCTCCTGTCATTTTGGGTGCTTTGCTGCCAAATTTATACTTGTAAATCAGTGTCCACCATCTCTTGGGCCACAAATTCTAAAGAAGCTCACATTGGCGAAAATCACTGCATTCATTAAATCTGATTTTAACTATTTAGAATCATAAAATTGTGCAACGCAGGAGGAGCATTCGCCCCCTTGTTTGCCAGTCCTCTGATAGCACTATACAATTAGTCCTACTCCATAATCGTGCTGTTTTCCATAAACCAATAAATTTTCCCTTTTCATGTATATATCCAATTGCCTTTGAAAGCTACTGAAACTGCTCCCATTACCCCTTCAGGCAGTGCATTCCAGATTGTAACATTTTGCTCCGTATAAAATGTCACCTCATCTCTGCATTGCCTCTTTTGCAAAGGATTGTAAATCTGTGTCCTGTGGTTACCAGCCAGTGGAAGTTATTTTACTGAATAAACAAATCTTAAAATACATAAACTTCCAAATGGTCCAGCACATGATAATGGCCTTAAAGATATAACCAATTTTTTCGGTACGCAAATCACATTACATAGCCATCAAAGCCCCTCATAATTTTGACACCTTATTAAATCTTCCCTGAACCTTATCTGCTCTAAGGAAAATAATCTCAACTTCTTAAGTCTCTCTGCATAAAGTTCAGCATCCCTAATATAATTCTGGTAAATCTCTTCTGCACTCCCTTCAGAGCCCCACCATCCTTCGGAACGTTTAATGCCTAGAAATAGTTACAATACTCTTGCTCAAGCACTGATTTGTAATGGTTCAGCCTAACGCACTTTGATTGTGTATGTGAACATCCAGGTCGGTCTTAGCTCATATTGCCTCTCCATTCCTCCTCCATTTCCCTGCATTAAATTTTATCTTTCCACTTAACCAGTTTGTTTTATTGTTACTATCCCCCTCACTGTAAAATCTGGGTGATGTGACTAATGGTTGGATATATGGCAGCGTGTGCAGACTGTAAAATGTGGATGTTAAGCTTACAGTAATGATAAGTTGTTTGATGTTAATAGAGCTGATTATTGAAGTCAAAGCCAAGACACAATGAGAGAGTTTACTGGCTGTTCAGTCTCATAGCTCTCCTTTCGCACCCAGTATCCTAGTTGTCACCCTTCTTGTTGTCCTCAAACTACTTAAATAAACAATGCGTGTCTTAATAATATAATTAACATGTTATTAACATGTGATGGTGAAGTTATAAACATTACGTATGAGTCCCGACAGATGGAGACCTGTAACCTTCAAGATCTCGGGTGAGACAAATATGCGTGGGGAACCCCTGAGAACCCCCCCCCCCCCCCCCCCCCTTGCCCCCCCAACAAAGGAAGGAATGCATGGCACTTGCCTGGGAAATTTAAACTTCCAATGGGCAATGGTTCCAGCTGTCTTGCAACAAGCAATAATTACTGAGAAAAAGTTAGAAAAATTAAAACTGCCTTCGAGCTTTTACTTGACTATTGTACTGAGATCCCATGGCTCACCACCCCTCCAACACCACCCTCCGACCCTGCATCTTTGGGATTGTAAAAAGTGAACAGGGTTATTAACTTTTTAGACACAAACTCGTTTGAACTGTCAAAACTGCCAAATAAGTTTTCAGTTAAAGTATCATAGAGCTGTCCAGCTGTCACGGAACTGTCCAGCTCGCAAGGATCAGTTAAAGAGCTATCAAACTGTCAAAGAGGTGACCAGCTGTCAAACCTTTCACATCTGAACAGGAAGTGTCAAGCATGTCAAAGCTGTCCAGGGAGTGTCAAACCTGTCAACGAGCTGTCCAAGCATTTTAGATCATAGAATCATAGAATTTACAGTGCAGAAGAAGGCCATTCGGTCCATCAAGTCTGCTCCGGCTCTTGGAAAGAGCACCCTATCTAAGCCCACACCTCCACCCTATCCCGTAACCAAGTAACCCCACCTAAACTATTTTCTTGGGCACTATGAAATGAAAATCGCTTATTGTCACAAGTAGGCTTCAATGAAGTTACTGTGAAAAGCCCCTAGTCGCCACATTCCGGCGCCTGTCCGGGGAGGCTGGTACGGGAATCGAACCGTGCTGTTGGCCTGCTTAGTCTGCTTTAAAAGCCAGCGATTTAGCTCAGCGAGCTAAACCAGCCCCTAAGGGCAATTTAGCACAGCCAATCCATCTAACCTGTGGGAGGAAACCGGAGCACCCGAAGGAAACCCACGCAGACACAGGGAGAACGTGCAGACTCTGCACAGACAGTGGTCCAAGCTGGGAATCGGACCTGGGACCCTGGAGCTGTGAATCAACTGTGCTAACCACTGTGCTACCCAAGAGATGAGTTGGTATGGGGGGGAACGACAAGGTTTGATATGAGTTGGCACTGAATACACAAGAGATTTTGGGTAATAGGCGTGTGTAGAGAGCGCTTGACTGCCATGTGAGTATGGGACAATGTGAGATGAGTAGCAGTCACTCAGTTAGCATGGGAAGTGTGTGGAGGTGAAGGGTGAAAGGATGTTTTTGTTTTATTACTATATTTCATTTATTTAAGCACTGCTGAAGCACATGAGCCCAGCCTGCCCCCACATCCGGCTGCCTCTCCACTTGTTCCAGGGTCACCAACCCCAACTGGTCACCGGGCAGCACGATAGCACAAGTGGATAGCACTATGGCTTCACAGCGCCAGGCTCCCAGGTTCGATTCCCCGCTGGGTTACTGTCTGTGCGGAGTCGGCACGTTCTCCCCGTGTCTGCGTGGATTTCCTCCGGGTGCTCCGGTTTCCTTCCATAGTCCAAAGACATGCAGGTTAGGTGGATTGGCCATGCTAAATTGCCCTTAGTGTCCAAAAAGGTTAGATGGGGTTACGGGTGTAGGGTGGAAGTGAGGGTTTAAGTGGGTCGGTGCAGACTCGATGGGCTTAATGGCCTCCTTCTGCACTGTATGTTCTATATTCTATGTTCTTTGTTCTAACTTCTATACTTTAAAAATTATTGAACTTTAGATAGCGAGAAGTAAACAAACGATCCTGACGGGATGAAGAAAAATAACACATGTTTGGCTGTCCACATACAAACTAGTTCAGATTAGAATTAGCAGACAGCCATCGCATTTTAAAATTATTCTACATCTAGGGTTGCATAAAAGGCCAGAAGATGTTGGAGAGGTGAGGAGTTTTGAAGTGAGTTGGTAGTTGGTGGAATATAGATTGTTTTGAGAATATTTTGGTCATTTGAGGAATTCTAGGAGAGTTAAATATTTGCAGAGGCTTTCTGCAGAAAGGCCCCGTAATCACTGAAATATTTGCAAGTATCATGTCAGACAGGGGGATTGGGTACCGGGGGAACCTCCTCGGAAGGGGAGCAGAGGGCCAAAAGAGAGAGGAGGCCAGTTCCCCGCAAGAACCGTCCCAGAGTTTGCCCTCAGGACCAAGAGATGCAACCAGAAGTGATGGAAGGCCAGCAGACGTTGGAAGGGAGAAGGGATCATAACAACATAAGAAATAGGTACAGGAGTAGGCCATCTGGCCCCACGAGCCTGCTCCGCCATTCAATGAGATCATGGCTGATCTTTTGTGGACTCAGCTCCACTTTCCGGCCCGAACACCATAACCCTTAATCCCTTTATTCTTCAAAAAACGATCTATCTTTACCTTAAAAACATGTAATGAAGGAGCCTCAACTGCTTCACTGGGCAAGGAATTCCATAGATTCACAACCCTTTGGGTGAAGAAGTTCCTCCTAAACTCAGTCCTAAATCTACTTCCCCTTATTTTGAGGCTATGTCCCCTAGTTCTGCTTTCACCCGCCAGTGGAAACAACCTGCCCGCATCTATCCTATCTATTCCCTTCATAATTTTAAATGTTTCTATAAGATCCCCCCTCATCCTTCTAAATTCCAACGAGTGCAGTCCCAGTCTACTCAACCTCTCCTCGTAATCCAACCCCTTCAGCTCTGGGATTAACCTAGTGAATCTCCTCTGCACACCCTCGGGCGCCAGTACGTCTTTTCTCGGGTAAGGAGACCAAAACTGAACACAATACTCCAGGTGTGGCCTCACTAACACCTTATACAATTGCAGCATAACCTCCCTAGTCTTAAACTCCATCCCTCTAGCAATGAAGGACAAAATTCCATTCACCTTCTTTATCACCTGTTGCACCTGTAAACCAACATTTTGCGACTCATGCACTAGCACACCCAGGTCTCTCTGCACAGCAGCATGTTTTACCACTCATCTTAGTGTCATCTGCAAACTTGGACACATTGCCCTTGGTCCCCAACTCCAAATCATCTATGTAAATTGTGAACAATTGTGGGCCCAACACTGATCCCTGAGAGCCACCACTAGCTACTGATTGACAACCATAGAAACACCCATTAATCCCCATTCTTTGCTTTCTATGAATTAACCAATCCCCTATCCATGCTACTACTTTACCCTTAATGCCATGCATCTTTATCTTCTGCAGTAACCTTTTGTGTGGCACCTTGTCAAAGGCTTTCTGGAAATCCAGATATACCACATCCATTGGCTCCCCATTATCTGCCGAACTGGTAATATCCTCAAACAATTCCACTAAATTAGTTAGACATGACCTGCCCTTTATGGACCCATGCTGCATCTGCCCAATGGGACAATTTCCATCCAGTTGCCTTGCTATTTCTTCCTTGATGATAGATTCCAGCAGCTTCCCTACTACCGAAGTTAAGCTCACTGGCCTATAATTTCCTGCTTTCTGCCCACCTTTTTTAAACAGTGGTGTCACATTTGCTAATTTCCAATCCGCCGGACCACCCCAGAGTCTAGTGAATTTTGGTAAATTATCACTCGTTCATTTGCAACCTCCCTAGCCATCTCTTTTAGCACTCTGTGATGCATTCCATCAGGGCCAGGAGACTTGTCTACCTTTAGCCCCATTAGCATGCCCATCACTACCTACTTAGTGATAACAATCATCTCCAGGTCCTCACCTGTCACAGCCTCTTTTCTATCAGTCACTGGCATGTTATTCGTGTCTTCCACTGTGACTACCGATCCAAAAAAACCTGCTCAGTTCCTCAGCCATTTTCTTATCTCCCATTAATAAATCTCCCTTCTCATCCTCTAAAGGACCAATATTTACCTTAGCCACTCTGTTTTTGTTTTATATATTTGCAGAAACAAATAGAGAAGGTGTTCATACCCGCAGGCCGATGTACATGCAGCGATAATACTGCCTGGACATGATAGAAGTTCATTGCCAGAGAGGTCTCTCCCTCTCCAGGCACACCGTCTATCTGCAACATGATCAGCCCTGAAATAGCCTCCAACTGGGTAGGTGGCTACTCAATGTCAATGGCCCTGAGGTAACAATGGCCCTAAACTTTTATCCTTCAGGATCGGTTCAGGGGTCCGTGGAAAATCTCTGCAGAGTCTCGCAATCAGTTGAGCACAACTACATCAAGTTGGTCTCAGATACTATTTTCCAAAGGATGAGGCCAGGTAGGCAGAACAAACCTGAAGATACCCAGCAACAACACGATTTCCAAGAATGAAGGGAGCCATTGGTGGCACACACGTGTCCATCAAGGCACCAGTGGAGGAGCCAGGTGCCTTTGTCAATAGAACTGCTTCCACTGTCTCAACATGCAGATTGTATGTGACCACAGGCATGAGATACTGCAGATTTGTGCAAGGTATCCAGGAAGTTGCTATGATGCTGAAATCCTACATATTCCCAGCAGCCAAAGTTCTTCATTGCACCAGCATGGTTGGCTGACTACTGGGGATAAAGGATATCAGATACAAAGGTGGCTGATGACACTGTTCAGACACCCAAGGACGCCTGGTGAAGAGAGCTACAACTGCAGTCATGCTTCGACAAGGGCAATAATTGAGAGGACAATCGGCTTGCTCAAGATTAGGTTTCACTACCTGAACCGCCTGAGCATCGCTACAATATCCTCTGAGATGTATCTCCCTTATTGTAGTAGTCTGCTGAGTCCTACACAATTTGTCTCTCAAAGAGAGATACTTTGGAGGATAAAGACAGTGATGCTGTTCCAGAGGTCACAGATAACAAATCCAACTATGATTCTGAGGAGGAACCTGATAAGCCCCAGGGTAAGGAGCAAGATCCAACATTGAGGATGCTTATGGGAGGCAGGGAGACAAGGGAAGCCTTAATTCAGAAGACTTTCAGTTAGTACTCCGAAGCCAGAAGTCAAAATGATGGCAATGAGATTGCTACCCTACTGCTCTGTGCTATTAATGCCCTCCTGTCACCCTCCACTCATGGAGCCTGCAACTCTCAATCTTGTGCCCCCACAGGTGCAGGCTCAGGTGCCATCACATTGCTGCACTTCATTCTTATATACATCCCAGTCATTCTGTCCAGTCGCATGCAATTTTTATTAGCACAGGTAGATGAAACTTGCCGAGAGATGCCTGGCTCATCTCGGTCAGGCCAAAATGGTCTCGGGTGTTCGGTTCGGGGACATGCTGAATTAAATCAGGCCATCCTTCGAAGATAGTTTTCCACAGTTTCTGCATTGTGGAATCTTTTGCTATTTCTTCTTTAGCTACTGGCATTCGTGTTGCGCAAAATGTACCAGGTCATTTGACAGACGTGCATTCTACAAGTGTAACGTCGCATCTCCCTTGAAACTTTTTGGATATTTTGATGTGAAGTCATGAACTGATGTGATAGGAGTTGTTTGTAAGGTTGATTTGCCATGTGAGGTCTGACTGATTCCATGGATTGTTATCAGTGCAAAATCATGGCATGCTGGAAGAAGACCTACAATTGTCGGGCCTCTAGTTTCCACAATGTAGAACATCTATGACACCCAGAAGGATTGATTGTACTTGTACTCCAGGACTATGGATGTACATATGGAATTAGTGAATCGTTGTACACTGAAAGTTGCACATTAGTAGGTTTTGGCATGCCCTTCCATGTCTGTGGATACATGCCTTTTAGAATTAATAGGGGTCGTATGTTGCCACTGTGACAACCTTGACCAATAACAAATAGTTATCAACTTTCTTTGGGCAGATAATTTGAATTTGGAAAACACTTTGGAAGGTGTGACGGCTTCTATATTTTCCATGAGATTGATGGTGTGAAACCTGTGTTAACCGCTCATCATTTCATGATTAACATCATTGTCAATGCTTTGGCTCATCAGTCACTTTATGTGTATGTTTCTGAGAGGTTGCTGGATGGTCATTCTTATTGCTTGATGGTACCCGTTGTATACAGTCTGGTTGGATCAATGCGTGACTCTGTAGCTGCTTCAGTCTTTACTCTAGTGCACTATTGCTGCCAATAGCTCTTTCTGCTATTTTGTTCTGAATATTGGGCATTTCCCTGATGCATGCAAAAGTCTACACCTTCCACATGTCTTGCTAGGTTTAGCAGTTCTAGTGAGTGTGTCAATAATTGGGGTTGTGCTTAGGACTTGTAAGCTTCATTGACCTGTGAGTATTATCTCATTTTTACACCTATCCTTGCGCAGTTCTTCAATTCTATATGTTTTGGGAATCTTTGAGGAATTCTTCCAAAGGAGTGAAGGTGATCACCAACTCAACAATTCTGCCTGATAGCTCTGCACTGAAAAAATCACTTCATGTACCCCTTTCTCTGCATCTGCTGACTATAGTGGTCTATAGATTCTTTAGGCTGGTGTCAAAGTGACATGAACTATGCCCGATGAATACAAATGTTCAACCTGATTCTGAACTGGTCTTCCAGTGTAGTCCATGGGCGGGATTCTCCGTCCCCCCAGCCGGATATTTCTCGATGGCACGCCATTCGCTGGTGGCGGTATTCTATCCTCCCATCGCTTGTCAATAGGATTTCCCATTGAATCCATCCCTTCCGCAAAGCCTGCTGACGAGGGTGCTCTGCAAGAAGGAAAAGTGAATCCCGAAGGCTGGAGAATTCACTGCCATATCTTTTGAGGATCCGTTAGCTTTTCTCCTGTTAATCCTGATGTGTTCAGCCTGCAGAGAACTTCATTCCCAATTGAAAGGTGATTTTTTTTTATGGCTTGCTTGTCTGGTTCAGATACATCTGAACCAAGAAACCATAGCCCTGTATGGTGTTTGAACATTTTGAATTTGGATAGGACGCGAGCTGCATTACAATTCAAACTCGAGAATTCTGTGGATATTCTGACAATATCCCTTTGACTGACCTTCTCATATAGTACCTGTAATGAGTGCCATTGTAGCCACTTCCGCATGCTTTTCTGAAGCTCTGCCTTTTCTAATCTCAATCTCCTCTGGCTTGATTTTTAGTTTTTTTTTATACATTTAGAGTACCCAATTCATTTTTTCCAATTAAGGGACAATTTAGCATGGTGAATCCACCTACCCTGCACATCTTTGGGTTGTGGGGGCAAAACCCACGCAAACACGGGGAGAATGTGCAAACTCCACACGGACAGTGACCCAGGGCCGGGATCGAA